>NC_036459.1:19620551-20220551 GCF_002775205.1 Xiphophorus maculatus
TTCAATTTATTATCTCATGTAGAAGTCGCAGCAATCAGATTTTTTTTTTTTTTTGGCATCAAAATATCAGTCTTGGGCTGATCAGATTACCATGAAAAAGTTGGATATGGACTATAAAAAAAAAATCGGATTTGTTTTTTTGTTTTTTTTTACTCACATAGCCAAAATCAAAACCATAACACCCATGGCTATATTTCATTCAGATGTCCTCAAATTTTCTCTCTTGTAATCTTAAAGGATTTTTTTCCAGGACAAAAGTGTCATAAAGTGGTGTGGTGAGGAGGTGAGGCAGATGCTGAGACCCAGGTTGACGTGCAAATGATGGATTTAATGATAATCAATCCAGAAAATAAACTGTCCAAATAACTCCAGGCAGCACTGATGAGCGGAAGCGAGGGCTCAACTCAGGTAGCAACTGGAACGATGAACTGGAGCACACATAGACAGACGCCACAATGAGACGAGGACCCGACAAAGACACAGACACACAGGTGACACTAAATACACAGGATGTAATTAGGGAAACGAGAAACACCTGGGAGTAATCAAAGGGAGACAGGACAACACAGAGAGACAGATACACAGAAAACTCTAAATAAATACACAGAAAAACACAGATCATGACAAAAAGTTTTAAACTATTCTCTTCCAATCTTCTATAACATCTATTTTCAGCCAAATTTGTGTTTGATTTTCCAGCTATGTTCTTCCTACGTCTAGTGCTTAATGTTCTATAAATTCTTAATTCATATTTTTTTAATATTTGTGTTTGCAAATCATCACATTTTGAGAAGAATAACAGTTCTTCCCAATCAAACTGGCATTCTTTTATGATTACTATTTGAATGCCATACCAGAATTTCTGTACTTTTAGTCAAATACATTTGCTAAGAGAATGTATTTTACTTGCAGTTAGACAACAAAATATGACATTGTTTTAATCATTGAAGATCGAATAACAACAGGGCACTAAAAGAGGAAGAAGTGGGGACTTACTGACCCCAGCACCGCAGGTTGTAAAAGACAGAATGTTTAATGTACGGTACCTTGACTCGGTCGTTTCTGGAATTGAAGAGACCGATGCGTCTGACGTTGAACAGGATTGGATCTTCAGAGTCGTCCAGCATATTGTGAGTGGTCACTGGAGGAAGACTGTGCCTCTGAGACAAATCATTAAGACATACAGTGAGCAAAGTTTCTAGTTTTTAGGCTCTGAAAACCAAGTAAAATGTTAATTCTTTTAAACAACTTCAACCAATATATTCAGGCTCATATTTGCTGTCATTTGTGAATTTTTTGTCCATGCATTCAATATGACTATATTGCAAAAATCTTTTCACATTGTATCAAATCACATTATTGTAAAGTCTAGTGCTTTTATATTGATTTGATGTGACAGACCAACATAAAACTGTCAAAAGGAACTGAACAGAAGAGTACAGTTTATTTATTTATTTATTTATTTATTTATTTATTTATTTATTTATTCAATTTAAACAAAAAACTACAGTTGTTTGAGGCTATGGTTCAAGTCTTTCGGGTTATGTCTCAGTCTCTACCACCTCTGTAAGGCTAAGCACATTGGTATTGTCATCTTGCTTGCTACATGACTCTTAAACAGGTGACAATTCCAGACACAAAAACAGATTTAAAAAGGTTTATAGATCAATGGTAGTTCAGAAGAAGTCCCAGCTGGTGTTTGGAGGAATCTCCAGGTCAGCATTGACTGCAGGATGATCCCAGCATGCAGCTTTGCACAGCTTTGGTTCTTGGTTTAACATCTTCGGTGTGTTCATGCAGTGTCACCATTCATATGGCCACATCTTCAGTTTTTTATTTTTGTATTTGGCATCATTAGAAAGCTTGCAATAAAGTATTTTGTCTGTCTACATTTAAATATTTTGCTCAGTGTTTACTGTAACATGGCTTCCATGACCTTTAAAACCAGAGAAAAATAAGTCCCACAATGTTTCCTCTTTTTCAGTCGAAGAGTTTAATTCCAATCATTGCTGACACATGTAGTCAATAAGCCTTGCACCTCAACCCGTAAAACCTCTCCACTAATATACATTTATTTAATCGTGGATGACCTTTTGCTGATACTTTGTTGGTATATCAAGCTCTAACACAGATATTGTATTGACTCACAGTCCAAAGTGAAAGCTGGCATTAATCCCATACTGGTTTTAATTACAGTTAAGACACTTGAATAATGCTTTTGCTTTGGTAAATCCTCCCAGAATAAGGCTGCATCACCAGCCACTGATCACAATATCATAAATAGACTCTACAGTATGACAGAAGGTTAAAATGCAGATTTCATCTTTAAAAGAATTTGAATTAATGCATATCTCCTTACAAAAGTAAAGCTTTAAAATTTAATAGGTGTTTCAATGTTATGTTAAAAGACCGAATATAAACAGAGCAGACAGTAGAGCAACTGTTATTGCTATCCCAACATTAACATCCAAATAACAAAATTCATCCATTATCTCAAAATAAAGAGATAAGGATCTTAAGGTGATGACATAGTCAAACCATTATTGCCCAAGTTTGACTATACAAACATTTAGTATGATAAACAAACACTACAAGCTCAGGATGAGACAATTAACCAGTTATAAAACTAAATACATTATTTCAGGAGAACACAATGGAAATAAATTCCAATACATACAGTTAGATTTTGTACCTGTGTAGCATAAATAGCTCTCTTCATAATCGTCAAGTCATCTCTGTCCAGAATGGTGTTCATGTCTGGGATGTTTCCTCTGAAGACAGAAAACAGAAACATTTAAAGGATTTTCATTCACACATAACCATAATTACTTCACAAAATGTTTATACTCACGTCAGCAAAGATTCATAAAGCTTTTTACCAAACCTCTCCTTCACCGTGTGAGCCGTGTCCCTGTGAGCAACAAAGATCAAACAGTTTAATGTTTCTTTAAAAGTACTTACTGTATACATGAAAGCTGTGTGACGGAGATGGAGGTACGCTGAGGTTTGTTACCGTTTACATTTAAATATTTCAAAGAGAACCCACCAGAGCTGTTTGCGCACTGCCTGCCCCTTCAGTGACTCCACATTGAAGTTGTTTGTTTTGGCTGGCATTATGAAGAAAACCACCACAGTCAAGTCATTTCTGTGGACCTGTTGAGAAAGTCATTGAGGGATTCATGTGAGCTTGATAAAACTGTAAAACACAAGATGAAGAACCACAAATTCTCTGAGTTGAGGGTCCTCACCCGCAGCAAGTAGTTGAGTCTAGACAGCGATTCAAGAAAAATGTCGGCTCCTTTGTTGGAGAATTCATATCTCCCAGCAATGAAAAAGAACAGGGTTTTGTCCAAGTTGAAGTCAAGATGTCTGCCAAAATGAAATTTTACAAACAAGAGTGTAAGTCAGAATGATGTGGCCTGTTTGAATTGGATCAGGCAACATTAAAATCAAAGAGCTATATCAGCTTACTGACTGAACTACAGGCCTCCTCATGCTCACCCATAAAAGTGTCCTCTAACAAACTCCTGGATGCGAGTCTTGTTAGTGGAGTGCAAGTTCTGAAACTCATGCATGGCTGAGAATTTTTTCACATTCAGCCCATTTGGAGTCACCACATCTATGCCAGAGTTAAACAGAACAGAGCTGACTTTACTCTACTGGTGGAAGAAAAGTACAAACAATACTGAGACATAGTATTTGCCTCCATCTGTTCTCGCTTTACTGCCACACTCGAAATATGTCAGAGGATTTTAAAGATAAATAAAGATAACCTGAGTAAATACAAAATGTAGTTTTCAAATGATTTCATTTATTAAGGGGGGAGGAAACTATCCTAAAAAGCCTAACTGGCTTCCTTTGCTGCACAAGTTGGTGCCTATTTCAGCAGCTCTCACTCATTCTTGTTTTATCTTTGCTAAAGTTGCAATAAATAACTTTTATCGAGCAATATGGTTTTTTTTTACATGTTTGTTAAAACTATTACTGTGTATAATATGACAGATAATCTGTGAAAAATAAATCAAGCTGCTGTGGTCCTACTGCTATCTGCAGAAGTACAGCACTCAGGCATAAACAACAATCAGAGCCAGGAGGAGGGTCTCAGTACTTTCAATCACCCTCATGTACACGCTGCTCACACAGCTAACTTTGGCAGGTCAGCCACTCCCAGGAAGGTTCACCTCTGTTCATCTATCTAACATTTACACTTCAGCCTTGATTCATGGACTGCATTAAATCAACCTGTGATCATAAAGAACCAGGATATATCATTTAAAGTCCATATTAAACAAGTTTCAAGGATTTCCTTATTTTGTATTTCCTTTGAAATCCAGAATAGAATTTCAGATTCTCCTTCTCACATCCCTTAACAATCAGCTCCATCAAACATCAGATCTGATTGGTCCATATGTTCCTAACAGAGCACTTCTCTCTCTAACTGCAGGTTTGCTGCTGGTTCCTAGAATTCCTGATAGTAGAATGGCAGGCAGATCTATAGTTCAAGCTCCTCTGCTGTGGAACCAGCTCCCAGTTTCAGTCTGTGAGACAGTTGTTTTTCTCTCCATTGAGCTACATCTGGTCTGGCATTGTGGCTCCTGGACCTCTACCTTCCTGGAGGAGGAGGATGCTGCCATGAGCTAACTGTTCTCTCTGTCCTGCTATTAACTTTTTACCTTAATCAACATCAGAAATCATCCTCCATCAATTCATCAGTTTCTTCTTGTGCATTCTGCTCTCTCTTCTCAAACCTCCAGTTGTTTTGTGTCAGATGGTTGCATGAACTGAGCCCAGTTCTGGTTCTGCTGGAGGTTTCTTCCCATTAAATAAGAGTTTTCCCTCCCAACTGTTGCTATATACATGCTCAATCATGTAAAGGATTGTGCTAAAGTCTTTGATGTTGCTACATGTTTCACCAGGAGGAGTGAATGCTGCAAGACTGAATCCAGTCTGCTGGGTTTCCTTAGACAGAAACGTTTTAAACTACTTTGAATAATTAACTGAGCATGCTGTTTTGTTTGACATCACTGGAAAGCTCATAATCCACACGTTCAGAATCTGTAAATATCTTGAAACACCCCTGAGGAGACTTGCTCATGGTTTTGCTGCGGACAATCATGTATATCTGTGATCGAAATAAAATGTGTTTGTTTGTAAAGTGCCTCCACATGACATTTGTTGTGAATTAGTGTAATTAAATAAACTGAATTGATTTCTTGATTCAATATTTCAGGCAGTAATGAACTGTAATGAATCAATTACAGTTGATTCATGATTTTAAAAGGACAGTTGTACTTTTTCAAACAGAACCAGTTTAGTTTTGATAGTCATTTCAACCTTAATAAATAAATGATCATAAAACTACATTTTGTATTTACTATCCAAATCCAAATGTATTTAATGGTCTGAAACACTGAACTGTGCCAGTAGACATTAGTCATTGGGCTGAAATTATGTGACTCCATTCATTAATTCAATCCATATAAATTCTCTGTATGTGCAATTGCATGTATTAATATCTATTTTATACAATTTGCATGTTGTATAGATGGAAATAATCATTGTTGTGGTGTAGGTGGTGTCCACCTGGCTTCCTGTGCAACATGTGTTTGGCCTCCACTGCTGTGATCTGGGACACTGTGGTGAAGACGTGAGCGCAATGCACCGCTGCTCGCTCCAGGCAGTACCGATGGTAGATCTGCCTCTCTCCTGCCTCCTTGTCAATATTGAACTACCAGCACACAAAAATATCAGAATCAATTTTAAGCTGTAAATTCAAAGAGAAATGACAGTAGAATAGTTGTTAGGACAGGTTCCATCTGTACAGAATCTTGCATGTTAAAGCCTAGCAAGTTATAACATCACACTCCTCTTTTTCAAACGGGTCACAGCAACACCTTACTTTGGAAATTCCTTTGTTTTGTTGGATGTTTTTCTGGCTTCTCTGTTTCTTAAGAAGATCTAAAAATCAACATAATGCAATAATGTTTTCCATTATTCTTTTTTTCTTATACTTTATGCTTAAAATACTAGAACCCTTGGACTCTTCGTTCATTTTACTTGGTTACTCTCATTCAACCATTTAGATTTTTTCTGAAATTTCAATTTCATTAATTTATAAACATGTACAATTTAAATTCAGTTTGAGTTAAATTTAGATTAAAATTGAAATCAATCTATTATTGATAGACTTGATTATGTATTGCCAGTTGGTGGAAAGTTATCTGAAAAATCCCAGTTGGTTACATCAGGCCATAAAAGGTTTGGACTTTATGGTTTTGGTAAAGGGGAACCAGATGTGACAAGAACCAGGAGACATGACTCACAAAACAAGCCAGGAAATTATTTGATTACCCTAAATCAGGCAAAATTAGAGAAAGGAGCATGTATTGCAATTCCTCTGGTAATTTTAATAAATTTTATATGTAATGTCTCAAAGTAATAATAATAGTAATACATTACTTATCGGTTCAAGAAGTCTGTCTTAAAGTTATGGTAACTTTAAAAACACAATAATACCTTATGAGAATAAGGTATTATTGTGTTTTTATCAATAGAATGGGAAAGGCAACTGTAGACTGGGGTCATCTGTCAATTATCTATTCAGCCAGTGAGCAATCTGCAGCTCTGGCCTGACCTTTAGGGTATGAGCAGTGGGGCCAATTACAAGTATCACAGTAAGCCATCCTCATACAGTTCAACGTTACTAATCATGCTCTAAATGATTTTAAAATACCAAAACCTTTGAATGTGCCAATCAGTCTGACAGCTACCAATTACCCGTGTTGCTAACAGCTCTGTGGTGGGGGTCGGAACACAGTTTGCTTGAATTACAAGCAAACTGTGTAAATTTTTTAGAACAATGAACATGGAGGGAAGTTTCAGATTCATACCAATTCAAACAATTCAATGAACTACAGTTACTTACTCTTACTCATTAAGGGTATAAATATCAAAAGTTTTAAACGGTTGCCGTTTCACATTGACCGTTTTTCCTCTTTTGAGGAGTGGGGGAGTGTTAGAATGATTTTACATAAATGGGAATTTTTTTTCAGATCCATTAATAATGTAAATTATTCATACAAACTGAAACCAATTAAAAAGTGAAGGCAAGTTGTACCTTAACATCTTACAAAGCAAGATGGTGAGGTACAACAAGATGTTTGGTGACAAATTGTCAAATTGGTGACAAATGCCACCAATTTGCATTTGTCAAATAATTCTAGCTCAATATGTGATTGGGATTTGTCGGTGTGTAGGGAATTTAAAACTACCCTAAAAGATTACACTTTCTGTTCAGCATGGTACAAGTTTTATTCCCAACCATGGGCGTCATGTAGGGGGGGGAGAAGTTAGGACAATTCCAAGGGCCCCTGGCCGACAGGAGGCACCCCACAATATATATATATATATATATATATATATATATATATATATATATATATATATATATATATATATATATTTGGGGTGGGTGGGGGTGGAGGTTTATAGAAATAGAAAAAAAATTGAGGGCCCTGTTAATAAAATTAATCATATCATGTTTTTAAAATATTTTTTAGCTGTAAAATTAAATGTTTCCACTCCCAGACCAAAACGCTCACATTTGCCCTGAACCCCCCTGGATCTCCATGAAATGGTTTGTTCCTGCTTAGCACGCTTGATGGTGACGGTGTTCAGCAGCAGTCAGTGGAAGACAAGAACGACTGTGGCTGTTACTATGCTGCTAAGAAAAATTATAAAGTCAGGTTTTCAAAAATATAGAGATTGAGAGGGAAAAAGACAAGAGTGTCAATTTATAGCCCAGCTTTTCTCCAAAAGAGGTGGGTAGACTGTGTGAGATTATCAACCATTTTGCATAGTTAGCTTAGTTACAGACTACCGTTTGCCTCCATTTCATTTAATGAATGAAGGAACAAATCTACCAACATATTCATATATTGTTCTTGCCCCTGTACCTTTTATCACACTTAATAACAGATGCTGGTATGGTGATTAGACCTGCTCTAATAGCAGTTCTAATCACCATACGAGCATGAATGAGGATGATTGTCAACACTAAGACCCTCCTTATGATTCTGATTGGTTGTTTTTGGTCAGAATGGCGCATTACTTTAGCCAGCAATAGTCAAATGTGGAAAAAACATATTTTATTAATTAAAGTTATATACTGTGGCTTGAATAAAATGCAACTACATAGCATTATTTTTTGAGAAGTCTCGATTGCTTTATGTATATTTTGCACGCTGCCTATGGCTGTTGTTGGTGGGAGAGACCTTTCAGTAATCCAAAGCTAATAATAATAAAAAATTAAGCAACCTATTTACATACAGTATGTGGACTGTTGCATTTAAATTGACTAACAGTAAATACTGTCCTAGTATCAGTATTGGACCAAAGAAAGCAAGGCAGTCACAAGCCTTTAAAATTGTGAAGCTTTTTTTTTTTTTACTCCTCCAGGGGGTCTTTTTGTGGGCTCCAGTGTCCCTTATACGACAGTAGGCTGACAGGAAACGGGGAAGGAGAGGGGGGAAGACATGCGGCAAATATCGTCGAGTCCGGGAGTCGAACCCGCGACGGCCACGTCAAGGACTGAAGGCCTCCAAATATGGGTCACGCTAACCACTACGCCACCACGGCACGCCCCAAAATTGTGACGCTTTTTATGGGTCACATAGACTCAAGAAACTATGACAGCAGGTACGCTGTCATAGGGGGACACAATTAAATTTTTTGTCATGGGGCCCAAGATTCCTGGCAGCGCCTCTGCTCCCAACTGGATTTATTTTTTACTGCCACAAAAGATAAAACATAATTCCAAGCTTGACATAGCGCCATCAGTTCAT
Organism: Xiphophorus maculatus; assembly: GCF_002775205.1. Taxonomy (NCBI): domain Eukaryota; kingdom Metazoa; phylum Chordata; class Actinopteri; order Cyprinodontiformes; family Poeciliidae; genus Xiphophorus; species Xiphophorus maculatus. The sequence goes on from NC_036459.1 coordinate 19,629,395, forward strand.
CTTGGCTTCATCTGTTTCATGAAGGCCAAACCAGGCTCAGGAAGTACGACTATGCTAAGGCAGGAATGAGTAATTCAGGTAAATGTTTAAGTCTGGCTTAAGGCTTAGGCCTTCATTCCAAAACCATCAGAGGTTGCAGTTTTGAAGTTGATTCTGAGGAGCCCAGGTCAGCTGCATAAGACGTCAGCCAAAGAGAGGTACTGGGTTCTTGTGCGCAGACCCACTACTTTAACAGAGGACAACAAAATATGGTCTTTATGTGCAGTGACAAGGACAGTCCTTATCAAATGTCAATCCACAGAAAAAGAGAATAGATCATTTGTACTGTCATGTATGCCTTTATCTTTGCTGCTGCTGATTGGTTTTGATCTTATCTTTGCCCCAAGCACAACCCACTGGTCTCCTACCTTATCCAAGTTGTTGTAAAAGTCAACATTCCCAGCACAAAGATATCTTCCAAGCAGTGTGGCATGAGTAGTAAAAACTGTTGCCATAGGAATGTTACGGGAGCGAGAGAGAATAAGCCCAGGACCTGCCTGCCACTCATGGAAGTGACTGATGACATTGGGTTTGTCTCCAAGGTGGTCTGTTAGCTAAAAAACCAAACAAAAAACAGATAGATGTTAGAGGTTCACAAATTGTGAAAGCACACATTTATCGGGGAGAAACAGGTTGAATTTTAAAACTGCTAGACTTCACTGGTAAAGCCACACCTCTTTAAAGAACCAGGCAATCAAGGAGCCCAGAATGAGAGAGTCATTAGCCTCTCGGTCGTGATACGGAAGACCAATGTGGCAGGTCTCCCACAGGTCCCCCTTCCATCGGTCCAGGTTCCAGGCTGCTGAGCCGATGTCAAACAGGATAACATAAGGGCTGCCCTCAATCAGCCAGCGACCAAAATGAACCTGAAGCAGCAGACAGAGTTCAGAAAGTACTTAACCAAGCTTAAATGTTTTCAAAACTGTTTATTTATTGTCAATTTGTCTTATCCTATATAGGAAGAATAGAATAGAATAGAATAGAATAGAATAGAATAGAATAGAATAGACTTTATTAACCCCCAAAGTGTTAAATATTGTTAAATACAAATATAACCATAGTATATAATATAACCATTTTAAAATACCATACCAAAGTTTTTATGTCTTATGTTTATAATGAATTAAGACTGGAAAATGTTTTAGATGATTGGTCAGCTCCTCCATGGGCTGCCACCTTATCGTGGTGGAGGGGTTTGAGTGTCCCAATGATCCTAGGAGCTATGCTGTCTGGGGCTTCATGCCCCTGGTAGGGTCACCCAAGGCAGACAGGTCCTAGGTGAGGGACCAGACAAAGAGCAGCCCGAAGACCCCTTATGATGGACAAGAACTTTGGACTTGGTGTTCCGTCGCCCGGACGCGGGTCACCGGGGCCCCACTCTGGAGCCAGGCCTGGAGGGGGGGCACGATGGCGAGCGTCTGGTGGCCGGGCTTTTACCCATGGAGCCCGGCCGGGCTCAGCCCGAAGAGGAAACATGGGCCCCCCCTCCCATGAGCCCACCACCCGTGGGAGGGGCCAAAGGGGTCGGGTGCAGTGTGGGATGGGTGGCAGCAGAGGGAGGGGACCCTGGCGGTCCGATCCTCGGTTGCAGAAACTGGCTCTTGGGACGTGGAATGTCACCTCTCTGGTGGGGAAGGAGCCGGAGCTAGTGCGTGAGGTCGAGAGGTTCCGGCTAGAAATAGTCGGTCTCACCTCGACGCACGGCTCTGGTTCTGGAACCAGTCTCCTTGAGAGGGGCTGGACATACTTCCACTCTGGAGTTGCCCAAGGTGAGAGGCGTCGGGCAGGAGTGGGCATACTTGTTGCTCCCCATCTCGGCGCCTGTACGTTGGGGTTTACCCCGGTGAACGAGAGGGTAGCATCCCTCCGCCTACGGGTGGGGGGACGGGTTCTGACTGTCGTTTGTGCTTACGGGCCGAACGACAGTTCAGATTACCCACCCTTTTTGGAGTCCTTAGAGGGGGTACTGGAGAGTGCTCCTCCTGGGGACTCCCTTGTTCTGCTGGGGGACTTCAACGCTCACGTGGGCAATGACAGTGAGACCTGGAGGGGCGTGGTTTGGAGGAACGGCCCGCCCGACCTGAACTCGAGCGGTGTTCTGTTGCTGGACTTCTGTGCTCGCCATGGATTGTCCATAACGAACACCATGTTCAAGCATAAGGGTGTCCATATGTGCACTTGGCACCAGGACACCCTAGGCCGCAGTTCGATGATCGACTTTGTCATCGTTTCATCGGATCTGCGGCCGTATGTCTTGGACACTCGGGTGAAGAGAGGTGCGGAGCTGTCCACTGACCACTACCTGGTGGTGAGTTGGCTCCGGTGGTGGGGGCGAAAGCCGGTCAGACCTGGCAGGCCCAAACGTGTTGTGAGGGTCTGCTGGGAACGTCTGGCGGAATCCCCTGTGAGACGGAGCTTTAACTCCCATCTCCGGCAAAACTTCGAACACGTCCCGGGGGAGGTGGGGGACATGGAGTCTGAGTGGACCGTGTTCCGTGCCTCCATTGTCGAGGCGGCCGATCGGAGCTGTGGCCACAAGGTTGTCGGTGCCTGTCGCGGCGGCAACCCTCGAACCCGCTGGTGGACACCTTCGGTGAGGGATGCCGTCAGGCTGAAGAAGGAGTCCTATTGGGCCTTTTTGGCCTGTGGGACTCTGGAAGCAGCTGATGGGTACCGGCGGGCGAAGCGGCATGCGGCTCGGGCGGTTGCTGAGGCAAAAACTCGGGCGTGGGAGGAGTTTGGAGAGGCCATGGAGAAAGACTTCCGTACGGCTTCGAGGCGATTCTGGTCCACCATCCGGCGTCTCAGGGGGGGGAAGCGGTGCAGCACCAACACTGTTTATAGTGGGGATGGTGTACTGCTGACCTCTACTCGGGACGTTGTGGGCCGGTGGGCAGAGTACTTCGAAGACCTCCTCAATCCCACCAACATGCCTTCCACTGAGGAAGCGGAGCCTGGGGACTCTGGGTTGGGCTCTCCAATCTCTGGGGACGAGGTCACCGAGGTGGTTAAAAAGCTCCTCGGTGGCAGGGCCCCGGGGGTGGATGAGATCCACCCGGAGTTCCTTAAGGCTCTGGATGTTGTGGGGTTGTGTTGGTTGACGCGACTCTGCAATGTCGCATGGACATCGGGGGCAGTTCCCCTGGATTGGCAGACTGGGGTGGTGGTCCCCCTGTTCAAAAAGGGGGACCGGAGGGTGTGCTCCAATTATAGAGGGGTCACACTCTTAAGCCTCCCTGGCAAGGTCTATTCAGGGGTCCTGGAGAGGAGGGTCCGTTGGATAGTCGAACCTCGGATCCAGGAAGAGCAGTGTGGTTTTCGTCCTGGTCGTGGAACACTGGACCAGCTCTACACCCTTGGCAGGGTCCTGGAGGGTGCATGGGAGTTCGCCCAACCAGTCTACATGTGTTTTGTGGACTTGGAGAAGGCGTTCGACCGTGTCCCTCGGGGAGCCCTGTGGGGGGTTCTCCGGGAGTATGGGGTACCGGGCCCTTTGATACGGGCTGTCAGGTCCCTGTATGACCGGTGTCAGAGTCTGGTCCGCATTGCCGGCAGTAAGTCGGGCTCGTTTCCGGTGAGAGTTGGACTCCGCCAGGGCTGCCCTTTGTCACCGATTCTGTTCATCACTTTCATGGACAGAATTTCTAGGCGCAGCCAAGGTGTTGAGGGGGTCCGATTTGGTGGCCTTAGGATCTCATCTCTGCTTTTCGCAGACGATGTGGTCCTTTTGGCTTCATCAGATCGTGATCTGCAGCTCTCGCTGGAGCGGTTCGCAGCCGAGTGTGAAGCGGCCGGGATGGGGATCAGTGCCTCCAAATCCGAGGCCATGGTCTTGAGCCGGAAAAGGGTAGAGTGCCTTCTCCGGGTCAGGGGGGGTGTCCTGCCCCAAGTGGAGGAGTTTAAGTATCTCGGGATCTTGTTCACGAATGGGGGAAGAAGGGAGCGGGAGATCGACAGGCGGATTGGCGCAGCGTCTGCTGTCAAGCGGGCCCTGTACCGGTCTGTCGTGGTGAAGAGAGAGCTGAGCCAAAAAGCGAAGCTCTCAATTTACCGGTCGATCTACGTTCCCACCCTCATCTATGGTCATGAGCTTTGGGTCATGACCGAAAGAACGAGATCGCGGATACAAGCGGCCGAAATGGGTTTTCTCCGTAGGGTGGCTGGGCTCTCCCTTAGAGATAGGGTGAGAAGCTCAGTCATCCGGGAGGGACTCAGAGTAGAGCCGCTGCTCCTTCACATCGAGAGGAGCCAGTTGAGGTGGCTCGGGCATCTGGTCAGGATGCCTCCTGGACGCCTCCCTGGTGAGGTGTTCCGGGCACGTCCCACCGGGAGGAGGCCCCGGGGAAGACCCAGGACACGCTGGAGGGACTATGTCTCTCGGCTGGCCTGGGAACGCCTCGGGATTCCCCCGGAGGAGCTAGAAGAAGTGGCTGGGGAGAGGGAAGTCTGGGCCTCCCTTCTGAAGCTGCTACCCCCGCGACCCGACCCCGGATAAGCGGAAGAAGATGGATGGATGGATGGATGGATGGATGGATGATTGGTCAGCTGTGTTGGAGCAGAGACACATCTAAAACTGCCATAGCAGCAGGTCTGTAGGACTGGAGATGGAAATCCTTGTTTCAGAGCCTCAGTCCTTGTATTTGTGCTCCCAACAGAGGTTTGGAATTGTCAATTTATCACATAGAAGGAATTTCCCCTGACTTCCTCTAACTTATTTGGACTAAAAGAACTCTTTAAAATGTCAGACTATTCATCAGACTATTATTAACACAAAACTGTCGGTTGTGGAGTTGAAAATCAAATTTTTTTCAAGAACTTTTTAAGAGACTGCATGCCTTGGGAACAGTATGTTCAGAGTAAATGGTATAAACTCTTCTAACCAGTAATAAGTGTGTAGACACCATAGAAGATAAAAGTCAGTGGTGTTTCTAGTTAGCACTGGAAGCACTGAGGGAAAGCAGAGGAGCTTGATTTTTTTCACAGATTATCTGTTTCATACTACATGTCACAACATAGTGACAATTTTCCCCAAAAGTTGTAGTTAACATGTTTCTTCATAGTTTGCAAACAACACGCAAACAGCTTCTCATAATTGGCGCCATTATGTTTAACAATGATGAACATTGAATCTTGAAGCAGCGTCTTTACCAGAACACACCCAAATATATGGTGGCCTGCAGCTTTGACTGTCAGTGAGAATATCCAGTGTTAATACCTTTCCTTCTGGTCATTCCAGGCAAAAAGGCTCTTAGTTTAGATATGATATAATACTGAGACCTTGAAATATAATGAGCCCAAATGCGCTATGAGAGACCACAGAAACTTGCTGAAAAATACTCAAAACATGTGACCATTTTCTTTCAGCTTAAAAGAGAATTCTACCACTCACTATGGAAATGTAAAGAAAGATGTAAAAATTCTCTATCATCATTCTAGCATTCATTAAATAAATATTAACGCTTTTGATAATCGTAACTTATCTACAACAGGAAAGGTTTGGTCAGACTTAATGAGAAAAAAGATTGTTTACTTTTCTTCTTTGTATCCAAATATTGGGTCTCTGCTGTATTATTGAACATCTTATGATATGACAAATATACATAAGCTTATGACCAGAACTGAAAACACACACACACATACATACACACACACACACACACACCTGGCATCCATTGTTGATAAGAGCATCCATTGCCTTCTGGATCAGTGGGTTGGGTGGTACACAGCCTTCCACTTGTGTCTTGAAGTTGTGTTCAAAGTATGGTCCCATCATGTAATAGTTCTCTCCCCATTCATCCACTGTGACCTTAGCTTTAGACTGGATGACAGTGTAAATTCCTCCAACTGAAAATTCATAAAGTGCAAAATAAATTACAAAATAAATGAAAATATGTTGTATATTGCTACGCATTGTTTTCATGTGAGTATAACTACATCAGCCATTTATAGAACATCAACCCAACAAAAGTTAGACACTGAAAAAGTACTTTTTCTATTGCTAACTATTTAGAATGAAGAAAAAATCAATAATTCCAAGTCTCACAAATAATAACTATAAATATTTCTTATGAAATCTTAAATTTGAGACACTGTAAACTAATGGTAAACTGTGACACATAAGAAACATTCTCAAGCATCCCTTTGCTTGTGTTGAAAAGGGGAACATATTTTCCTGTCTTATTTCTGAGCTGAAATTACTCAAATGAAATACCAATATGTGATAACTAATGAAGTCCAGCCTTCATCAGTTTGTATAATAGAGAAAAAAAACAGTCTGAACCCTGAACTGTTGCATACCACAATCATATCACCACTTTGAAGCAAGCACTTCATTAAAGGAGCAAATGGTAATTGTTCTACATTTCTTTTGGATGAATAAAATTGAGAAAGAACCCCCGTTATCTGGGCAGCCCTTTGCAATCCACAGCAGTTAGGACTTAGACATATCTCTTCCACTAAGTAGTATGGCTCTGGTTGTTATGGCTCAATATGCTATTCAGGGCCATTAGAGGCCCATCACCAGTTAGATTTTTAGCGTCTAACGTCTAACATGGTGTCATACTAATGGGATGACAAATGGGATGTCCTGTAGACTAACATGTCTTGTGTTTGTTGCAAGCAGTGATGGTTTTCTGTCCCCCAGTGAATGAATTGTGCTATGTGAGGTCAGAAGCACCATCCCAAATGTAGCATACCTTTGAAGAGGGCCCAGGATTAATGTGGTAGTTTGCTTGTATGAGCTGCTTTCACAAAAGAAATAGACTAAATAGGGTGCCCAACTGCATCAATCTGCATTTCTGTCTGGCTCAGTGGAAATGAGGCAAGAAAGACCAAGAGGAGGAGGGCATTGCTCCATGCCTCCAAGTCAGACAGCTCCAGGAGGTCAACAGAGTGTGATTCCCACCAGGGCCCCTGGTGGGGGCTATTATTATTATTATTTTTATATATATAATAAAATAATAATAATCCCCACCAGGGCCAAGCTCAGTCCTCGCTGCCTGAAAAATTTCAGTCATAGACCATCTGCCAGGAACCCATCACATTATGACACACCAAGGGAATTCCTGTGCCTGTCTTCCCCCCAATGATCCCACCATCTCCCACAGTTATCCCCATACCAGAGGTTATGGCATGTGATTAGTTCTAAAAGCCATGAATATACATTCTGCACGCTCAAATGTGTATTCCATGTTTGACATTGAGCATGTAAACATAACTGAAAATCTATTCACTGGGTGTTCGTGTTTGTTTGTGTCATAACTCAGTGGATAAATAACTAATAGCAGGACATGGGACATTAGACTGGATGACTAAAGTCCCATGAGACATAAAGTCAGTACATGAAAACAGGTCCTTTATTAACCAGTCATACTTATCAACATGAAAAAAGACTCCACAAACAAATCTGTCAGCAGATGGCAGTATCACCGTTAAAATAACTCAGAATAGTCCAAATAGTTCGGATGTCTCTTTCCTTTCTATGTTCCTTTGTTCCTTTCTTACAGAGAGCTTCTGTCATGTTTTTGTTTTTGAGCAGGAATAGAAAGCTCATGTTTGATCTCCATCATTCTTGCACCTAAGTTTATGGTGGGTGTGAGGGATTTACCCCCCTCAACAGGTGTTGTTGTTTTTTGTGTTTCCTGTATTGTTGCTTTATTTAATATTTTGTTTTGATCATCCTCTCTTTCCTTTGAGGTCATGCGTTGCCATGGAGGCGCGCCCATGAGCAGTGTTGCCTAGGACCTGGTGTTTCCAATTTACCTTACTGGGAAGGTCCATTGTTTGAGAAGGAGGAGAGATGTTTGTTTTATTTTTTGTTTGGTCCCAGCTTATTTTTGTTTTTGTTAAATTGTTAGTTGTAATTCTGTAAATATTTGTTTAGGAATATTGTTTAGCACAAATGTTTGTTCTTTCGTTTACCTGGAAATGTAATTGTTGTCTCCGCCCCTTAATTAGTCCTGGCCATGCTTTAAAAGCCAGGTGGTTTGAATCAGAGGGGTGGCTCCCTCATGTTTGGAATGTTTGTCAGTTTGAAAATGGTATTGTAATGTGCAAAGAACTGATAAAGAAAAAATTTAGAGCTCTATAATGGCTGGACTTTGTCTGATTTTGGATCGCAAACCAACAGTGGGTTTGTATCCTAAAGAAAAAGAAGTAAATTTGTATATATCTCACAAATGAGAAATTAACTTGCATGCTTTAAACCTTATATAGTAGCACAAAAACTGTCAGTATTCGAGGGCCCACATGAACTGACTAGTAAATATATCGTCATTGCAAGGGAATGGAAAACCTCTGTGAAAACAATAATATAAAAAAAATCCAATGTGTCCCCTTGCATTAAACAAGTGGTCAGGGTTTTTTTTTTGTAATTTAACACCACCAAATAGTATTATTCCCTGTTCTCATCTGTGGCTATAGCTGGTTGATGTGAAAAGACCTAAAAGAAAAAACCATTTGACCATTTTAGGTGGAATGACTGTGGGTCAGCAGTGTGGCTGAACTTCTTATTATTGGATATAATTACTAAAAATTAAGTTCTGTAATTAGGAAATGTGTTTTTTTAACTATCCCATCTGTGGCAATTTTATTTCTAAGACCAACATTTTGAAATAAAATCTATTGTATAAATTTGCACACAAAAAAATAAACATTTAGTTTTTAGAATCTTAACTTTGTCATTGGTTTGTGTTCTAATTTTGTTTTTAATGTGTTTTTTTTCTGGAAGTCACAATCCACACTGAATCACATCTTTTAAATGGGATAAAGAGAAGACAGAAGACAAATACATAGAGCGGGGCCCCATCTCTGCTAGTTATCTGGTTTATCTAGAGTTTAATGTTTAACTCCACAGAGAGAGTAGACACTGTGCTCTGTGGAGCAATATTTACTTGTTGAAGAGCAAAGATTATGTTTTAGGAAAACAATGCCAGAGAATGTATTCTTCTTATTGTGAGGAAATCTTCGTTTGCCGAACCAGAGTGATTTTACCTTTGTCCCATACTCTGAACAGAATTATACTTATAATAAGTTTGTGAACAACTGGGAAGCTCTACCAGTTTCATCTGGTTAAGGTTTAAAGAACTATGCCTTAAAGTAAATGACCTTAGATAAAGCAGTAACAGCTGAGTTGCAGTGTGTCTGACCTTTGTTGGTGACCTCCCATGCCACTTCAAAAAGCATCAGGTCTTCCACCGGCAGCTCATCGTCCTCCCAGGCTGGTAACAGCCCACTCAGGGATGTAATGGACAGGGAACGTGACAATGGCATATTGTTATTTCTTGAAGTGCAATACAAACAAATGGAAAATAGCCACTCCTCTGTAGTGTTCAGAGAAAAGCTTTTAGAACTGCAGGGTATGCACTTGTAGGTCCTGAACTCAGTAGAAACAGAACTGACATGAAGCAGAATGGACGGAGCAGCAGGGAGTCAGGAGGGTAAAGAGCTTCCACCCCGCCCACTGAGCATGAGCTGATGCCAGCAGGAGGGACGTTTACCTCCAACACTCACATACGTCAGGGGAAAAATGGTCTGGAGATCAAGTGAGGAAAGAGGGAAGCAGGACTGCCTGATGAACATTATTGGACAAACAAACCCATGTGATAAACTGTGCAAATATTTTCTCCTAAACGTGGTCACAGCACAGTGTATACAGGCATATAGAGGATTTAGTTTTGGTAGGGACAGTATGAAAGGAACATTACATCATAGCAAGAGTCGCATCAATTCAAGATCATAGCACATTTTAGGAACAAGGTAAAGTGATTTTCTTGACATAAACACAATACAAAACAAAAAAAGAAAGACACTTTATGTTGCAGTAGCAGAATAATGAGAACAGGTGACAAAGTAATAAAAAATTGTAATCCAAACCAAAATGTATCTATTTTCCAGTTAATATTCATCAAAGATTAAATCAGTTAAAATTGATTTGAAGGAACTTAGTGATTTGGCTGCTGTGCAGTTTTCTGGAACTTAGTTCCAGTTTATAAGAGCATAAAAACTGAATGCTGCTTCTCCGTGTTTGGTTCTGACTGAAGATGCAGAGTAGACGAGAGCCAAACCAGAGACGAATGATGCAATGATAACAGGTCTTTAATGTTTTATTATTCATAAACTAACATTATTTAGAGTCTGTTCTCTCAGTGTAAGGACTGTAGAACTGGATAATGTGCTCTACCTTCCTGGTTTTAGTCAAAACTCCAGTAGCAGCGTTCTGGATCTGATTTTTAAGTCAGACCCGAGAAGACAATGTTGCAATGCAATTAAAAATAAACACATGGATGAGTTTCTATAGGTCTTGCTAGGGCATTATTCCTTTAATGGTCCTCAGGTGATAGCAGGTTGACTTTGTAACTGTCTTTTTGTGGCTCTGAAGGTTCAAGTCAGAGTCCTTCACTACAGCCAGATTCCAGCCTGATCTCTGGTTTCCAGCTGTAAAAACCTAAGCTGTGTGTTGACTCTAGATCGTTCCTCTTTAGGTCCAAAGATAACTTTGGTTTTGTTTCTGTTCAGCTGGAGAAAGTTTTGGCACATTCACACATTTATCTGTTCTAAGCATCTGTTCAGTGATTGGATGGGTTTGAAGTCACCTGCTGGAATAGTCATGTAGAGCTTTGTATCATCTGCGTACTTATACTAATCTTATTCCTTGTTATAATACGGACAAGTGTGATATTATTTAACCAGGTTTATGTATTGAGCCTTGAGGTCAGATGTGACCTCTACCTGCTCCAACGAGAAGTCACCTATTGACACAAAGAAATCCCAGTTCTTTAGGCAAGACTCAAGTTCTGTACCAGAATCTGACCCAGCTCTCCAGTCATGGTCAAGTGTGAAATGTTGCACTGACATCCAACAGAACCAGCACTGTGGTTTTTCCACAATTTGTATTTATGTGGTGAGCATAGAAGCCCGACTTAAAGATGTCAAAGCAGTCGCTCATTGTGTCACAGTGGAAATTTGTTTTATTTTGAAAGCGTGATTTTGTAAATAGTTTTTAAATTTGATTTTTACTAATTTTGTTTTTGTTGCTTCACTTTCACTCAAATTTTAGACCATAAATTATCTGCCAACTAGTTAAAATGTTAGCTTAACCCCTTAACTGGAACCAGGAAGAGCTTTGGGTAAAAGGGCCCCTATAGCCAGCCCTGATTGGCTGCCACCAGATTCAGGATCCATGAACGAGTCAACGCAACATCCCAGGTATGTTTTTGATGAGAGAACAAAATTCTAAGATGATATAAAGGGAAATAAATTCATACATTTTACTTTTTGAATTGATTTACAAAAATAAATTAACTTTTCAATGATATTCTAACAATTGCTCTTGACTTGGTATCCTATTAAAACATCTTGTAGCTTGTTCAAACTGGATGTTAACAGATAGGGAACTAACTAAAGCAAACTAAAGAAAAGAATCGGACAACTTATAATGAACTCAAAGCATCTACACACACTTCCAAAAGCTGCTTCAATGACCATGGTGTTCCAGTTGATTAGTCAGCTAATTCCGCTGACCTATAACCTCAGTAGAAAATCTGAGGTGGTTGGGTCTGGTGGAAGGTGAGACACACCAGACCCAACAAGTCAGATGATCTGAAGGAAGTTATCAAAGCAATCTGGGTTTCCATTAAAACCTGAGCAGAGGGGCGTGTCGTGGTGGCGTAGTGGATAGAGCGACCCATGTTTGGAGGCTTTGAGTCCTCGACGCGGCTTCGACTCCCGGACCCGACGATATTTGCCGCATGTCTTTCCCCTTTCCTGTCAGCCTACTTTCATAAAAGGGACACTAGATCCCACAAAAGACCCCCGGGAGGGGTAAAAAAAAAAAAAAAAAAGTCCTAAGCAGAACTGCAGGCCGGCCGTGTCTTTGCCACGCCGCTTTGTGCAAAAGACCAACCAAGCTCTGGGTTCGTACAGTCTTTACAGAAATCTGACATTTGTGCTTAAAATATAAATTTTTCATTGGTGTAATTCTAATGTTCTGAGACACTGAATTTGGCTTTTCTTTACCAGTAAGCCATATTCACAGAAAAAGTAAACGATTTAAACATTTAACTGTGTAATGAATCTCTAAAAATAGCTGGTAATGCAGAATTTAAATGGAAAAAATGTAGCATTGTCAATATGCCACATAACATATCACAGTTCTGTTTATAACGAGCAGAAAAATGCTACCTTAATGTCTTACTGAGCACATGGGCATATGAAATTCTTTGTAAATATGTAAACAATGATCATGTTGACAAAATGACTTTCCCTTCTCCTAAGGAAATGTTTTAAACAATTATGGAATTGTTTAACGGTGAATGCCAGTGCAAGGGATTCAGCCATATTCATTCAGCTGCACTGGTAAATCTATATGCTGTAAACTCATTTTGACAGTCAAAGTGCCCCCTATTGGTTAAAGTGATGTATGTCTGCAACAGCAGCTCCTGGCAAAAAAGGCAAGACTCCAAAAGAACAAATGAATTTCATCCAACTGTACATTGTGGCTTTGCTAAAACATACACCTACTGCAGTAATGACTGTTGTAAATATGACATGTCCTGATGAAGTAAATCTGACATTTAGAATTTCCTTTTCCTAAACAAACATCTAATAGACTGGCTTCTTGTCCAGGCGAAAACCATCTGCCGCTCTGGACTTCTGGACACAGGCAGCAGCTCCCATGACCTTGTCTTAAGCAGGTCATTAATGAATGAAGGCTCAATTCAGGAAACATGTTTCCACTTAAATGATCACTTACAGAACATAAGTTGTGGTAATTGGTTCACTGACAACATGAAGAATAACAGAAGTGTCAGCTGAAGGGGAAAAATGACAGAACTCCATGTTTGTGGCTCAACACTGAATGGTTGGTAGGATGTTGGTGGACAGAAAACATCCTGGCAGAAACACGTCCAGGAGAACCATAGTACTGGAGGGTCAGTAAAGTCAAACTAGAACTACCACCCAACAATTCATTCTTTTTTATAACTTTTGAGTAATGTTTTGGATTTCTTTTCTTCCAATAAATATTAAAGCTGAAGTTTCAGACTCTATTCCAACATACAGAATAAAAAAAAAGAAATACCCCATTTGACCTTCAACAAATTGTGTTAAAAATGCACAGATTAATAAAAAAAAACACAAACAGTGGGCTGTGTGGATTACTTACAAATAAAACCAAAGTTCATTTATTTTATACTGGACACAAATGAAAAAGCAACATGGAAAATCCAGTGACATTTCTTCCTTTTCCAGGTAACCACAAAACAATATTTTTCTTTTATTCCGACATTTTTATGACTTAACCAGTAAAACACCAGCAAATACTCAAAGTCATCATGTTTGGAGAAATGAAATCACCTCGCCTTCAGCACAAACTGTGCAACTACTTCTGGTATTTCTGTAACTTTGAACTGAAAACAAATGCCTTGGTCCAGCTTCTTAAAAGCTTAATATTGAAACCAAAACTGAGCCAAGCATCTTAACATTTGGGGGTTTTGCCAATAACAAGGAATTTAAAAGAAGTTGAGGTCTTCAGAACGTGGCTGATCAGAGAGAAAGCAGGCAGCAGTCAGCCTCGACTCACAGCTCTACTGTTTTCCTCTGCAGCCAAACCTGTCCTCGGAGGACTTTAAAAAAGAAGAAAAGGGTGTATCATTATTGGTCAATGACAAAGAGAGCACTCAGAATACCAACATCAGTTCCTGGTGGATGGAGATGTTTTGGATTCTGTTCCTTGATGTGGCCTGGTAAAAGACACTGCAGCAACCCCGTGACGCTCATCGCCTCTTTGTTTCTCTCTTTCCTCAGCTGAGCCTCCGTCCTCAGGCTTTGATCTCAGGGGTCGAGCTGTACAGCTGCTCAGAGTTCTCTGTTCCCAGGTCCTCTAAACACACAAAACCGCAACACAAGTAGTTAGAAGTGCAGGAGCAGAGTTTCCCTCAGTGCATTATAAACATGGTGGGCCATCAGGCTTAGCATTGCTTATTTATTTTATTTTTTTAATTATTGCATTTTTTTATTTACAGTTGGTGTTTAGATATTAATCTTCTAGTCTTCCAATAATGCATAACTATCAAGTGATATTTTCAAATTGCCTGTCATCTTTAAAAAATGTTTTAACTCAAAAACTTGCTGGGTGGCTGGATGACTGCCCTCCTGCCCCAAGCCCTGGGCTTCGCTAGTTTTCTGGGGAAACCCTGCAGGAGAATGACTGAGCGATGTGATGTACATCTTTTGATCATCTGATTTTCTTTTTAGAAGCCAACATTGAAAAACAATAAACAACTGGTTATTTGATTTTCGTTCTCCCACTTTGGAGCTCTTGTCATGTAAGTGACCATACCAGGTAATGCAATATGAACAACAGGCGTTTTTTTGCTTGTTTTAAAGTTATTTTTTGTTATATGAAATAGAAAATAAAACTTTTTTTTTTTTTTAGATCTGTTCATCCTTTTTGACACTGAAAGAGAGAAATGCTTAGTATTTTAAATCAAATAAGTGGGGCGCTGGGTGGCTCAGTGGGTAGAGCAGGTGCACCGTGTCCAGAGGCTGTGGTCAACGCCGTCCTCGGTTCATTCAAAAACACACTAGTGCTAAAACAATGTATAAAAATAAATCAATCAAATTAAATAACCATTTGTTTCTTGTATAATATTAACAATTCCTAAAAGGAAATTCAAATGACCAAAAGATACAGTGGTCCAAAGAGTTCACTCAGTTGTTTTTTCATTGAGAATCAAAAATGAGAACAACTTATTTCATTATTGGTTTTCACATGCAGACCCCTGTGAGAAGTTCGGTCAATGCTACATTTAGAATGGAAGACATTGCTGACATGGTGCTGATTGGATAAGCCAGCTGTTTCTTTCTTTCCCCTCATTGCCTCGCGTCTCTCTCAATCACATGGGCAACCACAACAAACGTTCCTATAAAACATCTCACCATGTGCAGAAAGAAGAAAGGGCAGTTGAGCTGTATGAAGTATATGAATTAAATAGAAATCCAGGCAAGAGAATATTTTTTTAATCAAATCATTTTAAGACTTGCTCCAATCCTACTGATGATGTGACAGAAATTTGTTAGTGATCAAAGTGAGAGTTACCAGGAAGAACACATTTCCACAGGCCATAGGTTTTCCCCACTGCCGTCTGCCACAGTCTGAGCGTGCCGTCCTCAGAGCCACTGGCGTACAGCTCCCCATCAGGACTGAAGCGCACACAGTGCACTGGACCAAAGTGGCCTTTATATGACTCTACAGAGAGGACATCACAGAAAGCTTGAAGCCAATTAACAACAATTAACCACAATAACTCTTGTAACATATGACAGGTGTAAAAAAACGAGATCAGCCTGGTTGATGACACTGAAGAGGTTTACACCATTTAAATTGTCTGGATGACAAAACTTTTGAATATAAATCACTGAACAGCTTAGCACCACAGGACATTAAAGATCTGCTGCTGTTGTATCAACCTTCCAGACTTCTCGGGTCTTCTGGTTCTGGTTCTGCTCTGCATCCCCAGAACCAGAACCAAACATGGAGAAGCAGCTTTCAGCTTCTATGCACCACAAATCTGGAACAAACTTTTAGAAAACTGTAAAACAGCCAAAACACTGAACCTGTTAAGAGTCGCTTTTGATTCAAAACAACTTTAATATTGATTAATACATTTGATATGTACTTGCTTCATGATTTTGCTGATACGTGACAAAATGTAATGTATGTTGCTTGTATGATAATTTGTTACTGTGTGATATTATCAGGGCCGGCCCAAGACATAAGCAAACTAAGCAGCCGCTTAGGGCCCCACGGCCACCAATGGGCCCCCCAATAGAGCTGATTTTTTATTTTTTAGTAACGATTTCTACCATTATGATGACAAAAAACACACAATTTCACTATGAAGTGCTCTGTTTTTACAATAATACATTTGATAATGTATGTAGAAATTATTATTTTATGGACAAAAAGAAAAGAAAAAATTGCTCTTGGGCCCCGCACGCTTTGCTGATAAAATGAGCTGCCGTGCAATGAGCAATATGCATCCACACGTCCAAAGCTCCGGTAGAAGATAAGGTAGCAAAATAATGTCTCAAAAAGGACTTAACCTTCAGTTAGAAAGAAAAGAGGAAGAATAGAAAAAAGCCAAGATAAAGGTTTGTCTTAATATGTCTTTGTAATGTAATGTTTATAAAAAAGATTTGTGAAGATTGCTAACAGAAAATTTGCTTTATAGCAACCTTGAATGATTCAGTTCAACAGCCAAACATTTATGCTAGGGTCTTTGTGTTTGTGTGAAGCTGAGTTTTAACTTTACATGAGTTGATTCTCATGGTGGCTCTGGATATTTATGAGGTATTTTTGGCTTCACAACGCCATGTTTGATAACGTTTTATAACAATTAAAACTTCTCAATGTTTGATATTGTCTAGCAAAATGTTTTCCATCAGGGTACTACATTAATACATCAATGAGCTGTTCTAAGCTATAGTTGGAGATTTGTTGTTTCCTGTTGATCATTTATGTGGCTAAAACAAACAATATTTTTACATCAACTTCTAAGTTATGTGAAACTTCTGTTAAAATCATTTCAAAGCTCAGAATCAACCTGTTACCGGTCCACATTCTCAGGGGAGAAAAACTCACCTGGTGTAAATGAAATTTTTAGCTAATGGAGTAACGCTTAACAGAAATTAATTTAATCATAGAATATCATGAATATGTGCGTAGGGCTGCACCGATTGCAGTTTTCTGGCCAGTTACTGATCTTTAAAAAGCCTGACCTGCCGATTTTGATTTCGGCTGGTATGAATTTTTTTGCCTGAAATGTCGCTAAATGTAGCAAGAAAGTCACTGAGTTGGCAACAGTGGGGTGAATATTGTTAACTGCAAACTTGCAGACCTGGCCTGGCCAGGTCTCACTGCAGAGCAGAAGAGGACAGAGACTGAGTTTTAAACCTTTGCTGACGAAAATAAGATCAGTGGGTAAGATGTGCTTCACGTGTAAGTATCGGCCGATCACGATCCCCCAAAATTAACCAAGAAATCGACTGGCTGATAAATGTATCCTGTGTTATACATGCATAACGTATAATGCAAACAGCACCATCAGAGATGCAATAAGTTTAAAGCAGTTGTGTGAATGATCTAACCGTTGATTCCAGAAATCTATTCTACATTGTTAGAAGAACTAGAGGGCCCCAAAACCAAATTTCGCTTAGAGCCCCATAGAGGCTTGGGCCGGCTCTGGATATTATCATGTAAAGCATTTGAACTGCCTTGTTGCTGAAGTGTTATATATAAATAAACATGCCTTTGTCACTTAAAGCCTGCAAAGCTGTTACTGCATTAATAAGAACAAGAGAGTACTTTTCTGATTTAAGAACAGGATTCCTTAATACATGAAGAAACTGCAAAGTTCTTCTTTAAGATGTTAACCTTACCTACTTCCTTTAAACCAGTTAACAGCTCTGAGACAGAATGTTTGAATTTTACATATAAATATATATTTTGCCAAGGGATAACATCAGCATAGCATCCCCAGAGAATGCTCGTATTTAATTAGGTCATATGTTGAAATATTTTTAAGTTGAAACACAACAGCCTTCTTTCTGATCATCCAAAGAAGTTCCTCTGTATAATCCTCTGATCGCAACAATAATCTGGTTAACAACATGCAAATAAAAAGTTTCAGTACTCTTACCCAACTCTTCCTTAGTGCTATAGTCAAACTTGTATAGCTTGAAGTCATCACCGCCAGCAACAAAGAAGTCCTTTTCTGGATGGAGGGAGGCTGAGTTGATGGGAGCTGGTGCCTCCACCGTCTTAATAAGGTCCAAGCTTAACAACAAAAGCTACTGGTTAGAGCGCACAGGGATTATTTAGAGACGGCTGGCAATCAGTTCAGATTACTATTCTATGCATTTATGTATGTTTTAAACACACATATTTATGTATACATACATACATAAATACGCCAGCATTGACTTGTCAGTTCTGGTTCTAAAAACTAAACCAAGAAAAAATGCAGAAGTCAGAATGAACATCAACCTGTGAAAAATGCTGGAAGTGTACTCAACAGCACACCATACCAACAGCTGTTGAGATGTTGGTATGGTAATACCAGTGGATTTTGACACCGGTGAAAAAAACCTATATAGCAATATCAAATGATGACGTCAGTTAACTGGGCCTGACCTGTGCAGTGCGAGGCGCTATATGGTAATGATTCCTATAGCTGTTTGGAAACCGCCATTAAACACAGAAGCAGCTGGTCAGCTGTTTTACAGTCTAGACTGGACTGAAATTCACAGAATTAGCCGATACCTGTGAGAAGGGAAGGATATACAGTATACTGTGTTTTAACTGTAGCTCCTAGCGGCTACCTGGCTAGGTGGGGCTCTTTCACACTTAGCTGTGCATCAGATCGGCTCTCTTCTCCACAAAGACAGAATAAACCAGTCAGCTAAAAAAACACTGTGAAACACAGACGTCTTCTCAAAAAATACATAAATAACTGGAAGCTTAGTGCAAGGTTCAAACCATCGCATTACATGAGACAGGAGAACATTTTCTATCCGTTCTGCCAGCACCGTATCCTTGCGTATCCTGGACACCAAAGGATACGACGATTACTCAGAAACAGAGAAGAGTCTAGTTGCTAAAGTCATGTCTACTAACTAACATTTAAATCACTGGTTCATTGTTGGTAAATCAATGCAAACCACACTGCAGGACAGGAGTCAAAATTAGTTTATGTTTATATTTATTCATTTATGTTATATTTTCCTCGATGCACTAAATGCATTGTGTGATTTTGTACATATTTATATATGATAGATATATTTCTTTATTTTGAAAAATAATAAAGATTTGTTTGGCCAACTACAATAAAAAAGCAGAATAGCTTTTATTGTATTATTGTGGAATATTGTCTGTGATATTACAGGTATTTAAAACATTTATTATGGCATCATTACTTAGGGTGACCAAACGTCCGTATTTCCCGGGACATGTCCGTATTTCACGTCCTGTCCCGGGCGTCCCGGGTTTTTTTTAGAAAGTGAGGAAATGTCCTGTTTTTTTAAATTTCCTTCACTGGACCATTAAATTTACAGGCACTAGGGCACTGCGCACGGCGCTGCGTGTGACGTAATCCCTGTCAGTGCGGGCAGCCATGTTCTTAATCAGAAGATAGATAGCGTGGCTGTCAGTACGCCAACAACATGCCAAAGCACAAATTTATGGAGTTTCCCTGCTTTTTTCTTTTTTGTTTCGTCTTTTATCGCTTAAAATAAGTCCACAAACTATCACTACTGTTTCTACATCGTCGATTATTCTAAATTCACGTATAGTATGTTGGGGTTTTACTGGATTTTCTTCTGGAATCGTGATGTTGGTGAGTGGAATCGGTTCGTGTGTGGTGTGTTGCTCCTGCCGTGTGGCTGGACTCACGAACCGATCGAACCTGTTGGACTTTTACCGGCTCGTGTCATGTGTGGTCACAGAGGTTTGGAAAATCGGCGACAATCCTTAAATCGTGCCGTGTGAACCAGACCTAAAACTCACAAGCTCTACTCCTCTCATCTCGTCCATAGTTAACGCTCTCAGACTGTGGTCGCTATGATAACGTTTACATATCCCTTCAAAATAAGATACAGATGCACCACAAAAACCAACATTTTACTTTCGTGAAAATTTTAACTCACGATAAAGACTAATGGGAACCGTGAGCTTGTTTCTCTGCAGCCAGACGGTCCCATCTGGGAGTGATGAGAGACAATAACACCCGAAGTGTTGCTTATGCACAGGGTGCTTGGTCTCTACGTGGCAAAGCAGTTTGAAGGCTTCATTCCCTCATTAGCGAGCCGGTCACCATATCATGCAGAGCTTGGAATGTGGGAATCACCTACCGGGATAAATCCATTCTCCTGTCTCTTCTCTGGGCCTTTTTCCTTCACAAAGAAACTTTCCAAAGACATCTGATCTGTTTCTTACTCATTTTGTTGCTTGTGGGCTCAATGTTGCCGCGTAAGACATAACCGAGAGAATCCGGTTAAAGAATTTTCAAAATAAAAGATCCTCCTGACTCAAATAATACATAAAACGGATATATTTAATTATTTCTTGCGTGGCCCGGTACCAATTGGTCACAGAATTGGTGGTGGTTGGAGACCACTGTATTATAAGACTGGCGGGAAACCAGGCTTTGCTTGTGCCCCCACCAGGATTAGCATTGTTTATTAATTTAAGTCATTTTAAAATGATTGCATTTATTAAGGCTTTATAGTTAGTGTTCAGGTGTTAATCTTCCAATCTTTTAATAACACATAATTATCAAGTTATATTTTCTAAATTCCTCTCAACTTTAAACACTTTTTAGCTCAAAAATATAATGGGTCACTGAACGAATAACTGTCCTAGCACCCAACCAATGGACTTAGAAAGTTTTCTGGGGGAAACCTTGCACCCCTACAGTGCACTGCTTCAGCTAGGAGAGGAAACAACATAGATGTACTTGTGAAGCATTAAGTGACCATGGTGAGAGGGTAGCAGTACCTCAGAGCGTTGTAGAAAGCTATGGTCTTTCCATACGTTATCACAAGTATCTCCCCGTCAGCAAGATACTCCATGCTGCTCACAGACGTGTCAAATGTGAGAGTCTTCACTTCTTCCATGGATCTACTGTCCCAGAGCCTGGACACACACAGTTTCCAATGTACAATTGTTTCTCAGCACTGAACTGTTTGACAGTTTTGATAGTTTAGCAGTCAACATGCAACTGGAGTCTGTCTGAAATGCAAGTCTGACACCAAGCAGAGGAAGTCTGAGAAGACAAAATACAAACCTGACAGTTTTATCTTCGGCAGCAGAGAGGATCTGACTGTCGTCGTTGCACCACAGAGACTTCTTTATGGCTGAGCTGTGACCTGCAATCTCCTGAGGAGCTACAACACACACAAGCAGCCAAGTCAATGGTCATCCTAGCTAGCTTAACATCACTGCTACTGCTACTTGCAGCAGGAAGCAATAGGTTTCATTTGCTGAGCTTTAGGTACAGGACGCTTCTCTTCTGACATGAGCACAGTTGAAGGCATACGGTTCTACATTATAGATGGCATGTTATGTGGTAGTTATCAATGATGCTATACTAGGTTGTATGTCCAAATAGCATCAGGTCCAGGCTCCTGATGTGCTGTGCAGATCAAAAGAGTGGCATCATAGAATACATGTTCAGCCTGAGCCTGAAACTGTTGAAGATCTCCTGTGTGGAATCGCTACCAGACACTAAACATCCCAAAGACCTTGGCAGCTACGGGCCGGTGGCCTGACTTCACATCTGATGAAGACTATCAACAGGCTGGTGTTCAGCCATTTACGCCCCCTGGTGATGTCCTGGTGAAAGCTTGCCTACCAGCCTGGTCTCGAGGTGAATGACTCCATCATCTACCTCCTGCACCGAGCTCTGACCCAACTGGAGAAGCCTGGGACACTGGAAGATTTTTGCTGGTATTGCACGTCTGTCTGTCAATAGTCTGTTGTTTTTTAATGCAAAAATAGACATTATGTTAACCTTTCATTGCCTTCCTATGCTATCCCGCTCAATTCTAATCTCTTCACAGTTCAGTCTGGGCTTTCTCCCACTGTAGTGGATTCCTACACTAAAATTTCTACAATCAGTGAACAGAAGGAGAGGTTATGAACACTGACATCGATTTTCTGCTCTGTTTTAGAATTATAGTCTGCCTGTAGTTTCGGCAATAGCAGCAGAGGAAGTGAATGAAGCTGTTCAGTCTGTGTTGGCCATGCTTCCAAATATTGAATTAACATTATCAGCCATCTTGTTCAGCTCGGCTCTTCTCTCTTCGCAGTGGAGGATGGTTTTTAAGAAGTCGGGTTTCAGAATCTTCAGAACGCCATCTGCATTCTTCTGCTGTTGTTTGCTCGGCAGATTGTAGTTCTAGCCAAATGACTCTGTGTAACTTGGCTTGTACGTCAGTAACATGACACAAACAAACATCACATTACAATTAGATATCATGAGCCAATCAGATGTGAGAACAGTAGAGTGACACAATATACAATAAGAAGATTGGCTGAATAGAGAAAAAGAAAAAAATAAATTTAATGTTTACATTTATTATTTTGACATTTAAAAGCTTGCAATCCGGGCGTGCCGTGGTGGCGTAGGGGTTAGCGCGACCCATATTTGGAGGCCTACAGTCCTCGACGCGGCCGTCGCGGGTTCAACTCCCGGACCCGACGATATTTGCCGCATGTCTTCCCCCCTCTCCTTCCCCGTTTCCTGTCAGCCTACTATCATATAAGGGACACTAGAGCCCACAAAAGACCCCCTGGAGGGGTAAAAAAAAAAAAAGCTTGCAATCTAGGTTTGTCAGCCTTGCTCTTGTTTTGGGTCTCATGAACAATCTCATGTAAATCAGGGTTTAGAGGTAAGTCAGTATGTAAGATCACAGGTAACTCCTTTCTCCTCTGAAAGGATGCATTTGATTTGTTAGTCAGGGACATGGTTGACAGTGGGTTATTATTAGTTCAAACTATTCAGCTGTAGCTTTATTCCAATGGCCACATGGAAGTCTCCCAAACTAAACACTGTAATAGAACAATAGTTTAAATTGTTCTGAACCTATTGAAACTGACACATTAACCATCTAGCTAGTAACTAAAGACACTTTAGTTACTAAGAGGTTCTAAATTTTCAATCATTTTTCAAGTCTCACTCTTTATTTTATATTATCTAACATGCCTTGGAACACTTGTGCTGTTTGGACTTTTCAACCCATAAAAATCAAGGCTGCCACTTTGCAAGAAAAGCAGCAAAGAAGGATGGTCTCCATGTTTCTTTTCCAACAGGCTGACTTACCAGCATCAGGTTTGCTAAGATCGTAGATGCGCAGAAGCTTATCATTTCCTCCAGTCAGCAGACAATTGCTATCCTGAAGAAAAGAGGCAGGTCATTTAATGGACAAAGCAGTTTACCTCAGGTCTGTCACATGCAAGTAAAACAGAGGACTGTTTGACAAAAGTAGAATTAAGAAATCCAGGATAAGAGACAAAGCCAGGCTTCACATAGCATCAGTTCATCCTGACTATCAGTTTCATAAAGATTAAACCAGGCTGAGGAGGTGCAGCTATGTGGAGCCCAAGTAAACCTCGCTGCAGCAAACAGAACGGGACGGAGACGGACCATTGTCAGTCTTATACCTTGCATGGAAATGGGACCATTGGACTCAGGAAATGAATTTCCTATATTACTCTTGGCCTCCCGTTTTAATTTTCTCTTGAAATTTGTGATATATCGTCATCTTTAGTAATGAGTTTCACTCTCACCATGTATTTGAACTTCTCTCTTTTATTTACTTCAGCGCAGCTCACGGTTTTTAACAAATCCCACAACTTTCTGGGTACTTCTAAATCTGCTTCTAAGTCGCATCTTTTCGGACCCCCACACTCTAAAGGTGTGGGGGTGGTAACACAACTAATATAATTACATTATTAAATCAGAACACCACCAAGGTGATTTATTATTTTTAAGCTTTCCTATAACAGATTTTATCTCTTCTTCGGTAATTGTCCCCACTAATGATTTAGCCTCCTCCTCGTCAAGTTTATTAAGATTAATTCGTTGCAAAAATTGCCTAATTTTATTTAATTTGTTAGGTTTAGTCTCCGAATTATATAGTTGTCTATAGTATTTTGAAAATGCATTTGCGATTTCTTTGGGATGAGATACTAGTTTTTTGGATACTGGGCACGTAATTTTTTGAACGGTTCGACTTGCCTGCAATTTTCTTAGTTGAAATGCTAATAGTCTACTTGCTTTATTTCCCTGCTCATAGTATTTTTGGTTTGTGAAACGTAAAGCGCCCTCTGCTTTATAAGTTAGTAACTCATTCAAATCTTGTCTACATTTTCTAAGTTCCTGTAATACATTATCTTCATTTGTTCTTTTATGTTTAGTCTCAAGTTTCTTAATCTGTTCTTGTAAGTTTTCTTGTTTTTTCTCACGTTCCTTTTTAACTTTTGAAGAGAATGAAATAATTTTACCCCTCAAGTATGCTTTGGCTGTGTCCCATAGAATAGATGGTGAAATCTCGTCCTTATCATTAATATCTAAAAAGAACTTTAATTCGTCTTTTATATATCAGATTGTCTCCGGATTATTTAAGAGTGATACATTCAATCTCCATAACTTAAAAGGTTTCTCCAGGTCAACATTTAAAGACATTATCACAGGTCCATGATCTCAGATAGTTTGAGGTTCAATATGACAGTCCACCACTCTGTGAGTTGCTTGTTTGGGAACGCAAAAGAAGTCTATTTCTTCAACAGACTAATGAAATCGATCACAGATTCACTGATGCTATGCCGATGCTAGATAAACTGCGTACGCCACACCTCACACCAAACATCTTTAGATGGAAGATTATGAGGAACTGAAGCACATCATACTAAAGAAAGGAATGCTGCTACAATAGCAGATTGATTAAATGTGTAATTAGACCGAAATATACATTTCCAAACATTAAAAAACGTCATAATAATATCTGTCATTTCTAACATTAAAGTAAACAGCTTTAATGTTATAAATGAACAGTGGAAGTCAATATTATCACATATGTGAATCTGACAGTGGATTCATTCATGTTAATCTTTTTTGTTCCACGTGTTATAATTATGTGGAACAACCATGACAACAGGTCAAAATTAAATATGAGAACTTTTTGCAGTATCTGGGAAGTATATGGATAAAATGTTGACTACAATGTGCAAATTATTTGTACTAGTAACTTAGAAAGTATCTACCTATAAAGCCTTTAATTAGTTTTACCTATAGTCAACTTCCTGTTTGAGTTGTGATCAATGCTTTTGTTTTAAAGGGACAATTTCTTGTTTAACTAACACAAACGCAGCTTAGCAACAATCAAAAGACAGAGGTTGTAATGGATCTTATAGCAACAGCCCCCTTGACAGAGACAAAATATATATTTATGATGTAGATAGGTAGCTTTTTAAAAATATTCTGGCAAGATGTATTCAGGGGTCCTGGAGAGGAGGGTCCGTCGGATAGTCGAACCTCGGATTCAGGAAGAGCAGTGTGGTTTTCGTCCTGGTCGTGGAACACTGGACCAGCTCTACACCCTCGGCAGGGTCCTGGAGGGAGCATGGGAGTTTGCCTAACCAGTCTACATGTGTTTTACATGTGGACTTGGAGAAGGCGTTCGACCGTGTCCCTCGGGGAGCACTTAGGGGGGTTCTCCGGGAGTATGGGGTACCGGGCCCTTTGATACGGGCTGTCAGGTCCCTGTATGACCGGTGTCAGAGTCTGGTCCGCATTGCCGGCAGTAAGTGGGGCTCGTTTCCAGTGAGAGTTGGACTCTGCCAGGGCTGCCCTTTGTCACCGATTCTGTTCATCACTTTCATGGACGGAATTTCTAGGCGCAGCCAAGGTGTTGAGGGGATCCGATTTGGTGGCCTTAGGATCTCATCTCTGCTTTTTGCAGATGATGTGGTCCTTCTGGCTTCATCGGGTCGTGATCTGCAGCTCTCGCTGGAGCGGTTCGCAGCCGAGTGTGAAGCGGCCGGGATGAGGATGAGTGCCTCCAAATCCGAGGCCATGGTCTTGAGCCGGAAAAGGGTAGAGTGCCTTCTCCGGGTCAGGGGGGGTGTCCTGCCCCAAGTGGAGGAGTTCAAGTATCTCAGGATCTTGTTCACGAATGGGGGAAGAAGGGAGCGGGAGATCGACAGGCAGATTGGCGCAGCGTCTGCCGTCAAGCGGGCGCTGGATGGATGGATGGATGGATGGATGGATGGATGATTTAAAATGTGCATGGGTTTAATTATATGCCAAAAATAAAGTTAATTAAGTTGTGAATGTTATTTTAAGTTAAGGGTTTATAATCAGTGTGACTGTTGACCGAACAGGTAAGGCTCCAGGATTAATTAAGCTTGCCTGTTAGCTTGGTCCAGAGCAGGCTAGCTGCCATCGGAATCGAAGCTTAATTAAGCCAGGAGATCCAGAAAATCCTGGCTTAATCAGCTATCCTGGTTTTGTCAAACAGTCCTCTGGTGAGCAGTGGGTGGCAGAAAATTGTCACGGAAAAATAAGACATTATCCCTTAGAAAACATTACATGGCCTTAGATCAGTGGTTCTTAACCTGGGTTCGATCGAACCCCAGGGGTTCGATGAGTCGGTCTCAGGGGTTCGGCGGAGCCTCTGCCGCGGAGGTAAAGACACACTTCTGTAAAGTCGTGATGACACGCCCCGCTTGGCCGTCACTTGCTGCAGAGGATCATGTTGCATTGCTCGGCCAATCAGTGCTGCGGGGAATTTAGTGCGCGCAGTATCAGCGGCTGTCGTAGTTGTACGTCGTGTGGTTTCTTTCTTAATATTTTAATCCATACTAAATATGTCGAGCAAAAAAAGAAGAAAATGAACAGACTTTGCTCTGAAGATGCAGTTGCTAAGGTGAAGCCACGCCTCTCTGAACTGGTCTCCCAAAAACAACAACAGAAGTCACACTGATTTGCAGGTATGTAATTTGCGCAATACTTTATTCTGGCCCCAAAAAAGTATTTTGTGGATTCAAAATGACAAAAAACAAATTTAATTTAAAATAAGAAAAAAATTTAATTCTGTGAAAAAAATCCAAATTTATTTTTAATTAGTAAAATAGTAAAAAAATATTTTTGGGGTCTGAAATTCTTTTATGGGGCCAAAATATTTTTTGGGGCCCAGAATAAAGTAATACTGTAACTTGCTGTGAGTTCATGGTTTTGTTCTTTGAGCAAGGTGAGGTTCATGCATGGCTCATTTTGTGCACCAGCAAAAAAAACATATACCTATGTCTTGAATTTGGAAAAAAAAATTATTTTATTTATCACTAAAGAAGGGTTCGGGGAATGCGCATATGAAACCGATGGGTTCGGTACCTCAAAAAAGGTTAAGAACCACTACCTTAGATAGACTACAATACTAATGATGAATGCACCTTTCAACGATTACAGGAAGTCAATGCTGTTTGAAGAGAAATTTTAAAGAAATAAAGAGTGGGTTAACCATTATGCACAATATTTGCATAATACTCTGAAAACATACTATAGGTGTATTTGCAACCATACAGCCCTTGACCCATGCAGGTTTTGTTTTAAAGTCTGTATAAAAGCAATCACGGCTATATTGCAGGTTGCAGTAAAATGACAGAGGTAAGAACACACAGATACAAAACTGAACAAACCTGAGTAAAGCTGACAGACTTGACAATGTGTTTGTGTGCCAGTGAGAGGACCTCGTCTCCGCTTACAGCATCCCAAACCTTCCTGCAAAACCACAGAGGAAGTGGCCAGGTGCCAAGATTCACTTCAAAATAAAACTCATCTATGTGTCAAAGCAGCATCTGGTCAGAGATTTCAAAGAAACTTTGAAACAGAAGGAAGCGTGGGGTGAAACCTGATGCAGTGGTGGAGCTACACACAACTCATTTGTCTCTGTGTGATTTTCAACACTGAGCCTTTTTTTAAACACACATTGCAACCACAAAGCCTTCCTGGGTAAATGTCTCCACAGCATGATGCTGCCACCACAATGTACAACTGCGAAGAAAATTTGAATTCCATTTTAGTCTAATCAACAAATTTTGCTGTTTCCTTGTAGGAAACACAAGCTTTGGAAACTGCAAATAGGACTTTTAAAGACTGGATCTGTGGAGAGCGTTTTACAGATTTTCCCACCAGAGGAATTATCTCTGCACTTCCTCCAGTTGTCGCCTTTGCCTGCTCTTCTGATGTGCATTATTACTTTTATTTTTTTTTTTCATGTATGCCCTCAAAAAAAAGAACAAAAAAAACAGGACTGTCCAAATAAAAAATTTTCATTTGAGAAATTTTACCTGTACAAAAAAACCTAAGTATTGAGCATTTTCCTCATGTATTATAAGCCTGGTGGGCTACCAGGCTTTACTTCACCCCCACCAGGCTAAGCATCATTTATTTTATACACCAGGAACAGTGACGGTAAAGACAGATTAAGCTAGATCTACAGTAGATGCATTGAAGAGAGAACTGTCCCTACACCTGCCTGTTGGCTTCACATGATATTAAAGTTATTACACCTGCTCATGCACCTCTGAATTTTTGTGACTTTGAGCATTTTTAACACAACATGGTGGGCTGCTGGTGGACTGCCCCAACGCTTCTACCACCAGGCTTATTAGGTTTTCTGGGGAAAACACCACTATTTAATTCATTTTATGGTGGAGTAAAACAGAAATATGGTTTGTCCACATTCTGAGAATGTCCTTCTTTACTGACATCTACCTCAAAATGTCACTCTAGCAGTTTAGTTGGTTTGATAAATGCACCAACCAACAATTTTTTGTGAGTAATCAGCAGGTCCATCACTCTTTTAGTCCAGGAAAGAATTATGTTGAACCTGGCCAGCTAGTGTCAAGACCACATGTTTTGAAAATCTTTGAAGACTTCAAAAGTTGTGAAAAGTGTGTCCAGCTTTAACTCCAGCTGACTCATAAACCCCAACAACAAACATTTTAGAAGTGCCTCAAAAATCTCTCTTTGAACAGAAAAACCAAAACAAGCACAGAGAGTCAGCTACACACAACTCAGCTACTTTGTTGAATCCAGGCAATAAAGGATTCCCCTACTCACGCTGTAAAGTCAGCAGCAGCAGTGGCTGCCTTGGTGGCGTCTGTGTTCAGAGTGGCTCCCCAGACAGCACCTTTGTGACCCAGAAACGTTCCGATCCAGTCCCCTGTGTCTCCCTGGCGCAACATGGGCTTGCCATCTGCCAATGAGAAAAAATAAACAAGAAATGGGTTGAAAGACAGAATTATTAATCAATAGTCTTGAGCTGAACCTTAATTGGTTAGTATTCTTAGATCTTAACCAACTCAGTGAACTCCTGCTAGTTCACTAAGTAGCAGAAATTCATAATTATTCCTATACAGTTTGATTCAGTTATAAGCTTGACAAAATAAACAATTAATCACATAATAAATCAAAGTGAGCGCAACAATTTCTATGTTGATTAATATTTTTGAAGGGCAATTCTGTTTATAGAGAGATAATACATTTTATTTATGGTTTCAGTTGTATGTGTTTTTCATTTCCTTTTTATTTATTGTTATTGTTTGTTGTTTGTATTTTGGATATTTCAAATATCTTCCAGTTCTAGAGTCAAGTGTTCCTTAAAATTATTACTGGTTTTTGAGGGAGAAACCTTGCATTTTCAATATATTTAAAATATATATCGTCCAGCAAAATGTGTTATTGTGATAGACCTATTCATTTCAGTTTATCTATATAACACCAACTCACAAGGCACTAAAAAAAAGCATATCAATTCATTCACTCACATAAATGCATACATGAAAATACACTGAACAACCCCAGATGATCAAGGTCAACCTTGTTACGACATGGCAGAAAAGCTTCTCTTCACTAAGTTCAAGTCTAGTTTAATTCTTCAGAAGAAAAAATGGCTTGAATGTCTCAAGCTGAACATGAGCTATTAAGCAATGTTAAAACATTTATATTAATAATTTGGATTTTACTTCATAATTTTATATATTTATTTTATCTTGAGATGTGTTTAAATTTAAATTTAAGCTTGTTGAACCACTAACCAATTTTGTAGTAAGTTACCTGTTTTAATTCTGCTTCAAATAAAGAACTTTGTTTATTAGACAACAAATAAATAGCTCATTATTTACAAGTCAACATTACCTTTAAACATAGACTAAAATCCTGTAAAACTGTTGTTTAGGGGATTTTTGAGTTTGTTTTTAAGTTAATCTAGAGCCCTGCAAATATTTATTTAATGGAATAAAATAATCATTCACAAATTAGACTTGCTGAATCTCCAGGGGTTTTATAATTCTGTCTCATAGGTACACATAGGTGGACCTATGATGAAAATTACAGCCCTCTCCCTTCTTTTTGCATGGAGGAAAACTTTAAAAAATACGGTGATGTATCAAATACTTATTTTTACTCCTGTATATCAGATTCTGAAGGGAATGTTGCGTTAATCAGTCGGAAAGTTCAACCATTTCCTGAATCTGAATCAGTAGTTAACAGGTAGAGGGAAAAGGCAAAGCAAAGGGTAGAGATAACTCTTGGAAACGGGATACAGCCTTAAACTGTTAGCAAAAATAGCCAAACCACAAACTTAGAAGTTTTATTTGAATCTTTGTAACAGCAGGTTTAGGTTAATTTAATCAAACTACAAAACATGAATTTTAGAAATACAAAACTGCAATTTGAATAAATGCAATTTTAAAAAAAAAAAGGATTGTTGTGAGGCACGCAGCATACTCTGTCATCAAGCTTGATTTTAGTCATCAGATATGATAACAGCTTAATAAACAGGATCTTTTAAACAAGCCTCACCTTTGCAGGCGCTGATGAGAAAGTATCCATAGGGAGTAATTCCACTGAAGGCCAGGTCAACCACAGGCCGGGTGTGCCCGGAGCAGGTAAGAGGCGTCTGTCTCATTGCCATGGTCTTCCAGCTGACACAAGAAAGCTCGCTCAAGGGAAGGAAACGTTAAGATATGGCTAACTAGCAAGCTAGCGAGATGGATAGAAAAATGGGCGAGCAGAAACACAAAACTACAAAAAAGCGAATGATTCGTTGGTAATTTTCTGCTGACAGCTGCTTAAAGCCAAACTATAAATAGTTAAGGATTAAGGATTAATCAATGTAAATGTCCCAGCAAAAGAATGACTGCCGTGCTAATAGCTACAACATTGCAACTAACTAGCAACGTGCAACACGGATACACTGCCGTAGCGATGAAATAGCCCGGTGTGCCTCGTCAGAACACTGCAGGGTTAACACTTCCTTCCGGTAACATGTTTTTCAAATTAAATCTGTCGTGAATGATACTGTCAACAATTTCCTATCACTCACTTCTGATGGTTTTCAGCGAGTTTAACCAGTTAAATACATTAAAATGAACTGAAATTAGTCGGTTGAATCAGATTGCTTTTGAAAAATCACATGTGAAATGTCATTTAAAAAAAGGATGTGTTTTACTGTTTTCTTAGTTAAAAAAAACAACGCAATGTATTAACTCATTTTCGTTTACATAGCTTCAGACTTAGTCATAACGAAAGTGTTTTACTTTGATAGTCGGTCGAACCGGAAATATGCTTTTATTTTCAAATATGCTAATTATGGGGGTCGCTGGGTTGAACAATAATAATGAGTTGATAAAAGAGCAAAATCAAAATCAAAACATGTTTTGAATTGAAACAATATAATATGCTAGGGTGCTATAGAGCAAACATTAATAGATTTAGAAAATAAAAAAAATAAAAAATAAAGAAAAGTAAGTACACCTATCAATTATTTTATTGGCTTTACTATTTCTGGATCTTAAAGTGTTGTAATATATTGTTTGAATAAATCTTTAAAGATTTAGAAGGAAGGTTTGTTATATAAAAAGTTTTTATTCATGCATATGATATTTTGCAATGAATGAATTTAGCTTGTTAGTATGATAAGAGAAGAATCCAAACAACATACTTGTATAAGTGAGGGGATAGTTGGCGAGAATGTTTTGTGAAATAAATGTGCAAATGTCTTTCCAGAAAATACATGAGACGGGACCAGAATAAATGTCAGATCTTCTTCATAAAGTTGGCAGAATAAGCAGTTTGTGTCAATGTCCTTTGATTATCAATACATTCTGACTGAGAATGCATCCTGGAGGAAGGGGGACAGTTCTTCTGCAAAGGCGATGTGATACGACGAAGTTAGGCCATCAACTCCTCAAGATTAGAGGAGCTTTAGGTGGCAGAGAACGAAGATTTCAGCAGGAAATAAACGACTATTTGCATATATTCCGTGTCGTAATCTGGCCACAAGATGTCGCCAAAGTTCCTTTTATGACAATTTGAGCCTGAAAAATTTCTGCTCAATATTTTACTGAAACTGTAAATATTTGAAATTAAGCACGTGCTTAATTCGAAATATATTATGTTGAGAATGTGTATATATAAAGAGGAATGTTTAAGTTTATCTCCTTTAGATGTCTCTCCCAAGGGAAATTGAAGGATTTCTCAAACTTGCTTGAGAAAGAGAGAGAGAGAGAGAGAGAGAGAGAGAGAGAGAGAGAGAGAGAGAGAGAGAGAGAGAGAGAGAGAGAGAGAGACCATACTACTCTGATTTCAGAAACAATTAAAACCAGCCATTTGGTCACCAGGGGAAAAGAATAGGAGGTTATGTTATGATGACGTGTGATGTGAGTTTTATTTTGAAAAGTAAGATCAGAAGGGGGCGTGGTTTACGTTCTCCAGCCTAGAGCTATGGCACTGGAGCCTCCAGGTTGCAGCCGTACGCGTCTTGGTTGCTCTGCTTTCGGTACCGTCGCTAAGCTAATTTACCCAGGCTCTGTGGCTCCTCTGCCTTCATCTTAAGTTCGACATGCCGGAGTACCTGGACGACCCGTCTGTGCTCACCAAAGACAAGCTAAAGAGCGAGCTTGTTGCTCACAATGTGGAACTTCCGAGCGGCAACCCGACCAAGGACGTGTATGTGCAGCTTTATCTAAAGAACCTGGCGGTCCAGAACGAGAGGAATGTCGCGGCCGTAGTTCTGGATGCGTTCTCCAGCGACGAGGAGCTGCCGCCTGTCGTGGCCTCCAACAGAAGCCGCTCCTCCGGAAGGGTAAGCCTTGTTCTCCGTGTCAGAGTCAACCAGCTGCCTCTTGTATTATTATTATTATTATTATTTTTTTTTTTACCGTTTTTATGGTACTGATATTCAGAAGGGCTCACATCGCTTATGGTGGAACTGCGAAGTGGAAACGTTAACCTCAGAAAAGAACTCCGAGTGCAGTTTGTATTATTGTTTTATACATTATAGACCAGCTTAACGGTATTCCTAAACTAGTTTTGCCTTTGTGGGATGAAAAGGGTTTTTTTTTTCCCATTTCTTCCCATCCAGCCACCAGCTGCGCCCCGCCTCCTGATGCCAGATTGTTGGGTTAGACACAGCAAGCCTCTGATTGAGCTTATGGTCTTAACTAAATCACTTCATGGCCATAGATCTGATCAAACTGTCACTGTTCAGCTTTCACTTCCCCCCAGAACTTTCCCACTTTAGTCTCAGTTTCAGTGAAGCTGGTTGTCAAAACACAGCTGTAGCTGCCAGTTCAACACATCCCATCCAGCTGCAGAAACACTTTCTTTTTACAAACAATAAAATCAAGAGTAGATAATGACGTTTACTTTTTATGGCAGGATTTCACAAAATGTAAAGTTTTTTTAAAGAAACATAAACTGCTGATTTTGTGCTGATGTCAATAGGACACTCATGAACCAAGGAATCAGAAGGGTTGGGCAGGTTACTTTAAAAAATATAAGTGGTTACAGTTATAATTTGCTCTATTTAAAATGTGATAGCAGTGAAACTATTTCAATTACTTTAACAAAGTAATGCAACAAATTACACAGCTGATTTGTTAGAAGAGTTCTGCCTGGGTTAGTTCAACATGATGAGAGAGGAGATCAGATTGAATTAATCTGGACTTGAATGAGATTTTTATTTCTGAAAACTTTTAGGTTCATTGGTAGGTTCATTGCCCTCTTAGAAGATTGCACTTGCAGATGCTCCAGTGCTTTGTTGAGTCAAACCTGTCTCTATCTTTTTGTGTAACAAAATCAGCTGCTTTGCATTTGATGCTATTCTAAATTTTGCTTAAAAAGTCTCTATATCATAAGTTTTTCCAAGTGAGTCCTTCTCTACTCTTAGCTAATTGTGTCAATGATGGATTTAGAAGTAATTTAAAATCACCTACATATACAGAGAAATATTGAATCTTATCTCTGAAGATAATACTTCTACCAGGGGGTGAAAGATGCTTCATGCTTCATTTTCCAAGATGGCGGCGCACGCAGTTGCAGCGGCTCATTGCTCTCTCGGTCGGTGCTATGTTTGGCTGTTTGTGTACGTGTTGATTTGTGTTCCGTACTTGTCATGTCGGACAAACAAAATATACAGTCGGGACGATCTCCTGACGATCGGTGCTCGCTACGAACTAGATGTTACAGCTGATTTTCAACGCTTGTTCAATATTCCGGGGGACATAGCGAGGAGCCCCGGCGCGCCGTGGATTACCATCACAGCAGGGAGGAAGCGTTGGCGGCATAGAGAGAGAAGGCAGAAGCGGGGCTGTAGGGCCGGCGTGCTAACTAGGCTACGGAGGCAACCACACAAACCACCGCTCCCCAGCCTGTTTCTCTCGAATGCCAGATCCCTTGCAAACAAGATGGATGAACTGAGACTACAGGCTGCATCTCACAGCGCAGTGAAGGACAGCTGTATTCTTCTGATCACGGAGACCTGGCTGCATCCAGACGTAGCGGACTCTGCCATCGAGCTAGCAGGCTACACAGCACAGCGCCACGACAGAACGAAGGACTCCGGTAAGAGCAGAGGAGGAGGGCTCTGTGTGTACGTGAACAACACCTGGTATACTAACAATGGCTGATGACAGCGACTGTCATCAGTCATTGCTCCCCAGACCTGGAGTATGTGACTGTTAGATGCAGACCAATATACCTCCCCAGAGAGCAGAGCATCTATCCAGATGCTGTGCACATCATAGCGGGGGACTTCAACCATGCAGACTTGAAGACGGCGCTCCCCAAATTCCACCAGCATGTAAAGTGTGCTATAAGTGTGCACTCTGGACAAAGTCTACTCCAACATCAAGCTAGGCTACAGGGCTAGACCACTTCCTCACCTGGGTCAGTCCAATCACCTGTCCCTGCATTTAATTCCTGCTTATGCCCCCCTCAGGAAAACTGCTCCAACCATCACCAAAACCATCAAATCCTGGCCACAGGATGCGACACAGCAGCTGCAGGACTGTTTCGACAGGACAAACTGGGATGTTTTTGAACATCAGGACCTGGAGGTTTTTACAGACAGTGTACTGTGCTATATCAAGAACTGTATTGACACTGTAGCTGTGGATAAACACATCCGGGTCTTCCCAAACCAGAAGCCCTGGATGACTCAGGAGGTCCAGCGACTGCTAAAGACCAGGAATACCACCTTCAGGTCTGGGGACAGGACCGTCTACAGTACAGCCCGAGCTAACTTGAAGAGCGGCATCAGAATGGCTAAGTCTGACTACAGGAGGAGGATAGAGGGCTACCTTGACAGCAACAACAGCAGGCAGGTGTGGCAGGGAATCCAGCATCTCACCAACTACAGGACCAACCTCGCAGTTGCGGAAGGCGACGCCACGCTGGCAGAGGAGCTGAACCTCTTCTTTGCCCGCTTTGAGGTGAAGCCAACAGAAGCAGCCACACTACACCAAGCAACCCACAACACCACACCCCTCGTTGTAGAGGAGCACGAGGTGAGGCGCACACTGCGGGCTGTCAACCCAAGGAAGGCTGCTGGACCTGATGGCGTCTCTGGACGTGTCCTGAAAGACTGCGCCGATCAGCTGGCTGGAGTCTTCACCAGGATCTTCAACCAGTCCCTCGCCCTGTCTACAGTCCCATCCTGCCTGAAATCTTCCACCATAGTCCCCATACCCAAGAAACCTCAACGACTACCGGCCAGTGGCACTAACCCCTGTGGTGACGAAGTGTTTTGAAAAACTGGTCCAGGGTCACATCACAGCACTTCTCCCTCCTGGCTTTGACCACCACCAGTTCGCCTACAGAGCCAACAGATCCACAGAGGACGCTGTGATCACAGCCCTCCATGCTGCTCTGTCACATCTGGAACAGCAGGGGAGCTATGTGCAGATGCTCTTTGTAGACTACAGCTCTGCTTTTAATACCATCCTCCCTCACAGACTGGTGGACAAACTGGGGGACCTGGGCCTCCCTCACTCCACCTGCATGTGGATTCTGAGCTTCCTGACCAACCGACAGCAGAGAGTTAGGGTGGGAAAACATACATCCACTGCCCTCAGCCTTAGTACTGGCTCTCCACAGGGCTGTGTGCTGAGCCCCCTGCTCTATTGTCTGTACACATACGACTGCACCTCTGCCCACCACAGCAACACCATCATCAAGTTTGCTGATGACACCACAGTGGTGGGGCTCATCTCAGGAGACGACGAGTCCACCTACAGGGGAGAGGTGGAGCGGCTGTTAGTGTGGTGCAGGGAGAACAATCTGCTCCTCAACAACTCAACGACAAAAGAACTTATAATAGATTACAGGAGGAATAAAATGGACATTACACCACTAACCATTGGGGGAAAATGTGTGGAGAGGGTAGCTGATTTCCGTTTCCTGGGGGTCCACATTGAGCAGGGCCTCACATGGAACATGAACACCTTCGAACTGATAAAAAAGGCCCAGCAAAGACTGTACTTCCTGAGGGTTCTCAGGAGGAACAACATCAAGGAGAATCTGCTGGTGTCCTTCTACAAGTGCTCCATAGAGAGCATACTGACCTACTGTATCTGCGTCTGGTATAACAGCAGCACTACGGCTCAAAGGAAAGCTCTCCAAAGGGCTTTGAATACAGCCCAAAAAATCATTGGCTGCCCTCTCCCCTCACTGGAGGACCTGCACAGCGACCGCTGTCTAAGAAAAGCACAACACATCACAAAGGACACTTCTCACCCCGGACATTCTCTGTTCACACTGCTGCCTTCAGGCAGAAGATACAGAGCAATCAGAACCAGAACCAACGTCTCAGAGACAGTTTCTACCCGATAGCAATAACAAAACTAAATGCAATCAAAAACAACCATTAATCATCATAAATGATGTATGTGAGAATTTGGCTGTTTTTTTTACTGGTTATTTGTTATTTCTTAGATTGTGTGTGAATTGTGAGACAGTTATTTTTTGTTTTTAAGCATATGCACTGACTGATGGCACTTTTTAAATTTTGTTGTTCTTGTGACAATGACAATAAAGATCTGTCTATCCATCTATCCATCCATCTATCCATCTATCCATCTATCTAGAAAATGACTTCTTCCTGCTCCAGTTCTCCTTTAACACAATCTGCTCTCTTTATTTATTTATTTATTTATTCTGCAATAAGGTTCAAACTGATGGTGTTGGATGTAAGAATTTCTACTTCTCTTCTTACCAGACTTGTGGGAAACAAAATGTGTTTTCGAACACATTTTCTTTAGCTTCTCATGTTCTGTGTTTGATAAATGTTTTTCACAAGACAATGCCAATGTCTGACTTTGAAGTAATATTGCTCGTCTTAATGTTTTTAATACCATTCACATTTATAGACTAAGAATATTATAATAGTGCATTCACTATAGACATCTGTAACATATTTTCCTGCACCTGTGTAACTTTGATGCTGTTTCGCAGAGTTGTTGAGTTGTTTTTGGAACTTACACTGACCCCTGCAGACACAGACTGGTTGAATTCCACAAATACAAGTTCAAATGAGCTTCTCAGTAAATTTCATTTCTAAGTCCAAAGTTGCTACTGTATGTTTATGAAATGAGCCTTTGTAGGGTTTACATTTGGCAGAGAGGAATGGGAAATTAACTGTGCAAATGAAAGAATTCATATTTCCTTTTTAGGATAAAGGATTTTTAAATCCCTAAATGAGAAAATAATCTGCACCAATGTTTTGATGTTTATATTTGCATTTCATGTAGAATTTCAGGATATTCTTTAT
This sequence comes from Xiphophorus maculatus, assembly GCF_002775205.1. Classification (NCBI taxonomy): domain Eukaryota; kingdom Metazoa; phylum Chordata; class Actinopteri; order Cyprinodontiformes; family Poeciliidae; genus Xiphophorus; species Xiphophorus maculatus. Next base: position 19,667,108 of record NC_036459.1, read on the forward strand.
TTTCTCTTTCCTGGAAATAGCCTACTTGCTATTGTCTGAAAATATTTACCTGACTGTCTGTCCAGATGTGCTTAGAGCCAGCTGTTGCCATTGTTGGTCAAGCTCTGCACTGGTGGGGACTACAAGTGCACCTCTCAAGGTTCATTTGGATTTAGCAAACTGTTAAGCTGCAGTGTTCTCAGCAGAAGATTTCTTGCATGTGATGCCACGTTATCAAATTTGTTAAGTGTTGTTTATAAATAAAATGGCTAAACGTTTGAAAACAGTACACACTCCTAGCTTGAAATCTTACTAGTGTCCTGCAGGATTAGGAAAGAATTCACAGAATTCAACATGTAAGCTTTTTGTCTGCTTACATGTTGCTCCTGATGAATCGTGTTGCAGATTTTTTATTTTAAATCCCAACCAAAAGGTTGGCAGAAGATGTGCTGAACATTACAGACCAGACAGGTTTCACCAGCTGACAACACGGCAGTGTGAAAACAGCAGAGCGCTCATAAAGGATTTATTGCCTCTGTCAGTTGTTCAGTATGTGAAGTAACAGCAACCGTGTAAAGGTGTACTTACAGAGGAATGCTAGAGGGTGGGACACTGATCCAGCTCTTTTCCTCCATACTTCAATGTGAATAATGATTTATAAGTTACAAGTAAACAGAAAAATACACATTCTTTACTGGTAATACGTTTATATAATGAAGCCATTTAAAGTAGGAGAGTAGACATGTTTCTGCTCAGGCATGAATAACGCAATTCAAGTTTATAAGAACTTTTTTTAATCTTGTACAGGTTATTGCACACTGTACAGTGTACACTATTTATAATGATTATTTTACAATGTGAAATGAAGCTTTGATAAATAAAGTGGCTTACATGCCACTTGAAATGTTCCACATTTGGTCACATTACAACTGCAAACAAATATATTGGAATTTAATGTGAAAGAATACAAAGTGGAATACAGTTGTGAGGTAGAAAGAAAAATTACACATGATTCAAAGCACTTAATACAAATAAACCGAAAAGTGTGATGTGCAAAAATATTCAGGCTCCCTGAGTCAGAACTTTATGGAACCACCGTTTGCTGCAATTCCAGCTGCTAGTCTTTAGGGATTGTCTCTACCTGCTTTGGACTTCCAGTTGTTGAAAGTTTCTCTATTCTTCTTTGCAAAACAGCTCTTCCCCAGTCTCAAGTTTATTTTAGACTCCCAAGTTTTCTTACGTTGCCCTGTATTTGGCTCCATCCATCTGCCCATAAAACTCTGATTCTATGGCTCCTATTAGCAGCAAATGTTGTCTCAAGGCACTTGACAAAAATCACTTCAATTCAATCACACACATCCTAGTATCAAACAGTACAGTAAGCTCAACTAATTAGTCAAAGTATTTTAAAATGTTTCTTTCTATTTCATCCCTACTGATCGCCAGAGGGTGGTGCTGAAAGCACTGAATGTTCCCTTCGCGCATGTGCCGTTCAAACAATAGTATCAACCAGTGTTGTATAGTAACGAAGTAAAAATACTTCACTACTTTACTTAAGTATATTTTGGAGTACTTCATACTTTCCTCGAGTATGAAAATTTTTGATGACTTTCACTTTTACTTCACTATATTTCCGAACTTAATTGTGTACTTTTACTCCGATACATTTTCAATGTGTGGTTTAGTTACTCGTTACAAAAAAGCGAGAGAGAGAAACAAAGTGTTTTGACCCCACCTACTGATTAGCAAGTAGCAAGTAGGCTACCGAACAAAGTCCGTAGCCTGCTTGCCTGGGCTTGTTCATCACCACCAATAGGATACACCTGTTTCGCTTCTCCCATTAAACACAAAGCAAGTCTTGCAATCAGCAGCAGTCACATGGAGGAGGAGACGGAGACCACAACGACTGCAACTACGTCAGACACGGCTCCAGGGGAACCACCAGCTGGTGATGAGAGCCCATGGCCTTATTTAAACACAATATACTCTTTCGTGGGTGTTAAAGATTCGTCGTACCGCATGCAGTTTATGTTATTCCTGCCCAAAGATGTGGAAATTCTATCTTACAAAAACTCCCCATCCAACTTGAAGAAACACATCGAGGTAACGTCTTATGAAATGGTTATAATCCTCCTGTGTCAGTAACTATAGCTTGGTCACTAGACACTACTGTATTGTGAAACGTTGACCATAAATGAACTTTGTTTGGCATTGTTTCAGTTCCACACGTGGCGTATTTAGCTTAGGCCTAATGTTGACTGTAGCAGGCTACCTAGACTCCTCTGTTCAAGGGGGGGCAGAAGCCATAGCGATAGCAATTTAGACTAAATTTAACGAATATAGGAAAGGCATGCAAGTTCAAAACCAGGTTTACAGATGCCAATAAGCTGCATTTCCCTCCCAATTCTTTTTTTCTTTTGCATAATGACCAGTTGTGTGCACCACCTACTGACTGTAGGATTGACTGATTCACTGATTTGTGAAGTAGAGTAATCGTAACAGATCTTTCTCTTCATGTTGGCCGCATTTTCTGTACTATTTATTTTTCTCATTTTCAGCACTGACCTTACTTGAAGGGAAAACTTAAGGCTTACAAAAACTTTGTATTTTTTGTCCTGGAGGGTATACTAAGAAGCTGGTTCAGTTGTAAAGCAGGTTAAGTTAACCTTGTGCTATAGGTAAAGCACCTAATTTTCTTAACTAAATGATGCCTGCAGGTTTATCTATTAGCAGGTTTCATTTTGCCTGCACTTGGTTGGGTACATTATTTTAAGTGTATTTGACAAGTTTACCAAAATATAAAAAATGTCATTCAAACTGCATTTGCTTTGTTTTACTTTTTACTTGTACTTTTCATTACATTACTTGAGTACATCCATTTTTACAGTAATTTCCATACTTAAGTACAAGAAGTTTCAGATACTTTAAGACTTTAGCTCGAGTAACATTTCAGTCAGTGACTTGGACTTCTACCAAAGTCATATTTTGGAGAGGTACTTATACTTTTACTTGACTCTGAGATTTCAGTACTTTATACAACACTGGTATCAACAGTCACACCTGTGACATATCGGATGATCAATCAGAGGCTATAAAGCATGACGTCATCCAAAGCTCTGCTCCTCTTTTCTTCTCGCGTGCAGTTTGCTTTGTATGGCATCAGCCTTTTGGATTTCTGGATCTTTTCACCGTCGTTGGACGCCGACTGCCTGTTGGCCAGAGTAGTGGTGTATCGCCCTCCTATGGTTGCGACAGATCTTCGTTCAAGGTACTGTTTGTTGGAAATGACAGCGGTTACGCCTCCTTTCCCAACTCGCAGCTTATAACCACTGTGTTTGTACACGTTATAGCTTAGCTAGCGGTGTTAGCCTTTCTAAGTTTGACGTTTCGCTTTAATTGGTGACGGTAGGATCTCGCCCCCTCTCCCAATTTTAATTGACCTTATAAGTGGTTTGTTATTACTTTGATTGGTGACGGGAACCTTTTTTGCCCCCTCTCCTAGTTTTATTTGGATTTTCATCCTGTCCAGACGTGGCTGACGGCATCAGCCCCTTTTTTCTTCTCCCCGGCGTTTTTTGCTGTGATTGGTGACAGCAGCGTTCACGCCCCCTCTCCCATTTTTAATCTGTTTTTTCATCCTATTCTGGACGTAGCTGGACCGCGTCTGCCTGTCATTGGTCCGCTGGTTTTTCTTTAATTGGTGACGGTAGCGTCTCGCCCCATCTCCCAGTTTTAGCAAGCCTCCTGTTCGGAGTTCTGGGATGGGCTACGTGTTGCCTCTCCGTGTTTATTTAATTGTTGATGGCAGCGTTTTTGCCCCCTCTCCCAGTTTTATTTTTTCGTCCTTTATTCTGGACATAGCTGACGGTGTCAGCCCCTTTATTGCTCTTTTATTGTGATTGGTGACGGTAGTGTTCTTCACCCACTCTCCCAATTGTAGTCTGCGCTGTCTGCCTGTGGTGGGCCTTGCTTCAGTTGTGGACATGAATAGCTCCCACCGTTGTGCGGATTGCAGGGCTGTGCTTCAGGTAGGTGATGGTCATGAACTGTGCCCTTCCTGCCTCGGGCATGATCAGACAATCCCTGCATGTACTGCAGCTACATGCCCCATGCAAAGGGAGAATGGTTTACATCAAACGACCTTACAGATACGTACTTTCATGTACCTATTGCGGGGGAACATCGCCGCTTTCTCAGGTTTGCCTATCGGGGTCGCCACTGGCAGTTCCGTGTGCTCCCGTTCGGCCTCTCCCTTTCCCCCAGGGTGTTCACTCGGTGCGTGAAGGCAGCCCTCTCTCTTCTGCAGGCCCGTGGCATGAAGGTTCTGCCATACCTCGACAATTGGCTTCCCTGCGCCCCATCTTGAGAACATGCATCTCGCGATACAAGTCACCTGCTCGCTCATGTGTCCCAGTTAGGCCTCAAGGTGTACTTGGAGAAGAGCTGTCTGATTCCATCACAGACATCCACTTTTCTTGGGGTGCTCTTGGATTCTCCCTCCATGACAGCCTACCCATCTATCCGGAGGGTGGACGACATTCTCCAGCTGGTGAATTGATTCAGGCTGAGCAGGCAGCTTCCTTACATCACCTTCCTGCAGCTGCTGGGCAAACTAACATCGATTACGCAGGTTGTGCCCTTAGGTCTGCTGTCACTGTGCCCTTTGCAGAGGTGAATTAATAGCTGGCGCCTGGATGCCAAGCTAGACAGGCATTGCAAACTTGTGGTAACACGGCCATGTCTTCGTACCCTGAGTCCATGGAGAGAAAGGGCCTATTTCTCCAGGGGTGTGTCCATGGGAGTGGTTGTGTGTTGCAGAGAGGTGGTCACGACAGATGCCAGCTCCATGGGATGGGACGCTGTGTGGCAACACAGGGCGGTTCAGGGCCGGTGGTGTCCACAGGATCGCTCCAAGCATATTAATGTGCAGGAGTTGCATGCTGTGCATTTGGCTCTCAGGCACTTTTTGCCTGACCTGGTGGGGTGACATGTCCTGATTTGGTCAGACAACATCTCTGTTGTCTACCACATCAACCACCAAGGTGGCACCAGGTCAGCGCCTGGGACTTCTGAAGGAGTCCCAGGATCTCCTGGAATGGGCATCTGTTCACCTATCCACCCTACAGGTGGTGTATTTGCCAGGGCTGCAAAACCAGGTAGCAGACGCCCTCTCCTGACAGGTGCCAGCTCCGGGAGAGTGGTCCCTCCACAGCGACATAGTCCGCCTGATCTGGGACCTTTTCGGTCAAGCAGAGGTCGACCTGTTTGCCACAGAGGAGTGAACTCATTGTCCTATGGTTTTCCTTTACAGGGGCTGGAGGTGCACTGGGCTAGGACACCTTGGCCCAGGGTCCTCCGATATGCCTTTCCACCCCTTTCCCTTATTTGGCCGACTCTTCAGAGTGTTCTCGAGGAGAGCCACAGGATGTTGCTGGTAGCTCCGTATTGGCTGACACGGCCATGGTTCCCACTTCTACGGAGTCTGTGTCACGGTGTCCCATGGTGTCTTCTGACCAGGAGGGATTTATTGTCAACATATCTGTTGGGGGATCAGATATGGCATCCTGATCCTCAACGCCTCCGGCTGTGGGTGTGGCCACTGGGAGACTTGAACAGCAACTGACTGGGTATTCAGGTCCTGTCAGGCACACTATTTTGAGAGCCAGGGCATTCTCCACTCGTCAGCAATATGAAAACAGATGGCGTCTGTTTTCCCGGTGGTGTTCTGCCCGTAATGATGATCCAGTCACCTGTGCAGTACCCACTATTTTGGAGTTTCTTCAGTCTCTTCTGATAAGGGCCGCTCTCCTTCGACGCTTAAGGTATATGTAGCGGCTATATCATCTAGTCATGCTGACATTGATGGCTGTACAGTGGGGAGCCATAATCTGGTTTCTCTTTTTTTGCGTGGTGCTCGTAGACTGCACCTGCCAACGGTTTCGCAAGCACCTGTTTGGGACCTGTCGTCAGTGCTCTGTGCCACCCTCCATTTGAGCCTTTGGTTCAGGCAGACCTCAAATGGTTGTCATGTAAGACTGCTTTTTTGTTGACTATTGTCTCAGCTAAGAGGGATGTGAGCTACTAGCTCTTTCTGTCAGCCCATCATGTCTCAGATGGAGTTCAGATTGTGACCAAACCCGGCATTTGTCCCTAAAGTGTTTTCTCATTCTCATTGTAGCCAACCATTGAGATTGGTGCATTTTCAACCTATGGCAAGGGAAGCTGGTGATAGTTCTGAGTTACTGTGCCCAGTGAGGGCACTGGAGGCATATATTGCAGCCACTGCTGCTATAAGATGCTCAGACCAGCTGTTCTTGTGTTTTGGGGTCCCTAGATTAGGTTGTCCTCTATCCAAACAGCGTCTCTCCCATTGGATTGTGGATGTCATCTGCCATGCCTACGTTGCAGGGCACCGCCCACAGTCAGTCGGCGTGAAGGCACACTCTACTAGGAGCGTTTCCACTTCCTGGCCAGCCTTGAAAGGAGTTCCACCGGAAGCTATATTTGCTGCTGCATCCTGGGCTTCTTCGAGCACGTTCACTAGCTTTTGCAATGTGAATGTGGCCTCCTCTCATCCTCTGGACCAGGTTCTTTTACAAGGGTCCTCTGGGCCTTCTCAGTGAGGTATGTGCTCAGGATTCCTTGTGACATTGCTGGTATTAGTCATTCAGTGCTTTCAGCACCACCCTCTGGCGGTCAGTAGGGATGAAGTAGAACGAACGGTTCTATGAATCCCGGATGACCTCCAGAGATTCTCTGTCTCTCAGAATGCTTGCATTTCGCGAGAAGATTCTGTAGGGAACAGAGCTTCGGATGACGTCATGCTATATAGCCTTTGATTGATCATCCGATATATCACAGGTGTGACTGTTGATATTACTGCTCGAACGGCGCATCCACGAAGGGACCATTCAGTGCTTTCAGCACCACCCTCTAGCGGTCATCCGGGATTCATAGAACCATAGTTACATATGTAAATTTTGATTTAAGGAAACCCAGCAGAGTGCATTAAAAAATATCTCTTTTTTTTTTTTTATACAATTTTTAGTTTTTCATTGAACTTTCTAAATTGATACACTCTGAGATGTTTTGATTAGACAAAATACTTATTCAAGATTTCAGTAATGTCATTCTAACTGGTCAGCACGTTAAAGATATCTAAAATGCAGCAAATGTTTAGATTAAAATTTTTTTTAAAGATACTTCTAATTTATTTGGAGATATCTTAAAAGGAATTTTGACTAGGTAGGTTTTGCCTACTCATTATTTGCTTTCAGTATATCTGAAATGTAATTTGCACTAATTGAATCTTATAGACTCCTATCTAAAATACATTGACGGTATCTTGCATCATGGTGTCATTCAATCTTTAATTAGAATTACGACTGGTTAAAACAAAAAGGGGGATCTTAAATTGACTTTATGACATGACATGCACGTGGGAAGGCAAAGGGAAATTTTTTTTCAAATACAGAACAATCACAGATCCTATTACAACTGCTAAAGCAAGCCTCTTTACTGAGGGAATTCTTTGTGCATGTGGTTAAAAGTTAAAGACCAGCTTTATGTTGGATTTTATTTGCAATGTGTTGTGTAGTCTAGTGTTTACATGCCAGTGTGATTACAGAGGGAATGCACCAGTGAGTAAGAATCCCAGAAAGTCATTCCGGACATTGTTCAGATGTCTATCTGTAGAGTTGGATTCTTCTGCCATACGTCCTATTTTATGTCCCACTGTTGTGAAAGAAGCCTACTGTAAAATATGAAGAATATGTAATGGCAATAATGAAAATATTTTCCATCTTTGTGACAACGAACTACACAGTCCATTGTTACTCTGCCAAGCAGTTCAGTGTAAAACCACAAGTCCTGGCATGCTACACATTTGACTGCTCTCTATAAGGTGATAATAAAGAGAAATATGACTTCATTGGAGCTGGGTGTGGCTGCAGAGGAGGGAGCACACAGTTTCACTCTAGAAAAGACTGATGTGATGATGAAACATCCAGGTTAAATTGCCCTTAGGAAGAACATCTGGTTTTACACTCTCCGCCCATTTCACACATAGAGAACCACAGCTTCACTCCTCATTGACGCAGAGCATTTCCTCTTCAGCTTTCCTCACATTCCTGGTGGTTAGCCACACTTCACTGAGTTACAGTCAGTGTTTTAGTGCTTCTGCAGATTTTGCTTCTCTTTTTCTTCACATCCCATCAAACAGATTGTGGCATTTGGTTCAGCTAAAGCAAGGTTTTCTTTTGCAACCATATTGGAATATTTATTTCAAAATATCAGAATATTTTTGGATGATTTGCAACAATAGTTGTTGTTTCAATCATGCCATTCAGGGAGGCTGATGAAGTGACTTGTGAATGAAAATAAACTTGTGCCAGGATTGCATTAAGTTTGAGTTTTAACTGTCTACTTTTGTGCCACAGAAAGCCGCCAGGAAATCAAACAAACATCATCTGGAGCAAGTTGATGTCACATCACTTACTGATGAGAGCCTGAGGGACGAATTGCAAAAGCACGGAATGAAAGTGGGGCCAATTGTAGGTGAGTGCTTCTTCCAGCTGCACTTTGCACAGAACAACATGTCTGTTGTGGGTGATGCACTGTCCCAACAGATGACGAGTCAAAACATAATTGATTCTTGATATACACTATATTACCAAAAGTATTTACTCACTCATCCAAATTATCAGAATTAATCACTTCAATTACTTCCATGGTCACAGTCAGTTGCTAATCTCAATGAAGTGTGAATATTATTATGTGCAAAATAACTGATTGGATGGGAAAACATATGTGATATGATTGTGATATGAATATGATTTTTCAAGTCATGTCCAAGAATAAAAAAAAACAGGAGTCTCGTTTATAAAGTCTTGCATAGGATTCATCCTAAAAGTGTACATACATCCAAAAGAGAAAAATGGCATACCGCGAAAAAAAATTCTGATTTATTAAACCTTGTGTACGCACACCAGTATGCAATTTTTCTTTATAAATGACAGCTAAACCTAAAAATTTTGTACAAGGTCCCTCCTCAGGTTCTGCAACACACATACATTCAACCATAAATGGTCAATGCAAAGCACCTTGTGAATGCCAGTGCTTATTTAAGTGACCCAGCTGATAAATGTTATCAATGGCAACTACGGGGAAAAAAGCAGAAAGCAATGTGAGGAATTGGGGAAGTGTGGGAATTGAAAGCATTGTTTTTGTAGCCACAGTCATGTGATTCAAGTTTACACACCCTTAATGGGAGGGACGCTTGATATTAAAGCACACCTCCTCTGAGATCTGGAGATTTGGAAACGGGATTAGCCACTGCCCCCTGCGGGTTATAGTGAAATAGTGCATCAGTACATGAGGCCCCACTTTCTGCGCTCAGTATAACTTTTACAAAATAATCAAACCGTATTTTATTTTGGCGGGTCAAACTGACAGCACACTTTAAGTTCTGAATGAGAGGTGAACAAGGATCTGCTCCATTGCTGTTGCTGCTGTGGCTAGCTGCTTGTGTTGGCGTTAGGGTTAACTCTTGGGTGTTATCAGGGTCTATTTATTTATTTATTTGTTATTGTTGTCTTCCTGTTGTGTTTATTGTTTATACTTATAGGAAAATATTAATAATATTATTATTATTGAATACCTCCCTAAATATATGCAAAAATCTAAGTTTGAATACAATAACTTAAACTTACTACCTGTCTTTTGGTGTTTTAGTCACACATACGGGCTCCTCAGCCGAACCTTTCTGACTGTCTATTACTATGTTTGGACATAGTCAGGCACCTAGCCTTAATTAGCGTTACATCAGCACTGGCTGTGACACCATAAACTCATGTAGAGACTAGCATTGTTCCTTAAAGTGGCTTCAGAGTTAACTTTCAGTATCATTAATTGAAACACATAGCAGTCTGCTAATTCACGCTGTTAGGAGATGGTTGCCAGGAACCCCAGAACAGCTGTATTTGAACAGGATCGATGTGGTTCCGGTGGAAACATTCTAGGTGTGTTTTTGATGAGGGAATAACATTATAACATGATGTAAAGCTCAAAAGTTGATTTTTACAGGATATTGTCCCTTTATAGGTACATTGGTCTTGTGCTGGTTGGAGGGAGAATAAATAAATCTGGTCTATCAGTACTTTTTGTTGTCCACCTTAGTTTTACTTTTGAACTTGGTGTATGCCAAGCTTACCCAAAATTAGCAAACCGTCAACTTCTTTTTCTAAAAGCCGTTTTCGCTGATGCGTTTAACTGTCTGACCCAATGACAGCCTGTCAACAGATTGATGTTACATCTTTAGGACGTTCAAACCAAACTGAAGTGGCAGAGTGGTGGCTTTTCAGACCTGAAAAATCCAGAACGGATCAACATTCATCGTCTTTTCTGGATCAGGATCTGGGTCCAGAAATAGAATGCTTGTGGCCTGTGCCACCATTTGAGGGCCACTGCTCCAGGGAGTCTTGAGTCAGCCATCAGCCAGTCATCATCATGAGCCAGAAGATCTTGGTGATTCCTGAAAACTCGTTCCTTCCTGATTCTTCCATTTACAATGGTTCCCATCAGCACCAATGCATTCATTGCACAACATTACACACAGATGTATTTAAGTGTTTACATCACGTGAACGCTTCACACCTTGTCATATTTTGTGCTTAATTTGTGGTATAAAATAAAAGAAAACTGGGGTACGTCTCACCCTGGAGAATAGGATTGTGAGAAAACACTTAAATATTTTGTGGACTTTGGTTTAGGTTTGAAACTGCTTTACAGATTTCTTTTAGTCATTTGAAAGTTCATGTATATTTATGGCTCACGAGTACAGGCATATACACAGGTACTGTGTTTATAAATCAGAATATTTGCTTGGAAACAACGTTTGCAAGTTTTAGGCCCCATTTTGTGCATATGCAAGCTTTGCAAATGAGACCCCCAGACTTTGACTATGTCCATTTAACATTGAACATGCTTTCATAGAGCCCATTGCAGCTCTTACTTGTTTTTCTGCTGAAAGTTGAAGCTCCTCTTACACATTTCATCTTTGTGTGGCTTCTATAGGACAATCCTGGTTTTACTATGCATTTCTTTCCATGTTGTTCTATCCAGACTCAACTCGTGAACTGTATCAGAAGAGGTTACAGAAGTTATTGGATGAAGGTCCTGCACAGCCGTTTCCCACAGAAATACAGATCAACCACAATGGCAACTTTGAGTCTGAAATCTACAGCGACACAGAGGACGGTATAAACATATGAACTCATTGTACATGAATCAGGGATCACAGCATTCTTGTAAATTTGCATGTTCTCACTTCTGAGGGCCTTCTAGTAGTTTCCCTTTTCAGAATGAAGATCTCTATCCAGGCACAAAATCGTATTGATTTGTTGAATCTAAAGATGTTTTGATCCGATTATGTGACCGTAAATCAGGCCTGATCACGTAGTTTCAGACTTGATTGGAATCAGGCATTACATCCTGATCAGGGATAGGATGTATATGAACATTTATTCTCAACACAAATGGGAACATAACAGTATCTACCAGTAGTACTGATGGAAGTGGGAGGCAGGGACGCATGGGTTTGTATTTCAAGAGTAGGCAAAGAATAAAACAAAAAATAAGAGACCTACTGTATCTCTTTCTTTGCGCTACCTAATTTTCTAAAGGTAATTTTGAATTATCGGATCGGAACTCTGTATCGGCCGATACTCAAAATCAAATGATTCAGACTGAAGGGACAAAAAACCCAATTGGGATATTCCTAGTTGGATCCATACTTCAAAATCAAAAGAACAAAACATTCATAATCACAGTAACGGTGACAATTGGCTTTGTTGTTATAGCCTGAGTCGTGTCTAGTGGTTCTGTACAGTTAGACTGAGTCTGCCTTTAGAAGTCAAATAATATAAATCAAATCAAATTGGGCATGTGGAAGATTGACACAGACCTAAATCTTTTGTCTGTCACAAAGGAAGGACACACATGTGCTGGCTGTTGTGAGTCAGTTGTAATGGACTTTATTGTGTATTGCAGTAGTGATGGCAGTACCAGAACCTGTGATTGAACCTGAACCAGTTCCAGTGGTGGAGACACAAGTGAGGAGCAGAGGGAAGTCCCCAGCTAGCAGTCATACCACCAGCAGCAGCAGCAAGAACCAGGCGGTAAGAAGATGGTTCAGAAATCTGACTCTGCTTAACTGAACAGCTGCTGTACCAGGGAAGACCTATGATTACTCAATAGTCCTGCTTTCTCCACTGCTGCCGACTGGTGTCTTAGGCTACATTCACACTGCAGCCTGAAGTGGCCCAAATCTGATTTGTTTGTTTGCTTTTATGCAACCTGTATCTGATCTTTTCATGACAGTCTTGCATCACAACACAGACCCAACTTTGACAAATGCTACCCAGGCCACTTGAAAATCTGATTAGTTTCTGATCTTTTCAAATGTGACCTGTGTCTGTACGGCCAGGTTGCATTCCAACCTGAACATCATTCATACTCGACAAACATCTCTTTCTACAGCGGGACAATAGAGAACAAACTGCCCATCAGCATCTCTGTATAGTTTGGAGCATGTAACACATGGAGAGAGCGGTGAGGACAGCTGAGAAAGTCATTGGTACTGAGCTCCCTTCCATCCTTGACACCACTCACAGTTGCTGCCTGTCCAGGGCTCGGCCAATCACAAAGACCCTTCTATCCTCACCATGGTCTGTCCTCCTTGCTGCCCTCTGGGAAAAGTTTCAGCAGCTTCAAACACAGAACAACCAGATTCCATGACAGCTTCATCCCTAATGCAATAACACTACTAAATTCCCATTAGTCTTTTTTGTATATGTTTATATTGATGCATTTTATCATTACTTATTTATTTTATTATTATTAGAGCCTTGCAATGAAAGTTTGCTCAATGTGTAAATTATAAATGTACAACTGAATGACAAAGTGTGTATGTCTAAAAAAATCATTAAAATTCAGATACATCCCAACTAGTCCTAGTTATCAAACAGTGCATTAAGCTCAGTTGAGTATTGAAAGTAGATTAAAAGGTTTCTATCTAATGAAACTCAGTAGAGCATGGAGTCATTAATATCAGCATTCACTTACCCTGGACCAGCATGTAGTGACAATCACTTGCATTGTGTTGTTGACTTTACAACAATTCCTCATACCAAAAATGCATGTAGCGACAGTGGAGAAGAAAAACGGCTCTTTAAAATGAAGAAACCTCCAGCAGAACCAGAATCTGGCACAGTAAAAACAGCCATCTGCTACAACCAACTGGGAGTTTGAGAAGACACAAAAGGAAATGGATTTCAGAAATTAAATAACGTTATTTTATTGCTGTCAAATTAATTCAATTTTTTATTAATTTTTTCTTGATTACAGGATACAATAAAGTTTATCAAGCTATGACTTTAAAGCAGGGATATCTACCAAACCATGATCATTGTGTATTGTTAGAACTCTGCTGTGTGCCAATGTGACTAGAGACAGATGTGACAGTCATAAAACCTGCTGACATCCACTGTTCAAATAGATAGAGATAGATAGCATTTATTGTCATTGAACAGAATTCAACGAAATTTCCATTGCAGCTCCCGTGCAAAAGGTCAAATATATACAGTATAAATAAGCATACACACAATAATAATAATAACAATATATACAACTAAATTAACTAAAGGCACTCAACCACACCAAAGAAGTAGCAGCAGGTCCAATTATGGCAAAGTACAGATAATGTGACAGTGCAAAGTGCAGAACAGTGTGGCTGTGTGGGGGTGGGGGATATGTATGTGTGACTGCGAGGTTATGATATGTGTGGGAGGTGGGGGCGGCAGGGAGTAATGGCTCTGACGGCTGTGGGGAATGAATTTTGCTCTCTCTCTGTGCAGGTTGAGAAAATCACTGCCAATGATCAGACGCTGAAAGTGGAGAAAGATGTTCTGAAGGAGCTTTTACCTGATATAAACAGTCCAACAGGAATCGGGTAACCAGAGGTCTCATTTCTAAAACAATTCAAGTTATCTATGCTTTGTGTCTGTACTTCCAAAACTGAAAATGACCAACACCCAAATAACTCCAGACTTATAAAACTGTGTGCATGCATCCCAGACAGCTACACTTCCACGTTACACCACACGAGGTCCAGCCTCAAGTTCTGCCCTCTAAATGCACACATTCAACCATAAATGGTCAATGCAAAGTACTTCAGTAATATTAAACTAACTCATTTACATACACCTCATCAATGTTATTTAAGAATCAAAAATAGCAACTACAAAGAAAAGAGTACCGGGATGTAGTGGATCTATGTGTCTCACCAACACATAGATACATTTACATTTACATGCAGTTTTGTATGCAATATGTCCAAGCTAATATGCTTCTTCGAAAGTTCTCTATATGCTTATTCCATGTCAAAACTGCACTCTTTAAAGCATATTTTACTCCTATGTTTACTGGCCAGCTGTGGCGGCATTACAGGATTACAATTTCAGAGAGGATGAATATTGTGTACATCTGTCGACAAAACAAATGTGTCCATTGTGGCACAGTGTGCTGCTGTATGATAGAGAGAATGGATCAGGAGAGGAACTGCAGACCCGTTAAAACCTTAAGAACCAGAAATCGTCTCTTCATCCTCAATCATCTCCTGAGGCTGATATGGTACAGAACATTTAGTTATGATTGATTCAGTTTCTTATTGTGATTTTAGCTGACTATTGTGGTTTGATTCTTTGCTTAGAATGTTGAGTTTGGATGATATTTAATAAATAATGGCATTAGCCAAAACAAGTGGCCATTTAAAAAACAAATCATACTATAATAGATTAACAGTAAATACATAAATATTTCCTACATTACATTACTTTCTGTGTGTTTTATTCAAAAATGTTGATATATTATCAATAATTGTCCTGTGGTCATTTAATGTATTATTTCACAAATATTTTATTAATGTGGTTTACCAGTTTGGATAATCTCACCACCTATCAATGAAGAAAAAACATGCTAAGCAAAAATACACCAGACCTGCAGGCCAGGGCCGGTTCTAGATGGGGGCTAAGAGGGGTTCTAATGAAATTATACTAAATAAATGTCTTTTTTAAATATTCAGTGGTAGATATTTTTTCTTCACAATTTTCTTTTTAAGGTATTATTAAAAATACATTAAAATTATTTTGTATAAAAATTAATTTAATGAATTAAAAATGATGGTACTGCTCTTTTAGCTGCTGTATGGAGATAGGATCACACTTTCCATCTACTAAATCAGGATCTGCAACCTGAATCTCTGGAGACACAAGTGGCTCTTTGTTCACATTATTAAATGATAAAATATTGCTCTGTGTTTGTTTAATTCTTTTTTAAGTGTCTCCATAAAAACACTGTCTGCACGGGCCCCTGTGGTAAATTTGGCCTAGAACCAGGCTCTAAAGAAAACAGTAAAGACCATCATATAGATTTTTTTTAACCAGCTATAAAGGGTCAGACTTGTATCATCAGCACCTTTATTCAGATGACAATTTGCAATGCAAAATATTATGCTTAATGATTTTTTGCAATTTTCAGTGGCAATGCTGTACTTAATTTATAATTATATTTATATTTATGAATGAAATTGTGTACAGTATTGGCTTTATTTATTTGAAGAGTATTTTGTAGTTCAGTACAAAATTGTGTATATGTGCAAAATATTTGGATAAATAATGAGTTAGTCTGATCCTGGTCCTTAACCTTGTTAATTACTCTTATTGGTCTTTTTTGAAGTTTGATTAGTGACTGTTGTGTTTTGTAATTAATTTCCCAAACCTCACTGGAGTCACTTAAATAAGATAAAACTAAAGAACAGCCCAGAATGTTTGGGTTGGGCTGTTTCTGTGGGAACAGAAAGGTGTTTGGTATTGAAACTATGATTGTCTCACTTCATAAACTGTGAACTAAAATATTAAAACCTTGACTCATAATGTCTACTTTTCCATAGATGGACATATAACGTTCAGATAAAAATAAGGGTAATACAATTTCTAAATATGATTTTGAAATAAAGTTCAGATTAATGACTCATTTTCACTAGTCATTAACCTGAACTTCTACCTTGATAATAAACTGGTGTTAGGTTTATTAACCCTATAAAAAGTAAAATGTTCTTCAAATGACTTTAAATGCATAGTTTTAGGTAGATTTTATTTTCATTTCTGGGAGAGCAGACCACACTAGGACTGAGTCACTCCACAGCTGCTTGTGTCTCATTAATGTTAGCAGATGTTGGCAGGTATGATGTGGTCTAGAGATTCTGTTTCAAACTGAGTTTATACAGCTCTGGAAAAAATTTTAAGTTTCTCTGATTTTACTCTTTATAAGTATATGTTTGAGTAAAATGAACATTGTTCTTTTGTTCTGTGAATTACTGACATGTCTCTTAATTTTGTTTGTGAATGTATGTATATAATCAGTTAGATTTAGAAAACCGCACCAACGAATATCTCCTCATGGGTCTTAGCCCTGCTGGGGGCTAAGCACCCCTAAAGGTCAGATCCTAGAATCACCCCTGATCAGCACAACAGGTTAGTGAAAGAAAAGCTGTTTGCTCAGGTCTTCAGCTTTGCTTCTCTGCTCTGCTACAAATGTGCCAAAGTCAGGTACATAGACCCAGTTCCCTTTACACATTTATTTTAGGTTTGGGACTTTGAACCAATAACAGAAAAGCAGTCAGAGGTTAATATATTACTGATTTTCATTTTACTAGTATGATTTTTTTGTTATCAAATGTCAGCTGATCTAATTCTTCTTGATATAGATGTAATCTTAGTTACACCTTTAAGTGGTGAGAGTTGCAGTGTAGCTCCAAGCAACACTTTATTAGACCTGATTCATGTTTTTTATGACAATCTTGACTTTGATCTCTATTTATCACAGCGCCAGCTGCCGAAAGCCCATCCGAGGAGCAGCTGGACGCCCACTAATCTCCAGTGACTTATGGAGTGATGAGAATTCCTGTCTGTCTCCAAAAACGACAAAGACTAGCAGCTACTCCTACACAGGGAACCATGCAGTCAACAGAGTGTCCAGTTTGAATGCCTCCACCTCCTTCACATCTTTTAGCTCCTCTAGTTCCTCCTCCTCCAAGCTTTCTGCTACAGCTCCATCTGCAGGTCCAACCAGAGCAGTGCGGCGCAGCATGACTTTATGGAAAAAACTGGCCCTGGTTGCTGTTTTGGCCACATTTGTGATTTTTGTTTACCTGGCGATGGAGACCAACTCTGTCAGCCCATTTCAAGCCTCAGACTCAAAATCAGTTGCAAGTGGAACACCATAAAGAGTGCATATATAGTTTGGAGGGGCCTAGTCTCTGACAATGCCTCTACTTCATTTTTAAGGTGTGAATCTGCAGTGTAGCCAGTTTTTCTTACCTCAAGATTACTGATGTCAAATTCTATTTTTTAAGGAAGTGTCTTTCTTCCCTAATCAGTCTCAAGTAAAGGTCTAAGAAGTGATGTTTGCCCCAAAGGATTACTTTGAGCAGCTGTGAAAGGATTGACTTTTCTCTTGCTGTGTTGGTCTATTCTTGACCCTGGACTTCTACCAGAATTACCCACTGATCATTTTTAGAAGAATAAACAAGAAGAACTTTCTTCTTAAGATGTTTAAAAAAAATCATCATAACATCATCAGTTTGGTGTTTAGTTTTGTAATGAAATGTGTGTTTCCCATCTATTAGCCTTCTCAGGCTTAAAGGTAAAGCTTAGTTTTTTGTACTTGGACCATCTTTGTTGATGAGAGGATGGCTTGTAAACAAAATCCAGAGGCTTTTAAAACTTCAATTCTTGATATATTTTCTTGAGGCTTCTTGTAAAACATAATTGAATTCCTTTATTTCATTCTTATGTAGTCATATTTCTTTCTAAATAAACTTTAGTGTTTCAGTTTGCTCATTATGCCATTTTTGATCCTCCTGTTAGAAATTGTGGGATTTATCACATTATGTTTTGTGCTCTCTTGAATAGTTGTTTCTATAGACACCAGCTTTCTGTTTTTAGTAACAACATCCACAATGGCCACAAGGCTAGACAGGGAAAGGTATGAATGCACCATCTCAACAAGTTTGCAGAGCAAAAACAACCCAGATAGGAAAATGAGTGAATCAACATTGAAACAAAGTTGGGCAGAAACATTGGATTCATATTGAAGCCTGACATTAAAACGATACTGAAAGTGGTCGGTGACTTGCATGTTAAATCAACGTTGGGGTTTCAACCATAACTGACATTATATCAATGTTGATTCAACCATCATCTGAATGTAAATCTGCATGCATATTTGTGTTGATTTTATATTGAATCAATGTTTGGAATTAATGTTGACTCATGTACATTTTTTGGCCTGATAAGTCTACATCATAACATACCATTAAAAGTTTCTTCACTGCTGTTAAACACACAATTTTGTTTGCAGATGTTGTTCAAAACTATCTAGCATTACCATATTTTCAAAGATGTTTGTACACAAACTTAAAGATGACATGAAATTAATATTACAATTTATTTAGAAAAATGGGCATAGATCTGTAAACGTATTTGACTCCGATTTGAGGACAGGAGTCAAATATGGGAGGGGGCTCAGTAGTACTTACATAATCAACCCTAACCCTTGAAATGCAGACAAGTCATCAAATGGTGGTCAAAGGTCACATCACCTCCATCCTTCCCCCTTCACTTCAGAGGAGGTAAAACTTTTTTTTTGTATAATGGTGCAACAGCAACTTGCTTTTGAATGTGGGAAAACCCAAAGAACTGGTGATCGACTTCAAGAGGAAACGCCATGTCCACACCCTGTTCAACATCCAGAACACTGCTGTGGAGATTGTCACACACCTAATGTTCCTCAGGGTCTACATAGCAGACACTCTCACCTGGTCGCTGCACACCAACTTCAGTGTCAAAAGGGCCCTTCCTGTGCAGACACTTAAGAGAGCACATCTCAGCCCACCAATAGGAGAGAGAACAATCAATGACAACGGAGAGAGGGGACCTTGGCGATTCTTGTTGCCCTCGCAGGTAGCGTTGTTTTGCCAGATCCCCAGTGGGTGGCAGTGTGACCCCAACCATTTTACACATATGGTATACATATGTATGAATGTGCTTTTGTGTGTGTGTGACTATTTTTTGGAACAACCGATATAGATTCAGGACACCCTCAATTTTTATGACTTTTTTTTTTCTTTGCATTTTGTACCTGGATTATAAGAGACTAACTTTGCTGGGACATAAGCCAAAGTGCAAAGCCAATCCGTTTGAAAGTCATTCTGAGGTCGCCAGAAGAACCGCCCTAATTCTGTCAGCGCTGTTCTGTGATTTGTCCAAATATTATGAGGGACATATATGTACCGTTGTCCTACTGGACAAAGAAGAGAGCGATCACGCCCAGTGGGGGTTGATGACGTCATGAGAGGACAAATTGATTTACCGCGAGGTCATCAAGTCTCTCCGAGCAGCCGGCTGCGGAAAAGCGGAGGCGCCATCTTGAGACACTGAAAGTAAGTTTATTTACGTGTTATAAATCCTTTATATTAAATAGAACATCAGTACTTATTACGGGAAGAATAAAATCTGTGTTTGCTGCTTAGTGTATTCGAATTATGTGTGTGTATGTGTGAGAAGGTGGGAAGGTAAAAGGGGACTATAACCTTGGTCAGCCCCATTGAGTTAGCTTAGCGTATCCTTTAGCAGTGTTTCAGTCTTAGCCTGAATGAGGGAAGACAGGCCGGTATAAATTTGCAGACAAACCAACGTTATATCCATTTAAGACAACATCCAAGTACGTATACGCTGCGTTGTTAGGTCTGATGTACACTTCATGTCTCAATGACTTTGTATCCTTTGCTTTTGGTTGTCGGTGAAGGATTAGAATACTAGTTAGCATAAGCTAATGGTATGCATTTTGATCTCTGTAGCGTAGCTCCGCCACCATGTACCCGACTTCTCTGACGCAGCTGGCAAGAGCCAACCCGTTCAGCGCCCCTCTGTTCAGCCTCCAGAAAGTGGAAGAACCTCAACAGAGCCTCAATGGACAACGGCCTCGCAGACTGGCAGCAGCTGCAACAGCAGACGGTAAACCGGCTCGTCAGCAGCAGAGCTAACTGTAGCCACGCTAGCTATAGATTCTCCCTGACAAGACCTAGTTTACTATGTAGCCTAATAATGGTCTCTTTATTTATGGATTATCTAATGCCCAACTTCTGCTATACTATCCTTAAAATAATAAAATGTTTAATTGTTGGAGCAATTTGCTATCAGGCCTCTACTGTGGCCAGGCTGCATGCCGAGGACAACGAAGGACAAATGACTGTAGGGGCTGCAGATTACTCATAATTTACTGGACATGAGCTTTAAAACATTTTTGTGAAGAACTGGAATAGTAATTATTTATCTAGAATAGGACCTTTTAATTCATTTGACCTTTGGTGTGTTCAGCATAGTACAAACAGTTCTATAAATTGCGTCATAGGTTGTAATATTTTGGTGACAAGTTTTATTTCCTATCTTAAGTTTCAAGTACTGTAGCAGATGACGAGGGTAAATATACAGCATGTTGATTCTCATCAGTATGTCTAAAAACACTTAATCAGGTGTATTGAATTCTACTTTGTTTCCCCTTTCTGAGCAGAAGTGCTCCATTTGTAATACCTCACCTTTGTTTCTTCAGAGGGAGACAGTTGTGAGTTCGGCTCTCAGAAGTATTTTATCCTGTGTGGTTTTGGTGGGATTCTGAGCTGTGGCACCACACACACAGCTGTTGTTCCCCTCGACCTGGTCAAATGCAGAATGCAGGTCTGTTGCAGTGGCTTGATTTTTTTATTTTATTTTTTTATGTAACTTCATCCCTGCCAGTCCTCCTCCTTTCTGTTAATAAGCATCAATCTGCATGGTGGAGGTTGTTTTTGTTTTAATTCTGATCACATTTTGTTGACGTGACGATATCACTGCATGAGTCCATAAAAACCCGTGTTGCACTGCAGGGGTCAGCAGAGCTGACCCGTGTAGAAAGTGTGGGAATTTCAACAGTTTGCTACTGAAGTATGTTTTGAAAGTGGAGATAATTACACATGTAAGAAATAAAAACAAACCTTACAATGTTCACATGGATAGGTTGGTATGGGATGGCACACTGGATTTTCTTCTGGTAAAAAGAGAGGCCAGACTGAGACTTTTCACTGCATGTCATGCAGGTGTGTTTTTTTTCAGTGAACTACAATGTCATTTAATGCCTAAATTAAATTATTTAAACATATTCCCCACACTGATATATTTGCTTATGCTTTAGTAATTCTCACTTGATGTTGGAACTCCAAACTTTGTCTCTTTTGTTTTCTATGCTTGTTTATCCTTGTGGTGAGACGCTTGTGCCTTGTGAGATGCAGGGTGCATCAAAGACAGATCTCCAGTCCATCTCAGGCCAACACTGAGACACAGGACACACAATGATGCATGCACATGTTCATGCCCAAGCATGGAATTTAGAGAGAACTGCTTAAAATCGACGAGAGAAAGAATAAATGGGGAAACGTAATGCAAAAAGAGCCTAGATTGAGATTCAAAACAAAGACCTTCTTGCTGGAAAGTTTCCCACAGAAAACCTAAGTCTGGGGCAGAGCAGTCCACCAGCAGTATGCTGTGTTTTTGAGTTAAAAAAAATATTGACAGAAAATATGACCAGGTAATGGACCTTAAAAAACTCCGCCCACAAACGACCCACGTGACCGCAAGTCTCACAAACAAAGCCTTGCAGCGCGTTGTTTCTATGTAAGCATGACTCGATTAGTGCATCATTTCTACCAGATTTTCACAATATATCAGCTACTACAATGGACAGAGGAACTAACAAGTTCATGTCACCATCTGGGAGGAGGTTACTGGTTTCTCAGTCACAAGCTGGTTGCAAACCTGAGGCCAGCAGGTGTCAGTCAGTTATGATAGATCTGAAATTTGGTTTGATGACCGAAATATGAGAAGCTACAGACTGATAGGAGGAACCAAAGAGCTCTGTAAAGGTAAAGGCAAGTCTTCTGAAGTTGGGATATAATTAATTTAATTTCACATAATTACCGCGGTAGAAGCCATTTGTTTGTTAAAATTTTCTGAAATATATTTGTTCTATTTGATGTTTGTTGTGAATGACGTAAACTCACAAACGAACGAGGTAATTAGTCCAACGTTTAGAAACTACAGCGGCTGTAATGAGCCACAGCAAAGGGAAACAAAGGTAAAATAACCTGAACAGGTGATCAACTCAGAACCACTCCTACCTTTTTACTCTCTCTCTCTCTTTGCCACGGTAACAGTAAGATAAATCTCTTTATCTTACTGTCACACCTGTTACTGTGGCAACCAAGATGAGCAAAGATTACGTTAAAAACAAAACATTCCGTCCGTTACAATATCAAGTTTCCAGGCTTGATATTTATTTCTCGATTATTAATCAGCGCTTCCCTGAACACAGCGATGGTTGACTGACTAGCTGTACTTGGTGCTAACGTGGCTAACACCAGTAACAGTTTAGTCCAAAGCCTTTTCTGCTAAAATAAAATCTTTAGTGTATGTCAGATACAGACACATTGCATATTGATCTGTTTAGCTAATGTAAGACTGTGTAGCAGACAGGTTTCAAGGTGTAGAAGTTGTATCAGTTCTGCCATTATGCTGTACTTAACGGGAAGCGTGTGTTTGTGAGATGGCCACGCACGTGACCATGTAGAATGGGTATCAGCCAATGAAAAGCGGCCCCTGTGGTAAGGTCCATGTACCTGTTATTGGAAGAGTAAAGATTCATAGGGAACATAATTTGTGTTTGTGTTAAGTTTTCCTAAATCCTACTGTTTTTGGTGCTGCCAATTGCACTACTGTGATTTGCTGATAGGTGATTTATCCAGTGTTTGCAAGAAATTCTCTGGACATAAAAGACCTGTGACATTGACTGGTGTGGCTCTTTGGTCCGGTCCCAATACTTGAACTCCACGCTACACCCCTCTATGAAGTGTGGACTCACTCGACATGCACATAAGGGTTCAAGTGCGCAAGTTATAAGTGTACAAAAATTTGATAAGTGGGACAGTACACCCCTGTGTTGTAATTTTGACATCCAAAATGGTGGGACTGGTCACTGTTTAGGCATTTGTGCTGCTAAAAGGTACAACTACAGCAACAAAAATCTATTCCAAGCGTACAGTCTACGCATTTTTGCTTTCCAAAGTCATTGCTGGAGATATTTGACTGCTCAAATGTGTTTTATGACTTGTTAAATACAGAGCAAAATTTGATTTAATTGGACACATTGCTCTGCTTGTCTTCACCTTAATTTTCTAGTAAGAGGCTTTAATGTCTCATTCTGAATAGCTGGTCTTCTGGATAACCTTCCTGAGGTCTGAGTAGGCCAAATGAACAGAAATGCATTTGTAATTTTTATTACTGTGTGGAATTCATGTAAATGAATAACTGAACTAACAGTTTAGCTAATGTTCTAACTTGGTGATGCAGCTAAATCTACATAAAACATTTTAATGAAGCAGCAGTTTTTATTTCTGAGCGAACTAAAAACTGTACACATTGCTCTTTTGAAGGACCTGTTCCGTTTGTCTGGGAAGAAAACAACGGCTACATTTTAAGTTGGCAAACAAAGACTGAATCAATTTAAAGAACAATAATGTTGAATCTCCATGGTGGTTGATTCTGTAAAGTGATTTATGTTTTTTTTAAAACTTCTTTTGAGTGATCCTAATACACATTTGCATGTTGGTGGCAGAGTTTATGCTGGAAGAGTCCTAACACTGAGCTCATGCCATTGATGGAAGCAATGATTAGGAATGGTTTTCAGTTTCCCAGCTGCTGTGACTCTTCCATCATAACCCTGTATATTTTGTGATTATTTTTCCTGCATTGCATGTGACCTGGCATGCTGCATGTGTGTCGTGTCCCTCCCTTGTACCACAGAGGATGTCAGCTGCGAGTTTGGCTCCTCCAAGTACTATGCCCTGTGCGGCTTTGGTGGTATCCTGAGCTGCGGCATCACACACACCGCAGTGGTGCCCCTCGACCTTGTCAAGTGCCGTATGCAGGTGTGTATGGGAACAAAAGTTAACTATTGGGAAGTGAACGACTACCCCAAGTGTTCAGTAATGTAAGCATATTCTGCAAAACTTTGAGATGTAAGAGACCCCACTCACTTCGGAATGCAAGTCAGATTTATATAAAAGCTGACAGAACAATAATTTTAGGATTAAATTGCACTGGTTTTATCAATGTGTGACTATAATTGGCAGTTTTCATCCTTGACAAACAAATTTGTCTCAGTAAGACAAGGTGGGACAGCTCAAGGCATGTGGGATTTCACAGCAACACTTGCCTGTGACTGCAGGTTCCATTACTTCATAATTATTTTCCGAACGTTTTCTTCCTATTTTGCCTTGGTGATCGCTGTATATCTTCTTCTCCTTAGGTGAATCCAGATAAATACAAGGGCATCGGCAATGGTTTTGCAGTGACTATCAGGGAGGATGGTGTGAGAGGTCTAGCGAAGGGCTGGGCCCCTACTTTCATTGGCTACTCCATGCAGGGACTGTGCAAGTTTGGCTTCTATGAGGTCTTCAAGATTTTCTACAGCGACACGTTGGGGGAGGTGAGTTCAGCGCAGATGGGGGTTCACAGTTCTGACATCTGCTCCCTTCACACAACCTCTCACGTCCCATTCCCAGATACTAGGGCTGTGACGATTCATTGAACGATTCGAATACCTCCATTATTAAATCCTTGAGGCAAATGATCTGCCTCAAAGCTTCACTAGCTTGTTTTACTATTTAAAGCCATGTGATTTGGCCAGACAATTATTTTTTTTATAATAATAATTTTTTATATTTTATATAATAAGTTGTTGACGAATGCTAAGTGCTAATAGCATAACATATTGTGACCAAGTGTCATCTTTTCCCTGGACATGTCCGGGTTTTTGACGTTTTTCGGGGCATCCTGAAATGGACCCTGTCTACTGAACAGCTGGTTTGGAGAGAATGACGGGTGTATGAATACAGGTGGAGCGGAGGCACAGCCTGCTAAGGCACAAGCAGACAGACGGAACGCAGCGGGCTGCGCTCCAGCACCGTAGCTGGAGCTCAGCTTCAGTGTAGCTTTGCAGACGAACCAGAAAATAATTTTCCTACCATCCTGGTCATAATAACTGGGTGACGTTTCTGCGTATGTTGAAGCAAAGATCTCTTGTTCACATGGATACAAAAGCTATCCATGTGAACAAAACAAAGTGAGAGTCTATTAAATTGACTGAAGATGAACACAGAAACCAAAAACTGGAGTATTTATTTATTTATTTATTTTTTGTCAGCGTCTTTGTCAGCATGCGGTTTAATTATTTCCTAAGCTACAGTAAAGCAATTGTAAGGAATGCACAGATGAAAATTTGGGCCAGTATTAATACTTCTGCTATGGCCGTATTTACCAGTATTTTATTTTGTAAAGTTTTTTTTTTTAATTACTCTGTTAATCAGCAGAATAATTGATTACTCAATTACTAAAATAAGTAAGGTGGCCACTGTTAAGAAAGCAAGCTCAGCCAATCCCTTGTTGTTATATTTATCCAAACACCCTGCTTATAGTGCAGATACACACACCTTGATTTTATTTAATGTGAAAAAGGGTTGATAGTTAACTCTCTCCACAGGTTATCCCTGAGTCTGGGATAACCTCTCTAATCTTAATTATAGGGATCAACAAACCTTTTACTGGTCCTTGGCTTTAAACATGCAGCTGACGACTGAAGTTGATTATAGTGTCATGTTGTGGTCTCACCAACCAGGAAAATGCCTACCTGTGGAGGACATCACTGTACCTGGCTGCTTCAGCTAGCGCAGAGTTCTTTGCCGACATTGCTCTGGCTCCCATGGAGGCTGTGAAGGTTCGAATCCAGACTCAGCCCGGCTACGCCAACACCCTCAGACAGGGCGTCCCCAAGATGTTTGCAGAGGAAGGACTTTGGGCGTAAGTACACACCTTTTCTTTGGTGAGAACACTTCTTCTTCAGTTGGAATATGTGGTCACAGCACGCTCCTTAGATCCACCTCTGGAGGGCGCTGCTCTGTGAGCAGAGCTCCTCAGCAGCTTTCTGGCTGTACAGTTGGAGGTGCTTGAGTCATTGGCGTGTGAGAGCAGTCCACCTGTTCCCCAGCCCACCTGCTGCACTGGCAACCTGGTCATCAGACAGGAACTCCCAGTGCAGCTAGTCTGGGGGACGGATAGTTATCAGTCTATTTATAGACTTGCAGTTGAATAATAAAATTGTGATGAAACTAAATGTTCTCATACTTGTGTTTCAATTGGAGCTCGTACTAAAACAGACTTTAGGATTATGGAAAAGTTGGCTGTGATTTCATTGTTTTCTTAGTGCTCACCAGTAAACCTGATGCTTGATATCTGGCCAGGTTTTATAAGGGTGTGGTGCCCCTGTGGATGAGGCAGATCCCCTACACCATGATGAAGTTTGCCTGCTTCGAGCGTACTGTAGAGCTGCTTTACAAGTATGTTGTTCCTAAGCCCCGCAGTGAGTGCAGCAAACCTGAGCAACTCGTCGTCACCTTTGTGGCCGGCTACATTGGTGAGTGTCCCATCATCTCAAGCATGTGAATAAGTCAGTACTCTATAGCTCTCATAGTTTGATCATACTTTTTATAGCTAAAGCTTCTGTAAGAAGTGATTGGTCTGTGCTGCTTTCAGTTAACTGTAATCAGGGTACAAAACAACAGCAGCTGCATTGCTTGAAGCATTTGCTGTAGAGCTGCACATTGAAAGGATTTCTACAAACATTACAACATCTGTAGAGCACATTGTTTCTGAACAAGAGCTTCACAGTGATGTAGCTGTTGCTTAGCTGCCACTCATGCTCTTCTCACCTCTTTTCTTGTTGCAGCTGGTGTGTTTTGTGCCATTGTGTCACATCCTGCTGACTCTGTGGTGTCTGTGCTGAACAAGGAGAAAGGCAGCACAGCTGTTCAGGTCCTCAAGAGGCTGGGACCTAAAGGTTTGTATCAACATGAGTTGGCAGTCCAACCTTTCAGCACGCTCCTTAGATCCACCTCTGGAGGGCGCTGCTCTGTGAGCAGAGCTCCTCAGCAGCTTTCTGGCTGTACAGTTGGAGGTGCTTGAGTCATTGGCGTGTGAGAGCAGTCCACCTGTTCCCCAGCCCACCTGCTGCACTGGCAACCTGGTCATCAGACAGGAACTCCCAGTGCAGCTAGTCTGGGGGTCAGACAACCAGTTAGTTTAATGGGGTCTTACTGAATCCTTGGTGAATAAGCTGCCCTTAGAACAGTTTTGACCAGAATCTGTGATGTTCCAATCTCCTGATGTGTGTCTGTCTCTCTCAGGTGTATGGAAAGGTCTCGTTGCCCGTATCATCATGATTGGTACTCTGACAGCCCTGCAGTGGTTCATTTATGACTCTGTGAAGGTGTACTTCCGTCTGCCCCGCCCACCGCCTCCAGAGATGCCAGAGTCCCTGAAGAAGAAGCTTGGCCTCACAGAGTGACACTCTCCTCCTGTCTCCCTCCATCGTCCCCTCACAGCCCTGCAGTCTTCAACTGAAATTTCCACAACAGACTGCAGTTTGTCCTGTTCTTGGCTACACATTGAGCAGGGGGCCGCTCCTTCTCTCCCTGAGCAACCTGGAGAAGAAGTGAAGGCTGTTGCTTCTTGCTGAATGTTTTGACAGTAAATATTCCTCTATACAAACACCTATATGGTTTTATTGATCCCTGTCTTAGAATAAATATGTGGGAGTTCTAATAAAATTTCCCTGGAAAATGATTGCAATGTTCCTTGACTCCTTTTAGTAAAAGAAATGAAGGAGGATGCAATTTACCGTTAGTCATCCTGGCCAAATATTTTAAATTTAAAAACTAACTTATTTGCATCTCAATGTTTCTATGAAAAGATTCTGTGATATGTAAATGTGACAAATGCTAATTAAGCTGATATTCCACTTTGAAAAAGCAGCAAACATCCTGCTATAAATTGTAGCCTAAAAAATGTATCCAAAAATACTGCAATGTGTGACCAAATAAATTTGTAAATGCCACAGAGGCACTAATTGGACAGAGCACAAAACAGTTGGAGAACTTTGCTACTCCAGTGAAAAGCCAATTCTCTTTTGGAGGACCTGAAAGTACACCAGTCCAGTTTAGTGTCACTAAAAAGCATACTCCTCTGATCTCTTCCTTCTGCTTCCTGATGTTTTGAGTGGTGGCAAGAGAGTCTCAGTTCCCAGGGTTCTGATGGGGGTCAGAGTCCAGAGGAACGAATCGGTGAGAATTGAGAGTGATGTTGAAGGTTAATGAGACATGAGAGGGCAAAGTTATTTAGGCCTTTGTAGGTGATGAGTATTTTATATTGGGTGGTGATAAATGGCGAGCCAGTTAAAAACGGGTAATGTCCCTGGAGTGAGTGTGGATAAGTAGACGGGCAGCTGAGTATTGAATATAGTGTGATTTTTGCGGATGAGTGAAGGGAAGTCACTGAAGGAGCCATTTTCTTCAGCTTATCTGGGAAAGATTGGGGGGCAGCAACCTGTCTAGGTAGCAAGACCCAGACTTCCCTCTCTCCAGCCACTTGTTCCAGTTCCTCTGGGGAAATCCCAATTCCTTCCCAGGCCAGCCAACAAACATAGTCTGTCCAGCTTGTCCTGGGTCTTCCTCTGGACCTTGTCCCAGTGGGATAGCCTGGAACACTGCATTCAGCAGGCATCTTTTTAAAAAAAAAAAACTTTTTATTCAGATTTTCCAGTGCAGGTCACATCACATACATATAATATATTTTACAAACTGCATGTACAACCTCACATATTGTGCTCCAGAAGAGGCTTTGTCCATAGTCCTAAAAAAAGAAGGAAAGAAAAACACAAGGGAGAATCTCCTATTTATTTCCCCTGCTACGCTTATGTTCAGTTTTTAGTTGTTTTATTTTACATTCAAGTCTTGTTTTTCCTTGCGCTGTTTCTTAAGTCTAGAAGATATCTGTATCATTTTTCCTCGTTATACTGCTTTGGCTCCACTCCACATCATAGGTGGAGTTACAGTTCCATTATCACGTATCTCCAAATATTCAAGCAGATGTCTCAGTTCCTGAATCACTGATGTGTTGGTGAGTAGTGATAAGTCTCCAGTATCTAAAGGGGGTGTCCTAACCTAAGTTTAGCTGTAGGATAACTGGGACATGGTCACTCAATGTAATTGATTCAATACTACAGTCAATTACTTTATAAAAGTATTTTTGAGGTATGCAGAAGAAGTCTATTCTTGAATAACTATTATGAACTTTTGAAAAGAAAGTAAAGTCCTTTTTGCTCAGGTTTTTAAATCTCCATGGATCCCCCAGACCCAGTTCGGTTATCATATTACTGAGTATTTTTGTTTTCCTGCTTTGTCCCCCCCATTTCTGCTGGTGTCCTATCTATTTTGCCATAATATACTGCATTAATATCTCCTCCAACTATTACTATGCCTTTAGCATTCTCTGCAATTATATTAGCTATTTCTTTAAAAAAATAATCATCGCATTCTTAAGATGCATAAAGATTCATGATAGACATCTCCCCCTCCTACATCCGACCCAGCACCAAGACATATCTCCCCATTTTATCCCGAATGACTTTTTCTGTGGAAAATGCCAATGATTTGTTAAATAAAATAGTGACTCCTCTCTTATTTCCATATGATGCACTATATGTTTGACTTACCCAGTCCCGTCTTAATTTTTTATGTTCTAACTCATTTAAATGGGTCTCCTGTAATAAGGCAATGGAACATTGCATCTGTTTTAGTTGACAAAATTTTTTTTTCCTCTTTATTGGGTGATTTAAACCATGGACATTATATGTTACAATTGTTAGTTTTTCCATATGTACCTTTTAATTATGATTACCTGATAGGTCTATTTTAGGTCCTAACCTGCAAAGAATCAACCAGAGACACAAATTACTTTTCTGCAGAAGAGGGGAGCAGAAACCAGACGCGGAGAACCGCCGTCAAACACCGTCTGTGATCAACTCTGTCGGCTCTTTTGTCCCCACTGCTCTTTTATTATGTTTACAAGGAAGGAGGTTGGGCTTTTTCACATAGTCACACAAAGAATTGACCAATGACCTTTACTACAGGATGTTCTGGCCCTTACAAGGGCACGAGGCTGACCACAACCAATCAGTTTCACAGAAAGCTGTTAACACAGGAATGTGTTAACGTTTTTAGCCTCCAGGCAAACATCCTAAAATAGTTAATAGTATACTACAAAAGAGAGAAGTCAAGTAAACATCAAACAGAATAATAATATGAAAACATAACCTTTCAAATAAACTCACAAGTAAATGAACTTAGATAATTTTTCTAACATTACCTTTTTCATATGACTATTTCTGTAGGTATCAATGCTATTATGAAATATGTATTTTACACAATGTGGTTGCACATTTGTTAATTACTCAAGGTAATGTTTACAAGCATTGGAACATACTTGACCTGAACAGACAATGAACTAAGCACCAATACGACCATAAAACCGGTCTCCATGGAGACGAAGGGCGTGTGACAAGAAGCCCTTCGCCTGGCCGCTTTTCATTGGCTGATGCCAATTCTACGTAGTAGCGCGGCTACAATGTGCGTGACCGTCTCAGACACACGCATAACGGCAGAACTGATACAACTTCTACACCTTGAAACCTGTCTGCTACACAGTCTTACATTAGCTAAACAGATCAATATGCAATGTGTCTGTATCTGACATACACTAAAGATTTTATTTTAGCAGAAAAGGCTTTGGACTAAACTGTTACTGGTGTTAGCCACGTTAGCACCAAGTACAGCTAGTCAGTCAACCATCGCTGTGTTCAGGGAAGCGCTGATTAATAATCGAGAAATAAATATCAAGCCTGGAAACTTGATATTGTAACGGACGGAATGTTTTGTTTTTAACGTAATCTTTGCTCATCTTGGTTGCCACGGTAACAGGTGTGCTTAAACTACAAAGAGAGAGAGAGAGTAAAAAGGTAGGAGTGGTTTTGAGTTGATCACCTGTTCAGGTTATTTTACCTTTGTTTCCCTTTGCTGTGGCTCATTACAGCCGCTGTAGTTTCTAAACGTTGGACTAATTACCTCGTTCGTTTGTGAGTTTACGTCATTCACAACAAACATCAAATAGAACAAATATATTTCAGAAAATTTTAACAAACAAATGGCTTCTACCGCGGTAATTATGTGAAATTAAATTAATTATATCCCAACTTCAGAAGATTTGCCTTTACCTTTACAGAGCTCTTTGGTTCCTCCTATCAGTCTGTAGCTTCTCATATTTCGGTCATCAAACCAAATTTCAGATCTATCATAACTGACTGACACCTGCTGGCCTCAGGTTTGCAACCAGCTTGTGACTGAGAAACCAGTAACCTCCTCCCAGTGACAGAGTCTCACTGAGGAAGAAACTGCATTAGGTTTTCTATCACTTTAATATTTCTGCTATAACTGATGTATATTCGCATATAAAATAAGTCAATAGAGTTTAATTTACAATTTTTATGTCTTCGTGTCATGAGGTAGATCTCAGCCGGCTGGTGAGAGAAAAAGTAGATCTTGGTCCCAAATAGTTTGGGCTCCCCTGATGTAGAAGGTGTGTAGATCTGCCGTTTTCCTCATGGAGCAAAAGCATTTTGCTGTGACGTGCACAATGAAGTTGTTGAAGTCCAATAACAGAACATCATTCAGCATCAGATCAGTGGGGCCATTCTTCCCAACCACACACCTCCAGGTCTCACTCTCATAGTTCACATGAGCGTTGAAGTTCCCTAGCAGAACAAGGAAGTTCACAGGAGGGGCACTCTTTAGCACCCCCTGCAAGACTCCAATAGGTATAGGTAGTCTGAACTGCTGTTTTGCAAATAAGCACAAACAACAGTGAGAATCCATCCCCCCACATGTAGGGAGAAGGATGCTACCCTCTAATTCACTGGGGTGAACGCAAGATTCATGCAGCAAGATGGGGGCAGAAGATATCCCCCAGTCTGCGTCTCTCACCAGAGACAACTCCAGAGTCCCTGGTGAGAGACACAGAGTCCAGAAGGAAAGTGTCCAACCCCTTTCAAGGAGACTTGTTCCAGTACCAGAGGTGTGCATCGAGGTGAGTCTGACTATTTCTAGCCTGATCCTCACACACCAACTCAAGCTCTTTCCCCATCAGAGAGGTGACATTCCATGACCCAAGAGACAGCTTCTATGGCCAAGTATCAGAACACCAAGGTTCTAGCCATCGGCCACCACCCATCCCACATTTCACTTGTACCCTTTAGCTGGGAACTTGAGTGCAGTTTTTTGATGAGTATCTGTTAAAAAAGACTTTAAATTAAAAATAGTAAATTGTGTAGTTATTTAAAGAAAAAAATACAAATCTTTTATTTGTGCATCCATTGGTTATTTTCCATGGATGCACAAAGATAACATTTTCAGACACTTTAATTTGCAAAGTTAGAATTCAACACAATGATGCAGTCTCATTTACAAATACAGAATATTTATGAATGGAGCTTGTACTCATATTACATCAGATTTACATACTTTCAGAAATTATGTGAGAAGTGTTGATGATCGGCATGTTTCTAAACCTGCCAACCAAATGAAACTTTGGTTACATTTAGATTCTTTGGAGTGAAAGCTAAGTAATTCAGAACTGGCATCATGTTTCAGACTGAGCTTTAGTTAGCTTATTTCTGTTTCATGCATAATGTAGCAGAGTATGATGCAGATGTTACAGCTCCAGTATCCTCCAGTGAACACATTCAGCAGATGGCCATTTGCTGGCCATTTGAGTCCATTTGTTCTAATAAAGCATGGAGTTTGATCATCATCAGCCATTCAATGTCATATTCTTTTTTCCAGAAGGCTTCTGCTTGGTGTGTGCCAATTGGTCTGTTGATGGGATGGGAGTGAAGGGTCATGGGAAATGGAGTCCATTTCCATGTTCCACTGTTTGGGAGATCACAGTGTCATCGCTGGCTGATTGAATAAAACATCAGCAATGAGAGATATAAAATGGTTTCCAGGAGCTACTATCTGCACATGCTGTCATTTATAGCTCTGTTCTCTGTTATTTTGCCATTTTGTGTGATAGTGTGTGGAGCTAAGGTTTCATCGCAGGTCTGACGATCCTTTGGGTGAACTTGTTAGGACCGAGCTTCCTTTTGATTACTAACCAGTTGTTTCTTTTCATTTTGGGAACGTCTGTCTGTTGTTGGACACAGATGGAGGTTAGGTTTCATATCTGCTGGGACATATTCAGAGTTTTCTGCTTCAGTGGCTCAATCATCTGTGTTTCTGGATGTTTATTTGTGAACATTGATTATCATTCAATTTAAATCTCTCCTTATGTTCAACCATAAAACATTTTTTTAGATTCAGTCTTTTTCTTCCCATTAAGTGAAATAAGTCTAGTGATTTGAGGGAGCTAGCAACCCCTGATTCCAAACACACCAACTAGAAGGTCAACTAGTTCCTTAACTCGGGTAGGACAGGAGAGGTTCGCAAGTTGTTCGCTCAGGGTGCCAAACAGACGAGGACCGCCTCTGTGGTCAAATAATAGTTCAGGATGTCTCAGTCGCTTAGCTTTAACATCCCATCCAAGAGGGAGAGGGGTGAATAGAACAACTTCTTCCCTTCCTTAAACTTTATTCAACCAGGATAAAATTGACACAGGCCCATAATCTTTTGGCAATTTTGAGACAACAGAACAAGCTAAATTGGAAGGTATGCGTGTGTAAAGTTTTGTGCATAAAAAAACCCCTAATGAAATACTATCAAAGGTTGATTGTAGAACTGAAGAAGCAGGAGGGTTGTTGATGATGAAATGAAATAAACTGCTCTGATCAATGCTGAAGAAGTGGAAAAATAATAAGGAAGGAAATAGTGTTGTAAAACTTGAAAGCTATTATTTACAATAATAAAGCTACAGCAGAGTTCTTTCATAGAGGTTGTCCTCTATAACCTATGCTAAATGACACCAGACTCAGGAAATGTGCAACAGTGACAGATTTTTTCCCAAAAATTAATGACACAGATTTCAACATGCAATTGCCTCATACACACTTGTTGTATGACAGTCTCATGAAGAGGACGCTCAGGTTTGTCTTTATTTTATGTAAAATCTTTCTTTGCACCACCATCCCCAGTGAAATATTCAAAATAGAAAACACTTTGTACTGCGATGGACTGGCGACTTGTCCAGGGTGACCCTGCCTCTCACCTGTTCACCATTGGCACCAGGACCCCTGGCGACCTAAGGGATGAGCGTGTAGGATAATGGATGGATAGATACTATATTTGAAATTGCACACAGGAGTACCCAGAACATAACCAGCCTTGTTTATCATTGATTTGTTGGCTCTGATGCTGCAGCCCCAACAAATGACGGCAGAAAAGATGATGCTCTCAGCAAGACTTATAGACGATATGCAGCATCTTACTGCAAACCTTGAAGAATCCAGCTTTGCTTTGTCTATTCTTGTAGATGCTTCTGTGACTGCCTTTCCATTAACTATGAAATTGCACAAATTGAAATTAGAAAATAAATCAGCTTAATGGAAACACAATAATTTAGAAAAAAACTTTTGATAAAAAAGTTACATCAGCCATATTGAAATAGATGTGCAGAACTGTAATGGAAGCACTTCTTTTTGCATTACAAGTCACGTGGCTGCCATCAACGGCAGTTATGTAGTCTAAATTAATTTCATATTTTAAGATTAAATAAATAAGTTAAAGTTAAAATAATTTATGTTTATTAAAAATCTGACTGTTATATAAATATTGTTGTTTTCACATTGATGCAGAGGTTATTGTCTTTATACCACTGAAACAGGTGTTACACCTCCTGTCTGTATTTGGACTCATCATTGTTTGTGATGCATGGGTCAGGGCTGTGTGGACCACCGATGAGATGACATCAGAGGTAGAGCAGTTCCTCCTGTAGGTGTCCCTACCATTAAGCAGAGCTCTCACCTCAGCATTTTTCTGGTTTTTGTAACAGGATACTGTCCTGGTAGTCATCTGCACAGTTAAAGATGAAACCCAGAACAGAGGATGTGTATTCCTTCAGGTCCATCTCTCCCCTCATATATAGTCACCTCTCTGAAGACCTGCCAATCTGTGCACAGATTGCCAGTCCATTGTCCTCAGACAGAAACTGCTGTGTCTACTAAGTGCACATTTCAGCTTTGGTGATATAATAATAACCAAACTGATGGCCATCAGTTCAGTTGAGCTGTGCATTAGCTGTGAATTTAGCACTGAACTAGTGCCTACATCAGCCTCATAGGTTTTACAATAAGGCTTAATTGAGGGAGCTCGGGAAGCCACTGCAGCTCTGTGTACCGCCATACCATGGTTGCTACAAGCAACCATAGCAACCATAACCATCCAAGTACCCCTCTCCAAGTAAGAGGAGCCATATTGTGATGATATCCTGAAGGTGGAGTTTCAGAAAGAGCAGGAGACAGAAGCCCAATGTCAAGGCGTTAAATTATGAAGTGAAATAGTTTTGGTTTTATTTCATATATAGAACATTTTTATAACAACTGAAGGTAACATAGTTACCTGATTGTCTTGTACTATGTGCCTGGAAAATGCATAATACATACCCTTTAAATAAATACCATACACTGGTTATCTGTTCATCTATACATTTTTTTTGAAGTGATTCCATGTTTTTTAAAAATTGAAACTAAATTTCTTCTTTTGCTGTTTTTTTTTTTTGAATACATTTTCTTAATTGTATTCCGTCTTACTAGTGATGGACCTGAAGGTCAGGCCCGTGCAGAGACCACTGAAAGGGCAGGTGCTCAAAAAAAAAAAGGGCACATCTAACCGCATTCTAGGAAAGACTATTAACAAAACCACACAGCTTTCAGAGCTTAATAAAAATGATAAATTACAAAATTGTGAGACATACAATGTCTCACAATTTTGTGTCTTCCTGTGTTGACTGCATTTCTGTGTCTTTGATTTCTGACTGTTGTCCCTCTCCTTGCCTGTCTTCCTGTGTTGTTGACTGCATTTTTGTCTCCTCCTCTGATCTATCACTTTCCTTCTGTCCATCTGGGAGCAAGAAACAAACTAATCATTATTCTACACCTAAATTTAGTACATCTTAGCATAAGAAAAACACAACAGATGCCCTGTAATATTAAATATATTGTTCACTACCAAAAGTTACATGTTGATAATGTTAAGAACATTTTTTTTTTTTTGTTCGTACCTGCAGTACTCGTTCTGACCCAGTCGGTCAACAATCCACTACCTTTTGCTGCATCTATCAATTCTTTTCTTTTTTGTTTCTGCCGTCTTTCTTTACGTGGCATCTTTGAACTGAAAAAAGCAAAACATAATGAATTATGATAAGAACACTGTATTAACCACACTACCAATTATTTACCTTTGTGTTTAAACCAATATGTTTTTCAGTCCTTAGCACAACATAATATTAATTTCAGAGAAAAGGAGGCCTCTGCTGTGGAGCTCAATATGTTTCACAATTATTCTATTAAAAATATAATAATAACCTCAATTAAATAAAATACAATTGTGATCAATACATTTTGAATTGAAACAATTTTTAAACAAAAGTTTTGCTTAAAATTTTTTTTTTTAAATTAAAATCAGAGATTTATGTCTCAAAGTGAGAAAAACTATTTGTGAACAAACTTATTTGCTCATGTCATAAATCTTTTCTTGCTATTGTAAGTTTTTGTTTGTGATTCAAAGTTTTGCTTGCTTCTCACATGACGTCGTGGGCAGGGCCGAAAATTGCAACAAAAGAATTCTGATGTGTGCAAATAAAAGTTTGTTTTGCAAAGAACTTTTTAAGTTAACAAGACAAAATTTAGTTATTTAATTTAAAAAATTAAAATAAAACTTTTTGTTTAAAAAAAATAAATCATTATAATTCAAGCAGTTTTGTAAATTCTATTCCCCTTCAAGATACATTAACCTAATGCCAGAATAAATGCAATTAATATACATTATGCAGCAAAGGAAATTAGATAATCGGACATATATTCATTATAGAGAGATGATCGGTTTTGGATCGTTGATGTGGCCCCATCAGCAATAATGAAGAATGACCGCTATCATTAGCGATACAGGGAAGAAGCTTTTTAGTTATCTTGCTTTGCTACCAAACTCGTTAGCTAACAGCTAGCTAATAGGACAACAACAACAGCCTAATGTCTGTATGATAAAATACTGAATCGATAGATAAGAACAGTTTTTCCTTACTTTTCCTTCCTTCCTCCTCCACGTTGAGCTCCGCAGAAAGCTACTGCGCAGTCTCACTGACTGAGCGGGAGGCAGCTGCGTCATGCGTCACGGACAAAAGGTCAAAGGTAACAAGGTGACCCGAAGGGCTTATTATGTTGTTTTTCTTTAAATAAAAACAACAACAACAAAAAATAATAATTTTAGTACATATCAGAGGAGGGCTTGGGAAATTAACTTTAAAAAAAAATAAAAAATTGGACCAAAAGGGCACTTTAGGGCAAGGAGCAAAAAGGGCAGGTGCTCAAGCACCCCCAGACCCCCCCTCTGCACGTGCCTGCTGAAGGTGACATATTGTTGCTGTGACAGAACAATTAATGACAGTGTAAACATAGAACTTGTTTAACCAGAATAGAACTCTCTGATAGCTGCAGTCAAAGACAGATGCATTTGCTCCTTTTCCTGTGTCAGCTTCACAGTCACTGATGAGCCAGACTTTATGCAGTAACTTCCAGTCATATTATAAATTTGTTCTGTGATCCATTTTCCTCTTTACACAATCAGGTTATGTTGTATTTATTGAACTTTTATTTAACCAGGTGAGTCATAAAGAACAAATTCTTATTTACAATAATGAGCAGCTGAGGAGGGAAGAAAACATAAAAAGATCAAGCAACACACTTTTACACTAAACAACAAACCTTAACAATACTGTTAAATATTGCTAAGGCTTAACATGCTTAACATGCTGCTGTACAAATCAAGGCAGCTTCTTGTGACCTGTTTAGACTGAGCAAAGATCACTAGACTTACCTTGTACTGTGTGAAGAGTAATATTCCCATATACAATTGTATTACTGTTTACAATACAAGCACACGATCATGCTTCTGATATTATTTCTTCTGAAACATGTGCTCTGAAGCCACACAACATCTGTGTTGACAAAATGTAAAATAGGCGGTCTGTGATCTGAGAAATGAGGAGAACAGAAAGGAACCGGAGAGACAAGATAATTATTGCACGACTAAGAATTGGACACAGTGTACTTAGTAGAAGTTTATTTATTAAGTTTATTGGACAGGGACAGACACATGTTAAAGTAGAGAAACTGAATGAAGCAGCAATCCCATGCTTGTGGTGCTTGTAACATAAGCTGATTTGCGGCACGTGTCCCCAGATGGGCTTTTCTGAACAGCATAGAGCAATGTAGAACATTATTCTTAGTACAGAAATATCAGACAGGAAAATATGATTGTGGAGAAGATGAGAGATTTGCATAGCAGGAATTACCAGATGGAGAGAAATGACTTAATACAAAATCTTAGCAATATGAAAATAAAACTAGAGATTGTTCAGTTGTTGTAGAAAGACTCAGGAAGCAAAAGCTATAACAGTAAATTTTATTTCTTAAGATAGTGTATATTATAGAGTAGGATCTTGTTTTTTCTTTTTGTCGTTTCGTGGTCAACACTCCGTACCCGTTGGTGGCTTTAATTCTTCTTACAGCTGTTTGCCAACCGCCATTAAAACAAAGAAGATGAAGAAGAAGGTTGAGTAAAACCTGCTTTGTCTACAGGTGAAAGTCCAAACCCAGTTCTGTCAAGTCAAGACTCTAACACATTAGATATCTACTGTACTACTGGACTATTGCAATATTTGACCTGAAACACCACCTGAAATGTGACAAGTGTCATTTACAGCCCATTTATTTTAGCTTTTGACAACTCACTAATTTTTTAGCACTGCTTTTTCTAGTTCAGGATCGGATTGTACAATTTCAAATAATCACTAAGACACGTATTCACCATACATTCAATTCAATGCAGTTTATTTATATAGTGCCAATTCACAACAAAAAACATTTGTCTCATAATTTTGCAGGTCAAATGATTCCTTTAGCAACTTTGAGTAGTTGTGTTTCTGTCTCTCATGTCGTGAAACAATCTTTACAAGCCAGACTTTTGTGATCTCCACTAACTTGATTCTGTTTTTCTTTCTGACTGTCCCACCTCAGCACAAACCAGGTCAAAGTCTGGACTTTACCCAGATCATTGCAACATTTTGATTCCTTTCTTTTTCAGCCATTCTGATAAACGCTACCTGTCCAAAAAAGAAATTTTCCACCAGAGAAAAGGTTACAGGCTAATATTGTTTTGGAATGTCTTTAGCTTTGATTACAACATTCATTCACTCTGGTATTGTTTCCATAAGCTTCTGCAATCATCAGTCACGATCATTCAGGAACTTTTTCTAAACACATTTCTGCCTCAAAGAAGATTATTTTCTTACACTTTTTAATAATGAGTTGGACAGTTCTCAACACTTTGTTAGTAGTTTCTTTAATCCCTTTACATGCTTCCTCTGCTTGA
Source organism: Xiphophorus maculatus (assembly GCF_002775205.1). Taxonomy (NCBI): domain Eukaryota; kingdom Metazoa; phylum Chordata; class Actinopteri; order Cyprinodontiformes; family Poeciliidae; genus Xiphophorus; species Xiphophorus maculatus. Next base: position 19,706,817 of record NC_036459.1, read on the forward strand.
TAAATCCCAATAATTTGACCCTTTTTAAAGAGATTACAATATTTTCCATGACCACAAAACGTGTCTTTAGACATAGTTGTTTGAGAAATGATACTTGTTGCATCAGTTGGGGTTAAATAGCATGTTATTATTATTATTATTATTATTATTATTATTATTATTATTATTATTATTATTATTATTATTATTATTATTATTATTATTATTATTAATACAGAATTAATAATAATAATAATAATAATAATAAATAATAATAATAATAATAATCCATGAAGTAGTTATAATAGTAGTTATAATAATATTATAATAATATACAATAAATCACATGTCCTCTTCAGGTCCCTGCATGTGAGCTCTATAAAGCTGTGCAATAATCATGCAAAAGAAAATAATCTGCATTTATTTATTCTGTATTTAAAAATCTGACAGATTTTTAGGTTTCTGTTTTATTTTAATTTTATTTTATATGTAGATACTTTATTAATATACAGTTTATATTGTTTTGAGATATTTTCATATCTAAAGTAGGGTATATCTTGGCACTGTGATGCATGTAATAAGTGAATTTCCCCTGTGTGGTATTAACAAAGGATTGGTCTCTTCTCTTCTCTTCTCTTCTCTTCTCTTCTCTTCTCTTCTCTTCTCTTCTCTTCTCTTCTCTTCTCTTCTCTTCTCTTCTCTTCTCTTCTCTTCTCTTCTCTTCTCTTCTCTTCTCTTCTCTTCTCTTCTCTTCTCTTCTCTTCTCTTCTCTTCTCTTCTCTTCTCTTCTCTTCTCTTCTCTCTTGTACTCTATTCTATTCTATTCTATTCTATTCTATTCTATTCTATTCTATTCTATTCTATTCTATTCTATTCTATTCTATTCTATTCTATTCTATTCTATGTGTAGTGAATATCTGATTAGTTCATCCATCCATTATCTTACACGCTCTCTCTGGTGGGGTCATGAGGGGTGCTGGTACCTACCTCCAGCGGTCAATGGGAGAGGCGGGGTCACCCTGGACAGGTCGCCAGTCCATCACAGTATCTGTTTAATTTGGTCAGAGTCTGACATCTGTATTACAAACGATCTTTGCTATTTTGTATTTGCGGAAACATGACCGAGTGAGCAGTCTTAGCAGCAAACGGTCTTTAATGTATATTTCTCCGCAACTTTGTCAGCAAGAATTCGGTCAGTGAGAAGAAGGCAAACGGCTCATGATCACTCTGAATCTACTTTATGTGCTTTGTACTTTCGAAAGTTTCGTCTTTGTAAGTATTTTTGTGTTTGGGAGACACTTTGACATGTGTTGTTGTTTTTTCTTCGATTCATCAAATGTGGAACAGTACATCATTTTTGAGCACAGCATTTAGATAAATGTATTAGTAATGCATTTTCCTTTCTGTTATAATTCAGTTACAAAAACGTTTCGAGTGTACAGTTAATATAGTTTATTATCTGGTTATGTATTTTTCCTTCTGTTGTATTTTAGTTACAAAGAAAAAAAATCTATTTAAGACCTTCAGTTTTAAAAAAAAAAGCAAACCTTGCATGGAGACATTTATTAGTTGTTTGCTGGCTGTCAACATAATCACGTGTTGTGAAAACAGCGCATTATTATTGTTGTTGTTATTGTTAGGCTTGTTTTTGATTTATTGTTTTTAACACTTATGAACTTTTTGTTCCTACACATGAATTTACCCTTTGTGGGACCTCAACTACTGTTTTTATTCACACCACTACTTCCATTCAATCTTCTCTGAAACATAACAGTACATGTTGTGTATGTGTATGTTGGAATGTCACTACCAAGGTAAATAGGTTAGAACCCATTTACATTTGGTAGATGGGAGTCCTGCCTCCCGAACCCATAGGATATCTTGGAGGACAAGCGTTTTAGTTGTTTCAGAAGTCTAGAGATTGGGGTTTGGGTTGACCTTCCTAAACATACAACTAGAGCATCATCAGAACAGCTTTGATACAACTTGTAATATTCATGTGGAGCCCTGCCATTCATAGGGATTAGAGACCACAGTTCTCTGTGAAAAGTTAAAATCCCAAAATACTGAAGGTGTTTGTAACTGCCTATGCTAACAGTTCAAACACCAAATATACTTTGCATTAATATGGACAGTACAAGCTGTCTTAGCATTAATATCTACACAGTCTTCCTTATCTCTGCTCATGGATATAAATTAGCACCAACGAAAAATGCATGTCCCTCCTGGACTGACTGCTATGTAGATGCCAGCCATCAGGATGTCAAGTAGTGCTGCACTCAGGTATTTCAGTTTCCTGAGTTGCATTTCTGCAAATAAACAAATTGTCCACAAATAAATCTGCAAATACTAAACTGTAAATAGGCCTGGATCCACTGGTCTATCAGTCTGTTGTTGAGCATCATCTCTTCTGCTGTCATCTGTTGGGCCAGCAGCATCAGAACCATGAACTTAAAAAGGTTCAACAGCCTGATAAAGAAGGCTGGTTCTGAAGGCTGGTTCTGACTGTGGAACCTCTCGAGATGATTACACAAAGAAGGATTTGACATAAATTAAGATAATTATGGACAACTCTACCTATCTGCCTGTCTATCGTATTCTATGTGAAAAAGTGTTTGCCCTCTCCTGATATCCTTATTTGTATTATTTGTTTTGCATGTTTGTCACACTTCAGTGTTTCCGAACATGAAAATAATTTAAATAGTCAATACAAAACAAGGAAACGCAAAATGCAGTTTTTAAATAAAAGCGTTTATTACGAAAGAAGAATAAAAAATCTAAACTGTGTGACAAAGTGATCCGGTGATGCAACTACCAGCGTCCGGACATCCTGTTCAGCCCCTCCGCCGGGGCCCTGCCTCCCTCCGCCGGGGCCCTGCCTCCCTCCGCCGGGGCCCTGCCTCCCTCCGCCGGGGCCCTGCCTCCCTCCGCCGGAGCCCTTCCTCCCTCCGCCGGAGCCCTGCCTCCCTCCCTCCGCCGGAGTCCTGCCTCCCTCCGCCGAAGCCCTCCCTCCCTCCGCCGGAGCCCTGCCTCCCTCCCTCCGCCGGAGTCCTGCCTCCCTCCGCCGGAGCCCTGCCTCCCTCCGCCGAAGCCCTCCCTCCCTCCGCCGGAGCCCTGCCTCCCTCCGCCGGAGTCCTGCCTCCCTCCGCCGAAGCCCTCCCTCCCTCCGCCGGAGCCCTGCCTCCCTCCCTCCGCCGGAGCCCTGCCTCCCTCCGCCGGAGTCCTGCCCCATCCTTCTCTTCCCTTCTTCTCTTCCTACTTCAGGTCGTTCAGCCTCATTTTAGCTGGCCGTCTCGTCGCTCCAACAGACTTCACACGGTCTCTGATATCAGCTTTTTCTTTAAATCTGTGAGTGTTTGCAACATGTTTTTCTTTTCAATTCAGTTTTTTGTGATGTATAGCTAACCTTGCTGCTGATGTTAGTCCGTGTGTGGGCCGCGGCTCCGTCATGCGTGCTGAAGGCAGCAGCAGCAATGGATGCTCCTCCGACAGGCAGACAGCATGTTGGGTCACAGTGAATGACAGACTACAGCTAGTCAATGAGCTTTTATCGGTACCTCTTCGGGCTTTGAACGTAATTAAGAGATGCTAACTCATCATGTCAGCTTGAAACAGAAGAAATAGAATTGCTTTACTTTTAAAAGCTTAAAGCGGAAATACTGTTTAGCATTTGAACTCTGTAGAATACGGTTCAATTAGTTTTACGTTTATTTAGTTGAAAGTGACTAGTATGACCTAGGAATAATAAAAATAGCCCAGCCTACAAAATACACAGTTTGTTTGTTTGATTGGAGCCTCCATTTTGTTAGTAACCGGTTTCGGTTCAGCATGAAGGTCGACGGAAGGACTCGACAGCGTCCTCTGAAGTTCCACATCACAAGGCAGCAGAACCAACATGTCTGCCTTGAAACAAGTCCAAGTGTTCAGCAGGCTGCTGGCGCTCACAGAGATAGTTTTAAAATAATATGAGTGAAGGACTGCTTATGTAACATGAACCCGAGGTTCAGCAGGCCTTTGTGTCCTACAGGCTATTGTCAGACACACATGGAGCTGGACAGCTAAGGACACACAGAGGTGTGTTTCCCTGTATGGACATGGCACTTACCCCCCTGAGGGCCACTGTTCATTTGACCTTGACATGCCTGTTAGCAACCTGAGCTAACATGCAGAATATTTTAGACCAGGAGCTTAAATGTGTATCAGGACTGAGGACCTGAATGAGTCTTGTAGCTATGAAGTTTTCTTTTCCATCATGTTTACTTTTTCCCTTTAAAGCGATCAAAACCAGATTCTCATTGTTCTGCCAAGTATCCATGGGCCCGTTAGCAGTTCACCTACATCCACAGCCGACAATAAAAAAGTCAAGCATGTTTGTTTGACTGCGACCTCGATTCTCCTCATACACTTGCAGATGCTGCTCCTCATCTCATCTCACACCAACAGATTATTGTGCTGCCTCGCTCTGCATGCTGACCCAACTAACACAGACTAGGGAACATCTTCCCAGAACCCGACACAGGCTGCTCCCCTCCAGCTAGTTGCTGTGAACCTTCAGTCAGTTGACTGTGAGGGGGGAAAAAGCCACTTCATCTTTATTTTGCTTAGAAGAAATGTATTATAACTGTAATAATGCTGTCTGAGTTTAACAGCAATAAAAGATTTTTTTCATTTTTTAATAGGAGTAGTAAGATTTTCACACTGATATTTTCACTCCCTATTTGCAGAATATGTAAATCCCATGAGTAACCAAAAGACATTTAGGAAGTTTGGATGTCATTTGTGGTTTAAATTATAGTAGCTTTTTAACTGTAAGATTTAACATGGGTCTTCTATTAAAGCACATTTGCTGTGGTGGATTTGATTCTCTTAACTGTTTTATTTCTGTACCCAGCCTGCTGTTGGATGACCCTTTGACTTTTATTGCAAAACTTGTTGATCCATGTTGAAACAAAAGTGCTCTAGCAGTATTGATTGTGCAGTGTAGTACAGAATATTGCCTAAGAGAGTGAGAGTGATGACAGAGACTCAGTTTATTGATGGGGTTCTGTTAACTGCAGAAATAAGAAACATTTTCACACAGTTAATGTTGGACTTTGACTTTTCGATGCAGTTGAGGTTTGACTTTTTCTGCAGTAACAAAAAGAACTGGAATAATAACAGCTAAGCAACTAAGCCCTGCATCAGGATCGCAAACTTTCTGCTCAGTCATCCATAGAGCTTTACTTGGCTGACAGTGCAGTACTTAGTCTGATGTAGCCAGACTAAGTACTAATTTTTAATTCAGAAACCAAACGCTGTAGAGATCCTGTTTACATTATGTGACTGAGAGGAAAAAACTGGAAACAAATAGAACATTTATTCAAAACAGTTCTCTAAGGTTTCATACTGTATCAAATTTCATCAGTTTATACTTAAGCAAAAATAAGTTTGTGCATAAAATTGTGGGAGTTAAATTATCTTAAGCCGTTTATACAAACAGATAATATATTCTATCTATTATGTTAGCTTAGCTGTCTGCCTTTTTCTTAAGTGAAATAATATCAAAGAATCATTCACCCGGTGTGTGAGTGGACATATAATGCAATATTGCAGCATACTCGAAAATATGCTGCAATAGGGAAGACGTACAACTTAAATGCATTTTATAATAGACTTTTGAGCATTTGTATCAATTCAGAATTCCCAGGAATAGGAATTGCAATTTTTGATAGAATTGTTTTTCTAGAATCAGTTGGACATTACATCAGATAGCTTTAGATCTACATTCTAAAACTCGGATGTTTCTGCAGGAGCAGATCTGTAACCTTTGCAGATTTGACATACTTTCAGCCTCATGGTGTCTGTTTCTCCCCGTCTTTGCCTCAGAATGATCCTGATAAAAACCATCTTGTTCTACACTTCACTTTGTCCGGATAGTCTGGACTCTCAGCTGTTGAGAAACGATTGTTTTCTGAAGGTGTGGACTCTCTTCAAGCTTTATAGTCAGTGGCTAACATTTGCTCAGTTTGACGCTATAAAACTCTGGAAATTGCCTGTGGTGTAAACAACCTTTCTCCCCTGCAAAGACAGAAGAGCCGATCCAAATAAGGTGGCTGTCAATATGAATTCAATATTTGGAAGCGTGATCAACACGGACTGAATCGCTTTGTTCACTTTCTCTGCTGCCATCACTAAAACTACAAGCACACTACAATTCTAAAACAGCAGAAAATCTTCATCATCCAAAAAATGTTGTGTTCACTGATTGGCCAAGTAGAAATGTTATCGGAGGGTATCAAAGTCAATGGGAGAAAGCCCATACAGAGCTGTGCAGCAAGATTTGAATCGAGCGAACAGCATCGGAATAGCCAGGCCAGCTCAGAATGTATCCCCTGCTTCCCGTGGTCAGCTGAGAGGTTTGAAGTCGAAGTCAGATGGTAATTACAGAAACGTTCCACAACAGCCTTGATGTGGCACATTTCCCAGCATTCAGTGGTTGTGCTGCAGATACTCCACCAGGGTGTATTTGGGTCTTCACTGAGGTGACCAGATCTCAGTAAAGTTTCTGAAAGAGTCAGACACCAGAGTTAAAACTAATTACTGCTGTAACCAGCATAGCCCCTCCTAGACGTCAGCTCACAAGGTCTGTTTAGTTTAAATGCTTATTTTCTGTGATCAGTCATTAACCGTTAGATATAAAGTATAAGAATTAATTCTTATGTGTTACTTTGTTGTCGTTTTCTTTCGTGAGTCGTCCTCACGGGTTGTTAACACCAGAATAATGATTCTTTTATGATTCTAAATCGTGCGCAACATTGTTGTTTTCCTTCTCCGTCTGATACGGGTCGATCTGGACAGCAGCGATTTTGTTCATGTATATTTCTCTCACACATTGGTCAGGAGTGTCAACTTACTTTTCTTTTTTTATGGGTCCGCTATGCCTTGTGCTGCGCTTGCCTAAGATGGAGCAGATCACTTCTGCTCTAGACTTTTAGGAACTATGTGTAATTTCATTAAAATGTGATTCGAAACTGCATGGCATTCTGGGTGTTGTAGGCAGGGGGAAGGCCTTAGCTGCTCACCCTGTCACAGCCAGCTAAGATCACTTATTGGTTACCTAGCAACAACCTGTTGAGCAACAGCAAGCTAGAGAGGAAACTGTAAATAAAACAGAAAATGTAACCAGTTGTCAGTATTTCAGATATTTAAAATAAATAAATACATAATGATCAAGTGATATGAAAGGCTTATATTGTGATATGTTTTTCAGTCATATCGCTCAGCCCTCATTTTAATCCATATCTGGATTATAAAAGTAGAAAGTGTTAAATGTATCAGCCCTGCACTGTAGCTCTGTGGTCAGGAAGGAGGACATCTACCTCGTCTGAGAAGTAGGAAGATATCAGTGAAGAGACCAGAGAACGGTGGATTATGGATGACATTAAGTGTTGGTTTTTACCAACTGGGTAAAGTTGTCTCATTGGACATGTGACCTGTGTCTCTTCAGCATCAAGAATGTCCTCAGTCCTGCAGAAGTTGATCACCCCACTGGCCAGCTCCTCCGCTGAGCCTCCCAGGAACAAGGTGACCGTGGTTGGCGTGGGCCAGGTCGGCATGGCGTGTGCCGTTAGCATCCTGCTGCGGGTAAGACTCTCCCCCTCCATGTGAACAAGGAGCTGCTAATGTTGGCTCATTCTTTTTTTTTTTTTTTGTCCCTTTGTGGCCAGGACCTATGTGATGAGCTGGCTCTAGTGGATGTGATGGAGGACCGACTGAAAGGAGAGATGATGGACCTGCAGCACGGCCTGCTGTTCCTGAAGACATCCAAGGTGGTTGCTGATAAAGGTGAGCGGCTGCACTGAGGTCACTCTGGTGCCCGCCTCTCTCCAGATGAGCGCCAACAAGTCTGCTTCTGTCTCTCCTGTCAGACTACGCCGTGACTGCAAACTCCCGTTTGGTGGTGGTGACGGCTGGCGTTCGACAACAGGAGGGTGAGAGCCGCCTCAATCTGGTCCAAAGGAACGTCAATGTCTTCAAGGCCATCATCCCACAGATCATAAAGTACAGCCCCAACTGTACAATCCTGGTCGTTTCAAACCCAGGTGAGAGCGACTTTGTGTCAGAGCAACAAGTTTCCATGGAGTCCTGCTGGATTCACTCTGTCCTCCTTATTTTTCTGTCTTATCCTTTTAAATTCCAGTTGATGTGCTGACCTATGTGACCTGGAAGCTGAGCGGTCTGCCAAAGCACCGCATCATTGGCAGCGGCACCAACCTGGACTCGGCTCGCTTCCGTCACCTGATGGCCGAACGCCTCGGCATTCACGCCAGCTCCTTCAACGGCTGGGTGCTGGGTGAGCACGGAGACACCAGCGGTGAGTGTTTCTTTGCTGCAGCTGCTCTCCACACACTGAAGCCAAACTGACCTGATGTGCTGCCATCACAGTTCCTGTGTGGAGCGGTGCAAACGTCGCAGGAGTCAACCTGCAGAAGCTGAACCCTGAGATCGGCACCGATGCAGACAAGGAGCAGTGGAAGGCAACACATAAGGCTGTGGTGGACAGGTTGGTCTGATCACTGTGGTTTTCCTCCTGTCAGCTGGGAACATGAAGGACTCATAATTAGGAACATGAACAGTGACTTGGTGTGCTGAGGTGGAAGTGGGTTTCTAATTACAGATGAGTCCTGGGGGAGCAGAACCTGAGACACTGATACTGTTGCTGCAAGTATCACCTGCTGAGGGTTATAGAGACAGATATATTAAGAATATATAAATATATTAATCTGCTTACTGAAAAAATAATCCCTTGATCAGCCCTACTGAGCTCTTCCTTCACATGTTGTTAGCTCCAGATCCATCCTCTGCAAAAGATCAAATGCTAAATAAATGCTGTTATTGCATTTAAGTAATGTTCATTTTCCTATTAAAAGGTGAATTTAATTGTCTTCATTTTCTTATGCATTAACATTGTATAAAATGGTCTTAAGTGTATAAATGCAAAATATTCAAAATGTGTCAACTTATCTGATTATTTGTTAGAATAATGGATTATAGATTACCCAAGGTTCAATCCTAGGACCCCTTTTATTCAATATTTATGTGCTCCCACCAGCTCAGGTTATAACAGGAAATAATATTAGCTACCATAACTATGCAGATGACACACAGCTCTACATTATGATGTCACCAGGTGACTCAAAGCCCAACCAATCACTGAACATATGCTTAAAACAGATAAATGTGTGGATGTGCCAAAACTTTCTCCAACTGAACAGAAACAAAACTGTAGTTATTATTTTTGGACCTAAAGAGGAACGATCTAGAGTTGTAGATCTAGAGTTATAGATCTAGAGTTACAGATCTAGAGTCAATGCACAGCTTCAGTTATTACAACTGAAAACCAGCGATCAGCCCAAAACCTGGGAGTAGTGATGGACTCTGACCTGAACCTCCAGAGCCACATAAAGTCAGTTACAAAGTCGGCCTTCTATCACCTGAAGAACATTTCCAGGATTAAAGGACTAATGTCTCAGCCAGATCTAGAGAAACTCATCCATGTGTTCATCTTCAGTCGTATTGATTATTGCAACAGCGTCTTCACAGGCCTGTCCAACAAATCAATCAAACAGCTGCAGCTGATCCAGAATGCTGCTGCTCGCGTTCTCACTAACACCAGGAAGATAGAGCACATAACACCAGTTTTAAAGTCCCTCCACTGGCTCCCTGTAGCTCAAAGAATAGACTTTAACATACTGTTGTTAGTTTACAAATCACTGAACGGCTTAGCACCACAATACATTAAAGATCTGCTGTTGTTGTATCAACCTTCCAGACCTCTCAGGTCTTCTGGTTCTGGTCTGCATCCCCAGAACCAGAACCAAACGAGGAGAAGCAGCTTTCAGCATCTATGCACCACAAATTTGGAACAAACTTCCAGAAAACTGTAAAACAGATGAAACACTGACTTCTTTTAAATCTCAACTAAAAACCCACCTGTTTAGGATTGTATTTGAAATGTAATCAATTACAAATTTATTGATGGAACTTGACTTAATGTCGTGTTTTGATTGTTGATTCTATGTTGCATTGTGTTTCTGTGTTTGATATGATGTAAAGCACTTTGAAATGCCTTGCTGCTGAAATGTGCTATACAAATAAGATTTGATTTGATAAATGAATCATTAGTCGCTGCCCATATATGTGTGTGTGTGCGTGTGTGTTGGAGAAATGGACCTTACTGATGCTTCCTTACTGAGGGCTGGTGTTAACAGGACACACTCTGTTCCAGTGCCTATGAAGTGATCAAGCTGAAGGGTTACACCAACTGGGCCATTGGCTTCAGCGTGGCCGACCTGACTGAGAGCATCGTGAAGAACCTGAGCCGCGTCCACCCTGTCTCCACCATGGTGAAGGTCAGCCATGCTCTCACACACCGTCACACACTGGGCGTCACACAAATCATGCTTAAATTCACATGTTTTTCTGTTATCTGTGGTCATTCTGGTGAACGGAAACCCAAAATTCAGCTTCTAATACGACTAGAATATTTCTTGGTGTCTTTTGTTTTTTAAGTATCTGGCTGTTCACACAACCCTTTTACCTAAAGCTGTTTATTCAAAGTAGAGTGAAAGGAAAACATTTAATAGAAGCTAAGGAATAACTGTAGCCTTGATAAGATTGTGAAGCAAAGTTCAGTCAGAGGTTCACTAGCTGTGGGCTGTAGCTGGACTCAGAGCTTCTAGACCAGACATGGGCAAACTACGGCCCCCGGGCCGTATACGGCCCGTTAGGCTTTTTAATCCGGCCCGCCGAACTTGTCCAAATTATCGTAAAAACCCATGGATGTGTAAAATCCTGTTTCATTTCCCTTTCCCCTGCAATACCCTCGTTTCCCCGATAGACGGCGCACTAGTCTAGACACACTTTCCAGCTGACATTTCCCCCCTTCGGTAAACATGAGCGGACCAAAGAAAAGAAAAGAAAAGTGGACACTGAGTGCCGATTGTTTAAAAAGGAGTGGACAACAAAATATTTTTTTTACTGATGTCCGATCAACGGCTGTATGTCTGACATGCCAAGAAACGGTTGCAGTTTTCAAAGAGTACAATATCAGCCGTCACTTTGCCACCAAGCATGCTAACTACGCTAGCAAGCTGTCAACACAAGAACGGGCGGCTACTGCTCAGAGGTTGGCAGCTAATTTACAGACTCAGCAGAATTTTTTTCACCGACAAACTGCGATCCAGGAGTCAAGTACCAAGGCAAGTTTTTTGCTGGCATTCAAGTTAGCAAAGGCTAGCAAGCCTTTATCCAAAGGCGAGTTTTTGAAAGAATGCATAGTAGACACAGCAGATCTCTTGTGTCCGGAAAGCAAAGGCAAGTTTGAAAAAATCAGCTTGTCACGCAGGACAGTGACTCGGCGTGTGGAACTGATTGACGAAGATATAGTCAGCGAGTTAAACAAAAAAGCGGAGTCCTTTAATTTATATTCACTAGCACTGGATGAAAGCAACGACATGAAAGACACTGTTCAGCTCCTAATTTTTATCCGAGGGATAAATGACAGTTTTGAGATAACGGAGGAGCTTTTGAGCATGGAATCGCTGAAGGGGAAAACGCGAGGAGAGGACTTATATGAACAGGTGTCTGCTGTCATCGAGAGAATGAAGCTGCCTTGGAGTAAACTTGCCGGTGTCACCACGGATGGATCGCCAAATTTAACTGGAAAAAACATCGGGTTGCTGAAGAGAATCCAAGATAAAGTGAAAGAAGAAAACCCTGACCAGGATGTTATTTTTCTTCACTGCATCATTCATCAAGAATCTCTGTGTAAGTCTGTATTGCAGCTTAATCATGTTGTGGATCCAGTTGTAAAACTTGTTAACTTCATACGAGCAAGGGGACTTAATCACCGTCAGTTCATTGCGTTCCTAGAGGAAACCGATGCGGATCACCAGGACTTACTTTACCACTCTCGTGTCCGCTGGTTAAGTTTGGGGAAAGTGTGCCAACGAGTGTGGGAGCTCAAAGAGGAGATTCGTTCGTTTTTGGAGCTAATGGGGAAATCCGACGAATTCCCTGAGCTGAGCGATGAGGACTGGCTTTGTGACTTTGCGTTTGCTGTGGACATATTGTCACACATGAATGAGCTGAACGTTAAGCTGCAGGGGAAAGATCAGTTTGTGCACGATATGTACACAAATGTGAGAGCCTTCAAATCCAAGCTGATTTTATTCTCCAGGCAAATGTCAAACAAATCTTTCGCTCATTTTCCCACACTGGCCATGCAGAAGGCCACCCGAAACGTGAAGAAATACTGCAAATCACTGGACGACATGCACAGAGAATTCTGCCGTCGGTTCACTGATTTTGAAAAAATTGAAAAGTCACTTCAGCTGGTGTCCTGTCCCCTGTCACAAGACCCCGAAACAGCACCGCATGAGCTGCAATTGGAGCTGATTGATCTTCAGTCTGACTCCATCTCAAAAGAGAAGTTCCGATCTCTTAAACTGAATGACTTTTACGCTTCACTTAACGAAGCCACATTTCCAAACCTCCGGAGGACGGCACAGAAGATGCTGGCATTGTTTGGCTCGACCTACGTGTGTGAGCAGACTTTCAGCGTCATGAACATCAACAAAGCCCCAGACAGATCCCGGTTAACTGACCAACACCTCAGATCTATTCTGAGAATTGCCACAACGAAACTAACTCCAGACTTTGATGCACTGGCAAAAAAAGGAGAACAACAACACTGTTCCCACTGAAATGTGAGTTTTTCTACTGTGTTATGAAAAAAATAGCAACTTGCGCATTTACCCACAGCAGCGGTATACAGTAGCTTAATTAACATGCCGCACATCGCTCTCATTTTAAAGACCCCTTCCTTTCGTTGGGTAATAATATGTTCTGAATGTTGAAAGTGATTCCATTGATTTTTTTTCCCACTAAATGTTGATTTCTTTAAATTTTTTTAAATACATTTCAATCCCCAGGTTTAATAAATTACATTGCTTGTCCAAATGCTCCTGGCCCGGCCCCTCTGTCAAATTTTAGAACCCATTCTGGCCCGCAAGTCAAAAAGTTTGCCCGCCCCTGTTCTAGACCCACAACGCGCACACACACACACACACACACACAGGACCTGGGCTACAGTGTTAGGAGCAGGAGGATCCAAGCTGCTGGAGCTGCTGGTCCAGAACATTCTACAGCCTGCATGCTTCCTTTCCCAACAGAACATTTGGTACTGACCCACACTGCCATCACCATGGTAACCACATGAAACTAGCCTGACCTAAACCTCCATAGATCCAATGGCCTTCAGCTGCCATGGCAACCTGGACTTCCTGAACCTCAGCAGAACCACCGGCTAACCCCATGCTTAGCATGTTGTATGGCTGCAGTGATAAAAACAAGCAAAGTCAAAGTACTGAGTGCAGAAACTGTACGGTACAGTAGACCCATGTTTGTTGATCTGATGTAATATTTTAACTTGCAGAGAAACTGAATTAGATTTTTAGTATTTTTTGTAAGCCAGAATCACCAAAATGAACCGAAGCACCTCCTCCTGTGGATTTTAATCCATGTAATAAATATGTTCTTAAACTCTCCAATCATATTCTAAGTTCCTAAGATCCAGCTGTAGGTAAACTGAGTATAGCTGAGAAGTGAAGTGTGAGGTTTAGGGCCTGACTGTTTTCCTTCTCGCTGTGTTCCAGGGCATGTACGGCATCGACGGCGAGGTCTTCCTGTCCCTGCCCTGCGTCCTGAACGGCAGCGGCGTCGGCAGCGTGGTTAACATGACCCTGACGGACGCAGAGGTTTCCCAGCTGAAGAAGAGCGCCGACACACTGTGGGGCATCCAGAAGGACCTGAAGGACCTGTGAACACCTCCCTTCTAGCCCCTCGCAGTGCAGAGAACCCTGTCGTCTCCCAGCACTCCTCCTCTGTTGTCCTGTTCTCAGACTTTCATTCTGTTACTGTAGGAAGCTACAGGTGTGTTTAGAGCTGTCACACACAGCTCTCAGGGAGAATTTAAACTTCTGTCCAGCATTCTGTTAAAACCTGTCTCCTGTCTTTTTGCTCTAAAATCCTCTGCTATGATTCCTAAAGTAAGATGCTCATTCCAAACAGCTTGTTGGTTGCTTTTCCTGTGTTTGTGTTGGAAGATAGAAGCTGACTTCTCTCCGTTTTCTCAGTAGGGATTCATTTCTGTTCCTACTGGCTTCACTTGGCTCCTTTAGCTGCAGGGATTTCCATAGAGAGCTCAAACTGACTTGAAAGATCCATAACTCCAACTTTAGGTGATGCTCTGGCCTTTTCATTAAACTCAACTGTAAGTTCACAGGTTGCCACCGGTAACAGTCACCTGGGAATGTTAGTGATTGGAAACCATCTGCTGGAGAGGCCGCTCAGAACACTGCTGTGTAATGACATGTTGGAATAATAAATTTGGTCACAAAGAACAATGTCTTTGCTTCTTTTCTTGTTCTATCTGGTCCAACAAACCAGGTGTGTTGGAACAGGGGCAGAGCGGAAAGCTGCAGTTGGACTGCTGGCCATGTTGAGCAAGCTCTGCGCCGGTGGGAACGCCACTCTGCAGCACGATCCTCCTGCAGCACGATCCTCCTGCAGCACGATCCTCCTGCAGCTGTTTGCTTCAACCCTTGGCTGTCCTCCTCTGCTGCTGAACGTTTTCACTTAATGATCCAGAAAACATTTCTTTCATTTTCAATATTCTTCTGATGTTGAGGAATGATGGCTGCATGCTGATTTTTACAGTTCATACTTGCTAGCACAAGCAGACAGTTTTCCCCTGAGGTTCCTGCAGGTGGACGGCTTCAGTTGGTGAGAATGCAGATATCCCTCAGGTGATCCTTAGGAGGAACCCTGTATTTCTCTGGCACCTCACAAAGCATCTTTAGAAGCAATCTTGTTTTCTTCCTCCAGATAAACGTGTGGGTCAAACTGCCTGCTCTGCTAGCTGCAGCTCTGCTCCACAGCCAGGAGAAAAGCCACGCTGCTGATGCCACGTTTCACAGCCGCTTGGAGACTACAGAAGACTTGACTTTTAGGCCAAGTTTTTATTTCTGTTCAATATGCTTTAGATTAGTGTTTCCCAACCCTGATCCTCAAGGCACACTGACCTACATGTTTCAGATGTTCCTCTTCAACACACCCCATTCAGATGATTGCAATTTAGCAAAACCCTGTTAATCAGCCATCAGCTGAAATCATGTGCTGAAGCAGAGGAATGCCTAAAACCTGCAGGGTCAAAAATATTGTTTTATATGACTAATTCCTCTTTCTCACTATCTGACAGACTGGCTGGTAGAGCAGCCAAAACTTGTACTCAAGTAAGAGTACAAGAACTACTACAATATATTTTTACTCAAGTAAAAATATCCATGAAAGGTCCAAGAAATAAAGAGTAAAAATGAATTTGGTAAAAAGGTGACTCAAGCACTGAGAAACTGAGCAATCATTTAATATTTCAAAATTACATCATATCTACCAAAATATAAAGATGTCTGGAATTTTTGGAAAATAATCCATATAAAATAATTACAAAACAAGATTTTTCCGATCAGTTTCTTTAAAGTAAAACTTAGAAACTAACAAAAACTGCAGATGTCTGGTGAATTTTTAACCAAAAATTAACCAAAGTTACTCATAATAGGTAGATGATCCATAAATGTACTAGTAAGACCATCAGTACTTCATAATAAAAGTACTCAAAATTAAAAAGTACATCATTGTGAAACTACTCTTAAAGGTAATTGATTTTCTAAGAAAGTTCCTCACTATCCAGATGCTGGATGATCTCCTCCATGCACTGCACTGCCATCTTGTGGACTCTTTGAGGTAGTAAATTGTTGCTCACTATTCAGTTAAATCAGTGCTGGTGTCCCATGTCCAACACACCAGAGTCAAAGGACTGAATTTCCTCCTCATTCACTCAAGCTCTACAGAGTCTTGCTAATTACCTAATTATATGACGCCACTAAGATGGGATGGAAAGTTTCAGATGTTTTTCCTCCTTGTGAAGTGGACGTCCCCAAGGTGGGCAGCTATATTTTAGAAGGAGGAGTTGTATGATTACCTGTCAGATGAAAAAAGTTGGTAGCTTGATTTCCACTTTCCATCACTTTTGATGGCAAATGTCTGTTTACCAGGTTTAACGTGGTAAATAATGTTAGACATCTGTCCTATGAACTCAGTCAGTTTTTTATTCCAGCAAACAACAGCATACATCACTTTATGTTTTCTCAGTTCCACCACTTGTACTTGTTTACATACTAGACTCATATTAGGTCTGAAAATGAATGTAGATTATAAAATGGTATCAAACTTTCAGTCAAGGAAACATTTTTATTACAGGTAAGATTTTTAATTTGTGACTTCCGAACACAAATTTCACAACTTCTTGCCTGAAGACACAACATTTCTTTAGGTGGACACCTCCAGCTCTCTGGAGAAAAGGGACAGCGGTAAAAAGCCTCTTGTTCTGGCTCTTTTCACAGCTCTTCTGAACACATAGTTGTTGTAGCGTTTCCCAAATCGGAGGCCAAATGGGTTGTAGTTGAATTTACTGCGGCGGTCGTTGCACAGGAGCTGCTGTTGCTCCTCATCCTGCCTCAGGGAGAGACACAGGTTGGGATCTTCTGCCAGGAAGTCACCTGCACGTCTTCTCCTGAGGGCTGAGAGGAAAACACACCGTCAAGAAAACACTAAAATAAAAATAACCACCCACACCAGACACTACGTCCTTATGTACTTAAGACTTTGTTTACATATGAATTAAATGATTAAATTATATTTTTTTAAATAAATCTTTTAAATAACCAAAAGATCGCATACAGAATTAAGGTCACCTGGTTGGTTGGTTTTGTCCCACCTAGACAATGTTTGACTTGTCCACATTTTGTAATATCAGTATTTAAACAATCTTATCTGTTTGGGACAGAAACTTTTTGTACGTACATAAACAAACCAGTTGTTGTTTTGTTGACACACCCTTATGTGTGTCACAAGGGGAACATGTGGATTTAATGTTCCATAGTTCTTGCTGTGGAGCATGAAAAGGACTGTGAGACTTTGAAAAAATATGTGACTTTATCTTAAACAAACTGATCAGGCAGTAGGAACCTCCTAAGGATGATCAGTGGAGAGCAGATTGACCTGAGTTTACGAGTATTTATTTGTATCTGTACCCTTGGTGGATACATTGTCGATGCGTTTACAAAAATACCTGACAATGTGTTTTTCTTATGGACTATTTTCTATAATTTATTTCAAAAACTGTTCTGAGATCGATGAATAATAGGGCTGGGCAAAATCTAGAAAAAGTAAAGAGATGTGAATACTTTGTACTGATTTTTTATATTATATTTTAAAGTTCTACTATGGCAGCATGCTCAAGTAAAACTGCTTTTTGTGGCGAGCCACACCAAGATTATTTTCACATCTCTTTTCCTGTATTATCATTCCAAACTCTCCAGATTATATACTCTTTAGATTTTATTCTTTTTTATCTCGTATATCTTGTCTCATATGGTCTGTCTTTAATTTAAAATATTTTTTAAATACAACTGTGCTGTTGAAAAGTAATCTGTCCTTTTGTCCAGTTCATATGTTGGAATTAACAGGACAGTTGTTTTTGAATCTCATCCCATCCATATCAGTCTTCAAAGTGACACTTTCTTCTTCTTTGTCTTTTAAATATAGAGGCATCACCAGTGAGGATAACAATGTAAAAGCAGTAACTATTAACAAATAGTTGTTTTCCTTTTCTTCTTGTTGGAAATATATACATACTCTTTTTATATTCCCTGAGCATTTTGATGTTACTGGACAGCTGTATGTTCTCCTCACTGTCAAAATCTGTCATTTTAGTAAAACTAATTCAAATTAGCAATGCAAGTAGTTCTGAAGACAAAATTCACAAAGAAAAGTCTAGTCACCTGCAAATAAGTATAGGTTATTTCAGGGTAATCACAATAATCATATGCAAAATGACAGATTTTAAGCTATAATACAATATGAACTAGAAATAGAAGAATTTCTGCCTTCTATTTAAGGCAGAAATTATGTCTTAAATAGAAGGTTTATCACAAAGATATGTTCCTGGACATTTAGCAACTTCAAAATCTAAGAATTAAAAGAAGCAAAAATGTGCACTGTAAAAACATGTGCGTTCGCAGTTTGTCACGCTGTAGCTAGATACATCTGTTTAAAATAAAATGGATTTTGTCAGGTAGCCCACCTGTTCCATGAGTTTTCTGTACAGGATCAAGTCCAAATGGAGCTGCTCCCACACTCCCATCATCATCCGCAACGAACAGCACGCACACCACAGCGAGGACCACCAGGCGCATCTTTCCACAAGCCAGTCGCTCTCACTGAGTCCAAACTCTAATTTATACCAGTGCAATGGAAACTAATGTGTTCCGTGCATTCAACCCAGTTTTGGTGTCTCCACCAGGTGACCTTTTGTTCCTGAAGCTCACAGCCAATCACAGCGGACCTGTCTGCTGCTGGTGCAAGTACTCAAATGCATCATTCATCAGCTCTTCTTGGAAATGTTGACAGCTCACAGCACTGCTCACTTCATGCTGATATTGCTGAAGAAAGGACATTTTTCTTAAAAATAAAGAAATGTTTAGATTTACATTGTGATTGCTTAAAAACCAATTGTAGAAAACAAAACATTTTAATTAAACTTTTTAAAATGTAGGAGAGAATTTTCTGTCATGGGAGAAATGTAAACTGCTGTGAATACATTCAAAGTAAAAAGCAGTTTGGCCCGATTGGGCCTTTTACTGTTTTAACTCAAAGTGAACATATTTAAATTAGGATAACTTATAAAACTAAGTTTAGTCAGTTTTCTAGAGTGAAGCATACAGCTGTGTTAACATTGTGCCACAGCACAACTATTAGTTATGTACTCCCCAAATCTGGCTTTTTGTTTAAACTGTAGCTAGAAATTCATATAATGTCCTTTGCCAGTTTATACCAAATACACAGAAGCATGTGTTCTTCATAGAGGAGAGCAAATCTGAAATTTATGGATTACATGAAAAAACAACATGTGGCAGCAAAATAATCATTCTGAAAACACCATTTGTCCAGTTGTGGCAGCATCATGATGTGGGGATGCATTTCACAAATGGTAGCTGACCAGCGATGAGCCATGAAACAGGAGAACCCAGCAGAAACAGAAAGGCTTAAATACTGAGAATGATGCTGACAAGATGCAGGTTTTTGAGCTGGAAAAGAAGGCAAACATGTAGACTGAGGAAAGACAAGTGATGAACAAGGATTTTATGAATTGTTTTTCACAGTTTCTTCAAATGACTCACTTTTGCACCAACATCAATTTTTAAAATTTTATCTAGATCTTCATCTAGAGCTGTGGTCTCAAAATGCATTACAGAATCCTGCAATTTGTCAATGTGTCCCTGGGCTTACACATCTGAACTAAATGGTAAAATTGCCTCACTAGCATGCAGTCCAGCTCTAGAGTGCTTTGCTAATGAGCTAATATTGAAGCAGGCATGTTGAAACAACTAAGACACTGCAAGACACAGGAGGACTGGCATTTAAGATACTGATCTAGAGTCAACAACTGCACTGATCAACCCAGGTGAAAAAAAATACTGTAGTATATTTCAAACATACTTACATTTGCGGAAGTACTTTTTAAGAATACTAAGTATTAAGTGTTCTACATATTAATAAACATGATTTGATTAAAAAAATAATTGGACAGTATTTATTCCTCTTGTTAATCTACCATTTCTCTTTCATACATTATATTCATTGTTAGCTTTCAGGGCTCTGTGATGGACTGGTGACCTGTCCAGGGTGAACCCCGCCTCTCATCTGATGACTGCTGGAGATGGGCACCACCAGCCCCAATCACCACCCTGCAAGGATCAGCATGTTCAGATCATGGATGGAAAGATTTTAAGGTAGATTGTCTCCCTTTAAGTCCACACTTTAAACAGCTTCATAGTCAATGCCAACATCATCTGATTTTATGATATTGCTGACTATTTTTTCCACTTCAAAGAAGTCACCCAGAAATGTTTTTTCACTCCAGGCATCCGGTCCCAATCATTATCAGTTCTAATGATGCCACATACATAGTGAGTCCACAACCTCTTAAAATTGTAAGCCGTACTTTTTTCTTTGCTGTTTTTCTGTACTCTTTTAAATACAAAAACTTTCTCTGTTTAATTGTTTTATTCTTTTTTTGTAGGTTTCTGTGAAGTGCAGTGGTCCAGTGAATGGGAATGTTCTGTCGTTGATCCTCACTGTTAGAAAGGAGAAATGTCAGTTTTTCTGTAGTAATCCAGGAATACTGTGACATTGAATTAAAACAATACTCTGTCCTTGGTGAAATGTTTTTCACATTTCCTCTAAAGTGTACCTATTGTTTTATTGTGCTAATTTTGTGACCATGTTATCTGTAAACTTTGAATATATTGACAATTTGTACAATTCTCTGATAGTATATTGGCAATGTATTCTTGGTAAATGTGAATATATTGAATACACAATGTAAGATTTTCAGCCAGAAAGTGTGTTGTAATTGATCCTTCTGTTTTCTGGTAACCTGATGTGTTTGCAGTACTGTAGTGTGAATGAAGCATGTAAAGTACAAAGTGGCAAAGCAGAATAATAAAATACATTAAATAACTAAAAAGTGTACTTCTTTAGGAATTATAGTAAACCAAACGTGTAATTTTAGCATACTATGATCACACTATTAATACATAAAATATGTAATGCTTATATACTTAGAAGATATTTTAAATACATTTTAAATGTAATTTGATCACAAAAGTAGTACACTTAAGATATATTAATCAAGCACGTTTATAGTACATAAAAAGCTGTGTACAAAGTATAACTTTAGTTGTTCCAAAAACAGCATGTGATAGTACACTTAGTACAATTTAAATTGTGATTTTCTACAATTGAATTGCTATTAAAATACAGTAAGCACAAAATTAGTTGTTCCAAAATAGAATACTTCAAGTTAACTAATCCTTAGCTGGCTTGAAGTATATTGATGATTATGGCTTCCAGTATGCTAAAATTGAACATACTTAATAAATGTATTTTTCCTGCTGACTGTTTTTCTTTTTTTCCCGTTTTTTACGACTGTATTTTCAGGTTAAACCTCAATATGGCTTCATGACTGATCTGATCTAAAAACAGTGTCAGCAACAGTGAGGTTGCAAAAATTACAGAACATTTGAGTCTATTAACTTTTGAAGATTCTCTGCGCGTTCCTGGAGCTGTAAAGTGTGCGTGGCTATGTTGGAGCGCGCTTGTCTCGGGTACGCGCACTCCAGTGGAGCTCTCAGCTAGACATGGCGGCGGATCCAAAGCCGGACTGGCTCTGCTGTCTTCCCTCTTCTTGGAGTTATGGAGTGACTCGGGATGGACGCATATTCTTCATTAAGTAAATATGACGCAGACAATCGGGCATGTGTCATTTCCTTACTTGTCCTATTGTTGGCTTCATCGCCTCACATTTTTTCCTTCCACCAGCGAAGAAGCAAAGAGTACAACCTGGCTGCATCCTGTTACTGGAGAGGCTGTGATCACAGGCCACAGGAAAACTCCAGGTAAATCACCAGGATGGCTTCATTTCCCTCTGCAGGCGCGCATGGTTGTCTCGGAGTTGTGTTGGAAAAAAAGGCGACAAGTTGCGCAAAGATCCGTGGAAGACGAAGGAAGGGGCGAGGGGTGGGGGGTCTTTTCGCTGCAGCAGAGCAACAACCTCCTCTGCTAAACAAAACCACACACACACACACACACACACCGCCCCCCCCATCTCCCCCCCACACGGTTGGTTCCTCCACCTGGACAGTTTGCGACAGACTTCTTAAAACTTCCGTCACGTAGCCATGGACATCGGTATGAGCCGATGTTTGGATCCGATCCCCGCAGCGACATTTAAGTCGCGGGTTGCTGAAGTCCTGCAGAAGAGAGCTGATGAATCTGAAGCCTTTTCATGGATCTGCACATCTGATCGGTGTAAATCACGTCCTGACCAAGCCGTCACCGTTTCCTTCTAGCCCGATTACAATGTTTGCACGGCCAGCTCCACCTCCCCGTCCTCCTTCTGGGTCATGTAGCACCATGAGGAATGAAGGTGTTGAACCTTCAGAGGGACGGATGGCTTTATAATGATGCACAAACACAATATGAGGTCCAGAAGCTACATTGTTATGAGACGAGCTCCAGCACTCATGTTCCTTCTGTCCTGTGTGTGGCTTTGTGTCCTCAGATTTACCAACAGGATGGGAGGAAGGATACACGTTTGAGGGCGCTCGCTGCTTCATCAAGTGAGTAGGAATGTCTGTGGATGAGAGGAGACTCTCCTCCTCCACCATGCCTCCTCTCTGCTCCATGCCTGAACAGGAACATGGCACAGGGGTCACAGGAGACAGGAAGGGTAATCAGGGGTGGGCACTTCTGCTCATCAAGTCCTGTGTCCTGCATGTTTGAAATGTTTCCCTGCTTCAACACATAAATGTCATTATGAGGCTTTTACAGAAAATAGAGACAGAGACAAGCTGAGTAGATCGTTGCACCTTGTAAACATATTTATACCCCTTTAACTTTTCAGCATCTGATCATGAAACAGCCACACAGCTCAATGGATTTTGTGGGATTTTATTTGACAGAAAAACTGAAAGTCTGAAATATTTATGAAAGGGAAGGAAATGATCCATGATTTGGTTCTCGTTAATCTTGGTTTCATTAATTTATTTTACCAAAAGATTTGAGAATGAGGTGAAGGTTCTAACAGGACAGAGACCAAAACATGCAGCCAGAGCTGCAATGGAATGGATTAAATCAGGAGATTCGGTTCCTCTAGATCTGCTGTCCTGCAGGTTTTGAATGCATCCCTGATCCCACACACCCGAATCAAATGATTGATTTACAAGTTTGGCAAAGGTCTGGTAGAGAGCCATTTATTCCATTCAGGTGTGTTGGAACAGTGTTGCATCTAAAACCTGCAGGACAGTAAATCTAGAGAGGAACCGGACTGGAGACCCCTGGTTTAGATCAAAGCATATTTATGTGTTAGAATGGGCTAGTCAAAGTTCTGGCCTAAATCCAATTTGGAATATGTAGAAAGATTTCAAAGCTGGTGTTTACCATCCAGTCTCGCAAAGTTTGATCTATAATACAAAGATGGGTTCATTGACTGGTATGCACAGCCAGTAGCTGCTGACGTTTGAATTCATTTGTCACGAGCCGATGATCCCACCTCTGTTCTTCCCTCTCCAGATATCCAGTATTCAGGAATCATTTTCAGAAGTTGTGCTGCTCTTCTTAACAGCCTTTTCTTGTTTTAGTGCTGAATGTGTGTGTGTATCATTGTGTACATGAACATTCTGTGGACCTGTCTGACAACAAAAAAGCCCTGCAGCTTTCAGCGCCGTACACACCCTGAACTGTTCTACACACGTTCTGAGAGCTGGTACTTTGATTTGTTCTTCTCACTTTCCCACGTTGTTTTGCTGCTGTTTCTTGTGTTGTCTGTGGTCGTTTCTCAGAGCAGCAGCTGACACATACGCTCTGCTAATATAGCCACTCTATAAATAACCTCAAACCACCGCTGCTTCCAATGTATGAACGCTGCCTTCCTTGCTTATGTGCTAATACACATACATGCTGTGGTCCATTTTAAGGATGAACACATGGACATGCATGTAAAGATATTGTCCCTGGAGAATTCTGCAAAGACATCGTGGCTTCTATGAGTCACAAGCTAGAACTAAGGATGAAGCAGTCCTCTTATAGTGGGAGGCCTGATGGAATACAGGGCAGTTAAAAAAAAGAATTGAGGACAGTGGAGGAGCACAGCCAAAGATCTGTTGTTGCTATCACCTGACATCTATTCCCTTTATTAACAAAAATATTGGAGGTAAACTTTTATACTATACACTTATGTTTTTTTAACCTGCACCAAGAACCATTTAAGGAAATGAAATGAAAACATCTGGAGAAGACACTGACTGCAACTTATCCTTCATGAAATGTAAACAAAAATGGAATGGTGTCAGATTTTAGCGGTTGTAGGATTTCTTTTATCTTTCTTTGGTAAAAGACCAGGATCCATTTCTCCCGTTAGGGATAGACAGGAGGTTTTGGTTTGGTTGCATTTACCCAGAATGCCCTGCATTATTTTCTGCTTTTGGAGCGGTCTCCGGTCTGCTTGGCTTTTACATGTACATTCAAACCACATGTGGTCTGACTTCCCTTTAAGTGAACTCAGACCTGGTTTATAGGCGGAGGAGGGTCCACTTTTTTTGGTCTTCATCAGAGTTTGAAATGGATTCACTAACAAACCGGACTTTCTAGGTAAACACACTGGAGTTGGATTAAAGCGGACTATAAGGGTGTATTCACATTGCTACTGATGGGTGGTTGAAGGATTTTTGCAACATTTCAACTATCAGTCATCAGGTACTGGGAGGGCTCTGATGTCCACTGATCCAAACAAGTGTTCTTTATTCTGCAGGTTCTCATCATATAAATGACCCAACAAAGAGAAACAATCCAGTAAAATGTATCATGATGAGAAATCCTGCACAGCTAATTGAAGTCAGCTTCAGTCATTTCACTGTAGTTTACAACAGCATGAGATTATTTCACTGGGATTATTCAACATATTAGTGTCAAAGTAATTGGATAACACACCACTAGTAAATGTAATTTATTACATTCAAATAACTCTTTCTTTAGATGAATCTGTATTTACAGTATAGAAAACTACTTTGTAGGAGGGTAATAAACATTCTAGCAGGTAGGAATTGAGCTTGAAGCATCTTGTGGGAGCCTCCAGATACCAGAAGACCGAAAACTATTAAGGAACAAACTGTTGAAGGGGGAAATGAGCAACAAAATGAGCGTTTAAACAGATTCTAAATATTGCGAGAATTAAAGTATATTCCTTAGTGGTTTCTATCTCAATCAGCAATTCTATAGATTTCTTCCAAAATGATAACATTTAACATTACATCATGTTGGATGCATTTGGTGGACTGGATCCATTAACTAAATAAGCTACTTTATGGGCCATGAAATGAAAATTAAATGGAAGTTGCTGCTTTTTTTAACAACCAGATGTACAAAACCAACTACCATAAACTCCACACAGTATCAGACGAAGAAGAAAATGAATTGATAATGTTGGGAAAACTACAAAGTACAAAAACATCCAAACAAACTAGAAGAAGTCAAAAAAATCCATTTAAACAAGTAACTGGAGCTGTATGCTTCAGTAACTGGTGCCAAACTTTAGACATTTTTCATCTTTTTCTTAGCTGCTTTCCCCTGTCTTGTTTTACTTCACCAACAATAAGAGTCAAGTCATATTGCCGAAAAATATCACAATGTTTATTTTTCAAAGTTTTTTTCCAATTTAAAAGTTTGTATTGAAGCAGAAACTATCTTAGAAACCAAAGAACAATTTGTAATAAGTAAAATGTTAACAAATTTTCCTAAATCTTCTGACATTACCTATTTCAACGTTCTGAATGACGATGCCGGGGGAAAAGCCTTTAACCTCACCCAGGTGCATTAGTGAGGGGGGTTGGGAGAATGCGGCTCCAGGGTAAAGTGCTTTGATTCATCAGTATGACTAGAGAAGTGGCATAAAAATTCAGTCAACCTTACAGAAGATTATGTTGTATCAATATATGCTGAAAGAAAATCAACAGTGAGCAAAAATATATAGCAGCTCTCCGACTCACTGTTTTAGGTAGTTTCAAATAAAATGGACTTCTAAGGATTTAATCTCCAAAAAAGTTTATTTGTACCTGAGCAAACTTTTTAAATATCTTTGTAGGCTCTTCTGTTGGTCAGAGATTTGGGCAGTGAATATTGTGGAAAAATAATTACCAACTAGTCAACATTTTTCACAATAAATATATTCCTAATGGGGCTACTGCCATGAAATCCACACCAACACTGTTTAGTCAACAGAAGCATCTTAAGATGTGATTAAAAAACAGCTCTTTCAGAAGTTCAGTAACTCCCAAAATTATTCATATCTCATCATTGGTTGATTTTCTTGAAGGGCATTCCAATGGTTAATCCAATGAAATCTCTGTCCTGCTGGACCCAACCTTCCCTTCTCCTTTAACCCAGATTATACATTTTGCCATTTGAGTTGGAGAGAGAAGTGGTTCTCTCTGTCCCCCAAACTTTGTCCAGGCGTTTCAGTTATTAAAATCTGTTAATAACGTGTTGTAAGAAGTTTCTCTGAGCCGCCATTGATGCTAAGCGCTAAGATGCTTGTGCCAATGTTACTTTGATTTGCGTTTCCCCATCAGATACTGTTTCCCCTGTTACGTCGACAAATCGTCGGTTGTACCTGTGCTGCACCAACAAAGACCTGCTGCGCGGGTGTGTGTTAGAATAATGGCAGCAAAACACAAAGAACTTTGCACAGCTTTTCCCCCAAGCTAACAGAGTAAATTAGTAATGCTGTTGGATGTAGATAATGTTACCTAAATGACGACCAACCAATGCCAATATAACATTAAACTTGTTAACAAGTATAGGCTACTAATTTGTTGTCTATGTTCGAAAGTGGGTAGTACTGGTTACATTCACTTGAGTAACTTTATGTGAAAAAAGGTACTTATAAAATTAGTTGTGCTGCACTCTATTTTTTCTTTTAGTTGAGTAATATTATTGCTACTCTTAGTTGATAGATTGATTTTGCATTTATAGAAATAAACTTCAGACATTGGAAACATTAGATTTAATGAGCAGCTTCATTCATTTATGCCTAGGTTCACCTCTAAATGTGACCAGCATCACATACTGTTTGAACGTCCACTGGCTAACTTATTTAGGATTTAACAGATGTGCAAAAAATTTCATATTTATTTTAATTAGATTTTTTTTCTTGTTTTTGATTTGTTTTTCTCAAAGGTCCACTGTGGCGCTTCCTTGAACAAGCCATGGAATAGATCTGTGGGTTAAACAAAACATGATCTTTACATTTAAAACACAAATTAATTCTCAGATATTGAGATTTCCACTCGATCGGTTCTAGCAGAAGGTAGCATTCAACGTTAGCTTGTGCTAAATGATAAATCATGTTCATGCCAAATAATACCAAACACACAAGACATCGTTTTGTATGTCCTGTGTGTTTGTATATGTAAGTATTTACTTACATCGCCATCATCTGCAGATTTGCCATGAACAGTAGGGACTGAATTTCTGTCAGTCATAGCACTTTGACAAATCCTGCCTTTTCCTGTTGGTAGTTTTCAGAAGACTCCTTCCTAAAATGATCTGCACCTATTAAACTTCAACTTTCTTTTGCAAGCAAAAATAAAATGAAGCCACACAGCTCTGTTCTCTGTGACTGAGAGACAATGCATGGACTCATGCTCTGTGTTACAGTTGACAGCAAAATATTTCCCTTTTCCAGCAGCCATTGTGCAGCAGTAACTTGTAATGAAGTGGGTGGAGCTCCACTTGGCTTGCCAGGTGAGGGGCTGGACTTGGGGATGTGAGGTAAAAAATTGTGACCAACAATTTAGAGGTTTTTGAAGCAGCAAAATATTTACTTATTTCCAAAAAACAGCTGGGTGCTTTTTCTTTTTTTGTTCTTGCACAGTTTCTAGAAGATGGAGATGCCCGAATGGAAGTACAGAAACATGCAACAAGTAAATTTTGCATAATAGTGGATCCTTAGACTATAGTTGTAGTACTGTCAACAAGTAATAGTTTTACATTTTTTAATACAAAAACATGGTGGTCCACTGGTGGACTACTGGGCCTAGCAAGTTTTCTGGGGGAACATGAACATGCATAATATATTATCCTATAGAGTTATGTGTGATTTGTGTACAAAACTACAGTTTTGGCTGTAGAGCAGAGATAAACAACCCCCTGGATGTTAGCTTCTGTGGTAGTGCTAAGCCGGTTTCTACTGTGCGTATTATTGCATATTATAGTTTATCTGTCGTTTCAATTATTAATATTCAATTCAAATTCAATTTAAAAATACTTTTGACCAGAATCAGGACTAGAACCTTTTCATCTCTGACCTTTGCTAACATCACAATTTGAGCTGCATGAACTAAATTGAATCCTAACATAGTGTGATATTTCCACAAAGAGCTCCTTGTTATGTCTGGAATGTCTGACTGGTTGAATATTTTTGCAGCATGCCTCATGAGCTCCTTGGTCTTGTGTGAGGAATGCGTTTTGTTTCCAGTAAAGTAAATTTCCAGCAAACTTTAATACTTATGTTTTTCTTTAAAATGTCCCCCATATTTGTTTTTATGAACTGATTAGGGGTAATCATCCAGAACAAAATCATCTCCTTGCTACATAGTTTTTAAAACATTTCCAAT
The DNA here is from genome assembly GCF_002775205.1 of Xiphophorus maculatus. NCBI lineage: Eukaryota > Metazoa > Chordata > Actinopteri > Cyprinodontiformes > Poeciliidae > Xiphophorus > Xiphophorus maculatus. The sequence continues at coordinate 19,735,190 of NC_036459.1, forward strand.
ATACATAGTGCTTTTTGGAGTAATTTGTGTGTTGTTATTTTGTTTCTGCATATTTTGTATGTGTGGTACTGGTACAGGTAGTTCACTTTGTGTAGGTCTTTGAACTATTATGACAATAAAAAAAAATATTTTTAAGATTTGTGCAAATTTGTAAAAATAGGAAACCCAAGAGCTTTGCTGATCCGTCTTTGGCAGTAATTCCCGGCTCTCTTCAGTCTCTCCTGATTTGTCAGTTGAGACGGCCGAACGGCTCCAGGGGTCCAAACTCCTCCCACTGAACTCAGAGACCCTGAGAGCAACAGAAATGTTTCTGGATCCTTCCTCACATTTGACCTGACTCTGAGGTCTACAGATAATTCATTTGATTTCATGCTTGGTGTTTGACCTCTGACCTGCACTGTCAACTGTGGGACCTTATAGAGACAAGTGTGAATCTTTCCAGATAAAGTTCAATCAACTGAATTTACCACAGATGGATTCCATTTAAACTGTAGAAACACCTCAAGGATGATCAATGGAAATTTTGAGATTGAGTCAAATGCCTAAAGATAGGTAAGCTAAGTTTGTGGCTTCATATTCAAAAAGACTTGATGCTGTAATAGCTGCTAACAGTGGTGGACATTTTGACAAAAGACATTAATACTAGTTGGAATGAGGTTATAATACAACATGCAGAAAAAGTGAAGCACAGTGGATACTATCCTGATGTGTTGTCTCTCTCTCTCTGGTGGATCATTTTTATGTTGTTGATCGGTTGGTTGAATGATAACAGATTTAACACAAATAATAACATAAGTGTGCAGATCAGTTCTTTAAAGATCTTTGGCCTAAAACAAATCAACATTGAATTTGTGCTGTTCAGTTTAGCCTCTGTAACAAGAAATAAACACTTGCAGTAAAAATTTCTTGATTTCTAGATAATTCATCAGGTGTGTCAAGTTCCAGATTGTATGACTTATAAAGATTGAACATGCTTTAACCTTAGAATGATTATGCATCACATGATGATGCTGTTCCTCCTTTAACATGTGACTCTGGAGAGTTCAGGCACAACATGGCCCTCACTCGTATGAACTGAAATGTTCAGAGACTTCTCTTCAATGTTTTCAAACCAGATAGATTTTGAAAACATTGAGTGAAGAAGTTGCTTAATGCTGTCAGACCACCCACATAAAGAAGGGGAACTCTGAGTATGAAAGATTTAATACTGTTATTCACACTGTGAGGATGAATGACAGACTTGGAATGTCATCAGACGGCTCTGATACTGATGCTCTGCTCCTCTTGGAAAACTTTCAGATATTTTACTAAATACTAAAGCTTTCAAAACTGAATAAATTATTTGGTACATAACAGAAAGGTGCCGAAGCCATAACACTCATGTGTATGCTTTTTATTATTCTTGTGTGGCAGTATGGCAGAAGTAGAACATTACTGTGAAATGGAAGAAAAGCTGGTTTTTCTGAAGTGTCTCAACCAGATGTATTCAGTCCCCTTTACATTAACACCCTACTTAAAACCCACTGCAAAAGATTGGCTTCAGAAGTCAAGTAGGTGAATCTAGAGCTGAATCCCTGCTGTTCTTTTTCTGGCCATGGAAGTTTAAGAAAACATTAGAGGAACCCAACATTTATTGTCATGAAATACAAAGCTGATAGAGACTAATACTGTTAGTCTGTAAGCCAAAAAGAATCAGTATATTATTTAAAGATACTCATAGCATACTTGGAGAAGAAGCATTTTTAATCTTCATTTGAAAAAGCAAAAGCAGTGTGAAAAGGTATTTTGCTTTTGAGGCTGATGAACAGAAGAGCTGGAGAGTCGGGTAGCAAACAATCCTCTGAAAGACCAACTCTGTTTTAGAAAGGTCTGCAGCAGTGAAACAGTGATCCTCCTGGGCAGCGCCACCTAATGGTGATTAGATATCAGATATTACTGATAAAATGACATGTTAAAAATATTAGCATTTAGTTTGAAATGTTATCATTCTGACCACCCTGCTAGACATGTACCGCTAAAGACCTGCATCTGTATCTGCAGAGAAAGCCGGTTCTACTCAGTATTGACTGATCTGAAAACGTATGCACATCATGTTTAATGATTTTTCTCTGTGATTTGTTTTTCAAGTCATTTATGGTTTTCCTTCTACTTCACACTGAACACGACTTGGTGTTGGGCCACCACATTCATTCCCAATAAAAGGGCCTGAAGTTTGCAGTTGTGACAAACTAGACAGATTTGTGAGCAGCTTAGTTTATAGATGTGATAAAACGTGGGGATATTGATGAGTGTGAACGTATTAGTGCCGCACTGTAAAAAAAACAACAAAAAAAAAAAAACAGAAGAAAAAAAATCCCATACTGCCTGTTTTCTGAGCCCAAGTCAGTTTCTGTCAGTCTCCTAATATTTCTTTGGATTTCTTTGTTTTAGAAGCCGCACAGCTGAGCTTCAGATAGGAGCTCTTTTACAGCCTGCACTCAATATAGCAGGATGTGGTCAACTTTACTGTTGACCACAGTGGATTTTGTTTATATATGAATGACCAATGAAGAAGTGGATTCGTTTTGACGTCCCACCCAACTCTGCCACTGTTTCTGTGGAGACCCTCCCTGCTCAGTGGGAGGCAGAAGGCTCTCTGCTCTGCTCCTCAAATATCAAATCCCTGCAGGATTCTGTCAGCTGCTTGTTCTCTGACATATCCGTCTGTGTCTCACCGTGGCTTGTGTGTGTGTTTGTGTGTGCGCTTCTGTTTCCTGGCTGGAGTTGTTTGATGTTTGCTCCATGCTTCACTGAGTATTCCCTGAAGACTTTCCCAGCTCCCATGTCTAAGAATGTGTCTGTAATTGTGAAAGTGTGTATCTGTATTTTGGCTTACTTTTCACATAAAGCAGTCCAATGAAGGGGTGTGTGTGTGTGCCTTTCTGCAGTGTGCTTTCAGCTTGACCTGTCCTCTGAATTTGCTTCTGTTGGCTTTTCTCAGTGATCGTGGATTCCTGTGATGGATCAGAACTTTCACATTGTTATTCTTACATTCTACCTCTGCAAGTGTCATTTGTCTCTCTCTTTGTGTGTGTTAGATTTCACAGTGGTCATTCTCATTTCTTCTGCTCTTCTTTATTAGTGACATTATGGAAACTTGAGCTGAATGTGAATCATGTCCCAAACTTCTATAATGCTGCACTCACTTATTTTTCACATTAGAAGACCAGGACCTGCAGCATCTCCTGGAATTTGTGCAGTTTCTCTGAGCATTGCATTTCACACACGCACACACACCCTCACACACGCACACATGTTCATCAGCTATGCAGAATGAGGCGTCTGTTCATCTGAGACCTCCACTATCTGGGTTTGACTCCTCCACAAATTTTGGAATTTTTTCTTTCATACACAACAAAAAATGCTGCTAATCAAATGCAACAGGTTTAACCACCTCTAACAGCAGGAAAAAATGTTTGTCTTGCACAAAGCTTGGAGAATCAGCTTCAGAATGGTTACGTAGCCATTTCTGATCTATTTAAAGGCCATTGTTTGACAGCACAAAATTTTATTTACAAGTGCAACTAATTAGGATAGTTGTCAATTGTCCCAGGAGTTGATGTCCAAAACAAGATGCTACAGATCTCAGTTAGTATAAAGCTGCATACACATAAAAAATGTGCAGCACCATATTTTACGCACAAGTCGGTATGTGTAAAAATGAACGTGGTGTGGAAGTTTGTGGAGATATACACAATTATTTTACCCGCAACATAAAAAATGTGCAGCAGTCACACAAAGTTTTTCTGTGGACAATAGCAAACTACAAATCGCCAAAACTCACTTAAATCCACTGAAACATGACTCCATTAATTATTATTTAACTCAAAGAGCATCGAACTCTAGGCTTTTCTTGATTTTGGGTTGCAATGTGTACATAGCCTTAGCTTGCTGATAAAAGTTACATTAGCTAAGCTAATTTTGCTAGCTCAGCAGTAAAAATAACGGTAAATGTTACTAATTTAAGGGAATTGTATTATTTTTAATATTATTGTTGTAATGCCTCCAGCATAGCAATTGCTGACACCTTTTATAAGGCCTGCCCTTATTGACTATGGCATCGTGTGAGGTACAAACTACACAAAAAAATCTCATTGAAAACTGCAAATATTAAATCAAAACAAAATATTTACAAACAACCAACACAGTGTCAATCAAAACCAACATTTATAAACAATCTCCACAATTTAGAAATTAGTTATTTAAATAATGTACACACTCCTGACCCCACTAGGGACAAGGGTGTAAGAAAATGGATGGATGGATAATTTACACAATTCATTTTGAATAGTTTATTCATAATAATTAATTGTAATTTACTGTCCATTACAAAGTTCAAATGAGGAAACATCCTATTGTCCTATGTCGAGGTCACTCATACACAATGATGCAAACTGGATGATGCAAATATTGGACTGGATTTCTGTCAGGAATCTTGTGGATTAGTTGTGATCATAGTGAGTTTGACTCTGTGGAATTGAGAACCAAATGTTTGGCAGCGGCTTGACGTCAGACTTCATCGTAGCCATGCCCTCCACTGGAACGTTCTGGTGCTTTACAGCAAGTGAAAGAAGACAGGTTATCTGTCTTCTGACACAGGGTCATGTTGTTTAGGTCAAGAGGGTCAGATGAAATCATTATACTTCCTGTTGTCAGGGGTTGTGGCTTAAGTGATGTCATGATTTAGCCATTGATATTGTAGCGGACCAGTCCCTGAATGTTTGGTCTCTCACTGAGCTTTTGTGTATGCGATGTCGTGTTGGTAAAAATATAAATTGGCAGTTCAGACCTCTTAAGAAAATTTGAGATCTGTATTGTCGAACCGGTGCATCTGTAGAGCAAAGGTTTGGACTAATTGTATTTAAGGCAAAAGGTGAGTTAAACAGGGGACAGGTTCACCATCGTTCCATCTGTAATTTGATTTGAATATGTCGGACATGAAGCTGACCTTTGATCACCTGCGGAACAGTTAACAAGCTTGACCTGGTTGTCATTCGACTTGGAGCATATAAAGATGAAAAAAGTGTTCAAAGCCTTACTGGGCCATGGCACTTCACTGTCTGCAAATCCACAGATAAATAAAACATCAATCACAGATGGAGGGAGGAATAAAATAAAAAAGGAATCAGGCTGCAAGACCTAGAAATGACACTGCAAAGGAAGGAGCTGGGAGTCACGTCTGTCCTGCAGCTTTGAGGGCTGCTTCATTGTGTTCATGCATGCATGTCTGCTGTTACACTTTGCAGGCACTCAGTTCCTAGGAAATTCATCACAGTATACATCTTAAGAAATCTACCTACCTGAAAGACAACTCCATGTACACTGTTAGGTCCAACAAGGCCACAACATATTTGAGGACACGTAGACAAAACTGAGGGTTCAAAAAATTATTTTATTTCAAAACTCTCTTGAACTTTTCTTTTGGTTCAGCTGCTTTAATTTTCTGTGGAGATAAAAAGAGAGTTACAGTGGGGCAAAAAAAAGCATTTAGTCAGCCACCAATTGTGCAAGTTCTCCCACTTAAAAAGATGAGAGAGGCCTGTAATTTTCATCATAGATATACTGTACCTCAACTATGAGAGACAAAAGGAGAAAAAAAAATCCAGAAAATCACATTGTCTGATTTTTAAAGAATTTATTTGCAAAATATGGTGGAAAATAAGTATTTGGTCAATAACAAACAAGCAAGATTTCTGGCTCTCACAGACCTGTAACTTCTTCTGTAAGAGGCTCCTCTGTCCTCCACTCGTTACCTGTATTAATGGCACCTGTTTGAACCCGTTATCAGTATAAAAGACACCTGTCCACAACCTCAAACAGTCACAGTCTAAACTCCACCATGGCCAAAACTAGAGAGCTGTCAAAGGACATCCGAAACAAAATTATAGACCTGCACCAGGCTGGGAAGACTGAATCTGCAATAGTGTGAAGAAATCAACTGTGGGATCAATTATTAGAAAATGGAACACATACAAGACCACTGATAATCTCCCTCGATCAGGGGCTCCACGCAAGATCTCACCCCGTGGGGTCAAAATGATCACAAGAATGGTGAGCAAAAATCCCAGAACCACACGGGGGAACCTAGTGAATGACCTGCAGAGAGCTGGGACCAAAGTAACAAAGGCTACCATCAGTAACACACTACGCCGCCAGGGACTCAAATCCTGCAGTGCCAGACGTGTCCCCCTGCTTAAGCCAGTACATGTCAAGGCCCGTCTCAAGTTTGCTAGAGAGCATTTGGATGATCCAGAAGATGACTGGGAGAAGATCATATGGTCAGATGAAACCAAAATAGAACTTTTTGGTACAAACTCTACTTGTCGTGTTTGGAGGAGAGAGAATGCTGAGTTGCATCCAAAGAACACCATACCTACTGTAAAGCATGGGGGTGGAAACATCATGCTTTGGGGCTATTTTTCTGCTAAGGGACCAGGACGACTGATCCGTGTAAAGGAAAGAATGAATGGGGCCATGTATTGTCAAATTTTGAGTGAAAATCTCCTTCCATCAGCAAGGAGGATGAAACATGGCTGGGTCTTTCAGCATGACAATGATCCCAAACACACCACCAGGGCAACAAAGGAATGTCTTTGTAATAAGCATTTCAAGGTCCTGGAGTGGCCTAGCCCGTCTCCAGATCTCAACCCCATAGAAAACCTTTGGAGGGAGTTGAAAGTCTGTGTTGCCCAGCGACAGCCCCAAAACATCACTGCTATAGAGGAGATCTGCATGGAGGAATGAGCCAACATACAAGCAACAGTGTGTGAAAACCTTGTGAAGACTTACAGAAAACGTTTGATCTCTGTCATTGCCACCAAAGCGTATATAACAAAGTATTGAGATGAACTTTTGTTATTGACCAAATACTTATTTTCCACCATATTTTGCAAATAAATTCTTTAAAAATCAGACAATGTGATTTTCTGGATTTTTTTTTCTCCTTTTGTCTCTCATAGTTGAGGTACAGTATATCTATGATGAAAATTACAGGCCTCTCTCATCTTTTTAAGTGGGAAAACTTGCACAATTGGTGGCTGACTAAATGCTTTTTTGCCCCACTGTAAATATCCTGTTTCCTGTGTCCCAAAAAAAAAGGAAAACAAAAATCCCAAAAGTATTAACAGAAAGGTGGATCTGGTGAGCCGATCAAAAAGAACAAAACGGTACAGCAGGGGGCCGACCATACAGGGCCGTCGAAGCCCCTACTAGTACCGGACTATGGCCAAAAGGAATCTACTGCAAAAGAAAGAATCGAAAACAGGACAACCGGTCCCACCAGGCAAAATCACAACAAAAAATGGCAAACAAACAAAGGCTAACAAAAATACCACATGGCAGGCTGGAGACGTCAGCTGCGGCCGATAGCTACTGGGGACGAGCGCGCTGCGTCAGGACGCATCCTGGTGGTGGTGTTGGAGCGAGCGGAAGGGCCGACTCCCAAACATGTCGAAACCCAGCCTATTTATAGGCAGTCCAAGAGCGCCACAAATTAACAAGACCAATTACATTACAAGAAGGAATTATCCAAACTCCAAAGTCTATTAAACAAAAGTCATTCAACTAAAGTCAGTACAAAACAATCTAGAAAGAAAAAAATAAGCAAAAATAATTATAATGTGCCCAAAGCACATAACATACACACTTTCAAACACAACACGCAATTGTTTCACAGAAAACTGTCTGGGAACTTTAATTCCACTGCTGTTAACTCTTAAAAGTCCTGCACAGCATAGTGAAGGCTTAATTAGGAAATCAATTCTCTTTCAAAGCAGTGCTAAAAGTAGCCAGGGGAAATGAGCTGTGCCATTTGTGGTAAAAACATCTCCAGATTCCAGGATTATCACACTTTGTTTTCCTCACCCTTTCAGAAACAGCTTGTTAACTCTTAGTCACACAATTTGAAAATGAACAGTTGATGCTTGAAGTCATCAAGCCAGGATGTAATTTAATGAGACTTCAAGCTGCAGTAGGTAACTTTTGTTAAAACTGTCATTATGTCCTGACTGAATTATATGAGATAAATTATTTTGAAAAAAACCCCAAAAAACTCTGCTGCCTCCCAGTGATCCTACTGCCATTTATAGAAATACACCACCCCTGGTCAGAAACAACCAATTGGAACGAAGAGGGTCTCAGCGCTGTCAATCATTCTCCTGTATGTGCTGCACTGCTCACACCCTGCCCCTTACTCTGTCCTGTGCTATAGCTCCTTCTCCACATGGTGGATGAACAGTTGTCCTCCTATGGTGAGTTGTTTTTCTGCCATTTGCACAGCTGCAGCAAACTGGCAATCTTGAGCAGAACATACACACCGTGCTGAGATCTGCCTCATGCCTATGAGATATTTCTTCTGACTGGCAGCAGTGCATTTCTGCAGATGGCTGTACAACCACAGGGAGAAAGCAGAGGAGCTATATTTTTTTCGCAGATTATTTGTCTCATACAGTCGGGACACAGTGACAGTTTTTTAGAAATGGAAAAAATCCAAATGCATTTTTTTTTTTTCAAAAGTTACTGATTGCAGGGTTTCCCCCTGAAAACTTGCTCAGCCTGGTGATCAGGGCACCAAGGTGTTTTTGTATTAAAAGATATTAAATTGACAGGAATGGTAAAAATATGTTATTGGAAGACATTACTGACAATACATAAAAAACCCACAACTGGAGTCTTAAACACAACAAATGGAAAAATACAATTAAAATAAGTATCAATTATTTGCGCTTTTATTAAATCCAAATGAAGCCATCAGTTAGTGGATCTTAAAACACAATGTAATGCTGATCACATTTAGAGCCGGCCCAAGGCATACATGAACTAAACTGCTGCTTAAGGCCCTTAGACCTTCAGGGCCCCATAAATGGTAATGTTTTAACACAAACCACAAATATAGAAATGTAACGTGTTTATTATGAATATAAATGCTGTGAAATTTGATTTCATGGTTTCAGCATACATACATTAAAAGATTTTAAATTACTACTAGTATGCACATTGTGATTGCAAGCAACACATGGTAAGATCCACACCTCACCACTAGTTTGTTTCACTTTAGTTTACTTTGTAGCCACTACTTCATCTATATTTTACTCACCCTCAAACAGTGGCAACATCATGAGAATCCCTAACATCCCATTAAAACCAGAAGTCTATTCGCATCAATTGAATAGACACATCCTGTCACACCCAGGCACCTGATCAGGTTTGGGGACAACAATACTTTTCAAACTTTGAGATCTGTTTTCTCCTTGTTCTTGTTTGCAGAATGCCAATATTCAAACGACCGTATAATCTTTTTTTACTATTATTTCTAAGCATTTGACATCATTAGAATCCACACTTTAAGAATCTGTAAATAACTGAAAAGGCTGGTTCCTGGTTTTGTCGTGGCCAGGGACATATTTGAACATCACCTATAGTTTGTGGTCCTCTGTTCGGCTGTAGTAACATGATGAAACTCTGATCCTGCAATCTTTCACCCTTTTATTTCCGCTGTTGCCTAGCAACCAGTGAACTCTTCCTCTGTACGATCCATTCAGATGGAAAAGCAGTGAGCACTGAACCATTTTGTGTGTTAGTTAAAATATACATAAGTTAGATTGGAACTAAAATCTGTAATTACGTAACTTTCATATTTGGAAATGTTTTGATTACTTTGGTAATTTTTAGGCCCACCTCCCATTTAATTTCCCTTTGGGATTAATAAAGTATTTTTGAATTTGAATTAATTTAAAAGATTAAGAACACACCAGGAGGCGTGGTGGAAGTCTTTTGTTTGTCAAATGTCCGTGTGACCATGTGAGTTTTTGGTAAAATAACTTATTGACCAATTTTTGAAGTTGAAACATTAGATTATGTTAGCTTCAGTTTTAATCTGAGTTGTAAGAGATTTTTAGATTTAATTTCATCCATATTTTTGCAAGAAATAAGCTACGTATATTTTTTCAAACAATCAAACAAAACACTTGTTGCTGCTCACATATGGAAGTAAATATGTACCATAAGAATTTGAATAAAAAATGCCTCTGAAATTTGAATGTTGTATATTAGTGCTTATTTTTTCAGTGTTAAAATAAATTCAGAATATATTTTTAACCTAAAAAAAATTCAGTGTCATTATTTGTACATGAAAAAAAAATTCAGTGTCATTATTTGTACATGGTTGCAATTACTTCCATACTCACAGCCTTTCTTGGAAAATTTAGGTTTTGGAACTTAGAAGTCTTGCGACAGTGTCTAGATTAGTGCAAACCACTCCGTCTTCAAACTTGAAATAGATTCTGCTGAGTTTATATGTGACACTGTCCATTATTGTTCTTGACCTTTGACCTTTCAATCAGGTGGGATGTGTTTGTGATTACTTGAACATTTAGTCTTCAAAGTTGATGTATTAGAAGGACGAGGAATGGACAGTGTAAGGATTTTGACTGGGTCAGAAACTTTTGCAAATTTGCAGCTTGTTGGTTGACCATCTGCAATACAGTAGTGTGAGGAAAAAACATTGGTAAATCAGCCACAGGGTCATAGGTCACCAAGACTGATAAGTGCATGTCTGGTATGAAGGTTGGCCCGTGTGCTCCGATTAAACAGACGGGTTTCTGTGACTGAATAAGTTGTTGTCATTTTCAAAGAAATGTCAGAATACACAGCAAACCATAAGCCCCTTTCATTTCAGGGTTGTTGATTATGGTGGTGCAATATTTATTTTAAACATGTAAGCAATGAATGTCAGCAGAGAACTAGAAAATTTCGGAAGAAATTTAGCCGGGGCCTGCCAAGGCGCGCCCGTCGGGCATGGGCCCGGCGTCGTCGCGCCACAAATCGGCGTCGACGCCAAAGGACGCCGCGACGTGATCAGTGGCACGCGGAGAACCGCAAGAACGTTAAGCGAGGCGGACGTGCACCGTTCGGTACGATTTAAAATGTTGTCAAGGCTTTTATTTTGGAAGTTTTGTTAACCTTCATTTCAAAGGGCCAAACTAATCCCATGCGTAATAGTCCTTGGGTTAAAATAGTTATATAATGCTCAAAACACAAGTAGCTGATGTAAAAATATTCAAGGCTTTTATTTTGAAATTTTCAGTATGCTTCATTTCAAAGGGCCAAACTAATACCACGTGTAACAGTGCTTTGGATGAAAAAGTCAAATAAAGCCAAAAAGAGCAATTACGTCATGTAAAATTATTCAAGGCTTTTATTTTGAAATTTTCAGAATGCTTCATTTCAAAGGGCCAAACTAATACCACGTGTAACAGTGCTTTGGATGAAAAAGTCAAATAAAGCCAAAAAGAGCAATTACCTGATGTAAAAATATTCAAGGCTTTTATTTTGAAATTATTATTATGCTCCATTTTAAAGTTCCAAACTAATCCCATGTGTAACAGTGCTTTGGATGAAAAAGTCATATAAAGCCAAAAACAGCAATTACCTGATGTAAAAATATTCAAGGCTTTTATTTTGAAATTTTCAGTATGCTTCATTTCAAAGTTCCAAAGTAATCCCATGTGTAACAGTGCTTTGGATGAAAACGTCAAATAAAGCCAAAAACAGCAATTACCTGATGTAAAAATATTCAAGGCTTTTATTTTGAAATTATTATTATGCTCCATTTTAAAGTTCCGAACTAATCCCATGTGTAACATTGCTTTGGATGAAAAAGTCATATACGGCCAAAAAGAGCAATTACTTCATGTAAAATATTCAAGGCTTTTATTTTGAAATTTTCAGTATGCTTCATTTTAAAGTTCTGAACTAATACCACGTGTAAGAGTGCTTTGGATGAAAAAGTCAAATAAAGCCAAAAAGAGCAATTACGTCATGTAAAAATATTCAAGGCTTTTATTTTGAAACTTTTGTTAAGCTTCATTTCAAAGGGCCAAACTAATACCACGTGTAACAGTGCTTTGGATGAAAAAGTCAAATAAAGCCAAAAAGAGCAATTACATGATGTAAAAATATTCAAGGCTTTAATTTTGAAATTTTTGTTAATATTCATTTCAAAGGGCCAAACTAATACCATGTGTAACAGTGCTTTGGATGAAAAAGTCAAATAAAGCCAAAAAGAGCAATTACGTCATGTAAAAATATTCAAGGCTTTTATTTTGAAATTTGCAGGATGCTTCATTTCAAAGGGCCAAACTAATCCCATGCGTAATAGTCCTTCGGTTAAAATAGTTATATAATGCTCAAAACACAAGTAGCTGATGTAAAAATATTCAAGGCTTTTATTTTGAAATTTTTGTTAAGCTTCATTTTAAAGGGCCAAACTAATACCATGTGTAACAGTGCTTTGGATGAAAAAGTCAAATAAAGCCAAAAAAGAGCAATTACGTCATGTAAAAATATTCAGGGCTTTTATTGTGAAATTTTCAATATGCTTAATTTTAAAGTGTAAAACTAATCCCATGTGTAACAGTTACTGAGTTAAATCAGTTATATACAGCCCAAAGCAGCAAGTAGTTGTAAAGGCCAGTTCTCAGTCCTGATCTGTTTCAACTGAGGATAGATAGAACTACAACGATGCGTATTCGTAGTCCTAACCAGCAGCCAATAGCCTCTTGAGTTCCGTTGCTATGGCAAATAATGGTCTCAGCAGGTGTGAGCTCTGAGCTGTGAGCTCTCAAACACACAAGTGTGTTTGAGCAAACACACTTTACTGAAAAAAAGCATTGGAAACAAATCCTTCTTGTTCGGGAACCGTAATACATATTCGAAAAGCGTTTTAAGCGTATGACAGTTCAATGTGTCTTCTGCGATAGTCCCGAGATTCATATCTGTACCTCACTCAGAGCATTTACAGTGATGAGAGAAAGAAATGTTGTGCCCAGATATGAACCGAGGTCGGCTGTCACTCTAATATGAGCAAAAATGAGAAACTTTGGGTCGCTTAGAGGCAAATTGTGGACAAACCATAACTGGTATCGACGAGCCGTCTTCACTTTCGAAGAGATCACAGACGTATCTACAAAATGAAATTTGAATGGCATTTCTAGGTGAATTTGTGACGACACAGCAAATCCTCAAAAATAGGGTATTTCTAGGATTTTTCCCATTGAGTTATAATGGGGTTTTTTTCGTAGTTTTTTGCGAATTATGTCGCCATGTTAATCCCGAATCCCACCAAAAGTAATAGCTGGAATGGCGTGAATTTTCTGCACGTTTTGATACCTCTTTTGTAGGTGTGCACGCAGCGGTATGAGCCGCATTAACGGTTACGGATGAAAAATAAAGAATAATAATAATAAAGAAACTTTTCTTGGGAGAATAGCAATAGGTTCCTGCCATTGCTTTGCATGGCAGGCCCCAAATAAAAGAATACAAAAATAAAAATGGGAAGGATAATCAAACATCAAAATAAAAACATTTATTCAGTTTGAAACATAGGAAGAAGCTAATGCTTATTAAATCATAATTCTATTTGACTCTGCCAGGATATTCATTCAGCCTATAATGTATAATCCAAATACTTCCCACATTCTAAATATTTCTGCATATGATTTGTTCTCCATGACACAATACACCTCCCAAAAATCATCTACACAATTAATCTGTAGTTATGCAGCAGCTACTGTCTCTACAGGAGCTGTTTTAGAATGTAACATGCTTTATAAATACATTTGACCTTTACCAATATACGTTCTCATAAATGTTAGCCGTCCAGCCATACATTGATTGTGAATAAAACAGAATTTTTTTTTACCTTTTTTACTTCCATATAATCCATTATACCTCACCTGGAAAGTATTACTATATTGTATATCTATTTTTATAACCTGTTAAGTGACTGCGATGCGAATTAGCTTATGCTATAATCTGATGCAGTGCATCAAATAGCGACATTTATGTATGAGCTGTACATTGTCCCTTTTCAAATAAAGTTTTAGTAAAATCCATCAGGTTGGATGGCAGTGTTGTATAGTAACGAAGTAAAAATACTTCACTACTTTACTTAAGTATATTTTGGAGTACTTCATACTTTCTTCAAGTATGAAAATTTTTGATGACTTTCACTTTTACTTCACTATATTTCCGAACTTAATTGCGTACTTTTACTCCGATACATTTTCAATGTGTGGTTTAGTTACTCGTTACAAAAAAGCGAGAGAGAGAAACGCAAATGTTTTGACCCCAGGCTACCGAACAAAGTCCGTAGCCTGCTTGCCTGGGCTTGTTCATCACCTCCAATAGAATACACCTGTTTCGCTTCTCCCATTAAACACAAAGCAAGTCTCGCAATCAGCAGCAGCCACATGGAGGAGGAGACGGAACTACGTCGGACACGGCTCCAGGGGAACCACCAGCTGGTGATGAGAACCCATGGCCTTATTTAAACACAATATACTCTTTCGTGGGTGTTAAAGATTCGTCGAACCACATGCAGTTTATGTTATTCCTGCCCAAAGATGTGGAAATTCTATCTTACAAAAACTCCCTGTCCAACTTGAAGAAACACATCGAGGTAACGTCTTATGAAATGGTTATAATCCTCCTGTTTCAGTAACTATAGCTTGGTCACTAGACACTACTGTATTGTGAAACGTTGACCATAAATGAACTTTGTTTGGCATTGTTTCAGTTCCACACGTGGTGTATTTAGCTTAGGCCTAATGTTGACTGTAGCAGGCTACCTAGACTCCTCTGTTCAAGGGGGGACAGAAGCCATAGCGATAGCATCCATCCATCCATCCATCCATCCATCCATCCATCCATCCATCTTCTTCCGCTTATCCGAGGTCGGGTCGCGGGGGTAGCAGCTTCAGAAGGGAGGCCCAGACTTCCCTCTCCCCGGCCACTTCTTCCAGCTCTTCCGGGGGAATCCCGAGGCGTTCCCAGGCCAGCTGAGAGACATAGTCTCTCCAGCGTGTCCTGGGTCTTCCCCAGGGCCTCCTCTCGGTGGGACGTGCCTGGAACACCTCACCAGGGAGGCGTCCAGGAGGCATCCTGACCAGATGCCCAAGCCACCTCAACTGGCTCCTCTCGATGTGAAGGAGCAGCGGCTCTACTCTGAGTCCCTCCCGGATGACTGAGCTTCTCACCCTATCTCTAAGGGAGAGCCCAGCCACCCTACGGAGAAAACCCATTTCGGCCGCTTGTATCCGCGATCTCGTTCTTTCGGTCATGACCCAAAGCTCATGACCATAGATGACGGTGGGAACGTAGATCGACCGGTAAATCGAGAGCTTCGCTTTTTGGCTCAGCTCTCTCTTCACCACGACGGACCGGTACAGCGCCCGCTTGACGGCAGACGCTGCGCCAATCCGCCTGTCGATCTCCCGCTCCCTTCTTCCCCCATTCGTGAACAAGATCCCGAGATACTTAAACTCCTCCACTTGGGGCAGGACACCCCCCCTGACCCGGAGAAGGCACTCTACCCTTTTCCGGCTCAAGACCATGGCCTCGGATTTGGAGGCACTGATCCCCATCCCGGCCGCTTCACACTCGGCTGCGAACCGCTCCAGCGAGAGCTGCAGATCACGATCTGATGAAGCCAAAAGGACCACATCGTCTGCGAAAAGCAGAGATGAGATCCTAAGGCCACCAAATCGGATCCCCTCAACACCTTGGCTGCGCCTAGAAATTCTGTCCATGAAAGTGATGAACAGAATCGGTGACAAAGAGCAGCCCTGGCGGAGTCCAACTCTCACGGAAACGAGCCCGACTTACTGCCGGCAATGCGAACCAGACTCTGACACCGGTCATACAGGGACCTGACAGCCCGTATCAAAGGGCCCGGTACCCCATACTCCCGGAGAACCCCCCACAGGGCTCCCCGAGGGACATGGTCGAACGCCTTCTCCAAGTCCACAAAACACATGTAGACTGGTTGGGCGAACTCCCATGCACCCTCCAGGACCCTGCCGAGGGTGTAGAGCTGGTCCAGTGTTCCACGACCAGGATGAAAGCCACACTGCTCTTCCTGAATCCGAGGTTCGACTATCCGACGGACCCTCCTCTCCAGGACCCCTGAATAGACCTTGCCAGGGAGGCTTAAGAGTGTGACCCCTCTATAATTGGAGCACACCCTCCGGTCCCCCTTTTTGAACAGGGGGACCACCACCCCAGTCTGCCAATCCAGGGGAACTGCCCCCGATGTCCATGCGATATTGCAGAGTCGCGTCAACCAACACAACCCTACAACATCCAGAGCCTTAAGGAACTCCGGGCGGATCTCATCCACCCCCGGAGCCCTGCCACCGAGGAGCTTTTTAACCACCTCGGCGACCTCGCCCCCAGAGATTGGAGAGCCCAACCCAGAGTCCCCAGGCTCCGCTTCCTCAGTGGAAGGCATGTTGGTGGGATTGAGGAGGTCTTCGAAGTACTCTGCCCACCGACCCACAACGTCCCGAGTAGAGGTCAGCAGCACACCATCCCCACTATAAACAGTGTTGGTGCTGCACCGCTTCCCCCCCCTGAGACGCCGGATGGTGGACCAGAATCGCCTCGAAGCCGTGCGGAAGTCTTTCTCCATGGCCTCTCCAAACTCCTCCCACGCCCGAGTTTTTGCCTCAGCAACCGCCCAAGCCGCATGCCGCTTCGCCCGCCGGTACCCATCAGATGCTTCCGGAGTCCCACAGGCCAAAAAGGCCCGATAGGACTCCTTCTTCAGCCTGACGGCATCCCTCACCGAAGGTGTCCACCAACGGGTTCGAGGGTTGCCGCCGCGACAGGCACCGACAACCCTGCGGCCACAGCTCCGATCGGCCGCCTCGACAATGGAGGCACGGAACACGGTCCACTCAGCCTCCATGTCCCCCACCTCCCCCGGGACGTGTTCGAAGTTTTGCCGGAGATGGGAGTTAAAGCTCCGTCTCACAGGGGATTCCGCCAGACGTTCCCAGCAGACCCTCACAACACGTTTGGGCCTGCCAGGTCTGACCGGCTTTCGCCCCCACCACCGGAGCCAACTCACCACCAGGTAGTGGTCAGTGGACAGCTCCGCACCTCTCTTCACCCGAGTGTCCAAGACATACGGCCGCAGATCCGATGAAACGATGACAAAGTCGATCATCGAACTGCGGCCTAGGGTGTCCTGGTGCCAAGTGCACATATGGACACCCTTATGCTTGAACATAGTGTTCGTTATGGACAATCCATGGCGAGCACAGAAGTCCAGCAACAGAACACCGCTCGAGTTCAGGTCGGGCGGGCCGTTCCTCCCAACCACGCCCCTCCAGGTCTCACTGTCGTTGCCCACGTGAGCGTTGAAGTCCCCCAGCAGAACAAGGGAGTCCCCAGGAGGAGCACTCTCCAGTACCCCCTCTAAGGACTCCAAAAAGGGTGGGTAATCTGAACTGTCGTTCGGCCCGTAAGCACAAACGACAGTCAGAACCCGTCCCCCCACCCGTAGGCGGAGGGATAGCGATAGCAATTTAGACTAAATTTAACGAACATAGGAAAGGCATGCAAATTCAAAACCAGGTTTACAGATGCCAATAAGCTGCATTTCCCTCCCAATTCTTTTTTTCTTTTGCATAATGACCAGTTGTGTGCACCACCTACTGACTGTAGCATTGACTGATTCACTGATTTGTGAAGTAGAGTAATCGTAACAGCTCTTTTTCTTCATGTTGGCCGCATTTTCTGTACTATTTATTTTTCTCATTTTCAGCACTGACCTTACTTGAACTTAAGGCTTACAAAAACTTTGTATTTTCTGTCCTGGAGGGTATACTAAGAAGCTGGTTCAGTTGTAAAGCAGGTTAAGTTAACCTTGTGCTATAGGTAAAGCACCTAATTTTCTTAACTAAATGATGCCTGCAGGTTTATCTATTAGCAGGTTTCATTTTGCCTGCACTTGGTTGGGTACATTATTTTAAGTGTATTTGACAAGTTTACCAAAATATAAAAAATGTCATTCAAACTGCATTTGCTTTGTTTTACTTTTTACTTGTACTTTTCATTACATTACTTGAGTACATCCATTTTTACCGTAATTTCCATACTTAAGTACAAGAAGTTTCAGATACTTTAAGACTTTAACTCAAGTAACATTTCAGTCAGTGACTTCGACTTTTACCAAAGTCATATTTTGGAGAGGTACTTATACTTTTACTTGACTCTGAGATTTCAGTACTTTATACAACACTGTTGTATGGTAGGCGTCTGTCAGCCGTCTTCAGATCTCTTCAGAGATTTCAACTCAGATTCCAGTCTTGGCCTTCCAGGATGTCCTCAGAGAGGTTCTGAAGCATCTCCTTTGGTGCTGTAAATCTGGATGTAAACAATGGATGACAATTTTAAATATGAAATGATCAACTGTGAAATCTCAAATGCCTATGGACAGTGTGTGTGGCTAACAAAAGTTTTCATTTCATTATTCCTTTATTTAACCAGGTAAACCCCCTTGAGATCTAGATCTCATTTTCAAGAGGGACCTGGGCAAAAGTGTTGCTCACAATATCGTGTGAACCAACTAAGCAGGGAATCTAATCAATTCACAGGGTTTCCTGAATCAATATTGAATTAGGAAAAACATTCCTTTGTATTGATTAATACTGTAGATGTTTTTACCCATCCCTATTTGTTACGGTGTAAATTGATTTACACCGTAGAGCGATCATAAATGGCGGCGCGTGTAGACGCTGCGGCTCGAAGCTCCCGTGTTTTCGTTTTTGTTAGCCTGTTTTTATTGATGTCTTCGCTCAACACACTACTGGAAGCCGTTACAACTTACAGCAGATTAGAACTGTGGGACATAGGAACACAGTTTGGACTTCACACACCCACCAAGCTGGACTTTATTCCTCCAGAGCTGCTACGAACACCTGGGACTATGATCATTCCCCCCATGCTGCCAAGGCGACGGAGGAGGCAGCGCAAACAAAAGAGGGGTAAGAGAGCCGGCGTGCGTGCTACGCTACAAGCTAGCCCTCACAGACCGGCCCTCCCCAGCCTCTTCCTCGCCAA
Organism: Xiphophorus maculatus; assembly: GCF_002775205.1. Taxonomy (NCBI): domain Eukaryota; kingdom Metazoa; phylum Chordata; class Actinopteri; order Cyprinodontiformes; family Poeciliidae; genus Xiphophorus; species Xiphophorus maculatus. The sequence goes on from NC_036459.1 coordinate 19,754,135, forward strand.
TGCCAGGTCCCTCGTCAACAAAATCGACGAGATGCGACTCCGGATTACTTCTCGCCGGATGGACAGCTGTGTGACTGTTGTCACAGAGACCTGGCTGGATGACAACATCCCGGATGCAGCGGTGGAGATAATGGGGCGCGCTCTGTTCCGGGCGGATCGGACTGCAGCTTCGGGTAAGGGCAGAGGCGGAGGTTTGGCATTGTATGTACACAATGCCTGGTGTACAGCCACACACTCTGTCGGCACATTCTGCTCTCCTGACTTGGAATATCTGGTGGTGAAATGCAGACCCTTCAAGTTGGTGAGAGAACTCTCGTCCATTGTGATTGTGGCTGTCTACATACCACCGAGGGCTAATGCTAAGTTAGCATTAGAGGAGCTGTACTGCCTGATCAGCATGCAGATGAACTCCAGCCCGGAGGCGGCCGTGATTGTGGCGGGGGACTTCAATCACGTGGAACTGAAGGCTGTGTTTCCCAAATTCCACAAATCCATAAACTTTCCCACCAGAGACAATAACATTTTGGACCAGGTCTACTGCAATATCCCCGGAGCCTACAAGGCTGTAGCAGCTCCACATCTGGGCATGTCTGACCACATCTCAGTGGAGCTGATTCCTGTCTACAAGCCTCTGGCCTGCAGAACTAAGCCGACCACCAGAATAGTTCAGGTCTGGACTGAGGAGACCTCCTCTGCACTTCAGGACTGCTTTGAGCATACAGACTGGAGTGTGTTCAGGGACGGCGCAGACTTGGAGGAATACTCATCGTCCGTTCTGTCCTATGTTCAGTTCTGCACCGACGCTGTCCTCCCTGTTAAGACCATAAAAGTGTTTCCAAACCAGAAACCATGGCTGGACAGCACAGTACGGGCCCTGCTGAAAGCCCGGGATGCTGCCTACAGGTCTGGAGACAGGTTGGCTTATAGCAGGGCCCGGTCAGAACTGAAAAAAGGTATTAAGCAGGCCAAGCTCCAGTACAAACAGCAGATTGAGGAACACTTCATCAACAACAACCCCCGAAGCATGTGGAGAGGCATAAGAACCATGACGGACTACAAACACAGCACTCAGCTGACCAGCCGCGACCCCACCCTGCCTGACACCTTAAACAGTTTCTTTGCCCGCTTTGACACGGCGGGCAGCAGAGAAGCCGTACATTTACCCCAACTGGAAGAGCAGCACCAGCCCCTCGTCCTACAGAAGCATCAGGTGACGTCCACCCTGAGGAGGATCAACACCCACAAAGCTACAGGACCGGACAAGGTGTCAGGCCAGACGCTGAAAACCTGCGCCGACCAGCTGGCAGGAGTGTTTCTGGACATTTTCAATCTGTCCCTGCAGCTCGCCATGGTTCCTGAGTGTCTCAAGTCTTCCACCATCATCCCTGTACCGAAGAAGATGTCCATCACCAGCCTGAACGATTACCGGCCCGTCGCTCTGACCCCGGTGATCATGAAGTGCTTTGAGAGGATTCTTCTGAGGTACATCAGAGACTTTATCCCCGCAAACCTGGACAGCCTTCAGTTCGCCTACAGAGCGAACCGGTCAACAGAGGTTGCTGTCTCCATCACTCTGCACACAGCCCTGGCCCATCTGCAGCATCCCAACACCTACGTTAGGATGCTATTTGTAGACTTCAGCTCAGCATTTAACACCGTCATCCCAGACAAGCTGGTGCTGAAACTACTCGAGGTGGGGCTGCCCGCTTCACTGTGCCACTGGATCAGAAACTTCCTCACCAACAGGCCTCAGGTGGTGAGAATAAGTGGCTCAACATCGTCCCCACTGGTCCTCAACACAGGCACGCCGCAGGGCTGTGTGCTCAGCCCAGCTCTCTTCACCCTGTTTACACACGACTGCATGGCCATCCACCCCACCAACACAGTCGTGAAGTACGCGGACGACACAACAGTAGTGGGTCTCATTTCAGACAACAACGAGACCCACTACAGAGAGGAGATTCTGCAGCTCACTCAGTGGTGTTCAGCCAACAACTTGGTGCTGAACACAGGGAAGACCAAGGAGGTCATTGTGGACTACAGAAGGTCCAGGAAGACGGATCACACTCCCCTTCTCATAGATGGAGAAGTGGTGGAATGTGTGGACAACATCAAGTTCCTGGGCCTCCACATCACATCTGACCTCTCCTGGAACACAAACACCTCCCACCTGGTGAAGAAAGCACAACAAAGGCTCTTCTTCCTCAGGAAACTGAGACAGGCTGGACTTTCCTCACGGCTGCTCGTGAACTTTTACAGGGCGATGATCGAGAGCATCCTCTGCCTCAACATGACTGTGTGGTATGGCAGCTGCACAGCATTGGAGAGGAAACAACTGACACGGGTGGTGAGAACAGCACAAGGCATTGTGGGATGCCCCCTCCCAGACCTGGACTCCATTTACACAGACCGGGTCAAGAAGAGAGCTGGATCCATAGCCATGGATTCCAGCCACCTGGGCCACAGACTGTTTGTGCCGCTCCCATCAGGCAAGCGGTACAGGAATATACGGACTACAACAAACAGACTGAGAAACAGTTTCTTCCCCACAGCCGTCAGAGCCATTACTCCCCCCCCCCCACACATATCATAACCTCGCAGTCACACATACATATCCCCCATCCCCACACAATCATATTGTTCTGCACTTTGCACTGTCACATCATCTGTACTTTGCCATAATTGGACCTGCTGCTACTTCTTTGGTGTGGTTGAGTGCCTTTAGTTAATTTAGTTGTATATATTGTTATTATTATTATTGTGTGTTAGCTTATTTTTACTGTATATATTTGACCTTTTGCACGGGAGCTGCAATGGAAATTTCGTTGAATTCTGTTCAATGACAATAAATGCTATCTAATCTAATCTAATCTAAAATTGTGATATTTTTATGTAAACTTATTTAATTTTTCAATATTAGGCCTGAAAACATTTTAGTGTAAGTCGCAGCACCTCGTGCACCTCTGGATCTTTGTAAGTCGGTGTGAATCGCGCGCGCCGCCGTTCACACAAATTGGACGATCTGGAAGATTGTCTTCCAGGCGACTCCAATGGAAACCTTAACTATAAACGCCATCCTGCTGTCTTGGCTCAAAAACGCTCAACCCGAACTGTGGAAAGCGACTAGAACTCAGCCTTCAGTCCCTGACGTCACCGACAGAGAGAAAAGAGGATGTAAACTAGGCGGCTGGGCTGATCCAGTTTACAGTCAGTCTACAGTTAACTCACTTTGTGAATAATGTCAGAGTTGCCACCTGTAACTAGTCCGGTTCCTTCGATGCGTTGCCAGTTTTGGCGGGTCTGAATCGCTGCCAACAAAAAACTCCGGTTCATCTCCAAGACGAGGAACAAAATATGCGTCCAGTTTTGGGCTTTTCCTTGCTCTCTTTTTTCCATCCTTTTCACTTTGCCGCTTCATGTGTGGTAATGTGGCCTCGTTTTTTCTTTTTTTGAGTTCATTTCATGTAGGGTGACCATATTTTACTTTGGGAAAACCCGGACAACCTGCAGCGGGGGCGGGGGGTTGGTGAAACCAGAACACCTTGGAGCAGGGCGTGGGGGGCTGCCCGCACTGACGCGGCTCAGGGATTACGTGACACGCAGCGCCGTGCGCAGTGCCCTACAGTGCACTGTAAGCTATGTAATGTGTTTTGAGGCAGTTGACCAAAATCCAGGATGATTTTTAAATTCCCCTCGGACATCTTTTTAGGTCTGAAAAGTAGGACATGTCCGGGAAAAAGAGGACGTCTGGTCACCCTAATTTCATGTCTCTTACATTGCTGTTTTGGATTTGCTTGTTATATTTTGAAGTTATTAACTTTTTTTATTGGATTTAGTTTGGGTTAGATTCTTGGTTTGTTGTGTTGCATGTTTTTCTGATTTTGTTTTGCTTTTGAGGTGACGTTACCCTCCTACCTGCAGTGGCACAGGTGTTCTCAATTAGCCGAGGAGCGTGCAGACCGGGACGCCGGTAATAAAGAGGTAGCTGTGCAGTTGAAGCAAAAAGCAGACGGAGCCGGACAGATCACAGGAGTAGGAGCAGCAGAGCGGCGGAACTGGTGGAATGGAGGACTGGTGTACTGGTTGCCGCGGAGGTTCATCCAGCTGATCGCCGTCGAGGAACGGACTGCCGGGTGTTGGAGAACGAGTGGTCGGATTGTCGCCGAGATTCGTCATGGCCGTGGAGGATCGGTCGGCTGGTGACAAGAAGGACTGAGCGCCGGAGAGGACCGCGCCCCCCCTTGGGCTAGCTAAGAGTCCATTCTTCCTTATACAGACTTAGCCATTGACTCTGCCGCTCATTACTGCCCTACATCTTTTTTTAAAGTGACACATCTTTTTAAAAATGAATTATTGTAAATTTTATTGGTCTTAAAACTCTGTCCACAATCCCTGCAGTCCCTAACACTCGGGTGCCACACATGGAGCTCCCCTCATGTTAACTTAGTCCGTAGAAATGCTCTAGCTATTTCTAGATAGCAGTTTGCCATCTGTTGCCAAGTGACTGATGATGACGTTGGTGGACGGCTGGTGACAAGCTTTATCCAGCCGTAAAACTGGGTAAAGCTTGTCACATATTGTCTCCAAGAATACACTTGGAGACAATATGGACGGTCCACTTGTAATTTTGTGTGTCATAAAGTTAAATGTAAGAGTGAAAATAAAGCCAGTCATGTAGCAGAACATTTTATTCAATATTTTGCACCCACTATGTCACTAAAATCAGTCGGTCTTGTTAAGTTTTTTTTACCGCTCCAGGGGTCTTTTTGTGGGCTCTAGTGTCCCTTATATTAAAGTAGGCTGACAGGAAAGGGGAAAGACATGCTGCAAGTATCGTCGGAAAGAAATATCATGAAGACCAGATTATCCTCACTGTGTGTTCAGTCGTTTCTCCCCTGCTGTCGTCTGATCTACTGTATCTGAGAGCCATGCCTCAACTCTATCTGCCGTGGTACCTTTAAAAATCTGCTGCACAGCCCTGTGATCACAACACTGACTGATTAGGAATATAGCCAACAATTAAGTATGGCAACAATTGTTTCACTGTCTGGTTTTCTACAAGTTAAAATCCTAACTTTGAAAATAAAGTGCATTTAGGCTAAGCTTACTTTATTGGCTCTCACCTGAGGAGCCTAACTAGATTTTTTTTTTCCAAAGTCTGCATGAGTTTTGTCAGTCTTGGAGCAGACACTTAAGGAGACAGATGATTAGCTGGATCATTTAGGATTTAAATATGTTTGCATTGGCTGCTTGACTTAACATCACAATTCATTTTGCGCCACAACCAAGTGGAGCGGATTGTCCAGCAGAGGTCAACAGGCCGGGACTCGAACCTGTGACGGCCACATAAACGCACGCTTTACCCCTGTGCCACTGCAACGTCCCAATTTTCCGCTGTTTAAATAACATCTCTGCTGGGAATGAACTAGGATTGAAGCTAACATTATTTTAGTAATCGAACACACCGTGTTCCAAATTATTATGGAAATTGGATTTAAGTGTCATAAAGATTACATTTTTTGTTGTGCTATTAAATTTATAGATGGTATTGTGTGTCAGGGCTCTTTGAATCTAATTTTAATATAGTTAATTTCAGAGAGCTGGGTTGATTAGTTTGTCTGATGAGCTCAATTAAAGGAAATCTACTTAAGGGTTATTATATATATATTATATAAGGATGTTCCACATTATTAAGCAGGCCACAGGTTTCAAGCAATATGGGAAAGAGAAAAGATCTCTCTGCTGACAAAAATCATCAGATAGTATACAGTCATGGCCAAAAGTATTGAGAATGACACAAATATTATATTTTCACATGATCTGCTGCCCTCTGGTTTTTATGTGTGTATGTCAGATGTTGTCATCACATACAGAAATACAATTGCAATCATATTATGAGTAACAAAAGCTTTTAATGACAGTTAGAATGAGTTAATGCAGCAAGTCAATATTTGCAGTGTTGACCCCTCTTCTTCAGGACCTCTGCAATTCTCCCTGGCATGCTCTCAATCAATTTCTGGACCAAATCCTGACTGATAGCAGTCCATTCTTGCACAATCAATGCTTGCATTTTGTCAGAATTCCTAGGTTTTCGTTTGTCCACCCGTCTCTTGATGATTGACCACAAGTTTTCAATGGGATCAAGATCAGGGGAGTTTCCAGGCCATGGACCCAAAATCTCTATGTTTTGTTCCCTGAGCCAGTTAGATATCACCTTTGCTTTATGGCAAGGTGCTCCATCATGCTGGAAAAGGCATTGTTCATCACCAAACTGCTCTTGGACGGTTGGGAGAAGTTGCTCTCGGAGGACATACTGGTACCATTCTTTATTCATGGCTGTGTTTTTAGGTAAGACTGTGAGAGAGCCGACTCCCTTGGCTGAGAAGCAACCCCACACATGAATGGTTTCAGGATGCTTTACAGTTGGCATGAGACAAGACTGGTGGTAGCGCTCACCTTGTCTTCTCCGAACAAGCTGTTTTCCAGATGTCCCAAACAATCGGAAAGGGGATTCATCAGAGAAAATGACTTTACCCCAGTCCTCAGCAGTCCACTCCCTGTACCTTTTGCAGAATATCAGTCTGTCCCTGATGTTTTTCCTGGAGAGAAGTGGCTTCTTTGCTGCCCTCCTGGAGACCAGGCCTTGCTCCAAGAGTCTCCACCTCACAGTGCGTGCAGATGCACTCACACCTGCCTGCTGCCATTCCTGAGCAAGCTCTGCACTGCTGGTAACCCGATCCAGCAGCTGAAACACTTTTAAGAGACGGTCCTGGCGCTTGCTGGTCTTTCTTGGGCGCCCTGGAGCCTTTTTGGCAACAATGGAACCTCTCTCCTTGAAGTTCTTGATGATGCTATAGATTGTTGACTGAGGTGCAATCTTTCTAGCTGCGATTCTCTTTCCTGTTAGGCCATTTTTGTGCAGTGCAATGATGACTGCACATGTTTCTTTCGAGGTAACCATGGTTCACAGTAGAGAAACAATGATGCCAAGCACCAGCCTCTTTTTAAAGTGTCCAGTGGTGTCATTCTTACTTAATGATGACAGATTGATCTCCAGCCCTGTCCTCATCACCACCCACACCTGTGTTAATGGAGCAATCACTGAAACAATGTTAGCTGGTCCTTTTAAGGCAGGGCTGCAATGAAGTTGAAATGTGTTTTGGGGGATAAAGTTCATTTTCTAGGCAAATATTGACTTTGCAATTAATTGCTGTTACGCTGATTACTCTTTATAACATTCTGGAGTATATGCAAATTGCCGTTATAAAAACTGAAGCAGTAGACTTTGTAAATATTAACATTTGAATCATTCTCAAAACATTTGGCCATGACTGTAGTGCTGTATGACAAGATATGAAAACATTAGATATTTAACGAAAACTGAAGCGTTATCGTACTGTGAAGAGATTTGTGGCTGATTCAGAACAAAGATGGGTTTGTACAGATAAAGGCAGAATGAGGAAGGTTTCTGTTAGACAAATTCATGGGATTAAGAGAGCAGCTGTTAAAATGCCCTTACAAAGCAGCAAACAGTTATTTGAAGCTGCTGGTGCCTCTGGAACCTCAAGGTGGAGGATCCTCCAGAGGCTTGCGGTGCATGAACCTACTATTGGGCCCCTAACCAGAGCTCACAAGCAGAAACGGCCGCAGTGGGCCCAGATGTACATGAAGATTCATTTTCAAACAAACTTGTTCACTGATGACCACTGTACAATCCTGGATGGTCCAGATGGATGCAGTAGTGGATTGGTGGTGGATGGTCACCACGTCCCAACACGACTGTGACGTCAGCAAGGAGGTGGTGGAGTCATGCTTGGGGCCGAAATCATGGTGAGAGAGAGAGAGCTGGTTGGCCCCTTCAGAGTCCCCGAAGGTGTGAAAATGACCTCAACAAAGTAAATGGACTTTCTGACTGATCACTTTCTTTCATGTTCAAAAAGAAGAGCCAGACCTTCAGTATCAAAATCATCTTTATGCATGACAATGCAACCATCTCATGCTGCAAGGAATGCTACTGTGCCATTTGCTGCTATGGGCATAAAAGGGGAGAAACTCATGGTGTGGTCACCATCCTCCTCTGACCTCTGACCTCAACCCTATTGAGAACCTTTGGAGTTTCCTCAAGCAGAAGATCTGAGGGTGGAATGCAGTTCATATCAAACCAGCAGCTCTGGGAAGGTATTCTGACATCCTGCAAAGAAATTCAAGCAGAAACTTTCCACAAACTCACAAGTTCAATGGATGCAAGAATCCAATGTTAATTGATCCAATGGAACTCGGTCTGTTAAGATGTTTTGATTGAAATAGCTTTTGATTTTAGTACATGTGACCACTTAATGCTGCACATTCAAAGAATGACTGTTTGAAGTTCTATATAATCCATAAAATGTTTAGAAAATCTGCTGTGCATAATAATTTGGAAAAGTGCATTTTGAGCTTTTTATTTTTGAAAAAAATACTGTTCTCATGGGAAGCTTTGTTGAGTAAAATTTGATTTATACTGTAATAGTTCATGACTTGAAAATTATACTGACCATCATTTACATTGACCATTTAAGAAAATCAGAGAAAATATCACTTGCATAATAATTTGGAACACGGTGTAAATTATCAGTTATTATGATGATTATTTGATTAATCAGATAAAATAATTGACACATTCTGCAGATTTTTCATTTAACACGTAGGCCTCTTTTATACAATATTAGAATACATTAAATAAGAAATAACCATTTTTGTCTAAAATACAGTAACAGCATTCCTTTAGCAAGCTTTTGATCATTTTTATTGCAAACAAATCCATGGTGAACAAGGGTGCCGGGATAGGTTTCCCTAAAATGTAAGTTTTCATAAAAAACCCAAATACAAACAAAAACACATCAAAATTTCTATGTAGCATGCAATGGACAGATAAAATACACTAATTTCTTCCTATAGTAGTCACATTTAGCAGGAAAATTAATATGCAGTTGCAGCAGGCAAGCAGTAAACTAAGCTATCTGGAATCAAAAGTTCAGCAGGTTTGAACCGGAGGTTGAGAGACATTGTGCTGAAAATCTAAAAATAAAACCTCTGACAACTGCAGACATCACAAAGGACGAATGCAGGACGAAGAGAGGTGATCTGCGCTGGTCGGGAGTTTATAAATTATTTTATTTGTCAAATAGTTTAAATAGAATAATTTTGCCTGCTTTCTGCGTAACGTCAACTGATAATCGCTGTATAAAGTCCTTGACTTTAAAAAGTTTTAGGAGATATTTGAGGTTTCTTTAGGATGTGTGCTTGTGTTTGAGCATTATCCATGGACCAATGCTGTGCTTTACTAACAGGTTATTTACATAACCTGAAGTGTGTTCCCACAGGTGGCACTACAAGGCAACCCAAAGAAAGTTGTGATTTCCAGTGAACTCCTTGCTTATCAGAAGTGTTGGCATAACAACCAGCTTCCCTGGGGTACTGACAATAATTTAAATATAGAGATGAGTTGTCTAGGTCTTAATGTTTAAAACGTACTTGTTTATTCAGAATCACAACTGAAGTTGAGAAATCTGTGTACGAGTCAGAGCATGTATGCTCTTTATAATGCACCATAGAGACAAAATGTTTTTAACATCTATATTAGATGTGGGTATAAAGAACAGTGAAATCCATGCAAGTGACCAGATATTTTAATGCATACCAGCATTTACATTGATAGAACTTAAACTTTAGCACTTAACCACATATTGCATCCCAGCAGTCTTCTTTAGGCATTAATATTGCGTAATGATTTGGTATGTTGTGCATTTCTATTGATCACAGTAATCATGCAGGATTTCACTGTGCCTGACCAGGACCTTTTGGTGTGTTTTTTCACTGTAAACATAGGTTTTCTTTGGGTTCTCTGAGTCCAAAACACACTTGTAAGGCTAATTAGCCTCTCCAAGCTGCTCTTGGGTGTGTGTCTGTGCGTACAAGACTGTTCTTGTGTTTCTGGAATGGCACTCATCCAGGGTGTCTGCATCTTACCCATCGACTGCTGGAGATTTACACCCATCCCCATGGGTGCATGACTAATAGCTATGTGTAAAGATTTGTGTTTTGTCTACTTTCTGATGCTTCCTTCTGAGATAGGGTGTGTGGAACTGTTTCATTTTTCTGGCACAATATCACGGTTGAATTAAGAGCCATTTTCAAACTTTTTAAGTTGTCTAAGTGGATTTCTAATTTCTTTAAAAATGACAATATGTGCATAAGACTGTTTTTTTTGTACTAAAATAGATGCTACTAATAATTGATGAATGAATTGAGCCACTTGCCTCTGTCTCCTTGTTGTGAAGTGACCCAGCAGAGCCAGATTTGGATGAAAATGTTTTCTAGTGAGGCTACACAGGATCACTGTGATGACAAGAATATGAACCCAGTTTGTGTGAAAGCTGCCAAGCCTCTTTCACTGATGTCAACAATCAGGGTTTTACCAGCTGAGCTCAACCTGACACTCCACTTTATTGTGTGTGTGTTTGAAACAAACACAGAGGACAACATGAATAGGATTTGTGAGATTAACTAGTGCTCTGAAGTCAGCTGGGGGCTTATGTTCTGTTTATGATTATAGTATTAAAGCAAAATATGGCAGCAGAAATTGGCTTTTTGAAGGATGAAAAACTGTTATTTCTGAGGATTCTTCATTTGGAAAATTCTAATGTGATTGAGCATCATTTTGGGGTCAGAATTAAGTTGCATTAAAGGGGGTATTATACTTAACTGTTGCCTTCTCAGGGTTTCCAACACAAATCTTGCTAAGTCCAGTGGTCGGATCTCCAGGGCCGCCCACTAGCCGGCCACCATTTTTTTTTGTATTAAAAAATACTACGTTGACAGGAAAGGTAAAATTATGACTTTGTAATTGCCTATTTGAAGACTTTGTTTATGTGATGATAATTGTATTACTGTTTCACTTGATTTAAATATTTGAAACATCAAAAATGATGAATTTGGCCCAAACAGAGGTCAACATAACAGACTTCAACAGATGTAGTAACAAAAGAACTCAAGCACAAAACTGACCCTACAAATTTTGTGCTTGTGAGGTCACAAGCTTGCTTTACTAACAGAAAGCAAGTTTACTTAAAACGTGGCTGATTAGAATACTGCTGACACACAAGGGGTAAATAACAAACTGACATACAAACCTTAATTAACAAAGTCAAAGTAATACTATAAGTAATTTTTAAATACAACAAATAGCAATAGAACTCACTGCCAAAAGAGAAGAAAAACTAAAGAAACAAACAATTTCCCCCTTCCTCTGGTGAACAGATGGTGTCATGCCAGCCATATAAAAGAACAAAGTGGCCTGGTTTCATTTTTTGGCGCCGGCACAGCTGGCTGCTTGCAGACGCAGCTCCCGTCGTGTGTGTTAATCTGTGTATATTTGCTGTAACCGATTAAGGATCCGTGCTTAAAGAACCTATAGATCATCAGTTAAGCTTTCCACAATGGCTGGATGTGGTTCTGTCGCTGTTCTCTGCGTTCTTCTGCTACTTTTTCTACTCTTTGTTACGGAGAACCTCGCCGAACGGAGTAGCGGCATTGTTTACGCACGTGAACAGCTGATTGCGCTGTGTAAGCCTCTGCTGCTGCCCGGAGACAGGCCTGTGGTCCCAGAGGAGTTACGGAGGAGACGACAGGGCTGCGGGTCTGGAGTTAAACGGAGGGAGAAGAGGAGACGGCACAAACCAGCGGTACTGGCGATTATTGTGGGGAACGTGAGGTCTTTGGGGAATAAGACAGACGAGCTCACGGCGCTGGTTAGGACCCAGAAGGAGTACAGGGAGTGCAGTATCTTCTGCTTCACGGACACCTGGCTACACTCGCTTATTCCGGACTACAGCGTGGAGGTCCCTGGATTTTCCTTGGTGCGGGGGGACAGGGACTTTTCCAAGAGTCGGAAGAAGAAGGGCGGCGGGATTGCACTTTATGTGAGTGAGAGGTGGTGTAATCCCGGTCATGTTAACGTGAAGGAACAGATTTGTAGCCCGGACATTGAACTTCTGGCTGTGGGAATGCGGCCGTATTATTTACCGAGGGAGTTTACATCCGCCATTTTGATCGCTGTTTACATTCCCCCATCAGCTGATGCAGCGGTGGCCTGTGACGTCATCAGCTCTACCGCAGCCAAACTCCAGACTCAACACCCGGACGCCTTCATGGTCATCACAGGTGACTTTAACCATGCCTCATTGGACAAAACTCTACACAACTTCCAGCAGTATGTTGACTGTCCCACCAGGGAAAACAAAATGCTGGATCTCCTGTATGCTAATGCCAAAGATGCATACAGCACCACAGCCATGCCCCCCCTTGGCAGGTCGGACCACATCTTGGTAAGGATGACTCCCAAGTATGTTCCTCTAGTGAGTAGGCAGCCTGTGCGCATCAGGACGGTGAGGAGGTGGACACAGGAGGCAGCTGAGGCACTGCAGGACTGCTTTGGGTCGACAGACTGGGATGTGATCTGTGGGCCTCATGGGGAGGACATCGACAACATGTCTGACTGCATCACGGACTACATCAGATTCTGTGAGGAGACTGTCATGCCAGCCCGGACCGTGCGTTGCTTCTCCAACAACAAACCCTGGATTACCAGTTAGAAGTGACCTGAAGGCATTTCTAAACAAAAAGAAGATGGCTTTCAGGTCTGGAGATAAGGAGGAGCAGAGGAGAGTCCAGCGTGAACTCAGAGAGACACTGAGGACATGCAAGGACAACTACAGGAGGAAGCTTGAGTCCAAACTCGAGCAGAACAGTGTGAGAGATGTGTGGAAAGGAATGAAGCACATCACTGGGATGAAGGGGAAGGACACACAGACATCTGGGAGCCTGGATAGAGCAAACCAGTTTAACCAGTTTTTCAACAGGTTTATCTCACCTCCTGCTACTCCCCTACCACCACCATCCCCCCACACATCCACACTGCCCCAAGTTGTTCAAACCACCTACCGGCATTCTCCTGCACACCACCTCTCCTTCAGCCCTCCATCCTCCCTCCTCCCCCATCTCCACTGCAGACAACAACACCTACCCCCAGTTAACGGTGACTACAGGCCAGGTTAAGAGACAGTTGGAGCGATTACACCAGGGGAAGGCTGCAGGACCTGATGGCATTACACCACGGATCCTGAAGACCTGCTCTGGCCAGCTGTGCACCGTACTGGCACACATGTACAACTTGAGCTTGAGGCTGGAGAGAGTCCCGCTGCGGTGGAAGACATCACATGTGGTTCCTGTTCCCAAGAAGCCAAGGCCATCCGACCCAGAGGACTACAGACCAGTTGCTCTCACATCTCATGTGATGAAGGTCATGGAGAGACTGGTCCTGGCTCAGCTGAGGCCTAGGGTGAGGACATTTCTAGACCCCCTGCAATTTGCCTACCAGCCCCACTTAGGAGTTGAAGATGCCATCATCTTCCTGCTGCAACGAGCACTGTCTCACCTGGATGGTGGAGGAGACACTGTGAGAATCACATTCTTTGATTTCTCCAGTGCCTTCAACAGCATCCAGCCTCTGCTACTGGGTGAGAAGCTGCGGAGGATGGGTGTCAACGACTCAGTGATCTCCTGGGTTACTGACTACTTGACAGGCAGGCCACAGTTTGTCCGTCTGGGCAGTGTCCTGTCTGATGTGGTGGTCAGTGACGTAGGAGCTCCACAGGGAACTGTGCTTTCTCCCTTTCTCTTCACCCTGTACACCACTGATTTCCAGTACAACTCTGAGTCATGTCACCTACAGAAGTTTTCTGATGACTCAGCGGTTGTCGGGTGTATAGGGAATGGAGGGGAGGGGGAGTACAGGACACTGGTGGACGACTTTGTGGAGTGGTCTGAGCAGAATCACCTGAGGCTCAACATTAGTAAGACCAGAGAGATGGTGATTGACTTCAGAAGGAAGAAGATACCTTCACGGCCACTAAAGGTCAAAGGGGAAGTGGTGGAGGAGGTGGAGGATTACAAATACCTGGGAGTTGTAATCGGCAACAGACTGGACTGGGCATCTAACACTGATGCTGTGTGCAAGAAGGGGATGAGCAGACTCTATTTTTTAAGGAAGCTGAGATCCTTCAATGTGTGCAGCAAGATGTTGGAGACCTTCTATCACAGTGTTGTTGCCGGTGCCATCTTCTTTGCTGCTGTGTGTTGGGGAAGCAGCATCAGAGCCAGCGACTCTAATAGACTGGACAAAATCATCAGGAAAGCTGGCTCTGTACTGGGACTAAGGCTGGAGTCCCTGGAAACTGTGGTGGAGAGGAGGACACTGAAGAAGGTTCTGTCTATTATGGACAATAAACAGCACCCTCTCCACCACATAGTGGACAGACAGCGGAGCACCTTCTCACATAGGCTGCTCCAGCTCCGCTGTCGTAGGGACAGATACAGGAAATCCTTCCTGCCACATGCCATCTCACTGTACAATAAAAACTAAATCATTGTTCTGCACTAAACAGTCCGATTTTGCACAACTGCACTGTGGCACACTTGCTGTACATATATTTACATATACATATCTGCATTTTTTGAATCTTAGCAAGGACTGCTCTTAAGTTGTTTCTTATATTAACAGCATTTTATATTTTATTTTTTATTTTATCTACAACTACTACTCAGTGGTAGTTGTTATTGTGTCTTGTCTCTATGCTGTAACTGCGAAGTAATTTCCCTGCTGGGATGAATAAAGTACTTCTATTCTATTCTATTCTATTCTATTCTATTGTTGCTGCCACTAGTCAGAAGGAACCGAGTGGGGGAGTCACACAGGAGGGCTGCTCTGTGAGGTGAACCCCGGCGTGGAGACTAAAGCCCTGAAGAGGAGCTGGGGGGAAAATCCGGTTCTTGGTGAGAGCAGCGTTTAGGCAACCTGAATGGTTTGTTGTTACACAATAGCCAGTACCGCCTTAAACCTCACAACACCCATGGGCTGAATACTGACCAGCTCTCCGTCTAACGAGTCCGGAAAACCTCTCAACCTTCGAGTGTTACCCTGAAGCAGGTCTAGGAGAGATTATCTGTCTAAGCTGGTGTCGAAGGAGACTCAACTAGCCTCTAACTACCTACGATCCAGGAGTTATGACCTTTTTCAGTTAAGAAGCAGTCAGCTGAGTAGCCCTCACAACTGCATAACTTCAATAACCACTCCTGTTGACGGTAGCTCTCCCTCTATCAACAACATGCACTTGTTACAGACTAGTCAATTTTCAGTGGCTCGGCATGAGCCCTAAGGTAATTATTTTATCAACACTAAAGGAATTTTTGAAGCCACCACATTTCTGGATTTTACATTGACTAGAAGAATCATAAAATGACAACTGACTCAATTAATTTCAATGTCCACAATCCTTATTAGAATTTTGATGCATCTTTATTAAGCAAGCGTTTAGCAGGGGTAAATGACAGACAGTTTAATTATCAATGATTACAAAATAAAAGTAAAAATCAATTTGAATATAATCACCTTAATAATTTCCTAACTTTTTTTCCCTAAACTGTCATTAATTTACTGAAAGAGGCTTTGGGAGGCAGTTCAACTCATACCCAGATGGAAAATGATCTCAGCAACGGAAGGTTCCAATGTCCTTGGTTTGAGGTTTGTCTTCATACAGCAAAATCCCACTTAGAATAGAGGCAAAGTAGAACCAGTTGTTGTCTTCCAAACACTCAGTTCTTCATCACTACTGTGATAATTTGTCTAATCCCCAAGTCCGTTGCAACAGCTTTGAAATCTTTGTGTTGAGCGCAGAGCAGTCGGTCGAATCAGGAACCAGGGATTTAGGATTGATGGATCTTGTCTCTTTATAGCAGTGTAGAGTTGTTGCTTCCCTGTGGTTCCAGGACGCGGTCCTCTGCTGATCTTCTCTCTGCATCCTTGTGTTGCTAACTTCTGCACCGGAGACAAAGAACATCTCTTCTTGTTCTTCCTGGTCTTATATACCAGTGGTCCCCAAACCCCGGGCCGCGGACCGGTACCGGTCCACGGACCAATTGGTACCGGGCCGTGCAAGAAATAATTAAATACTTCCGTTTTATGTGTTGAGTCTGGAGGATCTTTTATTTTGAAAATCCTTTAACCGGATTCTGTCGGTTACGTCTTGTGTGCCAAAATTGATCCCACAAGCAGCAGAGTGAGTTAGAAATAGCAGCAACAGCATAGGTGTCGGTTCGTCTCGACCCCCTCCCCCCACCTCCTCCGGTCCGCAGCAAATATGCGAAAAGGTTGGGGACCACTGTTGTATAATCTCTCAACCCATGACTCTAGAGCAGGGGTGTCAAACTCCAGTCCTCAAGGGCCGGTGTCCTCCAACTTTTAGATGTGCCTCTGCTGCACCACACCTGAATAGAATAATTAGGTCATTAGCAAGGCTGGGAGAACTGATCTACACAAGGAGGAGGTAATTAAGCCATTTTATTCCAGTGTTTTGTACCTGTGGCACATCTAAAAGCTGTAGGACAGCGGCCCTCGAGGACTGGAGTTTGACACCTGTGCTCTAGAGTATATGGCATACGTGACTTCTCAAGCATTCAACTACTTCATGGAAAGTCCTCATCATCCCCACATTTGGTCAACACCCTTACTCACTTCCTCGTTCTGTCCATCTGGTTTCAGATCCTTATTTAGAACACAGTCTGAGGCAAGTCCAGACATGTTCAGACTTGACTCTTCCCTGCCTCTGTACCTAACACATTGTTTGATTATTTCAATTACATTTTTATATATGCTGTATGATTATCATAACCATTAAACACAACATTCTTTAATGCATTCTTGCATACAATCATGGCCAAAAGTATTGAGAATGACACAAATATTATATTTTCACATGATCTGCTGCCCTCTGGTTTTCATGTGTGTATGTCAGATGTTGTCATCACATACAGAAATACAATTGCAATCATATTATGAGTAACAAAAGCTTTTAATGACAGTTAGAATGAGTTAATGCAGCAAGTCAATATTTGCAGTGTTGACCCCTCTTCTTCAGGACCTCTGCAATTCTCCCTGGCATGCTCTCAATCAATTTCTGGACCAAATCCTGACTGATAGCAGTCCATTCTTGCACAATCAATGCTTGCATTTTGTCAGAATTCCTAGGTTTTCGTTTGTCCACCCGTCTCTTGATGATTGACCACAAGTTTTCAATAGGATTAAGGTCAGGGGAGTTTCCAGGCCATGGACCCAAAATCTCTATGTTTTGTTCCCTGAGCCAGTTAGATATCACCTTTGCTTTATGGCAAGGTGCTCCATCATGCTGGAAAAGGCATTGTTCATCACCAAACTGCTCTTGGACGGTTGGGAGAAGTTGCTCTCGGAGGACATACTGGTACCATTCTTTATTCATGGCTGTGTTTTTAGGTAAGACTGTGAGAGAGCCAACTCCCTTGGCTAAGAAACAACCCCACACATGAATGGTTTCAGGATGCTTTACAGTTGGCATGAGACAAGACTGGTGGTAGCGCTCACCTTGTCTTCTCCGAACAAGCTGTTTTCCAGATGTCCCAAACAATCGGAAAGGGGATTCATCAGAGAAAATGACTTTACCCCAGTCCTCAGCAGTCCACTCCCTGTACCTTTTGCAGAATATCAGTCTGTCCCTGATGTTTTTCCTGGAGAGAAGTGG
This sequence comes from Xiphophorus maculatus, assembly GCF_002775205.1. NCBI lineage: Eukaryota > Metazoa > Chordata > Actinopteri > Cyprinodontiformes > Poeciliidae > Xiphophorus > Xiphophorus maculatus. Next base: position 19,771,783 of record NC_036459.1, read on the forward strand.
CTTCTTTGCTGCCCTCCTGGAGACCAGGCCTTGCTCCAAGAGTCTCCGCCTCACAGTGCGTGCAGATGCACTCACACCTGCCTGCTGCCATTCCTGAGCAAGCTCTGCACTGCTGGTAGCCCGATCCCGCAGCTGAAACACTTTTAAGAGACGGTCCTGGCGCTTGCTGGTCTTTCTTGGGCTCCCTGGAGCCTTTTTGGCAACAATGGAACCTCTCTCCTTGAAGTTCTTGATGATGCTATAGATTGTTGACTGAGGTGCAATCTTTCTAGCTGCGATTCTCTTTCCTGTTAGGCCATTTTTGTGCAGTGCAATGATGACTGCACGTGTTTCTTTCGAGGTAACCATGGTTCACAGTAGAGAAACAATGATGCCAAGCACCAGCCTCTTTTTAAAGTGTCCAGTGGTGTCATTCTTACTTAATGATGACAGATTGATCTCCAGCCCTGTCCTCATCACCACCCACACCTGTGTTAATGGAGCAATCACTGAAACAATGTTAGCTGGTCCTTTTAAGGCAGGGCTGCAATGAAGTTGAAATGTGTTTTGGGGGATAAAGTTCATTTTCTAGGCAAATATTGACTTTGCAATTAATTGCTGTTACGCTGATCACTCTTTATAACATTCTGGAGTATATGCAAATTGCCGTTATAAAAACTGAAGCAGTAGACTTTGTAAATATTAACATTTGAATCATTCTCAAAACATTTGGCCTTGACTGTACATTACTCCTTTTAGTAATTGTTTGCTTTTGATTTTATTATTTTTAATTCATCCTATTTCATAATCAACTCTTCTTTAATCATCAATAAATGAAAAATACAACATTCACTTATTTCTCTCAGGCCTTTATGATCTGTTTTCTGCATTAACCTGTAATGATCTCACCTCCTCACACCAGTTTTCACAACATGTTGCCATGGGAGATTATGGAATTTCTCAGTCTTGCATGACAGAATCAAGGCAACACTCCAGGTATACTGTATTCTTAATGACAGAATAACTTTATATCATGATATAAAGCTCAAAAAAGTTGATTTTCTATAATACCGCCCCTTTAAATGGGCAACCTTTGGATTTAGGTAATTTATTCAAAAGATATGCTCCAATACTCACACATAAATATTATTGAAAAGAAAAAGCCAGGGTCCTAAAGTGCTAAGGGATACAACACAACCCAAATAAGTAGGCCTTAGTCCACCACGCGGCCGTCGCAGCTTTGAGTACCGGCCTGATGATCTTTTCTGCATGTCTTCCCCCTCTCTCTTTACCTACTTTTCTGTCTGACCACTCTCAAGTAAAGACCACTTGAGCCAACAAAAAACAATAACGTACATATCACTGCAAGCTAATGTTATATAGTTCAGGTGTTTTACACCAGCCGGCACAAAGCTACAACTCAGACTTAATGCTGACTATCAGTGCACTGTTTCTTGGTTCATCATCGCATGTTCTGTTAATTTCGCTAAAAAGACATCATGATAACCAGACACGTTACACCCAAACATAGACAATTATGGAGGGGAAATATAAATTTAGAGAAAGAAAGCTAGGGATTTATCATCAGGAGGAGGAGGAATAATGGAAGCGAAGAAAAGGGATTCTGGTTGCAAAGAAGAGCTTCTGGGTTTAGTGGTAAAATGTGCCCGTGGAACAGCAAGATAATGTTCTCCTCTGTCAGCTTAGTGCCAGCAGTCTCTCTCTCTCTTTCTCTCCTCCTCTATCTTCTCCTGTCATCACTCTGTGAATCCCTCTCTCCATTGTAATCCATCCCTTTACACATATCTTTATCCTCCTCCATGCTCCTTTATGTCTGATTGCTGTAACGTATTCCTCTCAGGCTGGCTTCAGTGTGGGTGTTTGAGCACTGAGAGTAAGATCTTTACTGATGAGTTGACATGGCCTGGTAAATCTCTGAGTGGGGACATTGTTCATGTGAATTGAATAAAGCACCTGCACTGACGACTTTGTGTGACATGTTAAATCTGTGAGTGGGCAGTTCTAAGATGAGCATTAGCAGTTTCTATAGATCATTCAGTTTTTACTTATGGACACTAAAATTGACCATCAGTGTGTTTCACTTAACATATTTTACATCTGGTTGCTTTGTTTTACAATCTAATATGTCATATATGTAAACAAGCTGACTTATACTTGATTTTTGGTTTGGTTGAGGACCACAACTAGCTGCAAGTACTTCAGACTACCTGTAAAAGCGCTTATAACTGCCTGTTGTTATAGTTTAAGCACCAAGTCTGCATTAATTTCTATTAACATGTAAAGTGGAAATTTTCTTGGCTCTACCACCAAAGCTAGCATTTATTTTCTTCATTAACTTCGCTCTTTGCGTAGAGCGAAATGCCATTCCTGGACTCGCTGCTTTGCAAACGCCAGCCTGTGTGTTAAATATTGATGTGTATATCAGCACAATTGAATTCACAAACACAATATTTTCATTTATTATAAGAATGTAGTGACTTTTTTTTGTGTTTTGTGAGTGATGTGTTTTATGAGAGAGAGGAGAGTTCCCACATGTAGGTTGTGTTCTCACTTTGCTCACCATTCATTGTGCTGTGCATGGGCTGCACACACTGCAAAACCTGAATGCATTAGCTGTTTTGTGCAGCAGGCAACTCTTTGATGTGGTGTGTGTGTGCCTGAATGTTTGGGGTGTATAAAGGCAGGCTTGGCTCAGTGGAATCTCCTCTCTGCCAAGTATCCTCTGAAGACTGCTGTGAGCCAGGAGCTGATGCACTCCTATGAGGTTAACAGCAGCAACACAGGAGGTTTTCTTTGTCTGAGGTGTTAGCTGTGTGGCAGGCAGGCGGTCAATTAGCTTCCATTCAAACAGGTGACTGTTGGCAGCACTGCTGTAAGAGATTAAAAAGTACAACTCATGTTTTTAGATTTTAGTTTGATATTCTTCATGGTTTTGAAAGATTCTAGCAGCTGCTAACTGATCAATACATGATCTTATTGTGCTGTTCAGAATTTAATAACTGCTAGACTAAATACACAGTTTAGTACTCTTGTTCCTCTCTGGGTTTTCTGATCTTATGTAAGAAACTAATCTGAAAATGTTAACAAAAACTTTTGAAATAAAAAAACTTTTCTGGCGTAATAGTCTGCACTAAACACATCAATCAATTAAGTTTATTTGTATAGCATATTTAAGCAACAAGCCCGTTCAAAGTGCTTCACTTCATAAATACACAAAAATACAAAGTCATAGAACACACGGTCAACAAATGAAGCATTACATTTTGTCAAGTGTCATTGTTACACATCACAATGTTGATTAATGTTTTATTGGTTATGTTTCAAAAGTAACTCTGAACAGTTGGGTTTTTAGCCTTGATTTAAAGGAACTCAGTGTTTCAGCTGTTTTACAGTTTTCTGGAAGTATATTCCAGATTTGTGGTGCATAGAAGCTGAATGCTGCTTCTCCATGGTTGATGCAGATCAGAACCAGAACCAGAAGACCTGAGAGGTCTGGAAGGTTGATACAGCAGCAGATCTTTAATGTATTGTGGTGCTAAGCCGTTCAGTGATTTACAAACTAACAGTATTTTAAAGTCTCTTCTCTCAGTGAAGGACTGCAGAACTGGGTGATGTTCTCTATCTTCCTGGTTTTAGTCAGAACTCCAGCAGCAGCATTGTGGATCAGCTGCAGCAGGAGGATTGATTCTTTAGACAGACCCGTGAAGACACTGTTGCAGTAATCAATGTGACTAAAAATAAACCCATCTATTTTGGCTCTTGATTACATCACTGTTTGGTGACTGAGTGCTGGTTAGTTTTAAGTCAGATAAAAGAAGAAGAGAGGGAAACACAGAACCAGAAGGAGCCGATATGAATTTAACCAGCCTTGGTTAGAAAAAAGTTGTGATTATTGTATTTATTCACTTTTAATCTGTGTTCATATCCAGTTTAATCTCCCAGCCAAATCAGTTTGTTTTCGCCTTTTTACTGATATGGCCAAGATAGAGGGATCACTGGAACACCAACTGGCTTTAATCACTTAGAACACATATTTTCCATACGCACTGATAAGACTCTTACTTCTTGATCAGAGTGTTTGCCCATTATTGTACAAAAGCCTCCAGCTCAATGACAGTTGATGGCTTAAATGCTGCATCTGCATTTAAATCTACTTAAAAATGACTATCAAATTTAAATCTGAAGACTGAAATGGCAATTGAAGAGAGTTCCAGGATGTTTTTTTTTTTTTTTTCAGAATTTGCTGGTTGAGGGCTTTCCTGCATTGTGTTACTGGAAAATCCAGGCTCCGGTATCTTTCAACCCCATTGTATTCATTAAAGGCTGTCAGGCAGCTTTAACGTCAATTCTTATGTTTTGGACAATTATAACATGGCTGGAAAGAAGACCTCAGGTCCATATCCAGCCTAGTTGCGAGAGAATGAGAGAAATGTGTCCTTGTGTCACACCATATTTATACCCCTGGGAAACAGGCAACCATGGATTATGTTAAGGAAAACTGATTATTTTTAGTGCTTGATACAGTTAATCTTAAAAGGTATATGGAATGTGGGTGGGTGGGGTCGGGTTGTTAAAAGATAAAGCAAATTTAATTCATGTTACCGTATTTTTATGTACCTTACATTGTACTTTTTTTTTTATAAAAATATAAATAAAAAAAAAAAAAACAAAGGTATATGGAACACTCTTATTTGGAACAGTTTTGTGTCGAGCATTTGGGATTGAGCCAGATGAGCAGGCATTCAGACAAGCAGGGGCCAAAATGCAGATCACTCAATGGAGCCTCCCCACTGTGAGGCCGGGCCACAGGCGAAGCCATAAAATTAGCATTTTCCTTGGGAGACAGAGACTTTAGATTTCTCAGGTATCTGTGAGGTCTTATCTCAGGATCGTTCTGTACTCAGAATGACCGTGGGAGCCACAGGGGGTCAGGGCCAGCGATCCGCTTCTTTGTCTCGGTAGAAGGCAGATGGTCCTTTGATCTTTGCGTAGATCAGGGGGAGTTTCCAAGTTTCTCTGAGTGCTTAAGGGAGTTTCCAGTTGGTCAACAAGAGGAACACCTTGAGTGCATAAATTAAATAGAGAAACACCTCTTTAGTATAAGATTTCGCGTCGGGAGAGAAAATGCAGAGAGCGGCCACCATTTTGCCTTTTTGCATTGGCTCTCTCTCCAAAGACGTCTTTGCTTTTTGCTTTTTGTTTGTCTTTGTTTGTGTTTGTCTGTCTTCCCCTTGTCTGTCTTTATTTTTATGAGAAAAATGCATATCTCTGTTCCTCTGCAGCTTTGTTGTTGATTGCTTTGTATGAGATTAAACTCTGTGATCTGTGACGTCAACGCGCTTTGTTGTTGCTTTCACTTTAGAGCACGCCGCCGCTCGCTGAGGATCCCGGGAAAATTAAAGAGGAAAGAGCCAAACGTTTTGTCCAAAGTTAACGTTAAATTACCTCTTTTTTAACAATTATAAATGAAAAGTTTATTAAAACTTGAATTAACCCAAACTGTGGCGGTAGTGATCATGCTATAACAGCTTTTTCATAGTGAATAACTTCGAATTTTATCTGACTGAAGTTTTGAATTTTTAAATAAATGTTTCAGTGTCAGATTGTGCTGCAACTGATTACAGTAGAGTGGGGGTTTTGTTATTCAAGAACATGTTAACATGGATTGCCAACAAATTTGTAACTGTATCTCTAATGTTAAATTAAAACATTACTTAAACCATACATATAATCCATAGATATAAGGCCAAATATTAGGCAAAGCTTAGAAATCAGGTTTTTTTCTTCATCATAACAGTGTGTTTTTCACTGAATTTCTAACAAATTTTCCCTCTGCTTTCTTTTCATGGCTTTCTGCTGAACATCTTCTTCATCTTTCCTCCACAGGTAAGAGTGCTACTGTAATCAGTTTCATGTAAATTTTGTTTGATATTGATTTCATATCATGGGACAAGGACAGTTCTATTTTCTAGGATTGTTGATGGCTTTGAACATGGGTTTCCCACAGAAAGGTTTGCATCCAGTCTTTAGTGGACTTTTTTAGGGCTGTAATGATTCATCAAATGATTAGGGTGTATTAAGTATAAAAATTCCTTGAGGCAAATGATCTGCCTCGAAGCTTCACTAGCTTGTTTTACTATTTAAAGCCATGTGTTTCGGCCAGACGATTATTTTTTTGCAACACTCACTTCTGCCAATAAGTTGTTGACGAATGCTAAGTGCTAATAGCATAACATATTGTGACCAAGTGTCATCTTTTCCCTGGACATGTCCGGGTTTTTGACGTTTTTCGGGGCATCCTGAAATGGACCCTGTCTACTGAACAGCTGGTTTGGAGAGAATGACGGGTGTATGAATACAGGTGGAGCGGAGGCACAGCCTGCTAAGGCACAAGCAGACAGACGGAACGCAGCGGGCTGCGCTCCAGCACCGTAGCTGGAGCTCAGCTTCAGTGTAGCTTTGCAGACGAACCAGAAAATAATTTTCCTACCATCCTGGTCATAATAACTGGGTGACGGAACACATCCTGTAGCTGGCTGATGTTTCTGCGTATGTCGAAGGTGACAAAAATCTCTTGTTCACATGGATACAAAAGCAATAAACGGCTGTGCAAAGTCAGAGTTTATCTATTGAAATGACTGAAGATGAACACAGAAACAAAAAACTGAAGGTTTCTCTTTTTACCAGAGTCTTTGTGCAATTTTTGTCGTGAATGAAATAAAAAATGAGTTTTTTTACGTTAATTTTCTGAACTATAGAAAAGTAATTGTTAGGGATAGGGAAATTTGGGCCAATGTTAATACTGCTGTTATCTGTTATGTTCGATTACTCGATTAACCGTCAGAATAATTTATAGATTACTAGATTTACTAAAATAATCCTTTACAACTGTCCTACTTGACACCATGGACCACAGTGCGTGAAGTTCAAGTTGATTTGATTGTTTTCACTATGTCAGTTTATTCAGCCTTACTTGAAAATGTTTGTTTGTGTACATTTTTTTTATATGATGTTGAAAACTAGCAATTTTAATCCGACCTTTGTAAGAGAAAAATTCCACAGCATCACAGATCTTCCACCATCTTTGACAGTGACCATGAGTTCATTTACTATGTTAATAATTTGCTTCACACCAAACCAAACCTGGTGTATTTCTCTCCAGAAATACAGAAGTCCCAGACTTCAAATCTCCAGTCAAAGATTTAGTTGAAGTGTAAGTAGCATTGAAAAACTGCCATGGTTCTGTTAGCCATGGAGAAAAGGTCTCTGTCCTGACTTTACTTCCAATAAGTAGTTATTAAATAAGATCTAAAAGCAGGGGTTCTGTTAGCGGAATATTTTGAGTATTTTACCATTTTTTAAATAATGGAAAGATCTGAAGGCTGTTTATTATTTTGACGGATTACAATTCACTCACCCTGACTGTTTGGTGCAAATGCGCACACAGTTGCAGTCATTTTGTTCTCACAGCTCATCTTCTAGCCTTTCACTTTATAAGGCTGCAGTCTTGTGTAAAAACACTGGTTGAAATCTGAATCTGAAGGTTTACCTGTGAGCCTGTAAGAGCTTTTTAAAACCCCAGCTTGAGACAGTTCCAGTATTTTTTTCTGTCTGTATAACTCAATGTGTTTCTTTGTCAAATACTCTGCTATGCTGATTATGCATCAGTCAGTTAAGAGTAATCATGTCAAGCTGTTACATCATCTGCACACAGAAAACAGGAGGAGGGCGTTCTCCTTCCCTCCAGACAAAATGCTAAATCAGGCTAAATCAGGCTAGCTCAGACTCTACCTCATTAACCAGATCTGCCCTTGGCTTGTTGCTCAGAGTTAGTTACATGCTCAGTACCAGAGAAGCACCAGTTTGGTGAAATGCACCAGTGTGACTGCATTAAAGTCGTGTGAGTTAATACAGCAGGATGTTTCTGGCCTGAGAAGACGCAGACCCCTCCTCCTCCCTCTTCATTGGCTGTGGCGGCTCGTGACTTTGCACAGAGCACACAAGGACGAGAACAAAGACAAGGACGAGCTTAATCTGTTTTCAGTGTGAACATCAGTTTAGTAAAAATGGTACCTTAAGAAGAGTGTGTGTGGGTGTGTGAATGTGCTTGTATGTCTACAGCTGTCTAGCTGAATCTATTTAGTTAACTGTGCTTTTAAGCCTTTGATTATGAGTAAGCACAGGGATCACTGTTCCTCCCTGTCATTGGAGGGACTCATCAGGTTCTGTAGTCAAATATTTGAATCCAGTTTTTATATAGCTTCTGGGAAATATTGATGTTTAGTTTACAGACCACATAGAAATGTTGAACAGCAGTTTGTTGACAGTGATAGTAATTTGTCTTTATGTGAGATTTTGTGATCCACTCACATCTCCCTATATTTGTGTTAAAGGTTAATTTGATAAAAGGAGGAAACACTCAGGGCTTGTTTCTTCTCTCCTTTATTTCTCAGCTTTAGTTTTGTTATTGTTGTTTGCACACAGTCAGTATTGTCTCTGCTGTAGCTCAGTCGGGGTAGCTCTGTCTCTGAATGATAATGGATTTCCAATGGCTAATATCTGGAAGGTGACTAACTCTTTCAAAGAAAAGCAACTCAAAATATAATAATGCTCCATGTTTAACTGTATTTTCCTTTATGTTCCTTTTGGTACTCATAACAATGAATAAAAAGCAAGATTCTTCTGCCTGAATCTGTCATTTTATAATCATGTCATTTTTTTATGCCGTTTTTTCTTTTTAGTCTTTAAATGACCAGAATTTGTACTTTTTATATTTTGTCTGTCTGATATTTTAAAATATTAAGTCAGATGATCTGATTAATTACTCAGTACATAAGTAGTATTTTCATGAAATACTTTTTCACTCCTACTTGAGTATTTATTGGACAGATACTTCTTAGATGTGCTTGAACAAAAATATGTTGAAGTAGTGCTACTCCTACTTGAGTTCAATTTTTGGCTACCTATATAATCATAACCCTATAATTGTTCCTTAAGAGCGACTAATTGGGAGGAACCTATTAATAAAACCATACAATGTGTAAATTCTGCAGAAGCTTTTCACATTAAGCCGAAGGGGCTTTGTTATGTAAAATGTACTTTCTTTTAGTTGTACTTCAAGTTATAATGTTATAAACAGTGGTGGAGAAAGTACTCATACAATGTACTTAAGTAAAAGTACAAATACACAGACAAAAATTTACTCAAGTAAAAGTCAAAGTACCACATTATTATTTTACTTAAGTAAAAGTAAGAAAGTACAAGCTTTTAAAACTACTTAAGTATTAAAAGTAAAAGTACTTGCCGACCATAATACCTAACGGCTTATATAATGTCATTAAGTGTACCTATCGTATTTAGTTTTAATAAATCAGTAATGTACCATTTTAATGAGCAATGCTGCAGATAAAGCATGTTTTTATTGTGTTTACCCCCTGTGACAGTTTAGATTTAGATATTTTATTCTATGCATCAGAATTCCAGGGATGACCTGCAGGGTTACATGTAATTAGGCAAAATGAGAGAAATTATTATACCTTTGAAATGTTGTATTTAATTCAAAATAAACACGTTCAAAAGAAAATTGTTTCCCTGAAAAAAGGGACTTTAAACTGACCTAACAAACATCAAGCGATTTGGAAACATCTAGTCTTTCGTCCTAACAAAACATGAACTTAACTTTTTTTGCCAGCTATTTTGAGAGAACTGTTAACAGAAAGGGGCTGACAATAAACACCTTCCAGGCAGGGGGGGTACGGCTGACTCTGTGGGCAGGAATGTCCGCCAATGTCGCCGGACTTGCGACAATTGCGTCTCATTGGAACCCATATTCCAATTTATTGAATATAACTGTAACTGTTACATGGAGATTATTTTAATGGCGCTAACATTTATTCAATAACCAGGACGTGAAGGAGTTTAGCGTCAACTTATATGTAACATTCATGGCGGGAGACGTGATCACGACCGCAGTAATCACTGTTACTTGCAAGTTCATGCTAGCTTATAACAATATACAGTAATCGTATTTATTTACTGCAGTCGAGTTCAACAAAAAGCTTGCTAAGATTACATAAAACTTCACTAACACAAATTAATTTAACATCGATAGCGTTTAGCAACTTAACTTACCTCAATATGCTTTTTCAAATTTGATGGTGAATTTTTGAAAGATAGAATTTCATGCTTTCGGGGAAGGCAAAGGCGGCATTGGAATCTCCAGGAAGCGTTTTTTGACCCAGTTATTTCAAAGAAATCTTTTAAATAAGGCCATGGGTGGGGCAGGTCTTCTGGAGGATGACTATCCTTGGACTCCATTCTGGGAGTTAATGATTCTGCAGGTCCTGCGTACTGTGCTGCTCTTCTTGAGGGAGGGCCTAATGGTTTTTTCCCGCTTTGGATTGGTTCAGCGGACTGATTCTGCTCTCGCCATTGGATACTTTCAAACTAACGAACAAATCAAAAAACTGAAATGCGTCTTGGATGTAACGAGTAACGAAACGCTATATAGAAATCTAGTGAAGTAGAAAGTACAGATACTTACTGTTAAATGTAGTGGAGTAAAAGTAGAAAGTATCCATTATTAAATCTACTTAAGTAAAGTACAGATACACGAAAATTGTACTTAAGTACAGTAACGAAGTACTTGTACTTCGTTACTTCCCACCACTGGTTATAAATATAACTGAAATGTTGCCCTGACTCTTTCAGGTATGTTTGAGAAATCGTTGAATTTCTCATACGAGAATTAGATTTGATATATATAAACTGCCTATGTTGAACTATGATCAGATAGTTTACAGTCTTTTCAGCTCTCCTTAATTTTTTATTTTATATGTCATATCCTTCCCTGGCTTTGGCTCCTCTGTCAGTGGACTTGGTCTCTTCTATTATCCTCTGGCTGATGTCACTGCTCTCAGTGTTTAAGTCGTTCATCAAAGCTCAAGTGTCTAGTTAGACTTGCATCCATACATGGACAGAGACAGCAGCAGGGTGAGCAGTACAGAACCTGCACTTCACCCAGCCATCATGGAACCTGATGGTATTCAAATATTTATAATAAGTCTAAAACTAGCAGCGTTGCTAACTCAACCATCCACAGATTAATCAAACACATAACTACTGAAGAATTTAGCAAAGCAACACATGGCATGTCAGTGTTGCTCTTAGCACAGACATACAAAGGCACAGCTGCTGAGGCAGTTTCATCCAAGCTTAAATTAGGCTGCATCCCTTTAGGTGACTGAGCAGCACACTGACTGAAATGTCTGGCTGGTGTTAATTTACAAACAAGACTGCTTCAAATGGTGAAAAATTCACAAGAAATAAAACAGAGAATACCTGAAAGGGCTTGGCAGGAAACCGGCTGTTAAAATGAAGCAGCACACAGCAAACGGAGTCAAAACTGAGCAAATAATGGAGTAAGAAATAATGTCAGAGAGGAAAAACTTCAAGTAAAAACATCTTAGGAAAGTTTTTGGTTACCTGTAGGAAACTTAAGCAGCCTGTGGCTTTTTCTGATCTCCAACACATGCTTTACTTGGGGTCTGGTTAAAACAGACCTCTTTGCTGACTGACATTACCTGGAAAAGTCATTTCCAGGTAATGTTAGAGTGATTGGTGGCTGGGAAGAATCCTGATATATAATCAAACTAGAGCTGCAGTTAACCACTGTCTTTTTCACTTGGCTCAGACATGAAGAAAAACAAAGCTGAATTTCCTGTTTAGATGGTCTTCTCACTCCCTGTCACCACTTATCCAGCGATATAATTCTATCATAAAAAGTCTTTTTAAATCTAGAAAACAGGTTGGGTTCATGGGCTGCACAGTGGCACAGTTGGTAGCACTGCTGCCTTGCAGCAAGAAGGTCCTGGGTTCGATTCCCAGCCTGGGGTCTTTCTGCATGGAGTTTGCATGTTCTCTCCCTGTGCATGCTGGGTTCTCTCTGGGTTCTTCGGCTTCCTCCCACAATCCAAAAACATGACTGTCAAGTTAATTGGCCTCTCTAAATTCTCCCTGAGTGTGTGTGTGTGTGTGTGTGCATGGTGTGGTTATGTTGTTGATGCTTTCCTGAACGCCATGCTGCTTTAATGTGACCAAGTTCTTTTAAATGATCTACTTTGAAAAATAATGGATAGGCTGATTATGATGTGTTTCATACAATCAGTACTTCTGCCTATAAAATGTGATAATTGCCCTAAAACATGCAGCTTAGGCTGAAAACAGATTATTTGGGGGCTAAAAAGGGAGGAGCTGGAGTCCACTAAAACGACAACCTACTGTTTTCCTCTCATTTTCATATCTGCAGATAGATCAAAAGGACTTAAGTGACTTGAAATGTCAGGCGGTTGTTTTTTGTTTTCTCCCCTCCAGGGGGTCTTTTTGTGGACTCTAGTGTCCCTTATATGAAACTAGGCTGACAGGAAAGGGGAAGGAGAGGGGGGAAGACATGCGGCGAATATCACCGGGTCCGGGAATTGAACCCGCATCAAGGCCTCCAAACGTGGGTCGCGCTACAACCTACGCCACCACGGCACGCCCAGGCAGTTGGTTTCTGAGAGACAGAGAAATACCTTTTTCATCTGGTTATTTTACAGTTTATTCAGCTGGTTTGTGAACTACTAAGCATAGTAGTTTTCTTCAGCAGTGCTTCCCTCTTGTACGGTGGCCCTGCAGTCACTGAACTCATGTTATGTTGAATGACACAAAGGAATATCTTAATTTATTGTTGACATGTTGAACATTAAGCATTCTGTCACTCTGTTGTAAAAATTGTTCTTGTTTGGCTCCCATTTTCTGTTTATTTTTAAAAAGCCAAAGAGGAGAGTGGCTTTGAATGGTTATATTGTAACTGGATTTTCTCTACTTTTCTAATTGTTTTCAGTCTTTTCAATTCATAGAAGAAGAGCACTTGTTGTCTGTGACTATAGGGCTCAGCACTGCCCCCTATCAGTGAGGCATGGGACTTTCTGCTACACCCTACACTTTTTCACTGCACATTTATGTCCGATCAGAAAAACTAAATATGTCACACACACCTCCCCTAACTGCACAGTGGTGTTTCTGTTTACACTGAGGTTTTCATCTCTGGTGGTGGTTTTTTTGGGAAAGAGGTCACACACTTTGCCTCTCACTACCTAGTGGTTTAAACATCTAATCCTGCTCTCCCTAACAGACACATGGGCTCACACAGAACAGTTTTCAATCAATCAAACAAATTTTATTTGTATAGCACATTTCAGCAGCAAGGCATTTCAAAGTGCTTTACATCATATCAAACACAGAAACACAATGCAAGATAGAATCAACAATCAAAACCATTGATTTTTGATTGTTTGGTTGTTTGGTCTGATAAGCCAGAGGTTTTATCAGACCTCTGGCTAAAATACTAGAGATAATTACAGGAAAGAGCTTTTTTCCTCAGAATCCTGATTACACTCCCTCTTCCTCTACTGGAAGCCAACAGTGTCTCTTGGATGTATATGTAATCACACATGCACATGTTACCATAGCAACATAGAGGAAAGGGTTGTTTGAGTGAGTCATCCAACTGAAAGAATGATGTGGATACTTGACATGTGAAAAAAAAACTTCTCCTGAGTGTAAAAATTTTTCCCATGATGTAGTATTGCATGAAAATAGATTTATATTGTTAGAGTATCATTAGAGTATCATGAAAGTTTTGCAACATGTAAAATATGTGAAAGTGTCACTCTCCAGCTGAAGCTTGAAAAATGGTAGCAATATCAAATCTTATGATGATTGGGTAAGTTCTCACACCCTGTGAACTTTTCCTCAGTTTGTCTCTTTATTGCCCTGAATTTTCAGGGTTTTATTGAGATTTGATGTGACAGACCTGTCAGGATCCGTGTTTTTCTGTGTATTTATTTCGAGTTTTCTGTGTCTGAGTCTCTGTGTTGTCCTGTCTCCCTTTGATTGTTCCCAGGTGTGTCTCGTTCCCTGATTACCTCTTGTGTATTTAGTGTCACCTGTGTCTCTATCGGGTCCTTGTCGTGTGTGTGGTTCAGTCCTTCGTCTACGTTCCAGTTGCTACCTGTGTATCTGGCTTCCGCTCAGCAGTGCTGCCTGGCGTTTTGGACTGTTTGTTTTGGATTACTCATCATTAAAATCACATTTATTCCTCTCATCCTGGGTCTACTGCTTGCTGCCTCACTACCTCACACCTCAGTTTATGACAAGACCAACAAAAAGCATTTTTTGTGAAATGAAAGGAAAATTATATGCCCTTCCATATGATTTTGGAAGAAGGTAATTCTACGTCTATGGCTGTTAACCAGAGCCATATGGTTAATGGCTATGGTTTAAACTTTAAACATGTTTAGTTTTTTTTAGTTTAGTTTATTTCAGACAAACCTTTCACCGACAGTGTAAACGACACAAAGTACATAATATATTTCTTTTTTTAAAAAAACCCAAAAACAATAAAAAAACAAAACACATCACATCGGTGATTATGAGTCTGAAAAGGAGTATGCTGAAGTATAACTTATGTGGTCATACCCCTTTTCCAGCTGTATTTTATCACAGTATTTTCAATGTCCGATATCCTTTCTGACAAAGGAAATAATAAGTATAAGATTTCCTCAGCTAGATGAAAATAGTGCATACACACACATGCACATCTGTACACATGCATATATATATATTTACATACACAAACATATATACGTACATACACCCATATACACACCCATCTGCTTATAGACAAAATACACTGTTATTTTCATACCTTTATATATTTACCCACACCTGCGCCGACATGCCACCTACTTGATGACATCCTACCTAAAGTTTTGGTTCCCAACCAGAATTATCCCCCTTGTTCTTCCTTATAACTTTGAATAATAGCTGCCTTGAGACCTTTCTTAAAATGTTTCATACTTGGACTTTGCTTCAGCTCTTTAGAGAGTTTGTTCCAGATCCTCACACCAATCCCCGAAATGCACAATGTTTTCATTGTTGTACGAGCCTTCAAGGTTCTGAAGTTAAGGTTTTCTCTATAGTCATATCCCCCCACTCTATCGGAAAATAATTGTTGAATCTTTTCTGGCAATATTTTATTTCTGACTTTAAACATAATCTGTGCAGTTTGAAACTCTACTAAATCAGTGAATTTCAATAAATAAGAATCTATAAATAGATTGTGGGTATGACAGTAAAAATCAACCTTATGAACTAAGCGAATGGCTCTTTTTTGTAATGTACATAATGGTTGTAGTAACATTCTGTAAGTGTTGCCCCAAATTTCCACACAGTAACTTAGGTAAGGTAAAATAAGTGAGCAGTACAGAATGTATAGGGCAGAGGAGTTTAAATATTTTCTAGCATTAGCAAGGACTGCAATACTTCTTACCAATTTAGATTGGACATATCTTATATGAGGTTTCCAACAGATCTTGTTTTGAATCAATACTCCCAAAAACCTAATTTCAGTCACTCTCTCCACAATCATATTATCAATTTGTATTATTAAATCACTCTTCTCTTTACACTTACCGAACAGCATAAACTTTGTTTTATCTAAATTTAGTGACAATTTGTTAATATTAAACCACTCCTTCAGTTTACATAAGTCTTGATTCATTTCAAACAACATCTTTCTTAAATCTTCACCCGTGCCAAAGATGGTTGAGTCATCAGCAAATAATATAACGTTAAATGGAAATGGAAATGTGAAAATCTGGTTTTCACATTTCTCTTAGTTCTCTTCACTCTGATACAAGCACTTCAAACAATTACCTTTAAGGTCTAGTACACACATTACCAGGCTTTTCCTCTTTTTTCTAAAACAATTTAGCAGAGATATTCATTTCTATAAAATAATCACACCCACACCTGGTTTAAGAAAAGTTTTCATCCAAACAAACCCATTGAATTTCACCATTGAGCATTGATTTAAACATGCTAAACCCATAGGGATTAGAATGTTTAGGGAAAATTGTAGGGAAAATTTAAAATGTATGTCAGTCAATCAAAATCCTTCAAAGCAATCACAAATTCTTGTCAGGAATTAAACTTGATGCCAGGAGATTAATTGGCATTGTGCCGTGATCAGGAAGGATAACTGGAACAGCAGACCTCCAAGAGCTCTTTCTCCTTTGCAACTCAACATATTTTAGCAGTTGGGTTTGTAAATAAAATAGAATTCACCTTCATCAAGACAATTCACAAATCTTCACTTTGGACAGAGTTTTTGTTATCAGTAATTTTAGCTGATAACACTTATCCTTATTAAATGAAGGATAAGTGTGGATGAAAGGCCAAATCGCATAAAAATCTATTCAGTTTCTAAGGCTATATGTGAACAAGACCTAAGGGTTGCTTAATTAGGCTGACAAACAGGGCAAGGAGAGCATTAATTATTTACTAATTGTTAACTCTGGAGGAGGTGCAGAGATCTACAGCTAAAGTGAGGGAATCTATTGACCGGCAGCTCTTGTACTCTAAAATGTAATCTTGCGGAAAGTGTTCTGCCAAAATTAAAGTTTTTGTTTTTATGCAAAAATAAATTTGTGACAGGAAACATAACATTACATGTCACCCTAATGACATGATAACCTCTATAAAACACGATGGTGGTGCCATAATGTGTGGTTGCCTTTTGTCTGAAAGGCATCCAGAAGTTATGTTTGGATCCTGAGTTGTTCTTAGGTTTGTTTAGTATTTTGTGTTATTCAGTTTCTTTCTTTGATCAGTATTGTTTTATTTTTATTTTAGTTCAGACCTTCTTACACTGTGTTCCAAATTATTATGCAAATTGGATTTAAGTGTCATAAAGATTACATTTTTTGTTGTGCTATTAAATTTATAGATGGTATTGTGTGTCAGGGCTCTTTGAATCTAATTTTAATATAATTAATTTCAGAGAGCTGGGTTGATTAGTTTGTCTGATGAGCTCAATTAAAGGAAATCTACTTAAGAAGGATGTTCCACATTATTAAACAGGCCACAGGTTTCAAGCAATATGGGAAAGAGAAAAGATCTCTCTGCTGACAAAAATCATCAGATAGTATAGTGCCGTATGACAAGGTATGAAAACATTAGATATTTAACGAAAACTGAAGCGTTATCGTACTGTGAAGAGATTTGTGGCTGATTCAGAACAAAGATGGGTTTGTACAGATAAAGGCAGAATGAGGAAGGTTTCTGTTAGACAAATTCATGGGATTAAGAGAGCAGCTGTTAAAATGCCCTTACAAAGCAGCAAACAGTTATTTGAAGCTGCTGGTGCCTCTGGAACCTCAAGGTGGAGGATCCTCCAGAGGCTTGCGGTGCATGAACCTACTATTGGGGCCCTAACCAGAGCTCACAAGCAGAAACGGCCGCAGTGGGCCCAGATGTACATGAAGATTCATTTTCAAACAGACTTGTTCACTGATGACCACTGTACAATCCTGGATGGTCCAGATGGATGCAGTAGTGGATTGGTGGTGGATGGTCACCACGTCCCAACACGACTGTGACGTCAGCAAGGAGGTGGTGGAGTCATGCTTTGGGCCGAAATCATGGTGAGAGAGAGAGAGCTGGTTGGCCCCTTCAGAGTCCCCGAAGGTGTGAAAATGACCTCAACAAAGTAAATGGACTTTCTGACTGATCACTTTCTTTCATGTTCAAAAAGAAGAGCCAGACCTTCAGTATCAAAATCATCTTCATGCATGACAATGCAACCATCTCATGCTGCAAGGAATGCTACTGTGCCATTTGCTGCTATGGGCATAAAAGGGGAGAAACTCATGGTGTGGTCACCATCCTCCTCTGACCTCTGACCTCAACCCTATTGAGAACCTTTGGAGTTTCCTCAAGCAGAAGATCTGAGGGTGGAATGCAGTTCATATCAAACCAGCAGCTCTGGGAAGGTATTCTGACATCCTGCAAAGAAATTCAAGCAGAAACTTTCCACAAACTCACAAGTTCAATGGATGCAAGAATCCAATGTTAATTGATCCAATGGAACTCGGTCTGTTAAGATGTTTTGATTGAAATAGCTTTTGATTTTAGTACATGTGACCACTTAATGCTGCACATTCAAAGAATGACTGTTTGAAGTTCTATATAATCCATAAAATGTTTAGAAAATCTGCTGTGCATAATAATTTGGAAAAGTGCATTTTGAGCTTTTTATTTTTGAAAAAAATACTGTTCTCATGGGAAGCTTTGTTGAGTAAAATTTGATTTATACTGTAATAGTTCATGACTTGAAAATTATACTGATCATCATTTACATTGACCATTTAAGAAAATATCACTTGCATAATAATTTGGAACACGGTGTAGTGATTCTAGTTTATTTCTTGTCTCTTATTATTCTTTGTTATGCTAGTTTAAATATGTCTAGACGTTTAAGTCCACCTTTAAAATAACCATGACAAGTTGGAGTGGTTGGGAAGATAGATGGAGCTAAATGCAGGACAACACTGGAAGAAAACATGTTAGAGGCTCTAAATGACGTGACACAGGAGTGGAGGTTCATTGTCCTGCTGGACAATGACCCTAAACATGCATCCAAAAAAATATTCACGTGTTAGAATGTCTTGACATAAACCCAACTGGAAATATTTTGTAAGACCTGAAAACAGATGTTCTCTTCAATTGTGCATGTCTTTTGCTAGTTTTACATCAAGATCCCAATAAAATACACAGATGTAATGTTACAAAGTGTCATCACAGCTTGGTGATGCCTTAGAGCTTCCGCCCAACACCAGGAACCGTGAGCAGTAGTCCTGACCGATTCAACCTGTAATAATGCATTGTTTTTTATAATGCTTGCTTTTCTGTCCAAATCTACATCTGTCACTGCTTTTACTGCTCCCAGCTGAAGGTGAGAAGAAATGTCAACAAACTAACAGCTGGGAC
This sequence comes from Xiphophorus maculatus, assembly GCF_002775205.1. Lineage (NCBI taxonomy): Eukaryota > Metazoa > Chordata > Actinopteri > Cyprinodontiformes > Poeciliidae > Xiphophorus > Xiphophorus maculatus. Next base: position 19,790,656 of record NC_036459.1, read on the forward strand.
AAAAGCGTACAGTAGAAATGTGAAGAATTAGTCTAGAAGCAGACATCACTGATGTCCTGGGGTTGTGTGGTGAGCTGCAGCCTACTTCACTAGCTAACATTGTAGTGGGCTGAACATTGAAATAAGTGAGACAAACCTCCTTGTATTAAAGCTGTGGCTTGTCCTTTTTTAATGAATGACAGATAAATGATTTTATTTGTATTTTGCTCTGTTCTGGCAGTCAGAGCCTCTAGAGTTAATATTCACAAATTTAAAAAATGTTTTATGAACTGAGCTCAGGCGGAAGCTTATCCAATAACATTTTTAACATTCATTTTGAATTAATCAGCTGTTTTTAAAACGAAACATTTCCTTTTATTATTTGTTAAAGTGGGTTGTGCATTAAAAGTGTACACTTTAAAGGAAAAAGCCCCACTGGACTCCAGAGGAATTTCTGCCAGCCTTCAGCTAGTTAAGCTTTTAGCGTGTTGCATAAGAGGAAAAAGTGAAGATGAACAGCTTCATCTCAATTGGAGTGGAATCAGTTGGTAAATTACTGCAACGCCTCAGTGGTCAGAATCTCCAAGCTGCATAATTTGTGTTTATTTGGAAATCCAAGAGAAGGTCCCAGTTTAGTCCAAAGCAAGAATATAACATCATAATACACACATCTTATTAATACCACAGAGGTAATGTAAAGATGTAACGATGTTTTTTTTAAAGCCGAAGTATAATTTGTTCCACTGCCTTCCTCTCATTCACACTCTAAAAAATTCTCATCTGTATTATATGTAGCAAAGGACATGTTTGTTTATGAGTATTTTTATGTCGAGGTATTTGACTTTTGCATTATTTGTGTTTGTAAAGACAACAGGTATAGGGCATTAAACTAGGGTGACCATATTTTATTTTGGGAAAACCCGGACAACCTGCAGCGGGGGTGGGGGGGAGGGGGTGCGGTGTTGGTGAAACCAGAACACCTTGAAGCGGGGGTGGAGGGTGGGGGGTGCTGAGAAAGCCAGGATAACCTGCAGCGGGGTGGGGGGGGGGGGGGGGTGCAGGACAGAAAGTCTAAAAGCGGGAAAACTACATACATTTGCGCTTTCGCATGTTGTTGGCGTACTGACAGCCATCTTCTGATTAAGAACAGGGCTGCCCGCACTGACGCTGCTCAGGGATTACGTGACACGCAGCGCAGTGCGCGCTAAGGAGACATAAGAGGAAAAGAACTCTCACAACAGACCTCTGAAAAATTTTACATCATGTAATTTAGGTTTTTAATTGCATTTAAAGTTTCAAGTTTTTTTAAAAATCAAAGTAATATTAAAGATGCAAAACAAAACTACTGTTTTTTCTCAGTAAAGTTGCACCACAAAATAAAACACAGAAGCAACCAATAAAAAGATACCATCATAAACCTTTCATATATGTTAGTGTTCTTTAATGCAAACCTAGTGATAACATTTTGCTACTAGACCTTGCACGCCATCAGGAGTCGGGCTGAGTCCATCTCTAAATCTGTCATTGCTGTTCTGAAAGCAATGACCAACACAGTTGTTTTTTTTTACCAACCATGAGGACAAATGTTGGCCCAGTCTATTAGGCAGTATCCTAAAGCTGATTACATTAAATGGCAATTTAAATCTATGTCTGGGCTTAATCTGTGTGTGGGAAACCAGCCCATAATGTAAACATGCCAATGGACTTTTAAAGTTATATTTTATACTGTTTTAACTGTTAGCGCTAAATATAAGTCTGCCATAATAAGAGGATACTATATTTCTGAATGAATGAAAGCCTTTATTGTCATTCAACTGAAACATCAGAGCAAAATGTAGGATGTAACTGAAGGTGATAAGAAGAATCAAAATGGAATTAAGCATTAACATTAGGAATAAGGACATAAATAAGATAAAATACCCTTACTGTAATTCAAATACATGGTTTAAAACAGAGGGGCTGAGATTAGTGCAAATGACTATTTCATACTGTTATGGCCTATGGGAAAAGGTCTTGGTGAGTCTGAACATTAAGGATTTGTTAGACCTGTAGCGCTTACCAGAGGTAACAGTTCAAACAGGTGATAACTGAGATGTTATCACCTGTTTACATCCCAGGTGAAGGAGATGTTAACCTTAAGTGTCCTTGACTTTCCTCAGGGACACTTGGGGAAAGTCATCCTCAGGTCTCCCTTCTCTGCTACACATTCTAACAATGTGTAGCAGAGAAGGGAGGGGACAGCCAATCATTTTTTTTGCAGTCTTAATGATTCTCTCAAGGGATTTCTTATGTGCAGTAGAACATCCAGCAAACCAGGCAGCAATGCAATAAGCCAGAATACTTTCAACTGTCTTTTAAAGCAGCAGCTTTTGATTCAGATGTTTAGTTTTTTTTTTATGAGAATTCTCAGGGAGTGGAGACATTGTTGTGCCTTTTTAACAGTTTGTCATTTGCTGTGATGAGTCCAACCACAGTAGTGTCATCTGCAAACTTAATAATTTGATGGAAATGTTGGAGTACAGTGTAGAGTGAGTAAAGGAGGTGAGTCGGCACACAGCCCTGTGAGCTTGTTCTGATTGGAATAGAGGAAGAAACATCAGCGCCGACTCTGACAGGCTGAAGACGGTTGCTCAGAAAGTCTTTAATCCAGCCACAGTTTGCAGACAGTCAACATTTGGTTGATTAGGATGTGTGGGATGATGGTGTTGAAAGGGCAAGAATAATTCACAAAGTGGATTCTAAGGCTTTTTCTACTGTTTAGTTCTGGTTTGGTAGAGATGAGCCGATGCTAAGCTGATGTTGGGATCTGGAGCAATGTAAATAGCCGTCAAGATGGCTGCAGGTGTCTCTCTTGGCAGATAGTACGGCCTGCATAACGATGACTCTAGATAATGGGAGCAGTGGCTGTCTATCACTAGGTTATGTGTGTACCAGCTGGTAGATACAAACACAGCTCCACATCTCTGCTCTTATTGGTGACATTGGTTCTGCCATGTCTATGTATCATCTTTCTGATATAAAGCAGTTTCCCTGTTCTATTATTTGTGCCCCAACATTAGAGTAGGTGCAAGAATGAGAATGCCAACTATCCTAATCAGGGTTTCCCTAGTGTATTATAAGCGTGGCAGGTTGACAGGTTTTACTTTAAATAGGTTTTTTATACACCAGTAACAGTGATGGCAAAGACAGGTTTATACTTTCTGCAATGACATGGGCTTGAGGCCGGGCACACCCTATCCCACCGTCAGCTCCCTGCATGTTGGCTGCAGTGTCTGTGTGCTCATGCAACTCTGAAGTTGCTTGACCAAGTCTGAAGTCTGATCCATCTGAGCACATGGGTCTTACAGAAAGCGACGAAGAGCAGCATTCGCTCTGAGGTGGAGCTCAAACAGAAAACTGTGAAAGAGAAGACAGAATGATTTCTGGACACGCCGCTGTGAGAGCGGCACCATTTCTTCTCTTCTTTCAGGGTTTGAGTTGTGAATATTGGCAAAGATGCACAACAACATGATCATATGTGTTTGTAAAAATTTTATTGATTTGATATTTTGAGTTTGATATTTTGATATTTTTGGTGCGGATCGCGCATGCTATTTTTTATTCAAACTGGGTAATTCGGAAGGTGCTCTAGCTGGAGGTTCCAGAGGGAATTGCATGATTCTTATTAAGAATGAAATGACTTGTAAGCCATTCTAATGTTGGTGCATTGCAATAACACCTCTATAAAGGAGTGGTTTCTTCTTTCATTCTCCATCTTCCTGTCAATGTCTTGTTACATCCAAGGGTTTTGCTGCACAACAAAAATCACAACCGTGGCAATAAACCAAATGCTTTTTCTTGCCAGCAATAAATGGTGCAGCTGGCAGCCAACATTGTGCTGCACAGCTTAGTAAACCAGCAACAGAGATTCATTTAAATCCCCAAATTCTGCACTCTAACAGAAAGGCTTGCAGACATTTATAAGCATCATTTAGGGATCGACACCATCAGTAAAAAAAATTACAAATGGACTTTGTTACAGATACAAAGTTTGCTGCCTTTCCTCTGCTGTCACTTGACCATAGCAGGCTGTATAGTTCAAATATCTTACCAGTGAAGCCATGAGGTTCAGATATCACTGCTCTTCATGAATGGACAGTATATTTTTCAGTTGGTTAGTTTTTGTTTGCAATACAGGTCTAATGACTCCTGAGTCTGATCTGAGTTCTTCCAGCTGTCAACATTAACCCAGATGTGCGGGCCGTGCGCTCACGTGGTTTCAGGACTTTTGTTTTAGCACACAGCCTGCAAGGTCCACAGGACCCATTGAGCCGAGCTCCTGTAAAACCCCACCTGGTGTTTTGTCATATGTGTGGTTTACAGCAGAGGGGAGTGACTGTTTTGAGTTCATAAATTCAGAGGAAGAGGAATCAACGACTGATGAGCTGCAACATCTCTTTTTTTCCCCCATCTTATCTGGAGAAAAACCCCCAGAAAGCATCGGTGGGATGTTCGCCTGCTGCATCTGACCAAAGTGGAGGGGGAGTTCAGTGTTTTGGTCCAACAATGCATACTTCCTAGCTGCCTCGGTCAGTTGCTCTTCAATACTATCCATTCTGCTCTATAGCAGAAAAAACAGCTTCTAGATGATAAGTAGTTGGGACTATTTTTCACATAAACATCTAAGACATAAGGTTGAGAACAAAATGACACACATTTCATCACACATCTACAACAATGAGAGACTATTTCAGCACATGGGCCGACACTGACTGTAGATTCACTCTGATTGAATCAAGCAGGTGCCTCCGTTTAATCATTCAGCACTTTACAAATTTGGCACATTCAATCAATTGTCACATTTGTTTTTGTTGTTGCACAGACTGTACGTTTCACTGCAGATGACTTTATGAACTACTACTACTACTACTGTATTTTATGGAAGCAGAGAAAGTAAGAAGTGGAGGCAGCAGCCCTGATATTAGTGACGGGTCTCTTCATTGGAGCAACAATTAATTATTTAAACAGTTAGCATTTTCAGATGGAAGTTATGAATGAACCTCACAAGACATATGGTCTTATGACTACAAATTGAATTAGACAAAAGAACAACAGCTCTGCATAGGTGCCCACAGCTAACTATATGAGGTTCAGGCATGCTAACACACCAGGCACAGTATTATGACTGCAGACGGGGGACATAAATTACTATCTCTTTATTATCACACCTGATATATTCAACTTCAGTGAACATTTTGTCTGTAAATCTGATGTGTTTGAAGTAGGAAGGATGAGGACAATGAGAATTTGATGTTTAATAGCAAACAAATATAATCCATGGAGACACTACTACTTCCAGAACTTAAAGGATCGACTGGGAACATCTGGTGGCAGATAACTGTGCACAGCTTCAGGAGTCCAGATATGAGTCCATATCTCCATAAGTCAGAGCTACTTTAGCCACATAAAAGCTAAAGTAGCTCTGACTACTTTGGGGACCAAAGGTAGGCAAGTGATCATAATGCTCTGAAACAAAGAATTAATTCCCAGTATGTACTCTTTCCAGTAGAGCCTTTTAACTGTGCAGGTTGCAGAGGTTTCGAGAAGAAACATGTTTCACATATCAACATATCAGAAAAGCATGACATGTTCCTCAACTGAGATGCAGAGAGATGATCTTTTTCTTATTAAACTCTTATTGCTTCAAGACTGTAATGATCACATTCCAGTTGTAATGAATCATGTGCTTTACAAGGAATCACAAGGAAGAACTATCCCTTTAAACTTTCAACAGAAATCAAACCTTACTGAGTTTTGTCTGACTTGTGTTTCCTTCCTGCAGCTCCCGGGCCTCTGGTCTCCCCCACGCTCCTCCTCACACTAATCACAGTGATCTGGAGGAAGGCTGGGTGGAGCCGTTGGCTGATTCGGTTGCTGGTGGTGCTTGGTGTCTGCAGCGGATCAGGCTTTGATCCCGTAGCTCTCCTGGGAAGTTGTCAGCACTGTTAGACCCTGTTCCTCTTTTCCCTCATTTTAATTATGGACTCATAATGGAGTCTGTACACTTGGCTGAAACACATCAGACGCTCATAGGCAAAGAAAAATTTGCCCCCTCCCCTGTTCCCCTCCTGTAAATATGCTGAGCCCTCTCTGTGACCTCCACCCAAAGCTCCTCTTTGGAACTTTGAAACTGAAGGCTTTCAGCTGGATGGATGACTACTCCTGGTCCTGTTCTCATCTTGGTTTGTTCTAATCTTTTCAGAAAGAGCTGGCATTCAAATTTCTTGAGCGAATTATGAAGTTTATTTTACATTTGGCCAACCATGTAAAACAAAGAATCCTTACCGCAGGACCAGCAGTTCTGTCAGTGGCTACAGTGAAATGAGACCTGCTAGTTTAAAGAATGTCTGACATTTAGCTGCTACTAGCCCTGCTTTCCTTAGAATACCTTTTTGTGGAAATAGTGGAAGCAGTTGAGCTCCTCTTGGAGGCTAGCTTAGAAGACAAAAATTGGGGATAAAGTGGTGCAAAATCATCCTCTCTTTTCTGCATTGTTTTTAGATATCTGAAAGGTGTGGCATGAATCTATTTGGAGGTTTCAGTGCTTGTCCTGCTCCAAGATGAATCTCCAACCCAGCCTAGAGTCCTCTTTAACCTCTCACAGGTTTTCTTCCAGGATTGTTCTGGATTTAGCTCCATCCATCTTCCCATCAGCTCTGACTAGCTTCCCTGTTTCTGCTATAGAACAGCATCTCCACAGCATGATGCTGCCTCCACCAAAACATATTGTGCATCTAGGCCAAGAAGGTCAAAAACAGGAATTCTGACCTTACCCACTTGTCAGCTGTAAGACAACAGAAACATGACTGAAATGAATTTTGAAAATGTAACACAAAATTGATGAGTGGTCAGTCAAATAGATTTAACTAACAGCTTCTGCCTGCTGCTTCCCCTGTCAACTCTATGAAAACAACAAGGTTGTTCTTTTTTCCTCACACAGCTTTTCCATTTCAGTTTTTTGTTTTCATAAAGCTGAGGTCATATTAAAGTGATGTTGGTGGCTCTTTTTCATTATGTCTTGATAGGTGAAACACTAATGTCTTATTGAGTCAGTATATTGTGGTAAAAGTAACTTTAAAAGCTAATATCTATTAGTTTTGAACTTCATTTAATTGAATCTGCAGGTAAAAGGATCTGAAACTTTTACTGCTGGGTTTCTACATTTTGTTCTGCTAGGTGTTTGTTCCTCAGGAACCTTCCTCAGCAAGTTTTACCTCTACTTAAAGCTTGTACATGATGAGGGAGTGAAATGGCGTATAAGTGTTTACTTAATTATACCAGAAAATGACAGGGCTTAGAATTTGCCGTATTAGAATGTGTAATCGCTCTGCTCTGACATTTCATGTATATTATCATTTATAAGTCAGTGGTTAACATTTTCACTGGCCACAAGAGGGAGACAAGGCTCTTCTGAACTGGTGAAGCTGTGTCACAGTGGGCTCTAAATCAGAGAGACACACCGACACCAGACAACAGCCACAAAATGAGTCCAAAACTAAGAAGATTCTTCTTCTTCCTTTTGGACTTATAAAGACAGCAGATATTTTGATTCATGGGATTTTTGTGTTTCTATATGGTTGGATATGTGACATATGTGACATCTGTGTCTCTTTTAAATCTTAATGCTGAAGTGTGTATCTTTTATTCAGACTATACAGCGTAGATCAGTGGTCCAACTCTGGTCCTCCGGGCCCACTGTCCTGCATGTTTTAAATGTCTCCCTACTCAGTCTCCCTGCACAGCTGACTCAAATGATTGCATTACCTCATTTGCTTGCCTCCAATTGCTCCAGAAGCCTGTTAGTCACCCATTCATTTAATCCAGGTGTGCAGCTGCAGGGAAACACTTAAAACATGCAGGACAGTGGGCCTGAGGACATCTGGCGGAGCTGTTTCTACATTTCTCCAGACAGACACAGACTGGTTCCAGTCTGTGTCTGGAATTGACTGTTAATAGTGTAACTGTTAATAATGTAACAGTCAACATTTTATTTTCACTGCATTAGGAATAACTTTTGTTTCCTATTTAAAGTAAAGCAGTTACAGGGCTGGGTACTTCCTGATTGTTCCTAATCTGGCAGTTGGACTGGTAGTTGTGGTGATTAGGGCTTGGTTGGGTGGGGGTGAAATAAGGTTTTATGGGTGCTGGTTGGTAATGTTTTGTTGGAGGGGTTGGTTGGACTAACCATGACTTACTCCTGTGGTCCTGGCTGGTCCATGGGGTCTCTAGGTCCTATGCTTCTGGCCAGGTTGCTTTTCTGACCTGAGTTCTCCTGCACCGGTACGATGGCCATTCTGCAGTAGCTTCTGTCTGACATCACACATTTCTCGAGGGTCTCTAACCACAGTCTCTGCTCTGGTGATGAGTGCAGGATGAGCTGGCCCATAGAGGGGACTTTGTATCAAAGCTTTAGGATCTATGCTCTCCTTCCTAACAGACACAGCACCATACAAGAAAAGATGTGGGGTGTGAAACAATGTACCCTGCTGGCATAGTGGGTACTGTACCTTCCTTCTGCTTTGCTTGCCTCTATCCTGAACCTCGATTTTATATAGACACGCATAGTGTTGAGGCTGGGGTAGTGAATGATCTGCTGTCAGCAAGCACCTTAACTCCAGCCAGAGTTTTAATCACTGTAGACATATGCAAGTCTGTTATAGCTACCAGCAAGCCCCAAATATTGCTACCAGCCTAGCTGCCTGGTTGGTATGAGGCCAGTACGGGTTCTAAAGTTACAAAGTTTTGTGTAAACTGATATTTTCTTTTAAGTTATTTTAATAACCCTTACTGAGTCTGCACTCATCATAGCACTCGTGGCACATATGGGTGGTTTTAGGTTCCATAGTTCAGCTGGATATGGATTAGATTTATACACAGTACATCACTGGCTCTGTTCACTGGCAGTAATATTTGTTTTAGTTTCATCAGAAAGTTCTGTATCTCATGGAGCTTTTTGGTTGTCCATATATCATTTATCATTTTACACTATAACTTTTTATATTACTTATAATAAAAAAAAATGAATGAACTGGTTGGCACATTCAGGATTTCAACATACAGCAGCACAAAAGCACTCCATGTTAGAACTCCAGTAGATCTGTGAATAAAGTCACTTCATAACCTCAGAATGTAAACATTGATACACTTCTAATCTGCATACCTGCACATATGCTTATATATAATTATATGAGACTAAACAAAGAAAAAAGCCCTGAATAAAACGCAGCCTGGATCCAAGAGCTTCAATTCCCCTCACATACTTTACCTGAAATCCACAGAGAATTGCTAGAAGTGAACTTCATGCCTTCAATTCTTTGGCTCCATGAACTCTGGCTACTGACATTTCTATATGAACAATGCCCAAATATTTCAGGAAGAGAGTGAGTGTGGAGGTTTCCAACATGTGGCAACCGTTTTTTTCCCCGCAGCAATAAGTTCTGCCAGCTTCTCTGCCAGAAGAGAAGTTCTCTTCTCATGTCGAGTGTCAGATCCAGTATTGCCAAAGCTGATGAAGCAGATTTAGTTTCTGTCCCTAAAGCAGTGGAACAAGCTTCCTGAAAACTTCAGATGTTCTCAATTTGTTGGTTTTTACTCTTTCCTGTAACTTTCCTATAAACTTTACAACTTGATGTTATTTGTGTCATGTAAAAGCTGTTAACTGAGATAAAATTGGACTTTTACAGGGTTTTTTTCTCTGGCTAACTAACACAATCCAAAAATACAATTGTTAGCTTTATTGGTCTCTTTAAACTGTCCTTAGGTGAGTGTGTGTGTGTGCATGTTGTCTGTCTCTGGCTATGTTCACACAGCAGAAAAATGCAACCCTAATTTGCCTGTTTTGCTTTTATCCAACCTCTATCTGGCTTTCTCATGACGGTGTGATCAGCCCAACGCTGATCTTTCACCCTACAAAAATCTGATCTGTGCCACTTCCATATGTGGTTCTAATACGGATAGGTATCTGATTGTTTTCAAAACATCTGCAACCTAAGGGTCATGTCACATTTTATCCATCTTTTGCCATTGATTTGAGACGTGTCATAATTAAACACCATTAGAAGCTGGATACGGTAAATCTAAATGTAAGCAATGACTGAAAATTATAATTACTGAATTATGAAAGACATCTCTATCACTGAAGTGGCTCTGACTACACATCCAAGCAGTCTTCTCTACAGACGTTCCATTGCTATTAACTGTGCTTTCCTTTTAAGATCTTGTGACCAGAATGCAGTTTCTCAATGCTGAATAAACTTTAAAATCTATCCATAAACAACTACATTGATTATTACATGCAGTTGCTTTGGGGACTTCAAACAGAAGTCTCATTAATAGAATGAACAACAACAAAAAAAATCCAATTTCAGCAGAAATCTGAATTGTGTATCAATACCTGTGTCGTCTTTTGTTGGACTGTCAACCTGCCTTGAATGCTCAGCTTTCACCCAATGACTGCTGGAGACCAGGCACTAGAACCCCGCTAGGGTGGGTCTAGACAATGGATGGGTGGATTTTTTTCTTTTTGTCATTTTCCACAATGAATTTTCTGTAACTGTGCTTCTATGTTTTCCTGTAAAGCACTTTAACTGTGCATGAATTGTGCTATAGAAATCAACTTTCTCTCTGCTCTTGTTTTCCTGTGTGCCCGCACCCTGTCGTTTAGTTTCAACCCTCCGGCGCTCCCCTCCACCCTGTTACATCCTGGGAGAGACATGGTGACTTTAGATTACACAGATGCTTCGTTTTGTTCGGCCTGCTTTCTTATTTTCTGTGTGTGTGTGCGCGCGCGTGTGTGTGTGTGTGTGCGTGTGTGGGCGTGTGTGTGTGTGTGTGTGGGGGTGTGTGTGTGTGTGGGGGGGGGTGTGTGTGTGTGTGTGACACTGGAGCATCCTTTCAGTAACCAGAGGTACATTTTTCTGGGAAAATTTATTGCATAAGTCATGAGCTCTTAAAACAGCTGAATGTCAGCCTAAATCACAGCTCAGATATCCTCTTCACTTCTCTGAGTAAACAGAGTGTGTGTGTGTGTGTGTGTGTGTGTGTGTGTGTGTGTGTGTGTGTGTGTGTGTGTGTGTGTGTGTGTGTAGATTGCCTGGAATCTGATGGATTCAGGGAGACAATTTGAAGGCGGGATGAGGAGATGAACAAAGGGGCAGTTTGTCTTCCTCCGATCCCTCCATCACCTTCCCTACATTGGTCATATCTCCCATCCTTGTTCCCTTTCCTGCTTTCTCTCAGCTTATTGGCATGCACACAGAGTATGTCTCGCTGGCTCTGTGGTTGTGCAGACAGAGGATGTGTGGAGATGGGTAACCATGACAACAGCAGCTTGAAGTTAGACCGCTAGTGGCAGACACGGCGCCGTGCCTGCTTTGTACAATTCTTTTTCTGTGTGGAGGAAGATTCACAGATAAGTTGTTCTTCTCATATTCCAGCCCAGATCTATATGAATACTGTCCACGCTCCTGATCTGAGTGCATCAGTGTGTGTACAGTTCAATAAAGAGCTAGTCATGCTTGCTGTATCCTCTTGGCATCTTTTTATTTGGCAGATGAATGAAAAGGCTTCTAGATTTTCTGCATAATTTCGTCCAATTTTAGTTTATCGTCAGAAAGAATGCCTGCTTTGACTTATTGTGAGGAATGATTCTATACAAACACCGTAGCACTAGAGATACGTCTTTTTAAAACATGAAGGTATATACATATCATGATTAATCACAATGCCTAACTCTGAAAACTTGAAATATAAATGTGCCACAGTTGTTATGGTGCAGTAATGGTGTCTTGGGAAAGCTGCTCTTGTTGCACTCCAGACGGTTAAAATGCAGGCATTTTATTATTATTATTATTATTATTATTATTTTTGCAGCACAAAGGAGGTACTGTATTCTCGCAGTATACCACAGCAACCAAGGGAAACTTAGTCCACTACAGATTCATACAGGTATTAGCAGACTTCTTCAGGATACAACTGACAAATTAAATCTATACTATTTCCTAATTCTTGGTGCCCCACCCCTTACTGATGCCGGCCAGGGCAACTGCCCACATAGACCATGTAAAAACCGCCATCATATGCATGTTTCCAAAAATTGCTAATGAAAATTTTCTCAAACCAAACCTGTCTGAAGATTCTCAGTTTTCCATGTTTCTGTATTAGGAAGTCATTTTGTTTTAAACGTTCATGTAGAAATGTCTGCCTTCATTTATTTCCTATGAATCTTGTGCAATGAGGCGACAGCCTCTAGTACTCATCCAGTCAAGTGGCCAGGGTATAAAGCTCTCAAACATGTCCTTTTTCTCATTTTTACTATAGTTGCCAAGCAACACAGGGTGAAACATTGTTATTGGTTTTTCACAGAAGAGATAAAGAATGTGTGTAACTGCACTGAGCTTATTGGCATCTAATTAGCCATCTACCAGTGCACCCTGGAGGATGTTGGAACAGCTTCCTCATGGACAATTAGCTGCTGGAACACGGCAAGCGGAACTTGATTTCCCGTTTTGAGACTAAAAAGTACATTTTTAGTTTCAAAAATACTGAGAATGATAACATGTATTGCTTTTAAGTTTAAGAAACTATCTAATGAAAGAAGCCCCAACAAAAGTGATGGGACATGTAACTTAACGATTTGCTGCACAACTTTTTGAGGCAATAACTGCAATCAAAACTCACAGTGAGGCTTCTGTACCTGTTCACAAGTATCCTGGCCTGCTCCTCACAGGCAAACTGCTCCAGTTGTCTCAGCTTTAAAGGTGCCTTCTCCAGACAAAGTATTTCATCTCCTTCCACAGATGTTCAACAGGATTTAGATCAGGGCTTATAGAAGGCTAGTTCAGAATTGTCCAATATTTTGATCTTAGCAATTCTTGGATGTTTCTAGCTGTGTGTTTTGGGTCATTATCCTTTTGGAAGACCCAAGGCCTGTGACTGAGACCAAGCTTTCTGACCCTAGGCAGCCCATTTCTCTCCAGAATGCATTGATAGTTTTGAGATTTCATCGTATCTTGCACAGATTCAAGAAACTTTGGGTCAGATGCAGCCCAAAGCACAGCCAAGCCTACATGCTTCAAAGTTGGGACCTTCCTCTTCTCTTGCCTCCCCTCATTTTTTGGTCCGTGAACATAGAGCTGATGTGCCTTGCCAAAGAGTTTCAGTTTTGTCTCATCTGTACAGAGAACATTACCCAGGAAGCTTTGTGGCTTGTCATTACACACTGTGACAAATTTCAGTCTGGCTTTTAGGATTTGCTTGCAGTGGTGGGCTTTGTGGTAAACTCTCATTAAGTCATATTTGGCTAAAACAACAACAGCTGGTGCAATGTGGCACTGATGTACCTTGACCTTGGAGCTCACCTTTAATTTCTTTAGAGGTTGTTCTGGGCTCTTTGGTTATCATTCCTATTATTCTTCTATTTAATTTGTATTTAATTCTCCTCCTTCTGACAGAGAGGTGGGCTATAGTCCTACAGCACCAATTCATAACAATTGTTTCAAAAGCTTTACAAAAACGTCATTTCAATTCAGTCACACATACAGTACATTCATTTCAACCTGACTGTTTGATAACTATCAAACAGTCTATAAAGTTGAGCTCATTATTCAAAATAGTATAAAAAGTTTCTATTTAAGAATTTCAGCAAATTGCATGAAATCATTGACTGCTGCAAGTCATCGCAGCAGGAGTGGATGCTGCATCGTGTTGTTGACTTTACAACAATTTCTTATACCAAGCATGAATGTAGCAAGAGTGGAGAGGAAAAGCTCATCTTTAACAGGATGAAACTTCCAGCAGAACCAAAACGTGGCTGAGTACAAGTGGCCATCTGTCATTACTAACTGGACAACACGATTGTTTCAGAAGACAGAGCAGACAGAAAAAGAAATAGAAAAATTGAACCAGGGGTAATTTATATGCTAAGGAAAAGTAAAAAGTTAATAGCAGGTGTGGGAGAACATCTTTTTCCAGACCTACTTTTCCCTTCCACTAGACTTTCCATTGTCTAGATACAGCTTTAACAAAAACCTTTTGTTCCTTAGCCTGCTTGTGGAGGGCATCAATACCATTCTGAAATGACAACTGTCTAGTTACAAGTCTTCTGACAAAATGTGTCATAAATTCAAGTTTATTTGGGAATTCAACATCAGGACAGTTCAGAATGCTTTACATAATTAAAACATGACATAATGAACAAAAAAAATAAATACTACATTACATTACAGTGGAAGAATAAAGAGGAGGAATGAAAAGTTCTAATCCAGACCAGAATTAAACTATTCTTATTATTAATCAAGACAACTGTAAGAAAATGGAGTTTTAGCTTTAAATTAAATGAATTCAGTATTTAAGCAGTATTGCAGTTTCAGGATTTCCCCCAGAAAACTTGCTCAGCTTGGTGGTCAGGGCACCGAGGCGGCCCACAGTGTTTTTATATAAAAAGAGGTTAAGTTTACAAGGAATGTAAAATATTACTGGGTAATTATGTTACTGCAAGACATTACTGACAATACATAAAAAACCCACAACTGGAGTCTTAAACACAACAAATCGAAAAATACAATTAAAATAAGTATCAATTATTTGCGCTTTTATTAAATCCAAATGAAGCCATCAGTTAGTGGATCTTAAAACACAATGTAATGCTGATCACATTTAGAGCCGGCCCAAGGCATACATGAACTAAACTGCTGCTTAAGGCCCTTAGACCTTCAGGGCCCCATAAATGGTAACGTTTTAACACAAACCACAAATATAGAAATGTAACGTGTTTATTATTATGAATATAAATGCTGTAAAATTTGATTTCATGGTTTCAGCATAGATAAATTAAAGTGTATTATAAGCCTGCTAGGCTTACTTGAAGTTTGTTCCTGATTAGAGGAATATGAAAACTGAATCCTGCTTCTCCATGTTTGGTTCTGGTTCTGGATGCAGAACCTGAGAGGTCTGGAAGGTTGATACCTTCCAACAGCAGATCTTTAATGTATTGTGGTGAAAAGCCATTCACTGATTTATAAACTAACCGTATTTTAAAGTCTCTTCTCTCAGTGAAGGACTGTAGAACTGGGTGATGTTCTCTATCTTCCTGGTTTTAGTCAGAACTCCAGCAGCTTTCTGGATCAGCTGCAGCTGGAGGATTGATTTTTAGGCAGATCAGTGAAGACACTGTTGCAATGCAATTAAAAATAAATATATGGTTGAGTTTCTATAGATCTTGTAGATAATCTAGTATGTCTTAGTACATGGTTTCCATTTAGAGACAGTGCTGCCCCACTGTGGTCAGTGCATGAATAAAGCTTAGGAAATGTTATCCGTTCTATTTTCTTCAGTTGGCTGCCTTCACATCCTTGTTGGGTATTTTTTTCTCCCGTGTCCCGGCTCTACGTTGACACGTCTGTCTGATAGTAGTGGAACAGAAGCGGCGCAGGCAGCCCAGGAGAGGCAAAACGAGGGAGGGAAGGCTGTTAAGCAGCACTCACACAAGAAGCGTTGATGTCTGAGAAAAGCCAGTGGACAGAGACAGCCGTCCTCCTGCTTGCCTGCCTGCCTCCTTAACCATATACACTACTCCTGTGGTGAGTCAAGTCAACCAGCTGTGGACTTTATTGGCATTGTGTGTTTTTGGCTGTGAGTCTGGGCAAACACTGACACTGTGAATTCTCTCATGGTGGCATTTGCTGAGAGCTCCATCGCTGGCATAGTAGAATATGAGGAAGGAAGGAGCCGAGCTGCTGCCTCGGCTTTCAGTCAGGAAAAAACAAGGTGAATCAAAGAGCTGCTCCAGCGTAACTCAGAGCTGTTTGTGTTCGCTTTCATCTGGCTCATTTAAAGGTGTCATTTCCTAAATGCACGTTAAAAAATGACCTCTGCTGCTCTTGCTGTGCCTGGTTTCCAGTGTGTGGACAGAATCTTTACTTAGAGCCAGTTGTTCATCATAAAGCAGAACCAGATTTCCCTCATCAGCTGGAGCAAATGATACTAGTTTTATTTTCCTCTGAGATTAATGCTCTAAGCCGTTTTCACAGAACATTGAAAATTGTTTATATAATAAATTTCTATATGCAAAAATTAAAATTACAATGCTATTATGTTTATTTTTCATGTGAGTAAAGGGACATCAATATTTAGTATTTTGTTTGAAATGTTCATGTTATTCAAAGCTGCTACTTCTGACAGAAAGCCTGCATTTGCTGAACATAGTTTAGATTTTTTTACTTTACATCTCAGAATCATTAGAAAAAAGAACGAGTAAATATCTGAGTCAGCAGATTAGACCTGAAAGAAAACTAAGAAAAATATTAGCCAAGAAGAAGCTTGATCACTGCATCCCCAAAACCAGCAACAGTTCCATTTGGATTAAATAGTGGTAAAATGTCATCTTATTCAGCTATATACAGGCATACTATTAGGCATAATATTATGACCACCTGCCCAGTAGTATGTTGGGCAGGTGGTCAACATACTAATGGGCGAAACACTCATGTAGTGTGTGTTATAGGATGTAGCTCTAAGACGTTAGCATCCAATCCTTTAAGTCCTGCAGAGAGCAACATGGATTGGACCTGTTTGCCTTGCACATCCCACAAATGCTCAGTGAGATTTATTCACTGCACCTTTATAACAGAGGACAGCTCAGTTAGAGCAAACAGAAAAGCAAGGCTCGCAAGGTTTGGACATACAGAAATGGAACAGAAGGCATGTAGGGAAAAAGATGTGAAATCTGGTGTTGCCAGGCATCTGGTGCACAGGAAGACCGAAGAGAAGGTTCCTAAATGTAGTGAAGAAAGACATGCAGAAGATTGGTGTGATGGGAGGTGGCAAGGGGGCTCAAGATAGTCAGATGGCAGGTAGGTGGTCTGCAATAGAGTCCACTGAAGGGGAAGGTCTCTCTGCCTCTGTTTGACTGCACTGACTGCCCGGCTCTGAGGACAGCTTCATTTAGTGCATGGCTCAGTTTAGTGATGCAGGGAAAAGCAGACTGCTTGTGTGGCCTCTTTATGTCATTGCTCATCTGTGCACACAGTACAAACCTAAGAACAGTGCTGAACATGAGCATCCAGTATAGGATGTGCCTCACTCTTTCCCAGCTGTTCCAACAGGGTCATCAGGAAGTAGAATCAAAGCCTGTCATGACCCTCAGCTGCCTGTGCTGAGGTTCTGTCTTGTGATGGTATTTACATTGGAGCTCTGGAAGTTAGGGAACGCAGATACCTGAGACTCCATCTAAATCTGTTGATACATTTCTATTCTAATAGTTAAAACACCAAATGGGCCTTAATACCCATTAAAAATAATTGAGTTAAAGATTACGTAAATCATACGATATGGGTCTTTATGGACTCCCCACTCACCAGGCTCTGACCAGTGGATATTGTCTTGGCACTAACTACAGAAGCTAACATCTTCCTTGTCTCAACCAGCATCAAACAAAATTAATGGCATTCCCGGATTGGCTGCTTTGCAAACAGCAGCAAAGAATGTGTCAGGTAGCGTTGCTCTTGATAGGTAGTTTTCTGAACTACATTTTCTTTCAAATATTCTACAAACCAAATTATGGGATATTTTAATTTTCCACCAATGATTTGGAGTCATGTTCCAAAAAAATGTATGAATAGGTGGGGATTATTTTAGTGTTGCTGCTATCTATTAGTTCATGTCTTTGTCTTGAGTTTCTTTTTGTAGTTTGTTCTGTGCATTTGGGTTTGGGTTCTTTGTTGGTATTAGTCCTTAGCTTTGGTTTGGATCCTCTGTGTTTCCTTTCAGTTTCTCCTGAGTCCATTGTTCATCCTTCCCTCCGTTTATGGTCTCCTCCAGCAGTTCTGCATTGTATTGATCGAACTCAGATAGTGTTCTTATTATAGATCACGTCTGTAATAAGTAGCTGGATGCTGCTGTTGCTCCAGCCCTGGTTCTTGTGTTCTGTAAGTCCTTCATGTAACTCTATCTCCATCATGCATTTGCCCATTTACATTTGGATCCTCAACAGGTTCCAAATCTAACAGATTCATCAATGTTTCTGTATAAAGCTGAACTTCAGTAATGTGTTTAATAAAAGCCTTACTTCTTTCTGAAATGGTTTCAATCACAGGGACAAACATGACCTGTTTAAAACAAGTTTATAAAATTTCTAGCAATACATTTAGCATATGGGACTTCATAAGGAGGAGACTGCATTTCATTTCTTTTGTAGGGTTTTTCTTTCCCTTCCTCAGAACAGATTAATTAAAACAAAAATTAGTCAGCTGTGTTACGAGACAGAGCAGACATTACTGCATAGAGCAGACTAAGCAGAGAGCCACTATGGTCACTATGCCTCTATGCTTGAGGGTGGAAGATTTTAGTGGCTGAAAGACGGGGAGAGACCGAACTGAAACTATAGCTGAGAGATTGTAAAGAAAAAGGTCAGTTGAGGGGAAGAATAAAGAATGAAACAATATGAGAAGAAAATTCAGAGGAAGGAAAAGAATAGTCTGTTCTGTGGCCTTTCTGAAAGGTTATCAGTCTGGATAGATGGAGAATGGAGCTGAATGGCAGGAGCTTCACAGGGAAGAGGGCAGAGCACACACATGTCTGCTCCCCGGTTTTAAACACTGGGCATCTTTTAAGTGGCATTTAAAGCAAAATACAGTGTTAGCTTCTGACATTAAATATTAGCTGACATTTCTCACACATGAAAACAAATGCGATACTCATTAAAGATTGTGCAGTCATATAAATGTGTGTGTGTGTGGATTAGTTACCAAGGTGTGTCCTTCTATGTGTGTAAGTGTCACATCAAAACTGTAACAACAACAAACTCTGTTGCTCATGTCCTCAATTTGCAGCCTTGAAGTATGTGTGGCATGCTGGGAAAGAGGAAAAAACTCTGCTGTTTCATGCTCCTGCTGGAGAAGAAACATGAGTTTAAAATTCTATTTTTACACAGACTTCTTTATTTGTGGCATTTTAAATATTGCATCAAATTTCACTGTCTGTTCTTGAGAGTGGAAAACTAAACATGTTCTGTCTTTCACTCATTTCTTTGTTGAGGTCATGTTCTTGACTTAGTTGAATGTGAAGGACTGTGTGATGTTCAGGGTTGTTACTACAATATTTCAGTCAGGTTTGTTCGTATCAGAGTAGAACTTTGAACACATCGAATAGAGGACTCTAAAAGCTTAAACTTTAAATTCACTAGATGGATAAGTAAGAGAAATTAAGCCACACAAAATATACTCACTGGCCACTTCATTAGGTATATTTTTCTAGTACCTACTTCAGTGTTCAGAACTGCCTTTATTCTTCATGTAATTAGAAACATTCCTGAGAGATTTCTTTCCTTATTCTTTTCATGATAACATTACACACATCTTGGAGATTTATTGACTGAACATCCATGATCAGTTCTGATGAATGTGATCTCTTGGATTGAGGTTTGTAGACTGTGGAGGCCAATGGTATCATGAAGTTGGCATGTCCCAGGAACTAGTTTAAAGCAGATTGTAATGAAGACTGAAGCTGGTTCAGTTGTGAATAAACAATCACTCCAGGGTGTCGGGTTAGAACAGCTGATATACTGTACATGTTCAGGTGAGTTAGTGAAAGAAGAGAATGTCTGAGTCCAGAATTGAGCTTTACTTGTTTTTAATTAGCTCTGGAGGTTCAGCCATACATGTAAGGGCATATGTGTGTGTGTGTGTGTGTGTGTGTGTGTGCGTGTGCGTGTGTGTGTGTGGTTTCCTATAAAGATAAACAAATACAAATTATGAGAATTTGTCTGTAAACCCTTTCACAAATAAACCTAATTTCCACAAATGAATAAATGTGTTAATGTCTGGCTATGAGAATGTAAATAATAATTATACATAAATAGTAATAATAAACCCTGCAAATAATAGTATCACACGATAAAACATACAAGAGAAATAAGGCATTTCAATTGGAAATGGTAACACAAATAACAGCTGCAACTAATTAACCGAGCTTAATAACTTAATGCTAAATGGCTAACTTTTAGCTCTCAACAATACAAGTAAAATACACCAAACGACCATAATATTCAACGGGACAAAGCACAACTACAGCTCTTAGATATTTACGAAACCGAACTAAATCAACAACAGTATTACTTACATTCAATGGACGCACACAATAGAAAGAGGTTATGAACGACGTCAGCCTTGAGAACCGCATCACTCTACTCAGATTCATAAACAAGATGTAACAAATATGAACATGAAGCCACCCAGTGGCTGAAATAAAATACTGCATCTAAAATACTTTGATGAAGAAAACCTAAACTAGAGAGCTGAAAACAAATAATTAACAGTCTTTTGTACATAGATGTCTGCTTCCATCTGACGACTGGAAGCAGGCATCAGATGATAAGTACTCTATGACCTTAAAGGACTGGATATGTTGAGCAGCAACACTTTTGTGTTTAAATGATGATGTAGGTACTAAAGTTCTACATCACCTCTAACCGGTCCGGTCCCGGCCTGGTCCATCCGACCAGATTCATTTTCCATTAGCAGATCTGGTCTAAATGCCACAAAACTAAAAAATCTTTTTATTGTTTCTTTGTAACTTTCTTTGAATTCAGAAGTTTACATTCATCTTGGTCAGCATCAGTGATGACTGTCTTTTAAACTGTATGACTGGGTAAAACCTTTCAGGTTTCCTTCCACAAGTTTCTCACAGTTGTTTCCTCCTGGCAGCACTGGTAGACCTGAGTCATGTCAGGTCTACCTGCAACTTCTCCACAGGATTCAGGTCAGGGTTTTTTGATGGCCACACCAAAACATTGACTTTGTTGTCCTTGAGCCACTTTATAAATAGTCTGACTTTACTCTTTGGATTAATGTGCATTTGGAAGAGTAAATCTGTGCCCAAGTCTTTACATCCTGGCTGATGTTTTTAGATGTTGCTTCAATATGTCCACTTAATGTTCTTTTGTCATAATGCCATCTGTTTTATAAATGCTCCCCCTGCAGCCAAAAAGCCCCACGACATGATGCTGCCACTGGCATACCTTAAGTTAGCATGGTACAACTGTCCCAGTTTTTCCTCCAAATGTAATAATTGTTATTGTGGTCAAACAATTCCACTTTAGTTTTATTAGAGCAGAGGACATGTCTCCATAAATGAAGGTCTTTATCCATGACATTTGCAAACTGCAGTCTGGCTTTTTCTTTTGGAGTAATGGCTTCTTCCTTGCTGAGGGGCCTTTCAGTCCATGTGGACACAGGACATGTTCCGCTGTGGATAAAGACACCTAAAATATATTTTCTGGATAAATTCTAAATCGCTAATTTACTTGGCTATTTGTAAACTTTTAGTTAAATAAAATTTGGCATCTGTGGTGAAGTTTTAGCTATTGACAAGAATAAGAATAATTCCAAAGTTAGAATACAGTATCAGGAGAGCAAAATTTCTATATTTTTGAAGTCCAACACAATGGATGTTTTCAAATTCCAGAGCACATATATTTTTTTAATTTTTGGAATAAAGCACATTACGAGTTCAGGGGAGAGAAATTTTAAAAACCATGAAGCCAGGACAACAATGTTCCCCAGTGTTTAAACATAAAAAATCACTATTGCAGACTAAGGGGCCCAGCATCATTCAGGTCAAACTTTCTGTTGTTTGTATCATTGCCTATGAACTTTCTAGAGTTGATAAGAAGCCTCATGTGTTTGTGAAAAGAATGAGAGACTCAGCAGTTTTCTCGTGATGCAGCATCTGACCAATAGAAGTAGAACATAAAAACATGAAGAAAACAAAACACTGCCTCCCACACCAGTCACAGTTAAAACAGAGACAAGCCAAGAACAGGACTGAAACAGACCAGACGAAAGCAAAGGGAAAGGAGGACAGGAAGTTTTTCAGATTGGCAGACAGAGCTGGAGGATGTTGTGATGTTGTCCTCACTAACCTGCACAGGCTGCTGAGGAATTCTCAGAGGCAGGCTTCTTCAGACTGGGACACTTAAATATTCTGGGTTTTTGGAAGCTGTGGATGCGGGATATCTGCTGTAACATTGTAACAGGAACATAATGCTTAAATTCAGAGTCACACATGGCACATGGTGTGTATGGGTGTGCTCATTGATGATAAGGTTTGCAGTATTATGCTTTACGATGTCAGTAGGAAGCTAAGCTACTTTTATGTTGCAGAACTAGTTCTGATTTCAGTTTTAACTTCCAGTTCTGTAGAAAGATTGCAACTTTTTTGTCATTAACCTAACATGTCCTAACATTCAAATTTTGTATTTCTCTGTTTTTTTAACAGCCACAATGAAAGAAAAGTGACCTGCAAGCACCCAGTGTCAGGCATCCCATCACAAGACAACTGCATCTTTGTTGTAAATGAACAGTAAGTCTCTTTGCACCATGACACACCCAGATAGTGTTGTGTGCCCCTCTGTTCTGCTCTGGACTGAAATGTCCAACACAAACTAATGAACTGATTTATTTTGTATATAACTGTTGGATGTGTGGAATGAAGCTGTGCAGCAAAAATGCACTGTGTGTTTTATTTGGGCTTAACTTCTCTTTTCCTGTGGACAATCATAAAACCATGCTTAACTCTGTTCCAGTTACTGTTATTCTTAGTTACAGAATTGTTTGCAGACGTTTCTGTAAAGATGGGCATTTTTTGTTAATTTAATTTTTAATTAATACAAATGCTTTTGACTTTAAGCCTATATGATTTTGTAAGATTTACTCTGAATTCTTATCACAACATCACCTGTTATGTTTTGCCCAAAAACTGGCCAAAAGTAGCTAATACAAGTTAACATAATGTGAGCTTTGAAAACTTTAGAGAAAGCATAGAGGATGGTCAGAGCATGTAAAAGAAAAATCAGTCCAACTATACAGTATCCAAAACAAGACAGATTGATTCTTAAAAAAAAGCAATTTTTTAAGACAATCACGCTGGAATGAAAGTCTGAAAAAGAATAAATTCTGAATGAAAATACAGAGCTATTCCAGCATTCTGCCAAACCCGAATGACACAATTCTCCTATATCCAAGACATTTTTGGTGGTGCAAATATAATTATTTCCATCAGTTTTGTCTTCATTTGATTGAAGAACAACGTCTACCATTCATTAACAGGCTAAGTTCCTTAAACTATGAAGTTTAAACATTTAATTTGGGTGAAAAGAGGTGTGTGACTAAACATCATCTGTATAGCAGTGACAAGAAATGACTTTAGAGATTGCCATAATGTGCCAAAGAAGGAGAAAATTCAATAAAAACTCAGATTACGGTTTTCTATCTGATCGGCAATTACCGATCTTTAAAAATCCTGACATTCTGATTCCGATTTTGGCCGATACCAATTATTTTTGTTTGAAATGTTGTTAAATATAGCAAGAAAGTCACTGAGTTGGCAACAGTGATGTGACTATTGATAACTGCAAATGTGCAGATATGACCCAGTGGGCCGGTCTATTATTCAAACCTTTCCACAGCAGAGCAGAAGAGGACAGTGGGTGATTTTTAGACCTTTGCTTAGAGAGGTAAGATCAGTTTCACATGTAAGTATCGGCCGATCACCGTTCTCCCAAAATTAAGGAAATCAGCATCGATACGTTGGCAGGTTGATAAATCGGCACACCCCTACAAAACAATCCTCAACTACGCTACTCCAATTCTTACACTTTACTTGTATTGCATAAAAAAATCCCAAGTTATTGCTCCAGCTAAATATTAGGTCATATCTTTGATTTTGCTGGTTTTTTGGTCTGTCCAATTGTAACTGTGGTTCTCTTTTTAAGTTGTTTGCTGCATCTTTAATATGCTTAATTTCATCATCAGTAAAATGACTCACTGCTGAATGGTATCCTTTCAGTTATTGAACCTCTATCTAGTATAGATATAGATTCAAAGAAAATCTACACTATATATTACCAAAAGTATTTGCTCACCCATCAAATGATCAGAATCAGGAGTCCCAATCACTTCCATGGCCACAGGTGTATAAAATTAAGCACCTTGGCATGCCGACTGTTTTGCAAACATTTGTGAAAGAACGGGTCGCTCTCAGGAGCGCAGTGAATTCCAGCGTGGAACTGTGATAGGATGCCACCTGTCGTGAAATTTCCTCACTCCTAAATATTCCACAGTCAACTGTCAGCTGTATTATAGAAAGATGGAAGTATTTGGGAACGATAGCAACTCAGCCACAAAGTGGTAGGCCATGTAAACGACGGAGCGGGGTCATCGAATTCTGAAGCGCGTAGTGTGAAGAGGTCGTCAACTTTCTGCAGTCAATCACTAAAATCAAATCAACTAAATTTTATTTGTATAGCACATTTCAGCAGCAAGGCATTTCAAAGTGCTTAACATCATATCAAACACAGAAACACAATACAACATAGAATCAACAATCAAAACACGACATTAAGTCAAGTTCCATCAATAAATTTG
The DNA here is from genome assembly GCF_002775205.1 of Xiphophorus maculatus. Lineage (NCBI taxonomy): Eukaryota > Metazoa > Chordata > Actinopteri > Cyprinodontiformes > Poeciliidae > Xiphophorus > Xiphophorus maculatus. The sequence goes on from NC_036459.1 coordinate 19,815,093, forward strand.
TAATTGATTACATTTCAAATACAATCCTAAACAGGTGGGTTTTTAGTCGAGTTTGCATCCATAAAAGGTTTACCTGTTACACTCCTACTGTGTTATATGGAACAAAATACCTATTGCTATTTTTATTCCCACTCATGCTCACAATCACACAGTTTAAAACAATGTAGACAGCATTTTAATAGACTTCTGGCACAAGGCTCTGTACACCTCCTTCACGGAATTTCGCTCTGGGACTCCGTCGTCCCTCACGGATTTTTGTGCAATTTCAACATAGAATCAACAATCAAAACATGACATTAAGTCAAGTTCCATCAATAAATTTGTAATTGATTACATTTCAAATACAATCCTAAACATGTGGGTTTTTAGTTGCGATTTAAAAGAAGTCAGTGTTTCATCTGTTTTACAGTTTTCTGGAAGTTTGTTCCAAATTTGTGGTGCATAGATGCTGAAAGCTGCTTCTCCTCGTTTGGTTCTGGTTCTGGGGATGCAGACCAGAACCAGAAGACCTGAGAGGTCTGGAAGGTTGATACAACAACAGCAGATCTTTAATGTATTGTGGTGCTAAGCCGTTCAGTGATTTGTAAACTAACAACAGTATGTTAAAGTCTATTCTTTGAGCTACAGGAAGCCAGTGGAGGGACTTTAAAACTGGTGTTATGTGCTCTATCTTCCTGGTGTTAGTGAGAACGTGAGCAGCAGCATTCTGGATCAGCTGCAGCTGTTTGATTGATTTGTTGGACAGACCTGTGAAGACGCTGTTGCAATAATCAATATGACTGAAGATGAACGCATGGATGAGTTTCTCTAGATCTGGCTGAGACATTAGTCCTTTAATCCTGGAAATGTTCTTCAGGTGATAGAAGGCCGACTTTGTAACTGTCTTTATGTGGCTCTGGAGGTTCAGGTCAGAGTCCATCACTACTCCCAGGTTTTGGGCCTGATCGCTGGTTTTTAGTTACAATAACTGAAGCTTTAGGGTTTTATAATTAAGTAGTTGGAATTGGGTCATTTTTCCTGTATTTGTTTTGTTTGGGCACAACATTGGTACTGACTTTATAGTGGATGTGCAGTTTAATCCTCTGATTTTTTGAATTTTCTCTGAAAAGAAGCTGGAAAACTGGTTGCAGGCAGCAATACATTGGAATTCAGGCGGTAACGTCACAGGAGGGTTTGTGATTCTGTCAACTGTTGCAAATAAAGCTCGAGCATTGTTAATGTTTTTATTTATGACATCTGCAAAGAAAGCCTCTCTTGCATGTTTTAGTGTTAAATGATAGTTACGTAGTCTTTCTTTATAGATGTCACAATGAACGTGGAGTTGAGTTTTACGCCATTTTCATTCTGCCCTACGGCAGAGTTGTCTTGCAGATCTAACTGTTTGTGTATTTCTCCATGTAGATTTCTTCCTAGCAGACACAACCTTCATTTTAATTGGGGCAATGGAATCAATAATCTGAGACCTTAGACTGAAAATCATTTACCAACTTATCTACATCATTACAGCTTAATGGTGAGGAAGAAGAGTAGATTTGATTAAAAGTTTCTGCTGTGTTTTCAGTGAGAGAACGTTTTGTGATGGTTGCTGTTTGTATAAGTGGGTTAAAAGATAAAACACTGATGAACACGTTTGGGTTTAGTGGTTGCTAAGAGAACAGTACATGTCTGACTGCATTGTGCCAAGTGTAAAGTTTGGTGGAGGGGGTTGGTTTTCAGAAGCTGGGCTTGGCCCTTTAGTTCCAGTGAAAAGAACTCTGAATGCTTTAGCATACCAAGACATTTTGGATAATTCCAGGATGCTAACTTTGTGGGAACAGTTTGGAGCTGGGCTGAACATGAGTTGTGTACCAGAGCATAAAGCAAGGTTCATAAAGACATGGATGGCAGAGTCTGGTGTGGATGAACTTGACTGACCTGCACAGAGTCCTGACCGCAACCCACTGGAACACCTTTGGGAATGAATTAGCAGGGGTCCCCAAAGTCGGTCCTCGAGGACCGGCATCCTGCATGTTTTAGTTCTCTCCCTGGTGGTACCGACAACCATTACAGCAAGTCAATGCTCTTCTTAGGCCTCTAACGAGCCATCATTTGATCCAGGTGCGGATGCCGGTCCTCGAGGACTGACTTTGGGGATCCCTGAATTAGAGTGAGACTGAGAGCCAGGCCTTCTCGTCCAACATCAGTATGTGACCTCACAAATACACTTTTGGAAAAATGGTCAAAAATTCCCATAAACACATTCCTAAAGCTTGTGGACAGCCGTCCCAGAAGAGTAGAAGCTGTTCTAGCTACAGTGAGTGAAACAAAATAGAATAAATCTGTGATTACACACCACACCTCTAATGTTTTTTCATCTATAAGCCATGCAGCTCTGATTATCTGTGTATATTTTAAAATATATGCTCAAAATAAGAAATGTTAAAATTAATTTAACGCTTACTTTAAATTATTAATTTCAGTATGTTTTAAATTACATCTCAGTGTATATTATATGTCAGAGACTGGTATACTGCAGCAAGACAACGTATCTGCATCTGTAGCACCGCAAATGAGCAACGGCCACGCAGATCCTGATAAATAAATGACTGATATTAATATTGTGTCATATAATGCGCGAGGTCTGCGTGTTGGACACAGTGAAACAGACAGAGCGCGTCGCCTTGTGGTGGACAAATTACTGGAGACTTGTGATATACTGTGTGTGCAGGAGACATTCTTAGCTAAACAGGACCTGGAGAAGCTGAATTGCATACACAAAGACTTTTACGGCGCTGGTGAATCCACTACCGACCTTAGCACCAGAATAATTCGGGGAAGGATAGCCGGTGGTGTTGCAATATTATGGCACAAAAAATATGATCAACTGGTTGATGTGATTAGACTGGGTGTGGATTGGGCCATAGGGCTAAAATTTACTTGCGGAGACAAACATTTTATTGTTTTAAACATATACACACCTTATGAATGTCCTCAAAACGAAGACGAATTTCTTAATAGACTGTCTTTTATTATGTCTTTTATGCAAGATAATCTATCCACTTGTTTTTTTATTGTGGGGGATTTAAATGCAGATGTTACAGATAAACATTCTACATTTGCTACGCATTTAATGCAATTCTGTCACAGTAATGCCTTAATTCTTTCTAGTAAGGCACTTTTGCCTAACAACAGTTACACCTATATTAGTGAATCATGGCATACAACTTCCTGGTTAGATCATTGTATCTGTACAGCTGATGCTCATGATTCCATTCTGGGAATTCGTGTCAACTATGACCTTGCCACCACTGACCATATACCATTCTCCTTATGTGTAAACATGAATTGCATACCTTCTGTTTTGCCTGTAGACTATAACATAAGTACAGGAAAAATAGCATGGGATAACTTGACTGAAAAAGATCTATCAGATTATTGCTATCAAACTGATGACATGTTCAGCAATACATACTTACCAAAGGGAGCAATCTCATGCCGTGATATGAATTGTAAAGACCCTCAACATGGTATTGAGTTATGTACTCTGTATGAGAATGTTGTGAAATCCCTCCTTATCTCAAGCAAGCCACTGCATAAAACCATCTTGCATAGCACCAAGCCGGGTTGGAACGACTATGTAAAAGAACATCATGCAGAGGCCAGAAGGGCTCTTAAAGCATGGGCCGATGCAGGTAAACAGAGACATGGCCCCTTGTTTGAATACAAAAAACAAGCAAATGCTAATTTTAAACATTTTTTAAGATTCATAAGGAGACGTGAAAATACTATGAGGTCTGACTCTCTTGCTAGAAAGTTAGGAAATAATCAGTGACGTGCGGTGAGGTTCATAGCTGGTGAGGCACTGACGTCATCAGAATCAGATTTGCAAATAGATGCATAGATTGACAGCAGTTTACAGGTTATGTTTCACTTCTGCATCCTTACACATACAAACTGTAGCTCACAAAATCTATCGCTGCACTTGACTTGCTTCCCGAATCGTTTAGCCTAGCTCGCTGTCACTTACTCGGCAGTTGAGGAGTGAACAAGACGAACGTCTGGGATCTTGAGCGCCCCCTGCCATGAGGCAAGAGAACTGCCTGCCTCACCTCGAACCTGTTCTCTGCCGTTTATAATCGCTCATTACACGAAACACGTTACACAAACACAGTTGGTGACAAAAAGCACTGTACATTATATACATAAGCTAAATTATTGGAAATAAGTTCACATATTAAATTTGTTTAAACCATTTTATTGACGCCGTACAGCAACATGCTCTCTCCGCTTAGCAGCCAGCGCAGAGCCAGGGGTTGCGCAATCCAAGGTGAGGCAGAGCTCGCTGCTGCCTCACCGGCATCGCTTCCAAGCATTTGAATGGGAAAATAAGAAAATTCTGCGATTTTGAACAAATAAAAATCGAAATTGGTGAAGCTACATGAAAAATAAATATTTTTTAGTACAAACCACCGGATGAATATAACAATTTAAATTGCTTTATGATTATATATTTTCTTTCTTTCCATGATGGCTGGTGAGGCACTGCCTCACCTGCCTCCCCTGACCGCACGTCACTGGAAATAATAATGTTAAGGACTTTTGGAAAGAAATAAAGAAAGTAAATAACTGTAAAACGTCACTTCCATCTACTATTGATGGTGTTACTGGTGTAAAAGAAATCACTCAGTTATGGAAAGAGCACTACAGTGCGCTGTTTAATTGTGTCAAAAGTGACATTTCTGACATAGGAAGCATTCACAGTAATGAGAATGTGATTGTATCCCCACAAGAAATATATCATATAATTATGACACTGAAAGACAATAAGGCCTGTGGGATGGATAACATATCCACTGAGCATTTGAAAAATGCAAGTAAAAAACTCTGTGCATTACTCTCTATGTGTTTCACTGGCTGTCTAGTACATGGTCTGCTACCTAAATCAGTGTTATCTGTCATTCTGGTACCCATTATTAAAGACAAAGCGGGTAAGATTAGCTCCTTGGAGAATTACCGACCCATAGCTTTAGCTAGTAGTTTGTCGAAAGTTTTTGAAAGAGTCCTTCTAAATAGGCTGGAAAAGTTTCTCTTGACCTCTGATAATCAATTCGGTTTTAAACCCAAACATGGTACAGACATGTGTATTTTTGTGCTACAGGAGATTTTAGATTTGTATAATTTGCGCAACACCACAGTATTTATGTGTTTTATTGATGCTTCTAAAGCATTTGATCGCGTGAATCATCAAAAATTGTTCTGCAAGTTAGAAAGCAGAGGTGTACCCAAATATCTAATTAGAATAATGGTCTATTGGTATGGTCATCAACTACTGTATGTCAAATGGGGTAACTCATTGTCTGACTCGTTTAATGTTGGTAACGGAGTAAGGCAGGGAAGTGTATTGTCCCCTTACCTTTTTAACATCTATATGGATGAACTATCAAAGCGCCTGAATTGTTGTAAAACAGGCTGTGTAGTTGGTGACCGCACAATCAATCACATAATGTATGCGGATGATTTGGTAATCTTATGCCCATATAGTGCTGGCCTTCAACAATTACTAAGGGTCTGCTCCCAATATGGATGTGATTTTGATGTCAAATATAACGCTAAGAAAAGCAATGTCATGATTGTTAGAAGTAGAGCAGATAAGCATCTGATAACCCCTGACTTCTCTTTATCTGGCATTGTCCTCAATATATGCAATGAAATTAAATATCTGGGACATTACATAACTGATGACCTATCTGATGATCGTGACATTTGTAGGCAGTATTGCATGATGTATGCACAGGCTAATATTTTGATTAGAAAGTTTGGTATGTGTTCATCCTCTGTGAAGGTAGCTCTTTTTAAAGTTTTTTGTACTTCATTTTACACAGCCCATCTATGGCGAAGATATAAAAAAAGTAGCCTGCACAAACTTTATGTGGCATACAATGATGGCCTGAGGCTCCTACTCAAAGTGCCTAGATGGAGCAGTGCCAGCCACATGTTTGCACATAACGCTGTTCCCACATGTGCAGCTGCACTCAGGAATCTCATGTATAAATGTATGTGTAGATTACCCGTATCATACAATAATATAATAGCAATTTTAGTAAACCCTGTTTTTAGTACAGCGAGATTTTTCTCAAGATTGTGGAAACATTGGCGTCATCATTTATTTGTGGCTCAGTGACTGTCATGTCTCTTTTTGTTTTTTTTCTTTTCTTTTTGTTTTACTATGGACCTCTTTTGTGTCTGAAATAAAGATTGATTGATTGATTATAGGTTAATAAAGTATGCCTTTTTAGGTGCCTTAATAATCTTTTACTATTTTTGTTAAAATGGCAAAGAATAAAAAAATGATAAAATTTATACTTGATGTAGTGTTGTTTAACAAAGTAAATACTGTGTTCATGCCAAAATATCAAAAATTGACAGTTTAGTGACAGCAGTTCTACAACAAAAACAAAACTTGTCCTTAAACCTAAATGTAGCAGGTATCTTTAGTTCTATATCTCTCCGAATATGATCTGTTGTTTTCAGTTTTTTAACTAAAACACGGAAGCTGTTTTTACCCAATCCATTTTCAGATGTATAATGTAAGATCTATTAGTGAAAGGCATTAGTGCCAGTTCACACTCCAGACCAGATGGTGGCGCTATTGCACATTTTCAGTTTTTTTGAAAAGCGCCATAAAAAGAAGAAAAGCCAAGAAGCCAGAGAAGATAACACACGCTGTTCAAATTCGCCATTTTTACTCGCATAATATTGCCTTAAAAGTAGAGAGAGCCTTGATAGTTTTGGTAAATTAAAGCTGGTGACGTCCTAGCCCGAGTTAAACGACAACACAACAGAACAAGAACCGATGGAAATTAAATGTGGGTCACGAAAGGAGCCCGGAGGGACAAAGCCTGCTAACGTGTTGCTAGCTTCTGGTAAGTTTGCTTCCAAATGCTAATTATCTTTGTTTATTATAAAGAGTGCAATAAAGATATAAACAAACTTACGTTAGTTTCAGAAATAATTACTTTATTAACTTTATTGCGGCTTTTATGATTATTATTATAACAATCATTCAGCTTCATATTATAATTGCATGGAGGCTGTTTGTTGCGACTTTAATATAGTTTTCTTCATAAACTTAACCTGGTTTTAATTAAGCTCAGATGCCAAAGAGACTTTAATATTGTAAGGCTGTTATAACTCGTTCATTATAGTTTTTATCGTCAACATATTTTTGCAGTCTAAGCAAATGAAGATGAAAGAGGAAGCCAGGGATCATCGATTAGAAAACCTAAAGACTTTCCTGTCTCAGAAGAGGCTCTGGCTTCACCAGATCACCAACCAGTTCTGAGGATGAACCTCCACATCGTCTTCATGGTGGAAGGCTTTTTTAAAACATTTTTTTACTGAGCAGCTGGCCACATTTTTAACAGCAAAAACTGGTGTGTTACTGACACTGACACTAGACATGATTTGATTAAAAAATAATTGGACAGTATTTATTCCTCTTGTTAATCTACCATTTCTCTTTCATACATTATATTCATTGTTAGCTTTCAGGGCTCTGTGATGGACTGGTGACCTGTCCAGGGTGAACCCCGCCTCTCATCTGATGACTGCTGGAGATGGGCACCACCAGCCCCAATCACCACCCTGCAAGGATCAGCATGTTCAGATCATGGATGGAAAGATTTTAAGGTAGATTGTCTCCCTTTAAGTCCACACTTTAAACAGCTTCATAGTCAATGCCAACATCATCTGATTTTATGATATTGCTGACTATTTTTTCCACTTCAAAGAAGTCACCCAGAAATGTTTTTTCACTCCAGGCATCCGGTCCCAATCATTATCAGTTCTAATGATGCCACATACATAGTGAGTCCACAACCTCTTAAAATTGTAAGCCGTACTTTTTTCTTTGCTGTTTTTCTGTACTCTTTTAAATACAAAAACTTTCTCTGTTTAATTGTTTTATTCTTTTTTTGTAGGTTTCTGTGAAGTGCAGTGGTCCAGTGAATGGGAATGTTCTGTCGTTGATCCTCACTGTTAGAAAGGAGAAATGTCAGTTTTTCTGTAGTAATCCAGGAATACTGTGACATTGAATTAAAACAATACTCTGTCCTTGGTGAAATGTTTTTCACATTTCCTCTAAAGTGTACCTATTGTTTTATTGTGCTAATTTTGTGACCATGTTATCTGTAAACTTTGAATATATTGACAATTTGTACAATTCTCTGATAGTATATTGGCAATGTATTCTTGATAAATGTGGGTAACACTTTATTTGACGGGGTGTGAATAAGACTGACATGATATTGTCATAAACATGACATAACACCTGTTAGGAACAAACTAACAGGTGTAATGAAGTTTCATTCAGTAAATAATGACACTTTTAATGAGAAGTTGCTTTAAAAGTTGAATGACAATGTGACCCCCACAAAGTGTGGTCACATTTGGTGGATTAAATTGTGATCTTAGTTGTTTTGAGGTTTTGGGGAGCAATGTCACGCAGTAACACGGGTGCGCCGCTAGATGGCAGAAGCGGGCTCTTGCGGGACTGACGGTGCATCATTGCGGTGTCGAGGAAGCTCCCTTCCATTCGGATGAGAGCTACCAGCACAGCAACACCGTCTCCTGTGGCTCATTTGTTCTTTTCCTGTTAAAACAGGTTATCTGCATCTGTTTGCCTGTCCCTCCACCCGAGACCTGCAACAGATTCATGGGGGCTCGTCCGGGATCGGCGCCACTGCTTTAGATGTACCGGCTGCTGATCCAGTGATACATGAACACCGGGACCAGTATATCCACCTACGGCTGTAGTGAGGTGCCATCCAGTGTGTGACCACAGAAGCAAGGTGACGCGACTGCTGCTAAGGGGTGGGCCATTTGGTGTCCAGGGAAGAGGACCAGAGGAAGAGGGTCTTGATCTTCAAGGGAACCAAACTGGTATCCGGGGCTGCACGTTAACGAACACCATGTCAGTAACACACAAGAAACTGATCTGGGGCATCAAAAAGAATCTATTCCAGCTGTCTGGTTCTCAAGCCTATGAGGTTGCCAGGACGTTGGGAACAGACCAGCCTGGAGCTGACGAGCTGAGTTCAGCTGATTAAGAAAGCTGCATAGATTATATCCTTACATTTATGCAGTCTGAGGACTTGGCCAAGTCTGAGGATGAGGGTTTGGGTCATTTGTTGTCATTGAATGATGTTGTTTTGAGTGTGATGGAAAAGGATGATTCAGCTGAAATGCCTATCATTTCAGATAATGATTTGCAAAGATCCACCTCGACAGTACACATCGCATCAACACATTTCACTACAAAATCGCAAAATCCCAGCTCACACACTCACAGGACCACGCCAAATATGGAACAGCTACAACTGATGTATGAAGAGCTGGGCAAGAAGATACAAGAATGTACTGTCACGGTGGCGACATCTGTGGAAACTGGCCTACTAGATCGCCATCAGGTTGGAGACCCTTCAGGGACCCAGCCCAGTAGTCTGCCTCATCATCAGAGTCCTGTCAATCTCCCACCACACCATACGCCAGAGAGGTTGGTCTCCCTACAAGATCTGGCCTATCTCCAGCGGAAAGAGTTCAGGATACATGGAGGCCAAGTAAGTGACACTACCTCTGACATCACATATAACTGCATATGTAAACAAATTGACGAAGGCCTCAAAGAGAAACATACTGAGGGCGAGGTCATAAGAGGGGTTCTCCGTGCAATCAAACCTGGCAACTTCAGAGATATGTTGACAAACAAAGATGACCTCACCATCACGGAGCTGAAAAGCTTCCTCCAGTCCCATCTTGGTGAAAAGAGCGGAACAGAACTTTTTCAAGATCTAATGTGTGCTAAACAACATGAAAACGAAACACCACAGCAATTTTTATATAGGATGGTTGGGCTCAAACAAAGAATAATGTTCACAGTTAAACATACAGCTGCAGCGGTCAAATATGACGCATCTACAATACAATGCATATTCTTAAACACAATATGTCAGGGAATTGGGGAGAAATATGAGCATGTTAGACAGGAGCTCAAGTCACTCCTTTCCAAACCTACCGTATCTGATGAGGCTCTGCTGCGACAAGTAATCAAGACTACAACTGAGGAAAGTGAGAGAAGGCGCAGGTTGGGTCGCACCACGACACGCAAAGTAACTCAAGCACACAGCGCCCAGACTGATCCTAGCCAGAGATCACAAGTTGAAGCCCAAGTTAACACGACTGTGAACAATAGTGACGATAAAATACAGAGACTGAGTACACAAGTTGAAGCCCTAACCCAGGCAATGGAATCCTTGAAACTGTTAGTGACACAGGCCCAAAAACTGGAGCAACATGCCTCCCCCACTCATCACGGTCAATCTGACCAACCCAGGCCCTTGAGAAAAACACAAAAGTCATATGGTTGTCCTAAATGTGTCACACTGGCTAATCGTGATTGCAGTCACTGCTTCATTTGTGGGGAGGAAGGCCACCGAGCTGTTGGTTGTTTGAAGAGAACAAAGCAGTCGGGAAACGGGACCCGGTCGAGGCAGAGGGACAACCTCTGACCGGGTACGAACAAACGTCCCAACCCAACCAAAACACAACAACAGCACAAGATAAATCTAATGAAAGCCATATAGTTAAGACCAACAACATGGCACAGCCATGCAAGTTAACAGCCCCCCTCATTGGCCACAAATCTCTGTTAAAATGCAGTATAGCTGGCTTTGCTGCCACCGTCCTACTGGACACAGGAGCTAATGTGAGCCTACTCGACCGTGCCTGGAAGGAAAAGTACTTACCGGGTGAAGATGTTCGACCTCTCAGTGAACTACTGGATGACCCTCTGCATGTTTCTGCAGTCACTGGTGATGACATTCCATATGATGGGTGGGTGGAAGTGGTGGTGAACCTGCAAGGTAATAATGATCCAGACTTATCCATTCGGGTGCCATTTTTAGTTAGTCGCCTAGTGTTAGATAGGCCGATAATTGGCTTTAATGCCATCCAGGTGCTCATTAAAAATAATGAGAGTCAACCTAAGCTTATGTCCACTCTGTCTACCCTCCTTGCTGGTGCAATGGAGATTGATAACGGCAGTGTAGAGACTATAGTCAATTTTATTCAGACTCAGAAGGTTCCAAAAGAAGAAAATGCTACAGTGAAAATGGGCTTTAAGAAAGTCACCATTGCAGCAGGCCATGTAGCTTACATTACATTCCGTGTGCCAGCAGACATTAACCCCCCGGAGCCATTTGTGCTTTTTGAGCCCGCACTTAACAGTGTGAGGTTAGAGAGCTTGAGTATTGGGGCAGGATTAGTGGTGACTCACAAAACAGACAGACCCTTCATCAAAGTACCTATTGCAAATCACTCCAAACATGATGTGACCTTGCCAGGGCGAACCGTCCTAGGCAGCATTGAAGCGATTGTTAAGGTCGTAGAGACAGATTGTCCTAAAAGTGGTGAGAACTTCACCTATGTAAACACTATTAATCCCCGGTTAGTAAACAACCAACAGCAGGCTCCACCTTCCACACCACTGTGGCACCCACTGGTGGATGTCAGCCACCTAACAGATGAGCAACAAGAAGAGGTGAAAAAGATGCTGTGGGAGGAATCAGGGGCTTTTACTCAAAATGATAATGACATTGGTGACATACCTAGTCTCCAAATGGTCATCAATCTCAAAGATGAGGTTCCTGTCCAGAAGTCCTACACCTCCATCCCCAAGCCACTCTACCAAGAGGTCAAGCAGTACATCCAAGATCTTCTTGCCAAAGGCTGGATCGTTAAGTCAAGGTCGCCCTATGCAGCACCAGTAGTCTGTGTCAGGAAACGAGACGGGACACTCAGACTGTGCATTGATTACAGGTTGTTGAACCAGAAAACGGTACCTGATCGACACCCACTGCCTCGAATCCAGGACCTCTTGGACACCCTTGGAGGCCAGAGTTGGTTTACTATTCTCGATCAGGGGAAGGCATACCACCAAGGCTACATGGCTGAAGGGTCCTGCCACATGACAGCTTTCATATCTCCTTGGGGACTATATGAATGGGTGCGGATACCGTTTGGCCTCAGCAATGCCCCTGCTGCATTCCAGCACAGCATGGAGGAGATGCTCACCACATTACGTGACGAATGTTGTATTCCTTATCTTGATGACATTCTGTGTTATTCTCAATCTTTCAGTGAACATGTTGATGCAGCACGTCGTGTTCTGAGAGCTCTGCAACACCATGGAGTTAAACTGCGGCCTACAAAATGTGAGCTGTTCAAGAAAGAGGTCAGATACCTAGGAAGGTTAGTCTCAGCTGAGGGTGTGAGGGTGGACCCGCGAGACATACAGGCTGTAGTATCTCTCAAGGAAAAAAAAACCTACCACAGTGGGAGAGGTACGGCAGTTACTGGGGTTCTTGAGTTATTATCGAACCTATATTCAAGACTTCTCCAGAATTGCCAAGCCACTGTATGAGCTGCTACAAGTTAAAGGACTCCCAGATACTCCACAGAGGAAAGGGAAAAAGGGTAACGGAGCACAGCTGTCATCAAAAAACCCCATCCAGTGGAGCGATGCTCACAAGACCACCCTCGAGCAGCTGATCGATATCCTTTCACATCCACCTGTATTGTCTTATCCTGATTTTGAGCTGCCCTTTGTCCTGCACACAGATGCCAGTCAACAGGGACTTGGTGCAGTCTTATACCAGCGACAGAGTGGAAAACTAAAAGTCATTTCATATGGCTCGAGGACATTGACTCCCGCTGAAAGGAACTACAACCTCCACTCTGGGAAGCTGGAGTTCCTGGCGTTAAAATGGGCGGTATGCGAAAAATTCAGGGATTATTTGTTCTATGCACCCCACTTTACTGTGTATACGGACAATAATCCACTTACTTATGTGATGGGCACAGCAAAACTGAATGCAGCTGGCCACAGGTGGGTGGGGGAGCTTGCTGACTTCAGGTTCAGTATAAAATACAGACCAGGAAAAGTCAACGCAGATGCTGACACTCTTTCTCGTCTCCCACTTGACATCAACAACTATGTAGAGGAATGCACTGAGGAACTCAACAGGGATGCCATCCATTCTGTGTGGGAAGGAAGTGAGGCTGCCAAAAAGCATGATGTTGCCTACGTTGCTTCTCTCAACCTGGCCCAAGATCCAGACTCAACGGGTTCGACATTACCTACCATTAGTCAAAATGAACTGGTGAGAGCCCAGAGGCGAGATGAGATCATAAAAGAGATTATAAAACTGAAACAGTCAAAAGCAGTGCTCACAGAAGAAGACAGGAAGAAAGTCAGTACCCCTGTGAGAAGATTGATGCATGAGTGGGGAAAGTTGCACATAGAGTCTGATTTGCTGTACAGGAGAGCAGGGGGGCGGAAACAGCTAGTCTTACCCGCAGAGTATCGACCTCTTGTGCTTAAACACCTACACAATGACATGGGTCATTTAGGAGCAGAGAGAGTCATTGGATTAGCAAGAGAACGCTTCTATTGGCCCTACATGAAAAAAGACATTGAGGCCTATGTTACCAGACAGTGCCCTTGCATAAAGCAAAAGAAACCTGTGACTCATGACAGAGCACCGATGGGGAGCATTGTGACCAGTGCACCACTTGAACTTGTGTCCATAGATTTCATGCACCTGGAGCAGAGTAGAGGAGGGTACGACTACATACTTGTATGTGTAGACCACTTCAGTAGGTTTGCTCAGGTGTATGCAACACGAAATAAATCAGGACGGACAGCTGCAGAAAAAATATTTAATGACTTTATCCCGCGGTTTGGGTTCCCAGGTAAACTGCACCATGACCAGGAGCGGGAATTTGAAAATGCCCTGTTTGCAACTCTGCAGAAGCAGACAGGTGTGAACCACTCCAGAACGACCCCGTACCATCCACAGGGCAACCCAGCTGAGAGATTCAACAGGACGCTGCTCCAGATGTTGAGAACACTGCAGGAGGAAGAAAAGAGTAATTGGAAGGAACACCTACCACAGATTGTGCATGCATACAACTGCACTAGACACGAGGCTACAGGTTTCTCACCCCATTACCTCATGTTTGGGCGCCACCCTCGCCTTCCAGTAGATCTGCTTTTTGGTCTGTTCCCAGAAAAGAAGCCAGAAACACCCCAAGAATATGCAGACAAATGGGCTGCGAGGATGAGAGAGGCCTACAGAATAGCAGGTCAGAACAGCCAGCAGTCCAGCGCACGAGGCAAGAGGCAGTATGACCGTCATGTGAAGGGAGTCGTTCTGCAGCCCGGTGACAGGGTCTTGGTTTGTAACATGGGTGAAAGAGGAGGGCCAGGAAAGCTGAGGTCCTATTGGGAACAAACAGTGCATGTCGTCAAAGAACAGGTGAATGAAAGCCCCGCTTACAAAGTATGTCCCGAAACGGGTTGCAGTAAAACACGTACCCTTCACAGAAATCTCCTCCACCTTGTAAATGATTTGCCTGTGGGCATACATGAACAGCTACCAAACAAAGCAGCAACCAGAGGGAGACGCAGGAGAAAGAGTCAAACAGAACAGCATGGAAGGAGAGAACCATGCCAACAAAGTGACTCGTCTGACTCTGATGATGGTATTTCCAGAACACAATACTGGCTAAGAGTGTCCAGATCAGCTGAATCACACAGATCTCCCACCATGATTCCCCACATGCCCCAGAGACAAGCAGTGATTTCCCCATCCCCGGGCAAATCGACTCAGGAAACTACACCACCAGGGGGAGCCAGACTGCAGCCTACGCCCACAGCAGAGGAGCCTGTGATGAGGAAGGAAAATCAGTCCAGTGAGCAGGAGCTGGAATGGGCAGGTGGCAATGACTATGTACAAGTAGCAAAAGATGATGATGAAGCGGACACTGGAGAGGAAGATGGCCCAGCCATATGGGACGCCAATGACGACCGACCTACCTCACCCCAGTGTCAATCGGCCAGGCGATCAGCGCGAGAGAGGAGGCCCCCAACAACGTTGACATATGAGTACCTTGGCCAGCCATCTTACCAGCCTCAGGGGTCAGTGAACACTATTGGACTTTGTGGGACACCAGCATTTCTACCATGGGGAATACCCTCTGTCCCAGCAACACATTACATACCCTGTCATACACCATACACATCACTATCTTATCCTGTCATGATTCCATACACTGTCCCTTCCTTCACATATTGAAACAAATACTAATACACCTATGAATATATCTATATATAAAAAAAATAAATAAAAAAAGTAGCCCCCAACGCCCCAACCCCTAAGTTCAAAATGTAATATTTGTAGGGGGGTTTAAGTTCAAGACTGAAAGTTTTATGTTTTCTTTAATGCTAGGAGTCAATTTCTTTGTCGGGGAGTGTGTGACCCCCACAAAGTGTGGTCACATTTGGTGGATTAAATTGTGATCTTAGTTGTTTTGAGGTTTTGGGGAGCAATGTCACGCAGTAACACGGGTGCGCCGCTAGATGGCAGAAGCGGGCTCTTGCGGGACTGACGGTGCATCATTGCGGTGTCGAGGAAGCTCCCTTCCATTCGGATGAGAGCTACCAGCACAGCAACACCGTCTCCTGTGGCTCATTTGTTCTTTTCCTGTTAAAACAGGTTATCTGCATCTGTTTGCCTGTCCCTCCACCCGAGACCTGCAACAACAAGTGTTATGTCAGTCTTATGCACACCCCATCAAATAAACGTCACCAAAATGGTAATATATTGAAAGCACAATGTCATTAGTTTCACCTGGAAAGTGTGTTGTAATTGATCCTTCTGTTTTCTGGTAACCTGATGTGTTTGCAGTACTGTAGTGTGAATGAAGCATGTAAAGTACAAAGTGGCAAAGCAGAATAATAAGACATTAAGTAACTAAAAATTGTACTTCATTAGGAATTATAGTAAACCAAAAGTGTAATTGTAGCATACTGTAATCACACTACTAATATAAAAAATATACTAATCAAGCACGTTTATATTACATAAAAAGCAAAATACTTGAAGTCTACTAACATAAGTTGTCCAAAAACGTATGTTGAAGTACACTTAGTAAACTTTAAATTGTGCCTTAATACAATTTAAATTCTATTAAAGTAAACTAAGCACAAAATTAGTTGTTCCAAAATGTCACTTTACGTTAACTAATCCTAAGTGAACTTGAAATATACTCATGATTAGTGTGACTTAAAGTATGCTCAAGTATGTTAAAATTTAACATAGTATATTTTTCACCAGGGTGATCTTGCTGTCAAACCTGACGTATCAAGAAACTACTTAAATACAACTTGTCTGATAATCCAAAGTGATGATGTAAGACCTCATATCGTCCCCCAATCTAAAAATAAAATCAAATGAGAAAACATCAGACATCTGTCAAACTAAGGCTTTGGGACTTCATAGACCAAAGGTCAGTAAAGTAGAATTAAATTCTTTGTAACTGTATTATTTCCCAAGTTGCTTTGTGCTGCTATTCACCCACAGCAGAGCCTGCTATGAATGAGTGGACTGGTAAGCATGGCCACCGATGACTGCAGATAAATTGTTTTCTTGTAATGTTAGTGTAGTTTTAAAGAGGATCCAGTTGCAGAGAGGCAGCAGCAAAGCATGGCGCCAAAAGTTTAATGAAAATGATAAACAAAAACTAATAAAAGATCACAGAGAACCAGAGCAGAGCAAAAACAAATCCAATGGAAAAAGCCAGCAAGGTAAACCAGGGAAGAGATGGAATGTAACGGGTTAAATGGAATTTGACTGGATCAAATGGGAGGATCAGCAAAGAGGAGCTGAGAATGAGTTAGCCAGCACTTTAACAACTTAATGCTCATTATGGTCCACCATGACTGTTGTTTTTCTTCCTTCTTGTGCGTACCAGGATAGAATAGTGATGTTTGTTGATGTTTAGGTCAGAGGAATGCGGCCTGGTCGTACAGATACAGATCACATAAGAGCAAAAAAAATGGATTTGGGTCCCTTCAGGCTGCAATGTTAACATAGCCTATGTCTATCTCTAATTTATTATATACGTTGATAAATTTGTGTTCAGTTTTGTAGTGGATGTAATTTCTGTACCCAATCCAAAGAGGTTTGGAGGCCAGATAAACCAGTTTTTTCCCTTTGTTTTGTATTGCCTTTGTCTTATTATTAACAGATCTTCCTTTCATGTGTACAACTGAAAAGCCAGGCAACATGATGGTCCACTTTGGAGAAACAATGACTCATGAATTGTGCAGAAAAGTAAAAGATCGGCTGCTGCAGAGTGTGGTTGGTGGAAAGTTCAGGTCATGTCTGGGAAAGCAAACAGATGATTACCTTCACTTTAAATGAATAATGTGGACATTTGCAGGAAAACATAAAAACACCTCTGTTCATCCATCCATTTTCTTACACCCCTGTCCCCAGTGGGGTCAGGAGGTGTGCAGGTGCCCATCTCCAGCAATCAAAGGGTGAGAGGCATGGTCACCCTGGACAGGTTGCCAGTCCATCGCAGACCTCTGTTCAAAAGAATGTCAATTTGTACTTAAATATTTCATGTAATGTGTGTGTCTGTTTCCAGTAGTCACCAACTGATTCATATGATTTTTGTTTATCTCTCCCTCCTTACCCTACCTCCAGTCTGAATATAGGAAAGTTTGTTCACCATTACACTGAAAGATTCATCAGGTAATTCTTTAGCTGACTGAAAGTTCTGCTGCAGCTCCAGCTTGTAGCAGCCTTGATGCTTTAACTCTTTCTCGCTCTCACCAATAATCTCCAACCTGCAGCAGGCAACATCTTTAATGCTAAGCACATTTAAAGTCTTTTGTCTTGGCTCACACATGAACCTATCAGAAGACGAGCAGGAGCATCTGCGAAAATATGACTGGGAACACACATATAGATCAACGTTTGGTATTAAGAATGGTCCAACATGTTCTTACTTTTATCCTTATAATAATGAATAAAGATATACAATATATACTGTATATAATGAACAATGAAAAGAAAAAACTGATTCATATTATCAATTTGAACTAATCAAGTGAAGTAACATTTATAATACTAATGAGACAGATTGAAGCCACTGTTTGCTCTTGTTGTTGATGCAATCTGCCTAAATTCCGTTGACCTCGAGCTGGTAGACGAAGCTGTCACTTGGTTGTTTTAATCCCATTAGGCGCCTTGTATTGTCTTTTTCAAACATTATCCCTCTACCCAATTAGGGCCGAAAAGCAATTGATTTTTCGTAGTTTGTCAGACCGTGTTGAAAAGTAATTAATTAAAAATGGAAGCATATGTCTGAGTCATCAATCAGAGAATAATAGCTGGATTCAGGCACCATCTCTGTCCTCCACTCCAGATTTCTGCTTTCTTTATTTCTATTTATAGCTTATCCCTCTGGCACGTGCATCTTTGTTCATGTTTGTTCACACCAGTCGTCCTTGTCTTTCACTTTCCTCAGCTTACTTTTAAATGGCCCCAGCAGTGAGAATTTCATTAAGAGAATGAAGCAGGGCCCTTTGTGATGAGGTGAAGGTGCTGGGTATTTGGTTTACAACAGTCCTTGGCTATTTTGCAGGCAAATGAAGACTTAAAGATTGGCAACACTCCTGTCAACTTGGTAGTGCGACCAGTCACTACACAGCAGAAACACCAGTCAGCCATAGCTTTATGAGCTCTAAATAATCGTAAAGCTGATCTTGATTATTTTGTTTCTGTGTCACCTGATGGTAACCAGGTTATATTAAATAGCAAATAAATCCTGTATCTATGATGCTAAAGGGTGGGAAGCAAAAAAGCAACAAACAAAAAGTATTTAGATCTTTATCAATAAGAAGCGGCACTAAATGGGTAAAGAATGGGAAATCAGAGAATGAAACAAAGAGTCCTGGTCAACCACATCTTACCCAAGTATCTAATGTGGGAAGACTGGTTCATGTTGTCCAGTCCCATTAAAGAATCAGTGTAGCTAGAACTTCTAAAAAAAAGGTGATTCATGTTGTGATAGAAATGTGTCAGTAACAGTCCCCCTTCAGGGGATCAATAAAGTATTAGGGGAGAGTGGGTTAATGTGAGCCATTTTTTACATTTGTTTCCCTATAGGCAAGGTAAAATGATGTATCAGTAAAATGTAAACATTTCCTATTAATTTGGGATGTTTCCAAGCTATGGAAGTTATCAGAATATCGTCAAGACAAAGGACAATGAAAATATGATTGTTTTAAAAAAAGTGGTCCTGTGTCTCACTTTACCCCAGATCAGGGGTAAAGTTAGACAGACCAGAAAAATCAATGGGGTAAATTGAACCATTTGGGGGTAAGCTGATACTCTTACGTTTTCCACTTTAATACTACCATAACACATGTTGTAACAATTTGAATCCTGACTGACAACCTAACCTTCAAAAACAAAAAAATGTCAGACTAGGATCAGTGTTATGGAGATTGGTTAATTATAGTTAGCACTTGAAAGTAACCCAAAGTATTAAAATGTAAATCAAATACAACATAATATACTTCAAAATGTTTTAATTAACATTCACAGTGTGAGAATCATAACACAGGACCTTTAGCTAGTATCTGGGTGTCAAGAGCAAAGTACAAGCAGAACCAGCTAATGCACAGTCTGGGTCTCAGAACATGGACCCATAATCGGAACCAGCTAGAACACACTACAGACTGGGGCTCAGAAAATAGGATTATCATAACCAGCTAAAACAGCTCGGGACTAAGGACAGAGGCTGGACACACCTGGATTAGAACATCAGCCTCATACTCAATGACAATGCCTACTCTACATTCCAGCCCTGAAAGTTACAGGGAAAGGTGAAGAGTTGCTCTCTCCGTGTGGTTCCTCCAGGCCTATTAGGTTGAGGCAGCTTTTTCACAACATCACCTTTAGGAACATGTGCCACATCATTTTCTTTCTCAGATGATGTGATAGAACCAACTTGCTTTTTTCCTTTCTCTGTCACAACCTGAATCAAGATAGAAAGTCTAGAATCAGGGACAAATGTACAATCAGTAGGTTGCTATTGGTCTAAAAGTACATTGTATTTAATTTCATTCCAGTCATTTTTCCAGCTCACAGGTTCACTGGTTATTATCACAATCCTCTCAATATCAGTATGGTGCTTTCTTGTGTATCATGTGTTGCTTACCTGTCGTGGCTTTTGAACTGTAAAGACGCCGGTTTCATCTACATTGTAAATCATGTGTGGAGGGAATGTGTGCCTGTGAAAGAGGAGAGGCAAAAAAAAACCTTATCAGAATTCAAAACAAATCTTACGGGTAAAGCTAACTTAAAACATTTGCAACTAAAAAAGTGTCACCTGTCCATCACTACAGCCAGATTGTCGAAGAACTCCCCTACTGTAGTTTTATTGAAGGCTGTAGCCCTTCCCAGGGATGTTGCCTCTGGAGTTCGGACAGAGAGATGGCAACGTGCAAGAAACCTCCGAAACCACTCTATTCCTAGAGAGTAGATAATTTATTATTATAAGATTATTATTTAGCATTATTATTTAGCTTGTGATCACTTGCACACCCTAGCATACCTGCACATTGTTTCTCTGTCCAATTGGCTGGAACAGAGATATTGTTTCTCTTTGCGTATTCAAATGCCAGTTCACGGCACTTAACTGGAGGAAGGCCGTGGAACTGGTCAGCTAGTTGTTTCAAGTGTTTAGCAAGCTCCTCCTCCATCTCATCTGTGAATATTCTCTTTGCCTCAGCTACTGCACTCCAGGCTACTGATTTTACTTGCCCTTTCTCTTTTTTCTTTATGAATCTTTGTAGGGTTGTCTTGTCAATATTTCTGTCCCTTCCAGCTTTTCTTAAAGACTGCTTTCCTTGCCTGACCTCAGCAGCTGCACTCTCCAATTCTGCGAGGGGTGTTTGTCCCCAGGTTGTTTTCCTGGTGTACTTTCTTGGCATGATGGCTTTTCTACAATGGTTATGACATAAAAATTAAACAGATGTAATGTAATATTACACTAAATATGTTTAAGACTAAACTTAAATTGTACTTCATGATGGGGTAACGTAAGACAGTGTATCACATTACCCCACGGCATTTGTCTCATTTAACCCCACAGCCACCATTTTATAAAAAACAACATCTCTAGCAAGTCAGGCTAATCTTGAACTAGCATCAATCACATGGTTGTATATGTTGGAAGTTCATCAACATGCATGATATAAATTTTTCTACCTGAATTAATTTCCTTTGACACAATAGTTAATTACGTTTATAGCTAGAAAATTTACTTTCATGTGCAAAAAACACATTTTTATGAAAAAAACATACTTACCACAGGACAGCACCAACTTCACCTTCCTGGCAAGGGGAGAATGGGAGGGGCTTGTAAATATAATGGTCACATGACCATAATTTTGTTCCATTGCCTAGATATAAGGGGTGTCTCACATTACCCAATGTCTCACAATATCCCGCTCTCCCCTATTATTATTATTATTAATTTTGCATCAATGGCTAGAGATGCTCAATAGACAGCAGGACTACCATCTGGCTTTATGTCAGTCTTTAGTCTAATCTGTTTGAATAATAAAATTAGACTATATATGGACATATTAGAACACAACAGAAAACAGAACTTGTCCTTAGAACATCTGAATTTATTTTCACCATTTGAGCCCAACTTTATTTTTGTATATTCAATCTCACACAGTTCCAAAGATCCGTGTTTTATAAGCAAATAAAAAAAAATGCATGTTTAGATCTGTAAGCTCAATCTGAATCTTAGCGAACAACGTTCTTTGTTTAAAAGACGTGGCATGTACATATTTTCAAACTTGCCTTGAACTCAAGGATAACTGTGATCTGAAGCTACTATAATTATTATTTATTTTTCTATGCTTGCTTTCCTCACATAACATTTGACAAATGATAACTTTATCAACCACAATACTACTAATTGTCAGTATGTAGGATATATTTTCAATATTCTTTCAGAACATGTTCAAATACACTTTCTGTCTTGTGCCTCTTTTCAGACCAGCTCCAAAGGCTTCAGCAGAGCAGGAAAGCAGCACTGACAAGAAAGAGCGTCCCATGAGCATCATGAGTGAGGCCTCTAACTATACTGGTGGCTCAGATTACAGCACCTTCCCTGGCAGCCCAGCTACCACTGTCACTACTGTCACCACCACCTCATCTACGAGGGTAAGTGCCTTTCACACAATATTTACTCTGCAGTATTTGCAGCACTTAGAAGAAGTTAATTTAGCATTTCTAACCTAATCTTGGCTTAAATAAACCAATAGTTTTGATCATAGTCCCTGGATTTTCTTGGAATGTCAGTGTTATCAATTTCTGTAATATCTGTCATGAACAAAGCTGGATGACAGTAGAAGAGAGGGGGTAACTGGGTCATCTCTGAGTTTGTCTCTTATCTGTTGCTAAGAGTGAGTTACTGTTAAGACTAAAACAATAGAACAGAAACTGAACAGTACAACAGATCCTCAGTACATGGTGATGTGTTAAATAAAATGGGATTCACAATTTCCTTTTATCTCAGTTTAGTCAAAGCACATCTGCTCCTGTCACCTGCATGAGTAAACTGTCATACAGGAAAGATGTAGAATATTTTTCCTTTGAAGTGACACATTTATCTGTCTCTGTTGGTGCTTTTTATTAGCTATAAAAGCTACTTTGGGTTGTAACTTTACTTCAAACACTTCATGGATTTGCTGGTGTTACAACTCAGTATATTTAATTCATGAGACCAACATTACATCACATTAAATTGTAACTTTACTTTGATGTAAGCTCACCCATTAAAAAAGGTTCATATGTTCTGCTTCTTATGGACACTTGATGATGACATGAAATGAGGAAGTAAAGGTGGTAGAGAACCTCCCCTCACCTCCCTCTATCTGAATAGTGAAAACATGTTCTTTTTTAAAAAGTAGAATATGAATATGAATCTTTAGAAGGAGAATTTTTTCAAGCTGCAGGGAATTATGAGACTTTAACTTAAAAAAGTGAGGAAGTGAAATCTTTCTTGCTGTCCACTTTCTGTTATGATGTGAATTATTCTGGGAGAGTCTAAGTCTGACATATTATTAAGAACCTTAAGGAGTTTACACTCAAGCCTGACCCTGTTTGTGAGCACAGTCAACTACAGAAATCTTAATCTCAGTTTCAGTCATTTTTGGCCTTAAACTTTTTAGTCTGTAAGAACATGTATGTATTAATTATTCACTTTCATTTTTGTGCTTTGGAAGCCTTCTAGGTCATCCAAAAAAGTCCACAATTTCGGCAAGAGATCCAACTCCATCAAGCGGAACCTTAATGCCCCTGTGGTCAAGAGAAACTGGCTTTATAAACAGGTAATGGTTTTTCAACATAAACAGCGTAAAATGTAACAAACTTAAACATGTAACGCCTTTTACATGAAGTTGAAAAGAAAGAGTGAGGAAAGTCACAAGAGCTTGGTTCAGTTCTGTATATAGAGTCCATACTGAACATACTGAATCCAGAGTTCTGTTGTTAAACTACTTGGCTAGACTGTTCATTGGTTTATAGTCTTGCTACCTTTCCACCCTGTCACAGTAAGATATTTCCAGTCCACTGTTTCAGCAACTTGCTTCCCTAAGGACAGCCTTACAGAACACTATTCAACTTGCTCCAACTATATATGCAGTCATTGCCTCAGCTTCAGGGGTTCCATTACTGTCCCTAATTTTCCTCTGAGGTGGCACTCAATTCACTTCAAAGCATCCCTAACTTACCTCCACCCACAGGTAAAATCCCATATTGAAATGTCAGGAGGATTTACCCAGAGCCCCTAATGGCTGAGTGTGACTCTTGGTAAATACCTGTTGCTGTAGTGACAGGTGTACCACAGCAGCAGAGGATCAGGTCCTCAGCTCCACGCAAACAAAATAAAGGAGGATGAGAGGGAAATTGCTAAGTAAAACCCATCAGAATGGACACAGCGTGCAGAAAGATAAATGGTGTGTGTTTGTGGGTGTTGGAGTTATTTCTAAACTTTAACTATCTTATCTTGTACAACCTTTGACTCCTTCAGGATAGCACAGGCATGAAGCTGTGGAAAAAGAGGTGGTTTGTGCTGTCTGACATGTGCCTCTTCTACTACCGTGGTGAGAACACACACGCACACACAGTATGTCTTTCTGTCTTCACAGCCAGGAACTTGGGATTGATTTCCATTCTTTTTTGTAGCCTAAACTTATGTATAACCTAAATTTTTATTCACACCATAACAAAAATAGCACTTCCTCTTATGGAGCCTGAAGGAGCAGTCAGTCCTCACAACGTTGTTGGAAAAATGAGCCTTATACAAATACAAGGCCACCCCCCCACACACACAGAATGCTGGAAGAGGCTGCTGTGTCATGCAGAGACACCTTAAGTGTGTTAACATTTTGTCATGTTATAACCACACACTGTGTTTTAATGGTTTTAACACAGAGTCCAGCTGTATAATGTGATCTGGATCTGAATTCAGCTGTTCTGGTTCTGGTCTCAGAAGTTTGTTGGAGAACATTAGAGACCAAGGGACCCATCACATTTTCAGACGTTGTGGAAAAGTTTAAAGCAGGGTTACGTTCTTCACCAAGATCTCCAGTAGTGATACATGGTGGTAACAGAAGCATAGAAATACACACCATACTTTGCAGATTATTTGTGAAGAAGGGCTGAAAACCATGTTATTTTCCATCCTGCTTACTATTATGCACTACTTTATGCTGCCACATACAATACTAATAAGGTGCAAAATGTGTTAATGATTTTTTAACAACTACTCGGGACATTGTGGGCCGGTGGGCAGAGTACTTCGAAGACCTCCTCAATCCCACCAACATGCCTTCCATTGAGGAAGCTGAGCCTGGGGACTCTGGGTTGGGCTCTCCAATCTCTGGGGACGAGGTCGCCGAGGTGGTTAAAAAGCTCCTCAGTGGCAAGGCTCCGGGGGTGGATGAGATCCGCCCAGAGTTCCTTAAGGCTCTGGATGTTGTAGGGTTGTGTTGGCTGACGCGACTCTGCAATATCGCATGGACATCGGGGGCAGTTCCCCTGGATTGGCAGACTGGGGTGGTGGTCCCCCTGTTCAAAAAGGGGGACCGGAGGGTGTGCTCCAATTATAGAGGGGTCACACTCTTAAGCCTCCCTGGCAAGGTCTATTCAGGGGTCCTGGAGAGGAGGGTCCGTCGGATAGTCGAACCTCGGATTCAGGAAGAGCAGTGTGGTTTTTGTCCTGGTCGTGGAACACTGGACCAGCTCTACACCCTCGGCAGGGTCCTGGAGGGTGCATGGGAGTTTGCCCAACCGGTCTACATGCGTTTTGTGGACTTGGAGAAGGCGTTCGACCATGTCCCTCGGGGAGCACTTAGGGGGGTTCTCCGGGAGTATGGGGTACCGGGCCCTTTGATACGGGCTGTCAGGTCCCTGTATGACCGGAGTCAGAGTCTGGTCCGCATTGCCGGCAGTAAGTGGGGCTCGTTTCCAGTGAGAGTTGGACTCTGCCAGGGCTGCCCTTTGTCACCGATTCTGTTCATCACTTTCATGGACAGAATTTCTAGGCGCAGCCAAGGTGTTGAGGGGATCCGATTTGGTGGCCTTAGGATCTCATCTCTGCTTTTTGCAGACGATGTGGTCCTTCTGGCTTCATCAGATCGTGATCTGCAGCTCTCGCTGGAGCGGTTCGCAGCCGAGTGTGAAGCAGCCGGGATGAGGATGAGTGCCTCCAAATCCGAGGCCATGGTCTTGAGCCGGAAAAGGGTAGAGTGCCTTCTCCGGGTCAGGGGGGGTGTCCTGCCCCAAGTGGAGGAGTTCAAGTATCTCGGGATCTTGTTCACGAATGGGGGAAGAAGGGAGCGGGAGATCGACAGGCAGATTGGCGCAGCGTCGGTCATCAAGCGGGCGCTGTACCGGTCCGTCGTGGTGAAGAGAGAGCTGAGCCAAAAAGCAAAGCTCTCGATTTACCGGTCGATCTACGTTCCCACCCTCATCTATGGTCATGAGCTTTGGGTCATGACCAAAAGAATGAGATCGCAGCCAAAATGGGTTTTCTCCATAGTGTGGCTGGGCTCTCCCTTAGAGATAGGATGAGAAGCTCAGTCATCCGGGAGGGACTCAGAGTAGAGCCGCTGCTCCTTCACATCGAGAGGAGCCGGTTGAGGTGGCTCGGGCATCTGGTCAGGATGCCTCCTGGACGCCTACCTGGTGAGGTGTTCTGGGCACGTCCCACCGGGAGAAGGCCCCGGGGAAGACCCAGGACACGCTGGAGGGACTATGTCTCTCGGCTGGCCTGGGAACGCCTTGGGATTCCCCCGGAAGAGCTAGAAGAAGTGGCCGGGGAGAGGGAAGTCTGGGCCTCCCTTCTGAAGCTGCTACCCCCGTGACCCGACCCCGGATAAGCGGAAGAAGATGGATGGATTTTTAACAAATTCTAAGCTTTGCCCCAGCTGCAGTCCAATGGTTGGATTTAATGCGTCAATGTAACAAGATAACAAAATGGGACATTTTCTCACTAGAATGAAAATAGTGTTTTTATTACTAAACTCAGGTCATTCTAACAAGGACTATTACAGTTTAAGGAATCGTTCCCATGCTGCAGGGCCACACTAATTGAAGAACCTTCTCTTCACAAAGCGTATCTGTCCATCCTTCATTTCTACTAAACACTTAAAAGGAGATTTTCCATCTTTCTAAAGTGACAAATTAGTTGCTCCCAGAATGCAATCAGCTGCCATTTTGATGATAAACACAGAGAGGAATTGGGTGTTTATTGGTTTTACCAGCTAGAGAAGCGAGAGGTGAAACACCTTCAAGAAGAACAGCATCCTTGTCTACCTAATAATGAACCACCTCTTATTTTCATTTTTCTCCTACTTGTTGGATCACTTGGTTCTAAGAGATGCCAGCAGAATTTGGAGCCTCTGCATTTATTCCTGGCCTCGGGGGAAGACGATGAGCGTCCCTGCCACAGAAAACCTCTTCTCGTTAAAATCAAAAACTAGATTTACATGCACTCTAGCAAAGTGAGATGATGCACTGGTGATCAAACCTGGCATTTGAACAACTAAAGCCATTTATCAAAGTTCTAAGCATGCGTCCTGCTGAAGTTTGATACACATATTCCAGCAGGTTCCACATGGAGCTTCAGTTTTAGGAAGGTCAGTCCAGAGCAGACTGTCACTGTCTGATTACCTCAATAAAAACTAAGTCAGATTTAAAACAGTATATAGTATGTCACAGAGGTGGGAACTCGGGACTTGGACTTAAGTCAGACATGGGTCACCATTATTATGACTTTAGACTTGAACACATTTTCAGAGAATTTTGACTTGACTTGAACTTTTACACAAATGACTTGGGACTTGAACCTTGAACCTTTGTGGGTGTTGGAGTAATTTCTAAACTTTAACTATCTGACCATGTTCAACGTTTGACTCCTTTAGGACAGCACAGGCATGAAGCTGTGGAAGAATAACTTGAACCTTGAAAAGACTTCGTATTTGGTGAGAGTGGGGGTCTGTGTCAGAAAGCAGGATCTGTAGCTGAGCTCAGGGCTCAGAGTTTCTCTGTTCCTGCCCATCATAACAATGAAACTGTCATGAATTGCGGTGTGTTGAGGTGGTGGGGCAGACGCTGTAGACCCAGGTAAGATGAATAAATGATCTTTTACTGATTAAAACACAGTTCAAGCAACGGGCAGCACGGCTGAGCGGAGGCCAGGGCTCGACATCGGTAGCAACTGTTAAAACGACTGGACAACACGAAGGACTGAACGCACATTAGACGAGGACCCGACAGAGATGCTGAGACACAGGTGACATTAAATACAAGGGAGGGTAATCACAGAAACGAGACACAGCTGGGAAACAATCAAGGGGAAGACAGGACAACACGAAGACTCGGGGACACAGAAAACTCTAAATAAGAAAACACAGAACATGACAGTATCCCCCCCCTCAAGGGCGGCTACCAGACGCCCAAAAAACAAAAAACACAAGAAGGATGCGCGGAGGGGCTCTGGACGGGGGCCAGAGTCCAGAAACAACAAAAAACTACCCACAAGGTGGGCCGAGGCAAAGGAGGCGGGAACCACGGAGGTGGTCCGGTGGTCGCCCGCGGCGCTGGAGGTGGCGACGAAGAGTCTCTGGGGCCGCCCTGAGGCGGCGACGACGACGACGAGTCTCCGGGGCCGCCCTGAGGCGGCGACGAACACTGAGAGGCGGGGTGTCGGGAGGAGCACTGGAACTAGGAAGCTCTGGAGGGACTGAACTAGGAAGCCCTGGAGGGGCCGAGAACCCACTAACTGGGGCCGACTGTCGGCCTGGAGCAGTCTCTGGAGCGGGGACATGAGGCTCGGGAAAGCCGGCTGGAGCGCCGGCTGGAACAACGCCGGCTGATTCGGGCTCGGGTGCGCCGGCTGGAACGGATCTTCTCTTCTGAAGAAACTCGTTGTATAGTTCAAAAACCATCTCCAATATGATTGAATCTCTTTTGAACTGATCAAACAGGTAAGAAAAGTCCTCTTCTGAATTTATTTCGAAAATGTTAATTGGAAATGATGGGGCTGTCAGGGTGTGCTTCTGGCTCTTAGCCAGGTCGTAGTCCGACTCCAAACCCCTCTCCTCCAGCAGCAGCAGAGAAGGCAGGATCTCTACGTCATTGTAAAGATCCCTTTGCGCCAATTCCAGCTGCTGCTGAATCCATTCCTCGCGTTCGATCTGTGCCATGATTGCCGCTATCTCACCTCGGTCTGGTCATTCTGTCATGAATTGCGGTGTGTTGAGGTGGTGGGGCAGACGCTGTAGACCCAGGTAAGATGAATAAATGATCTTTTAATGATGAAAACACAGTCCAAGCAACGGGCAGCACGGCTGAGCGGAGGCCAGGGCTCGACGCCGGTAGCAACTGTTAAAACGACTGGACAACACGAAGGGCTGAACGCACATTAGACGAGGACCCGACAGAGATGCTGAGACACAGGTGACATTAAATACACGGGAGGGTAATCACAGAAACGAGACACAGCTGGGAAACAATCAAGGGGAAGACAGGACAACACAAAGACTCGGGGACACAGAAAACTCTAAATAAGAAAACACAGAACATGACAGAAACAGCTTGGATCATATATTTGAATCCATCTGCATCTGGAGGTCATATTGAGAATAAATGGATTGTTTACTGCAGTCGGTGCATTAAGTCTAAACATTGAGTTCTGCCTTTGTATTTTTTACAGGCTGTTTATTCTTGAAAATTATAGTTGAAAGTCTTTAAAAACAACTCTACTGTAAAGAGTTAAAATCAAAGCAGCAAACTCTGGATTATCCCCTTGAGTCCTGATTTAAAGAACACGGACCAGAGCGTAACATTGTATGTATTAATTGTTTTTATCTTGTAACCAGGTTGCTATGTATTGCAAATTTTTTGCTCAGGTCCCTCTTGAAAATGAGATCTAGATCTCAACGGGGTTTGCCTGATTAAATAAAGGAATATGAATATGAACATTCATTTGAATTCACATCATCCTTTTTTGATCCCAAAATTAAATGTTGTATGTCGTATTATTCAAGGTTCTTTAATGCATTGTTGTAGAGACTGCTGGCTGTGAACATGATGGATCTCCTAAAGCAGTCTGTATTACGGTCTGGGCTTCTGACTGAAGACACTATGATGAAGAGGATGATCAGGGTTTCCCATCATTTTCTTGATTTCATGAAAATCTCCAGAGGTGCCACAGTCTTCCCCAGAACCAGAACCAAACCAGACTTCTGTATCAGGTTGTTAAGTTTGTTCTAAAAGAAAAACAAGTTCCCAAATGTTTTCTTTGTTTGCTGCTTTGTATTTCTTCCAAACATCAGGCAGTAACTCCACCACCTTGCTGGTTATTTTACAATCATCAAACAGAAGCTGCATCTGGTTATACTGCTGCATTGTTTTCTTTAAAGCACCAGGTTTCAGGAAATTTTTTCCTTTGCTGCATTGGTGAGTCTGGTTGTTTGAGGAAAGGACTGAGGAAGAAAGAAGATATTAAAGGGGCTGCTCTCTTTATTCCATGCTTGATAAAGATTTGCATCTGTTGAGAAAATTCCAGTAACGGCCAATGGGGGGTATCCACAGTGAAGGGTGGTCTGGGTGACATCATGTCCTGAAGCAGGCGGGCAGGCAGGAAGTCGTTGGTGTAATAAAGCATGGCCATTCTGTTTTTATGAATACTTTTAAAACAATTTGAAAGGCATGCATTTCACTAAGCCATCAGCAATATGCTGTATAATATTTATAACTACCCAGGTCAAAAACAGACATGTTTAAATATGCAAATATTATACAACCAAAAAGGAGGAAATCATTAATCACTGACATCTAAAGCCAACATTTACACACCTCAGCCTTCATGTTTGATAGACAAACCACTTCAGAGAGGTTCAGGTTTAGACAGTCACTTCATGTTTGAATGTCTTGATGAATTATGTCAAACTTTCCTTTGTCATTTCTGCAGATGAAAAGGAGGACAGCATTCTGGGAAGTATCCTGCTGCCCAGTTTTCACATTTCCATGCTGTCTGTGGACGATCACATCAGTAAGAAATATGCCTTCAAGGTAAATCCTTCTAAATGTTGTTTGATCCAAAATGTTAATAAATCTCAAACCTGAATGTCTTAGAAAGTAAAAGTGAGGTCTTAACCTTTTCAGGAGAATATCTATGAATATCTATTGGCCAACTATTATTTTGCCTAAATATTATGCAACTAACTGAAAAACAAACATTTCAATTCACTTTTTCATTAACATCTGTGTAAGTGAAACATTTCAATTTAGTTGATTTATGTACTTCCATTTCACAACAAATGTGATCTGGAGGGACTTTACAGAAATGTAATTTCAATTCAAATACACATGGATTCCAGTTATTCCTAATTATTAAATAGTAAGACTAGCTCATTATTGACATTGGTTTAAAAAGTTTTCTGTCAAAGCTAGATTCTTGATGGGTTTGCTTGCAAGGAAACTCTTGTAAGTCAATGCATCAAGTCATTGATTGCACTATTCACTGGACAAGTATGTAGCGAAAATTGCATGCATTGCGTTTTTGACTTTGCAGCAATTCCTCATACCAAACATGAATGTAGCGACAGTGGGGAGGAAAAACTCCCCTTTAACAGGAAGAAACCTCCAGCAGGACCAAAGCCTGACTCAGTGGAAGGGGCCATCTGCCACCACTGACAGAGCAGTGGTGGGATAATTTGAATGTTAATTACCAGTAAAGTATTAATTGCTGCTTCTTTTCATACAGTTTCCAATGTGTCTGACATCAGTATGCAGATGAAAATTGATATTATTGACTATATGACCATATATTCTGTCCTTACACAGGTGTGCTGAACTGCGTTAGACAGATAGCGAACAGCGAACAAAAAAATTCCAAACGTTGAGCCGTCTGAGCTTTAATTAGTTCTTTTTTTTGTAAAACTGAAAAACAAGCATAAAGAAAATATACATGAACAGTTTGCACGTCTCAAGTACAGACATTGATATATGAAAGACAGAATGTTTAACACGTAGTGCCACGAAGGCTGGACACGTTTAACAAGGTTAAAATGAAACAAAAACTAGCAGACAAAGTTATGTCAGACAACATTTGAGCACAATAACACTACTTACGGACAAAGATACTTGAGGCTTGAAACAGACTGTCGCTCTACCACGTTGCAAGCAGAAAACGTTAGACTGAATTTTAAGGAAAACAAAACCTACCTTAAATCCTGCCACAAGGGGGTAGTAAAATAACAGAAAATAGGATACTAAGAAATTCTCTTAGTATTACAATACACCATATCAGAGTAAATGATCTGGCTACATTTACAAATCTGGTACTGATAAGCAAAATCAAGTCCAGTTGTTTTCTGTTTACCCACTCAGGATTGCTCCTGCTAAGGACAACTGAGAATCTTATTCTTCACCAAGCAGACATGAATATTAACTCTACCACTGTCTTAGGGGTTGTCACAATTTGCTTCTGCCTTTCCAACTAGAGCAGAACTCCTCATGGATAACTCCTCATTGACAAACTTTGGCCAGAAATATAAAGCCGAATATCTACCATCTACAACTCTTGAATTATCTGATCCTCATCATACTGTTTTTCATCTAAGCTCGTCTAAGCTTTCCTTCTGTGTTTTTCAGAAGGAAAGTAGACATTTCTACTTGACTATTCTATTTCCTATTTTCCCATCTGAAGAACTTCTATGGAGTGAAGAAAACACAGAAACTCTTTTCAGCCAACATTGCCTCAGAGTCTGCTTATAACCATCTACTCTTTGCTCTTTCTGCCACTGTCAGGCCACTCACCCCAACATGCGGACATATTACTTCTGCACAGACACCTCAAAGGAGATGGAGTCCTGGATGAAAGTCATGACAGATGCTGCACTCGTCCACGCTGAGCCGGTCAAAAGGTCAGTAACCAGCCCGCTTTGCTTTATGCTTGGAGGAGCTTTGATCCGTTCTCAGCAAGTTTCTATTCAAAGTTTTTTCCTGTGAAGATCATAACTTCTTTATGCCAAGGTGTATTTGCATCATGGGAGAGAAAGTACAGAAATATAAAGACATTAATGTTCACATGGACGACAGACTGGACTGGAGACGCAACAATGAAGCTTTGACAAAAAGGGACAGAGCAGACTGGACTTCTTAAAGAATAAAACAACTTTCAGTGTTTAAAGCAAGAGTTAGATAGTTTAGATTGTTTATTGATCTAAAACTCATAGAGAAATGTAACAGTTTTTACAGTCAATCAACACTCCAACTGCAATCAATTTTATAAAATCCAAGTCAAATAGAAATAATTATAAGATGCTGTGTATCTTCTATCAGTCTGTTGTTGAGCATCATCTCTTCTGCTGTCATCTGTTGGGCCAGCAGCATCAGAACCAGGAACTTAAAAAGGTTTAACAGCCTGATAAAGAAGGCTGGTTCTGTTCTGATTCTGTTCTGGTTCTGTTCTGGGGACGACTGTAGAACCTCTGGAAATGATGATGCAAAAAAGGATGTTACATAAAATCAAGAAATTCATGGATAACCCCAGCCATCCTCTTCATGAATCTTCCTCATGAGACTGTCATACAACAACAGTGTCTTCATTCAGAGGGTTCTTCAGAACTGCAGTAATACAGACTGTTACAGGAGATCCTTGCTGCCCACAGCCACCAGCATCTACAATAAATCTTTGAAGAACCTTAGATAAAATGAGTTACAACAACATTTAATGTCCTTTGGGATTATTCAAGTATTTTTAAATTGACCAAGTTGACCAATTGCATAATAAGTCCCTCACAACAATTTATCTTTTCTTCTCACCTCAAAAATCTTAGATTTTTCTGCTATGCCATTTTTTAAAACTCAAATTGTTCATAATATGATCTCCTTAACCTGACTATCTACCCAAGTTATCTCAAGATAGCATTACAAACAAATTAAGACAGGGATCTGCTAGAAATCTTGTCACTTTATTTTGCCTCAGTTTTTCTCGCCTTATATTGGAAACTAACTCTGCTTGTTGAACACAGGCTAGACAAGCTGAACGTGGAGCAGCAGACACCTCAGCAATGGAACAACTTGTTGAACCACACTGCCCTTACACAGCCTGAGATCCAGAACAACGAACGGAACAGAGAACCTGTACGACAACATTCACTTTCACGGGCCGATGAAAAACGCTTGAAAGACATTGAAAAACAGAATAGCCAGAAGGAGAGAGAGTATTACACCCTACAAAGAGATGGAGAAAAGTACTCATTAAAGAAAGATGGAATTAGCTACATGCTTCAGAAGGACGGAGATAGATATCTCCTTCACAAAGACGGAGAGCGATACCTGCTGCGAAAGGATGGGGAGAAATACTCACTGCAGAAAGATGTGGAGAATTATGCTGTTCAAAAAGTGAATAATAAATATACAGTGACACCAACAGAAGATAAATATGCTCCTTCCAAAGATGGTGAAAAGTTTCTACTTGCAAAAGATGGAGAAAAGTATGCTCTGCAGAAAGTTGGAGACAGACACATGCTCCAGAAAGACGGGCAAATTTATGCTCCTGTAAAGAGACAGTTATCATTAAAGGAAACAGAAAGATACAGCGCCATGAAAGACACCGGAAACAAATATGGTACCATACAAATTGTGGATAAATACGGCAATCTAAAGGAAGTAAGGAAGTACAGCACACTACGAGAGGGGAATAAATATGCTGCTGTTACAGACGCAGAGAAGTATGCTACAATTCGTGCTGGGGAAAAGTATTACTACCAGAGAGATCCAAGTTCAGAAAGGTCTTTAAATAATATCAACAGCATTAAGCTTCAGCCTGCTCAAGCAGCTGCCATTGCAGCTGCAGTGTCAGTATCGCGCCAGAACCAGGCAAATGTCAACGTCCAAAAACCTCTGCAAGTTAACAGGTCTGGAGAACAGCCTGGGGACTGCGGTCAGATAAAAGCAGAGAACACTGTGGCCAGGGTTCCTCTGCAGGCCCCAGCTCCAGTTCATGAGCCAGACTTTGGCATACCCAGCTCCAGTTCCATGCAACACCTGGAGCCGAGGGTTCGAGTTCACCGAACAAGAGAACTGGATGATGACTTGCGAAGGTAAGGCTTTTAAATGGTGTCTTTATACATTATTGAGACTTTATACATGCATTTTTAAAGTTTTGAACTGTTTGTCTTAAGCAAATTGTAGCATAAAATGACATCGACTGAAAGCTTGTGCTGAAGATGGAAAAATACTTTTCTTGCACTACTGACTATAAAAACAGCTAATCAAATGTATTTTTTTATTTGAAAATAAGGGTGTATATGGACGATCAAATCTGATCAAAAATTTCAGTCCGTTACAGTTTAATGTTTTTAGGCTTTATGTTTGTTTACAATTATTAATAAGTGATCACTGTACACTATACAGTGTACAGTGTTATAATCTAATACAGGTTATAGATTAGCTAATTTAAACACCTGCTCTACTGATGATCAGTCAGAGTTGGTGTGTAACTCGCCTTTTTTATTTTTTAACTTTTATTTTTTTAACCAAAACATACTGAATTCCACAGTACATTTACATTTACATACAGCTGGGTTAAGTCAAGTAAGCAAAACTAAACTACTTCTTCTCTTCTCTAATTAAACAGTAAAACAGTTTTCTCCCTTTTTTAATCGTGTCAAGAAACTGCTGTGTTTGGGGCTGAAAAGAGAACTACTACAATCTGAACAAAAATAAGGTTCAAATCACTTTAATCTGTATTGAGGCTATATTCTGTGTTTTAGGCCCACCTAAATGTTAAGAGAAGGCTACAGGAAGTGAACATATCTTTCAACCTCAACCTTTCATCCTGGACATGGGCCAGGAGGCCAACATCTGCTCTAACGGGCAGGAATTTAATATTTCATTATTACTCATGGCCTCAAACAATTGCTACTCAAAATTTGCTCTCTGACTGACTGAAAAATTGCTGTTCTGACTATCTGTGCTACCTTGCAGAAATCGTTAGAACTGCGGCTCATGGAAGTTGAGTAGCTCTGTTTCCTGCATAAAAAACACACCCAAGAAATTCAGCTAAACAATAAGTTTGCATGGAGAGGGGGGCTGTCATAAAGAGGTGCTTGGGTTTCAGCAGCTGATCAGACACAGGATTGCTTTCTAAATGTTGACAGATTTCACCTGGTTTCTTAGTTTTCCATGACTTTTTGCAGCTGCTTTTCTTCATGGGTCCAAAACTACAAATGTGGTTTGATTTGTTTGTATGCGTGAATTATATGAGGCCTATTGATTAATCAAAGTATGGTTGTAAAGTTGTTTGTTTTTTTCCATCAGGTTGGCCAAACCTCACTCTCAGCATCTTTGTTTAGGCTAAACTTAGAAAGGACACTTTTGTTAGAAATGTTCTAGTTCAGCATGTTTTCTTGGACAAAATAAAGGCAAGGACTGGTTGACCTGAAATAGCCATAAAAAAAGATGTGCATAAACTCCCAGAGTTAGAGGGTAACGCTTTAACAGCAGAACTGGAAGCTGAAAGCATGTTTACCCTTGAACGTCTTCCACATGTATTTCAAGTAGCCTGCTACTGAGTTACCCAGTCTTTTAAGACATTAAGAGTTTTACTCTGGAGAGATTAGCAAAAACAAAAATCCAAACATCCTCCCTGTTGTCTCTTTCAGTGTTATGTCATACCAGACATTGCCCAGGAACATGCCCAGTCACAGGACACAGATCGTCCCCTGCTTCCCTGAGGGTTACCGCACACTGCCCCGCAACAGCATGATGAGGCCTGATAGCATCTGCAGCGTAACAGGCTCTGTTTACGATCGGGCCCTCCAGCCAGTCTCCTCCACTATCGGCACAGCAGAAAAAAGGCGATCAATGAGAGACGACACCATGTGGCAGCTGTATGAGTGGCAGCAGAGGCAGGCCTTCTCCAGGCAGAGCTTGGCACAACCAGCAGGTCTGCCTCATGCCCTAGCAATTGTTCATACTGCTCCAATTATTTTTGCTTTGTGTCACTTTTCAAGCACAAACTTTGTTATATTTAGTGAGATTTCATGTGCATTATTGTGAAACTGAAAGGAATAATGGTTTTAACATTTTTTACAAGCTGAATTTAAAAATTTGACATGCATTCACACCGGCCTGTTTAGTCTACTTCCACTTTAATCAAACTGTAGCTCATTTGTCCAGAAGGTTCGGTTCGTTTGAGGAGGTGTGAATACACAATCACACTCTAAGGCGGACCAAAAAAGTGATCTCTGGTCCATCTAAAAACTTTAAAGTTGATTTGGACCTCGGTGTTATTTTCCTTTGCGGTGCACTGCAGCTGCTGTAATTTTTAAAACTTCAAAATTAAAATCTCCAGCAGAAAACAAACAACAATTGAACAGTAGAAAAACAAACATATTGAGCATTTAGTTGTTAACAGCCTGGCTCCGGTTGGATAACAACTTTAAAATCATAAGGTATTCTCCACCATTAGCCTCTATGTTTACTTCTGCAAACACTAAGCACTTCTTCAGTTTTATGGCGGTTGCCAAAACACTGAGCGTGCTCACTACGTGTGGCATTACTGCACCCTCTATGTTGCTGCCCTCAGGTCGTTGGCAGTTCACTCAGTAGATCACACACAAGAACTGTGAATGCAAAAAATTTTGATTTCACAAAAATTTAGAATTGAGTGTTGAAGCCTGCAGTGTGAATGTAGCCTTAGAGACACATCTCAGCTGTTTGTTTTTTTCAATTAGCATTTATAACAGTCAACTTTATTTTGTAATTTAATCAGAAATTCTGAATTTGCTGTAACTTGTGGTTGCCATGTTCTTAGCTGTGGGTCAGTACGGCACCCTGCCCAGCACAAAGACCATGGGAAACATCTCTGAGCATGCTGTGGCACGCTCCATCTCCACCTCCCCGTCTCATGGCAACCTGGCGCTCTACAGCAGCTTCTCCCCCCCTCACCAGCAGGCTGTTCCTAACCCAAGCAGCTCACTCTCTGAGGTGTCCTCACCTGTCCTCAGAGGGGATGGGACGTTGGATCGCCGGCAAAGGTCTCACCTCAGCAAAGTAAGTGCATGGCATTTGAAGGCCAAGTCATGTAAAACATATTTTTTGGAGCATTGGGCACTGCTATATCATATTCACACACTGCTGTCCACAGCATGGTGTTTGCCTTTGGCATGTCATTTTTCTGCCTAATGTAGTAGATCTCAGATCAGATTGTTTTTATCCAAACAACCTACAGTTTTTACAGCCTCCTGAGAAGTTTGTTTGAACAATCGTTATGGATGAGTTTGGCTGGGAAACAGGGGTGGGTAGGATTTACACCTGAGTACATCTCCCTTTGGATTTTATGGACAGATGGACTGCTGTAGTTTGCAGGAACAGCCACTGCTGGTTGCTGTAAATTCATATTCCACTCAAAAGTGGGATTAAGGCTTTTGTTGGAAGCAGTTAAGAGTTTCTGGTATGGATCATAAAGTTTGAATATATTAGGTGACGAAGGGAGACAGCAAAAGTGCCATAAAGAAATCTCTTTAAAACTCAAACCTTTTTATGTAGAAGAAAGAAAATCAGGAAAAACACAGAAGTTTATTCATTTAAAATGTTCCAGGTTTGCCCTCTCCCTTTATAAAGGATGTTCTTGTTGGATCTGGAATCATGCTGCCTGTTTTGTCCAGATCACAGTGGGTTTGTTGAAGCAGGTGTATGATGGCATCTTCAACTCCAGCTCCATAGTGATAAGCAAACTGCAGGAGGTCCTGACATGCGATATCTGCTTACTCGGGTCGCCAAAAGGAGTTTCTCCAGAACCTTCATGATGTGGGATGTCAAGGCAACAGGTTTATACTGTAGTCATCGATGATTGATGGGTGACTTTTCTGTGGTAGCTAAACAAAGCAGAATGAGCAGCAGCATCTCCCAATTCAGAAGACAAACATGTAGAAGCTGAAGAGTCCATGACTGAGGTGGAGAATAAAACATTTGAGGTTTGGCAGAAAAGTTGAGAGTGGGATGTCTGTGTAGGATGTTGAGCTTGTCCCTGAACTAAATCTGTTGAATAATGTCTTCATTTCATTGATTCTGTGTAGCTGTCTGGCTGATCTTCTGCTTAAAGCCTATGATATAAATCCATGTAGACAGATGCTGGCTTTGGGAATATAATCCTGCAAACATGTTTCTGTAAGCACATAATACTGCAATCACTACTCAGGCTAGGTCCTTTATAGGGTTTGGAGTTCATACAACTTAAGATCTTACTTTGCTCATCATGAATTCATGAAAC
This sequence comes from Xiphophorus maculatus, assembly GCF_002775205.1. Taxonomy (NCBI): domain Eukaryota; kingdom Metazoa; phylum Chordata; class Actinopteri; order Cyprinodontiformes; family Poeciliidae; genus Xiphophorus; species Xiphophorus maculatus. The sequence continues at coordinate 19,853,868 of NC_036459.1, forward strand.
ACACGATTAGAACGTCCTCTTTTCTCTCACCTGTTTCCTCCTGCTTCACACTCACAGTGCCTCCTTTGAACTCGTCTGAGGTTTGGGGCTGTAGTTTAGGTAATATGTGAGTCTTTGAGATGTTCATCATCTGCACCCGGTTGTAAAATATCACATTGCTTCTATGGCTATTCATCATAACAAATGACAAAGAGTAAGCAAGTGCCTTTAAAAACCTTCCAGCTGTAAACATTCAAAACTAGAGTGAGTAATTTCCCCCCAAAAAAATATTTTAGCCAGAAGAGGGAGCGGGGAGCAGGGGGGCAACTTCTTTAAGTAGATTAATTAGAATAGAAGTAGCAAATCTACCCCAACATGCTGCACCTTGAGCCGCTCAACTCTAGAATCATAGTAATTATGGTAAAATATTTCTTTGCATATTTTTTCTTCACCACTAAATAAGTTCAATCCAATTCAAGTTCAAAAATACTTTATTAATCCCAAAGGGAAATTAAATAATAAATAAAGGTTCTCAAATTAGAGGTTGAATTTTTCAATTTTTTTGTGCTGCTGGAATAATGGAAGGACATATTTAAGGCTTGTTCCATATCTGTACCAGGACTGTTCAATCTATTTTCCATCTCTCACAGTATGGATGTCCATCAGACCGACGGTCTGTGGCAGCCTGTGTCTCTCCTGAAACAATCACACCACAGACTCTGCAGGGCAAGACGGTGAGTGTTCACTTCTGCTCTGCACCTTCCTTTACCTCCTTTACTACAAATAAATAAAACAAACACTAACGTGTATCAATTTTGAGTCATGGTGGCCTGTTTTGTTCCTTTTCACACCTCTCTTATTATTGGTGGCATAATTTTTTGCAATTTTACATTTCTAAACAGACAAGAATAACATAGCCTCAAAATATGTTGTTAGAATATCAAAAGGAAATATACTGTTGCAATATTTAGACAAATATTTCAAATGGTTTCAGTGTAGAAATGGTGTTTTTAATTTAAACATATTCAAGGTTTCATAGCAATTTTTTTATGGGAAATAGTTTTTATTTTATTAGCTAAAATTCCAAAGTATTGCAACTATTAACTATCACATATTGCTCAGATCACAATGCAGATTTAATTACCTTTTTGGACTCCTTGCAGCGTGACATCACATGCGGAAGATCCCGCCCACATTTCCCTGCTGGTTGACATTGACAACTATTGGTTTAAACTGTTACGTTATTAGTATAACACGTTAAATCTTAAATGTACTGCCTGATATATAAAAGAAAAAGGGATGTAGAGCTTTAATACTAACTCCATGAGGGAGAGGGAAATAGGTCAGTTATTCTTGCTTAACTTTGCCAATCGTAGCATGTAAATGTGATGTGGAATTCAACGTGTTTCGGTTCAGAAACAAATCAAAAGGACGACCTACACAACAACTCTGATGGATCATGAATAGAGCAGGTGTTTAATTTAGCTAATCACCCATCAAGATAAGCTAATTTGGGGCGTGCTGTGGTGGCGCAGGGGGCTAGCACGCCCCACACCCAGAGGACGCCTTAGACCCGCGGACGTCGCGGGTTCGACTCCCGGTCCCGACGACCTTTGCCGCATGTCCTCCTTCAAAAAAAAAAAAAATGGCGCCGGCTCAGCTGGCTGCCTGCAGACGCAGCTCCTGTCGTGTGTGTGTTAATCTGTGTATAAAAAATTCTTGCTGTAACTGCGAAATAATTTCCCTGCTGGGGAATAAAGTAATTCTTCTTCTTCTAATAGCTAATCTACCAAAGCAATCACTCAATAGTAATCACAAAATAAACATAAAGACTAAAAACATAAAACTGGAACAAATTGAATTTTCTGTTCGTTGTGTGGAAGTGTTTTTTTGGTGTTGAATCCTGAAACATAAAGTGGTGTGCAACTGACAACCACTGTAGCCCAGTGCAATATAAGCCAAAAGAAAATATATACATTTATTGACAAAATATATATATTTCTGCTTTTATTTTTAATTATGTCAGCTTCGACCCTCCATAAACCCTTATTTTCAAATAAAAAGTTGATGTAAATTAAAGAAAATCTATTCAATTACTCGTAAAAATATCTAATGTTGAGCACATGTGCAAAACTTCCAGATGTAAACACTAACATGCAAGGAGTCTAAGGTTCTCAGCACACTTTGTCACAAAGCCCAGTTTTATATCTGTTTCTGAAATAAGAGTAAATTACCCAATGACACCCATCCACCATTTGCACTGCAACCCTGCAAGAATTAACAGGCATACAGTCTGTGGGGTCTGGTGCTCATCTCCAGCAGTCAGGACACAAAACCAGCAACTCTCCACTCACACTCGTATCTAAGGACAGGCTGCCTTGAGGTCAGAGGGCAGAGTTTACTGCAAAGCAGCAGTACCAACTTCTGTGTCACTCTTGATATTAAATTGGTGGGAATTTTAACTCTGTTGGGTTACCTCAACAATTTAAAGTATAACTAATGGCCAAAAGAATTTTTTATTTTTGCTGTTGAACTGTTTGAATTGGTGAGGTGCTGGTGCCTATCTCCAGCAAGACATTTCTGGCGAGATGCGGGGTTCAAGAGGGCACGTTTTTTTAATTTATCTTTTCTTTTTTTTTTTTTCAAAGGAGAATTTATATATATACAGTATATATATATATATATATTGATTACAACTTTCACTTTGAAAATTTAAAATGTTCTTTTTTGTTATGATCTTTTTTAAGAAAAGAGAATTATTAAAGGTTAAAATTATCATTATACTAATTCCTTTATTATAAAGAATAAAAAAGAACATGTTTGAACATTCACCCTAACCAATATCAAATGGGACCATGGGAGACGGGGCCTTCCAGGCAGTAGCTCCGCAGCTTTGGAATGTCCTCCCAGAGTCTCTGAGAGCCCCACAAGGTGTGGAGGCCTTTAAAAAAGGTCTTAAGACACACCTTTTTAAACAGGCTTTTTAGATCTGTTAGCTTTTTTAAATTGTAACTTTTAATTTGTTACCATTTGGTGTGAGATGTATTATTGTATGTTTTATTGTACGTTTTATAATCTATTTTTGTCTCTGTAGCACTTTGAGATTTCTTTGAAATGTAAGGTGCGGTACAAATAAAATGTATTATTATTAAATGTTGATCTATATGCTTAAAATCTGTTCCATCTTGCAGTTGAATTATTTTATTGTTTACAGAGGTCCTTTAAGTCACACATTGGGATATAAAACCATTTCACTCAGACACGCACTCCAGCGGTGATCTGGATTTGGAATCGCAAGCATTAATTGGTAGCTTTTCTCATGTTTGCGTGGACATGAAGTAGAACGGGGCTCCTGTGCTCTGACTTCTTCTTCTCTGACTGCTGATAATGACAGGCTGCAGGATGGACCACTGTGTAAGACTGACTGCAGTGCTTAAGAAGTGATATGGGGCTCACCACAGCAACTTGGTTATCACACAGGACAGAGCAGAGCAGCAGCAGTGTTGTCCCCATAAAATTCTCCAATGACACAGACAAAAAGATTAGATTTGTCACTGGTCATCTACCTTTTTCTTCTGCTCTTGTGGGCCGCTCTGGGATTTTATGGATCGTTTACACAGAAGTCTTATTTAGTTTGCATCTTTCAGGGTATAAAGGATGATGGAGGATAAAAGGAAAAACAAATTTCAGCCAGAAATGGGAATTGCCTGCTCTGTGAATGTAGCATTAGGTTTAGCATGCAATGATTAACATTACCTTACATACAAGCCTCATTGAAAAAAGAGCATGTGCACCAACACATTATCATTTTTGATGAGCTGTTATCCCTTTTTGCCTTTTAGGTGAGGTACTTAGAGGACTCATGTACAGAAATTCAGTGTTGCTCATTAATGGATTTTTTTGAGACAGTCCACTCATGCAAACTCTAGACAGTGAGGCAGAGTTCAAAATTAAACCCTCCATCTGCTCTATCTGTGAGACAGGGATGCCGTCACAGACACACAATAACCAAATAAAATGCTGTGTGTGTCATGTGCTGATCATGTGCTGGTCATGTTGCACATTGGTTCATTGTGTCTTTGAGAAATCCATGAAGTGATTCAGGTGTGTGCTGGTCATGTTGCAGCTGTTAAACTTCGGCAAGACATTCATCTGCATCAGACATGACTGGAGGCCCAGAAAAGTGATGCAGAGTTTTGTTTGAAATAAATGCAATAAGAAAGTAATCCTCTTGTTTAAGAAGCAATATGCTGACAAAAATACAAAAGTCAATATTAGTTGTTTCTTCTCCTCTTTGTGTTGCTGTGTGCAGCCTGAGGAGCTGACACTGCTGCTCATCAAGCTCCGCCGGCAGCAGGCAGAAATCAACAGCCTGCGGGAACATACAGTAGCTCAGCTAATGGCTCTGGGAATAGAAGGGCCCAACCCCAAGGTCAGCCCCGAGTGCGCATGCACACATTGGTTCTTTGTGATTCTCTGTGTCTTTGAGAAATCCATGAAGTGATTCAGGTGTGTGCTGGTAGTTTCTCTCTTTTGATATAGCAAACATTTTGCAGATTCAGTTGTTTTGTGTCTGACTGCCATTGAATGTTTTCTAACCATGTGTGAGTTCATGCTTATCTTGGTAACATTTAATTTAAAACATAAACATTTAAATTGAATTTGGTGTGCGCTTAAAGGTTATTTACCAAAAAAAGACAAAAAATATGCATTTTTACAAACAACATGACTGTATAATCGATGATCCCTCATCTTTTTAGCATTGGGCCAACGTTCTATCATTAGCATTTTTCTGATCTCACATTGAATATCTTCCACTTCACAGAAACATTAAAATGCTACTGGGTTAAACTAACTAGTTTAGCTTTGTGTTTAAATGAGCAGGCTTTCAACCATTATTAGGGTTTATATTGTCATAGCGACCTGCATAGGAACATTGGCCAAAACTTAGAAATCATTCATTCCACAACCAGGTCTAAGCAGGGCTCTGTGATATTACATTGTTGTAATAACTATTGTGTGATTTAAGATGTTTCTAAAATGTGTAAACTTTAGGCCAAAATTAAGGATACAGAAATACACTGGATTCTCAGCCAGCTTGAAGGTATTTATTCATGTGTCTCTGTTAACACACCAAATTCAATTTGTTGTCCACCAGTAAATCTGGGCACTGATGGATAAGTTTGTGATTTTAGATGGTGGCAGCTGCTTCCTTGGGTTTGTGTTCTGCATGTGTGTCAGTGCAGTGTTGGTAGAGGTGCTGCTCCCCTGCATGCTATTTAAGGACTTCTGTGCTTTGGTGGTTGTTTCTTTCCAATCAGTCACTGTTTTGTGTTTCAGTCTCATATGGAAGCTTGTCCAGTAAAAACTTCTTTTAACTGATGCATGCCTGAGAACTTTGTTAAAAATTTATTTGGAGTATTTTGTACCAGTGAAAATGGTAAGACCTTTTAAAGCTGTTACTAAACTAGTAAAAACTCAACTGTATACCTGTCATGAAGTTTATCAAAACCTTTCATGAAATATTAATGTATGACTTGCTTTAGCTGGTTTGTAATTATGAAAGGATAATATCCCGTGGATTCATGAAGTACCATGCAGCTTCCAGGTGCATGCTTTGCTTGTTTTCGTCATGTCTCTCCAGTGCATCGAGTTTCTTTTCCCCTCTTGGTTCCATAGAGAAATGTTCCCAACACACAGGGAGCAACAGCAGCAAAAAAGCATCAATATTCCACCAGTCAGGGTGAACCCGACGCACAGGACGCCATAGTGACGACAGCAGCAAATTTTCGACTTTCTTGTGTCGCCTCACTAGCTCACTGCATATCTACGTGTACGAGCTCAAAATTCACATGCATAAATTTCACCTCACTGCACAAGTTCAATAGAATTGGAGAGAGAGAGAGAGAGGGAGCGGCGCTGCGTCCTGTGTGTCGAGTCCATAAGGAAGAATGAACTCTGTTACCTGCCAGGCTCCTGGTCTCCTAACACTGAGTGTAGCATGAAAACGCTGTGAGGAGGAACAAGCAATCCAATCCCAATGGACTGACAGTCCACACTCACTGGGGTGTTTAATTGACAAGTTGTTAAAAGGCCAGTGCAAAATTGTGAACACTAAGACAGTTTGCTTAATTGCAAAAGAGCCTTTAATGTAATTGAAAAGCATTTCAAAACATGCTGCAAACATTTGACACCTAGTACTACATCTGTACCCCCCCACCACAAATGTCATAACTGACAGTGTTGGCAGTTTTCCCTGTCTGAGAAAAATTATGAAAATATTTTTTAGGGTAAGTTTGTTTACAGAGAATTAACACATTTTATTAATGCAATTAATGCATTTTATTCATTTATGGTTTATTATTTAGGAATCAGAACTCTGGAAATCAAAAATGTTGTAGCAACTTCACACAGTCACCCAAATTGTTGGGAATCAGAACTTGCTTTGATGTTTGGCTTACATAATTATTAATAATTAATAATTTATTATCATTCAAATTATTAATTAAATTACAATTCTTTAGGTGATTCGGGAAACCATCCAGAATTTCTGTGGTCATAAGCTAAACTCTCTCTCTCTTGGAATGAATTCAGACCTGAAGAAGAATCTCTTCACATAACAGTAAATGATCACTGACACATTTATTTCTAATCAAGTTTGAGAATTTATAGCTCAACTTTACAGCTGAATTATTATTGAATAACTTCTTACTTCAACTACTGGTATGCATATAAACCAGGCTACTTATATGGCAAAGTTGAATATTAAAATGAGAATCAAATCAGATTAATAAAGAAACTATGACAAAGTGAAATAGAATATTGAAAAACAACTTCTAAACTACCTAACTAATTAAACAAAAATAAATAAAGGAAAAATCAGATTTACAGAATCATAAATGCAGCACAACAGTCTTGTAGAACAGAGTAACCCCTCTAAGACCCAAACAAAAAGGGCAGGAGGTTAAGTCACTGTCCAGACTCAGACTGGCCCACCGTCTTTCAACAATAGGTCATAAAACTCTGCATGTTGAGGGCTAACTCAGCATGCACAAAGAAAATGTGGTCTTAGGCTTTGTACGACTGCACAGTAGATATGAATTAGGAAATCAAAAAAGGAAGAGAAGTGGGAACAAGAGGGAGAAAATGGAACAGTCTCACTCTGAGCCGATCGTCAGTTTGGATAAAGCAATGTCCAAAGATCCAAAAATTGATGGAACAGAAAAACTCTCTCCAGGCAGCAGACGTAAACTGCTGGAGTTTCTTAGCAGAACCTCTGGTACTTTGGGTTGACTAAACCAAAGAAAGTACCTTTCGTGTTCAGGAATGGAGAGGTTGCCACAGCAGGCCTATGCAGGCAGACGCATCAAGAGACTTTGACGTCTCTATGGGAACGCAGAAACGTGATGTACGCAGACTGCTGCCTAGAAGTTCTCCAGTGAACACTTTGAAGGTTTTGAAATAAATCGTCTTCCTGGGCAGCAGGATAGAAGAAAAAGGTTCAGAGCTCTTGTCTCTTGGAGGTTGACTCCAACAAGACTTTGGGATTGAGGTCTTGCTTCTGTAGTGGGGATCAGTTCTTATCTGAACAGCAATGAGTTTTATTGCAGGGGGGAGTTTTGGCAGTGATGTCTCCAGCAGTGATGTCTCCAGCACAAGGAATGTGTGGACATACAGTTCAGATAGTCCCTGAACAAAAATGGAATACAACATTATGTATTTTAGATATTTGATACATCTTCCAGTTCCAGTGCTAAAGGTTCCTTAGAAATTAGTTTATTGATCTTTACATTATTATGATGTTTTCATGCTATTACTTAACAATGGTCTCAAAATAATAACATTATTGTTAATCACAATTTTTGGAACAATTAACTGCCCCAGCAATAATTTTGCATTTTGACAAGGCTACATTTATATTAATACACACATCACTTGGTAGTAAAGAACAACTTCTTTTTTGATTTTCATATGTTTAACATAATTGGAAATCTTAGAATCCACACTTTCAGAATCTGGTGGTCCCTGAGTGTTTGTGAAATGGGTTATGTTTTCCTCAGCCTGAAAAGTTAGAGAAACACTATGTGCATAATCAAGAATCAAGTCTTGTGACCTTGTGAAGCAGAAGAAGGAGCAAACACCCAAAAGTCAGGTCAAATGAAAGCTCTGGCACGGTGGGTTTGAACTTTTTGCAGAATTAAAAGAGGTCAGCTGCTATAGTTGAGTAGACAGGCAATGCCAGCAGCATACCCTGGGTGAGTCCTTAGAATTGGATTAAGAAAATGTTCTATAGAAGCACAGTGTGAACACATTCCACAAACTAAGATCCATAAATAATATGTGCAAGTTACTAAAGGGGCAGTATTATGTGTTTTCCAGGAGCATAGTGCCATTTTACAGCACAATCACAGAACTATTTTAACTTCAGTTGTTATAAAAATTATGTGTATATCAAATATACTTAAAGCTGCAGTACATAGCTTTTATAAAATATATTTTATGGGTTCTTTTACATAATTGTTGAAACTGTCACTATGTCACAACTGTATCATATGAGACCAATAACATGTGAAAAAAATAAAGCTTTTCTGCCTTCTCCCAGTGCTAACTAGAAACTACCAATCAGAGCCAGGAACAGGGTTGTAGCGCTGTCAATCATGCCCATCTACACGCCTCCCAGATGTGCAGTTCCACCAGGTGTTTGCTAATTGCTGCTGGCTAGTCTGAAGCAGATGAGTGGAGGAGTGGAAACTGCAGCTGTGAGGAGGAACTGCGCCTTGAAGGCAGCACTAGGTTCACTAAGGAGTTTTGCACAGCTGACTGGTTGCCACGGGAGATTAAAGGATTTCTCAAACCTGCATGAAATCAACCAATAAATCAATCAGATTTCTTTGTTTAGCATATTTAAGCAAAAAGGCAGTTCAACGGCTTCACAACATAGAAACAGAAACATACAGTCATAAAAAACCATAATTGAGAAACTATTTACAAAGATTACGTTTTGATGAGTTACATCACTAAAATCATTGATATACATCAAATGAGCTGGTCAATGTTACATTTATTATGGTTCAAAAGCAACTCTACACAGGTTGTTTTCAGCCTTGTTTTAAAGGAACTCAGTATTTCAGCAGTTTTGCAGTCTTCTTTAAGTGTGTTTCAGATTTGTGGTGCATAGAAGTTGAATGCTGCTTCTCCATGTTTGGTTCTGATTCCGGGGATGCAGAGCAGAACCAGAGCCATAAAGAATCAAGGCATATTTTTGATGCGGGAATAACATTATAACATGACGTAATTATCAAAAAAGCAAATTTTACATAATACTGTCCATTTAAAAAAATAATAACATAGTCACTTGATCACTTCCATTCAGATGAATTGGCAGCACAGCATTTTAACTGTGCTGGCACCACAGAGCAGCACCACTTAGTGTTGTTGCTGATTTCATCTTGATAATAAAAGTTCAAAGAGGATATTTTGTTTTCCAAAGAACTGATTTTCAGATGATTTCATTCTGCTTGTTTTTGGTACATACAGCATGTGATCTATTATTATTATTATTATTATCGTTAATTAGGGAAAGAACTGAATACACATTTTTTCTTGACCTGCAAATTATAGGGTTGTTTAATAAGTTTGAACTTATTAAAAATGCGCTGTAGTAAATTTCCTTTTCTTCTTATTTCAGATCTAACACCAGCTGTTTATTCCATTTTAATTTATCTGGCTTTTCCCCTCCTTTACCCATATGTCTGTGATTTCACAAAAAATATTGCTTTCATTTTCCTGCTCCTTCTTTTTTATCGTCTTTGACTGCTATAGACTGATGTTCTCTCCCACCATCTTCAGAGGAACCTTACTTACCTGGACAAGCAGGTGAGAACTTTGGTTCTGGCGCAGGCAACGTATTTGTGATCTCTGAATTGGAAATGAAACCTTTGTTTTTGAAACGTCTCTAGCTCTTATTAGTGTTCACAGCTACACTGAGTACAGTAGGTTTTAGGTGAACCAGAAGTTGCTCTGATCTCATTTCTGGCAACATTTCACCTCTTTGCTGTAGCTAAGATGGAGCAAAATCAGGTATTTTTGAGTGGCATATGAAATATAATAAAAACACACTGATAGTAAATTCTCTTCATCATAGCCCCTGACAGTGACTAGAATATATGAGGCAACAGGTTGACATTTTGCCCACAAAGGTGCTGTAATAGAAGCAGAAGAAATATATAGTGTATTTGAGCAAAGTTGATGACACCCAAACTGTGATGTTTAGAAAACCGGGTCAGAGCATCTTTTAATAGCAAGTCATGTGGGATGTTGGTGATCAGCAGTAGTCTTCTGTTAAAAGCTGTCCAGAAAAGCAACAATGGCAACCCAGCAACAGGAGTCATGGGTGCCCAAGTTGTCTGATGCAACAGACAAGTTAATCCAGGTCAAATTGCTCAAGACGTTATTACTGGTTATAAAATAAGAGTGTTGGAGCACACAGTTCATAGCTGCTAACTGGGTTAGGCCAGCATGGCCATGCTAACGTCGGCTCAGTTTCATTAGATATCTGTAAACTACAACGTAATCTACACAGAGAAATCAAAGCAAACAAGTCTATCTGTTATATCCATTAAATAGATGTTGGCCACAATTGCTATTAGCAGAAAGTGACATTGAAATGGCATTTTGGAAAATTCTTCCGCACAAAGTGAGGATGGTTTTCAGTGAGGATGCTCTCTGGTCTTCAGCTCCCTCCATAGATTCTCTTTCAGTTACATGTCAGGTGATTGGCTGGACCAGTTTTGCATTCTTTGATTTCTCTTAAACTAGCTAAGAGTTTTTTGGGCTGTTTGTTGGAGTCATTTTCATTTTATTATTGAAAAATCCAACTTCATTTCACCTGCAGATTACTTGCAAGAATGTTCAGTTACATTTCTTCATTCATTGTTCTTTGAGTTATATGAAGACTTCTCTATGCTGAAAGACAGACACACCATGCTAATCTTGCCTACAAACCTTATTGTTTGCAGATGTGCTGTTTTCCATCCTTCCGTGAAAATAGTTCAAATTTGCTCTTGTCTGACTGGAGCATTATTCCAGTAATTCACTGGCTTGTCAAAGTTTTCTATAGCAACCTTGAAATAAGCTTCCATATTTTTTTCTCTTCAGCAGCGGAGAAATATGTTTATATAATCTATGTTAGATAGATGCATGACTCATAGTTTTCATTGAAAGACTGTACCTGCAATTTCTAAATCTTCCTGAAACTTTGTAAGAGATCCTTGGCTCTTGAAAAACTCATTCAAGTATTATTTTGTCTCCTCTCTCAGAACTCTAACTAAAACACCTATTTGTGACTGGTTTATAGTAGTTTGGTCCAAAAGGGGCTAACCACAAAATCTAAGAAGTTTCAAGTTACATATATATTTTGCTACAGCAATATCTTGAGAGAGGTTTTTACTTTTACCCATTATGATAGGCTTCTTCTGTAAATCCCTTTTAATGATAAAACTTTTTAATATCCAGCTGTTGTTAAATTGCATTGATGAGAGCAGGTCTGTTTTCTGCTGAAATGTTTCCCCCAAATGTTTCAGCAGGTTTCTATGGCTTTCTGTGACTTTTAACAGTTCATTTTCTTCATCTGTTCAGGAATGTGTCATTTCACTTTAGTATGTATTTTAATTTATAGACTCACTTACTTTGATGTCTTTCTGTATGTTGGTTATAGCATAGGTCTGGTTCTTAGGCACTTATTTTCTACACTGCACTGTACATGAGTTTATAGGTTTCAGACTGCAGTTGAAAATAAAACCATAATTTTTGAGCCGCTCTTTTTCTTCTTTTATTTATTGTCAGCTAAACAGCATTTGATATCTTAGTCTCTCTTACCAGCTGTGTTATTACACCACTGTATCCTCTTCTTCCCGGCACTGATGCTAGACGAAGGAGAATGAGCCTCTTATCTTCATGATTCACACTATGATTGAGAACTCGGCGCCAAGGCCGCAACTCTACCAGCAAGTAAGGTTTTTGGGAGTTGCTCACTTGAATCGGCACAGAGCCCATCCAGCCATCTGCCGAGAGTTTTGGCTGGGTCACAACTTTGTCATGGAGTTTTAGCTTCACAGCTTTTTGGGAAATGTTTCTGCCATAATCCAAGAGCACACATTTTCAGTCTGAAAGCAGCATTTCATATCTTTTGTTCTCAAAATGTTTAATGATTGTACTCAGAATGTCTCTTCACACTCACACTTAGTCTGTCCTCAGAGTAAATCTTCTTTTGCAAAACTTTCTGCTCGCTTGGTGGAATTTTCCTGCCATAATCCAAGAGCACACATTTTCAGTCTGAAAACAGGATTTCATGCCTTTTGTTCTCAAAATTTTTAATACTTTTGCTTACATTTTCATTTTGAAAGTGAAATGTTTTCACTTTCAAAGAAATACATGCATAACTTCATGTATTTCTTCTCAAAACACATAATGCTTGTACTCAAAAGTTCTGCTCACACTCACACTTTGTGTGCGGACTCTTTGCTCGCTTACGAAACATAGAACTGGCTTTCGACACAGTCGCCTGGCAACCTCTCAACCAATCGAATGAAAGTATTTTACTGGGTGCATTTGTTTCCTTCTAGCGGGTGTGCCTGTGTGTCTACTATCGATTGTAGCAACCTGCACCACCCACTGGATGTAGGGGGAAACAACGACGTCAGCTTTCTGCTCTGTAGTACACTAAACAGCCGCCAGCAGTGTGCTACTGATTACTAACAGCCTTTTGATCTTAGGCACGATTTTGTTCACCCAACAAAAGACAATATAGTCACGACATGATATCTATCTAAGGCAGTTCCAGGTTTTGTAAGTGAGCAGAGAGTCCAAGCATTGACTTAGTATGAGCACGACGAGAAGTTTTGAGTACAAGCATTACACGTTTTGAGAAGAAATACATAAAGTCCGGCTTTCAAAATGAAAATGTAAGCAAAAGTATTAAAAGTTTTGAGAATAAAAGGCATGAAATCCTGTTTTCAGACTGAAAATGTGTGCTCTTGGATTATGGCAGGAAAATTCCACCAAACCAGCAGAGAGTTTTGCAAGCGAAGATTTGCTCTGAGCAGAGATTATGAGCGCAAGGAGAAGTTTTGAGTACAATCATTACAAGTTTTGAGAAGAAAGATAAGAAGTCCTGCTTTCAACATAAAAATGCTAAGAGAATTATTAAAAGTTTTGAGAACAAAAGATATGAAATCTTGTTTTCAGACTGAAAATGTGTGCTCTTGGATTATGGCAGAAACATTTCCCCATACACAACTGCTAACTCACCTTAGTTTCATGGTTACACATTAGAGCATCAAGGTAAGAGCTGAATCAGGTTGGTTTAAATGGAAAGTTCCCAAAAAGCAACCTGGAAATTGAGGAGTTATTTCTCAAAAGAAACAATCAATCCTTTGAAGACTTTACTTTTTATCTGAGTACCTAGGAATAAACTTGAGTTTGCCCTTCAGCTTTACTTTGTTTCCAGCAAAGCTCCAATGTTTCAAAATGACTTGAAGTACAGCAGACTCCAGCCAAAACTTTGCTGTGGTTGCCCAGTTGTTGTGTATCCACATCTCCACCATCAAGCCCCAGTTTCACCACATTGATGCAGTGAACCATTCAACACCAGTCACTGGATCCTTCCCAGATATAACAACTGATGTCTGTAAGATGTCTGTGATTCAGCACCTGCCATTTGAGATGCTTTCCTTTATTGGAAATGGGCCAAACTGAAGCATGGGACATGTACTGTCACACAGACAGTCACACCTGTCTTCATCCTCCATAGTTTGGTGTGTACGACATATATGTACATGTCAAGATGAGTTTTTCTAAAGATGTATTTTTCAGATATTCTTTGGCTGTGTTGAAAATGAATTTCTTCATGAAAAAATGACTTCTACCCTTTATGAAAGGCTGATTGAGGTCTGTATAGAAGGACAGCTTGTGTGAATCAGGTTTGCTCAGATTAGCAGAGCTTTCTTGAGTCCAACCAGAAGTCCTTCTCACTTTACTATGTAAGAAAGCAACAGTCATCATCATTGAGATTCTCTCTGTTTCATGCAGTAGTTAAGAGGTTAGCCCTGCAGGATGGACCCATGTCAGGATCCTCCTACAGAGCCTGGTCATGTTTATGTGCTGTGACATGCAGCCCCACGTCACCACTGCCTGTGAAAATGTGCTGTAGGGCTTCTCAGTTGTTTCTGCATGTTTGGTAGAAAAATCACTAAAGTAAACATTCCTGCATCTTCTCCTTCCAGTGATTAGTGGTCTGTCAATGAAAACTTTCATCCTGTCCTCCATGACAAAAAATAAGGATCTCACCTGACTCCTTATTTTGTTTTGTTTGTCTGATATTTAGCCTCAATGAGTAAACATTCTCTTCTTCATCAGTTCCCTCACAAACATCACCTCCTGTTTCAGCTCATGTTTATAGTTTAGTCTTTTGTTTTGTTTAGGGTTTTTTGGCATTTTTTTCCATAATATTCTTAATCTTGTGCTGAGGAGCTTCAGCATTTACCTTTATCTACCTCTATGCTCCCCTTCTACAAGATTTTTGTTTTGTTCCTTTTCTCCAACATTTAACCTCGGCTAACAGAGAGAAAGCTGTTGTGTATTCCATATGAAATAACTCTTTTGAAATGAATTTTTGAGATGTTTGCATTGTTTTACTGGCAGTTCTTCCTTACACTCTGTAAGCTCTCTGTCTGAGCTGCAAAACAGTTTTCAACAGCATTTTTATAAAAGCCACTGAGTCTTCCACTACATACATAATGGGACTCCAGGATATTCCCAATTTCATGTGATATGCCTCTCAACCCCAAAAGCATAATATATGCTTGTATAAAATGTAAATCATTGGTAAGTTTACATCTTGATCAACTGCCAGCTTGATGATTTGTGAATAAGTGTGCAGATCTCTTTCCTTACCGGCATAGAAGGGCATCTAAGGAATATCATTGCACAGTCTCAGTGAAGAGAAACTGGTTTTCATTTGATCTTAGCTGATGGCGTTGGCGTCCCCCACTGGTCCAATCTGAGTGTTTCTCCTCTTTCAGATCACTCCAGAAGATTTTAAAGACAGCTCTTTAAACCAGTCCATTGACAAGGCTGATGTAGAGGTAAGAAAGCTTTGCTGTCAGTAAAATGCTGAGCAGCTCATGAACTGCACAGCTGATCTCGGTGTTTATTCACATCAGACTAAGCTGAGCAGACTGTGTGAGAAGGACAAGGTGCTGAGGATGCAGGAAGAGAAGCTGCAGCAGCTGCACAGGGAAAAGGTACTGCCCTGAGCAGAGCAAGCTCACCTTTCCACTTGGAGATTAGTCTCAGGTATGCAGTAAGGAACTCCTGTTGTTTTGTGGCAGCACACTCTGGAGACGGTGCTGCTGTCAGCCAGTCAGGAGCTGGGTGAGCAGAGCGGCTCCAACACGGCGGCCATGCAGAGCCTGGTCCAACAAAGAGATGTTCTGCAGAGCGGCTTGCTTAGCACCTGCAGGGAGTTGTCCAGAGTCACCGTCGTAAGTTCAGACTCAGAGTCAGATGACTTTATCTTGGTAAGATAATGTTGATGGCAGCATTATCTCAGCTGATTCCCTCCTCCGGGAAGGAATCAGCCAATCAGAACAACGGACCTGATGTAGCTTCCAAGAAGAGAAAAATTATTCAGAGAAAACAAAAAGTTAACAGTTAAAATAACATCGAATAGAAGGAGTGGAAGAAGAAAGTGAGAAAAAGAGGTCAGTTTGCCCTTCAGTAGCCAAAGTCTATTGCAGCATAACCACAGAAACAAAATAAAATGCTACTTTACAAAACAATAACTTGCCAAAAAAAAAACAGCCTGAAGCCAAGGCTTATACTCGCCTATCTTAGTCATAGACTCAGCAGTCGACGAAAATGAAAGATATTGTCCATATACGAACATACATAAGCACACATACACACATTTATATTCAAATATGCATGTATGCACATATGTAGACATATGTAGGCTATATTGTTCACATTTTCCCAATAGTGGTACATGGTCAATGGTGTCAAATAGATCAATGAAATCAATGAACACACACTGTAAGCTGAACTGGTGCTTATTTAATATATACTTTTTATTAAGAAAGGAGCCCATGCTTATCCTTATCATCTATCTATCTATCTATCTATCTATCTATCTATCTATCTATCTATCTATCTATCTATCTATCTATCTATCTATCTATCTATCTATCTATCTATCTATCTATCTATCTATCTATCTATCTATCTATCTATCTATCTATCTATCTATCTATCTATCTATCTATCTATCTATCTATCTATACTGTGTATACTGTGTGTATATATATATATATATATATACATATATATATATATATATATATATATATATATATATATATATAACTACTAACAATGCATGGAGGATTCCATCCCAAATCCAGCACCCTGAGACTGTACATGAGCCGCAAGGAAGGAGGCAGAGGACTAGTGAGTGTGAGAACCACAGTCCAGGATGAAACAACTAAGATCCATAAATACATCAGGGACAAAGCCTCAACAGACAATGTGCTCAGTGAATATCTCAGACAACAGGGAACGGAAGTTGAGGTGCCAGAGATACCATCATGGGAGGACAAGCCCCTACATGGGATGTACCACCAGCAAATAACCCAAGTGGCTGATATCAGTAAATCCTACCAATGGCTGGAAAAAGCTGGACTCAAGGACAGCACAGAGGCCCTCATCCTGGCCGCCCAGGAACAGGCCCTAAACACCAGAGCAATAGAGGCCCAGATCTACCACACCAGACATGACCCAAGGTGTAGGTTGTGCAAGGAGGCCCCTCCAGCACATAACAGCAGGGTGCAAGATACTGGCAGGGAAAGCGTACATGGAATGACATAACCAAGTTGCAGGCATAGTGTACAGAAACATCTGTGCAGAATATGGACTGGAAACCCCGAGATCAAAGTGGGAAACACCCCCAAAGGTGACGGAGAACGCCAGAGCTAAGATCCTGTGGGACTTCCAGATCCAGACAGACAAAATGGTAATGGAGAACCAACCAGACATTGTCGTAGTGGATAAACAACAGAGGAAAGCCGTTGTGGTAGATGTAGCAATACCAAGCGACTGCAACATCAGGAAAAAGGAGCACGAGAAACTAGAGAAATACCAGGGCCTCAGGGAGGAACTGGAGAGGGCCTGGAAGGTGAAGACCACAGTGGTGCCTGTGGTCATCGGGGCCCTCGGGGCAGTCACCCCCAAACTGGACCAATGGCAACAACAGATCCCAGGAACAACATCAGACATCTCAGTCCAAAAATGTGCAGTCCTTGGCACAGCCAAGATACTGCGCAGAACCCTCAAGCTCCCAGGCCTCTGGTAGAGGACCCGAGCTCAGAGGATAAGAACCACCCGCAGTGGGTGAGAAGGGAATTTTTTTTTTTTTTATAAATAATATTAGTTATAAAGTTTTTGAATATGTTTGTAAAGGAATTTCTTAGATTCTAATTGCATAAAGGCAGAGTCACCAATGTGAAAACCTTGGTGACCACACATTCACACCCCTACCTATTACTAAATGCAGGTCTAAGACTCACATGCACAGCATATGGACACACACATCTGCACACACTGTGTGTCATTGTTGTTCCCAGGAGTTGGAGCGATCGTTGAAGGAGTATGAGCAGCTAGAGGCAGATGTAACTCTAGCCAGGACCAAACTGCTGGAGCAGCTGGAGGCCCTGGGCAGCCCACAGGTAGCAGACAGACCCAGACCCACTCACAAACACATTCTTTATTGGTGGCTCGTGCCTTAATGACATTCTTCTCTTACTATATGTTTCTTTTGTGTGTATGTCTTAGACAGAACCTCCAAGTCAGCGGCACATCCAGATCCAGAAGGAGCTTTGGAGGATCCAGGACGTGATGGAGGCTCTGTCTAAAACTAAACCTCACCAGAGAACAGAGTGTGGTGAGTTTATGAAACGAATCACTTCCAAAACTTTTCTGCAACCTTGGCATCCAAATTTTTTTATACTGTAATACAGTCATATTCAATAAGCTATATATATTTCAATGAGTCTCATTTGTCAGATTAAAAATGCCTTATGAAAATAACCATTAAATAGGTATGAAACATGATTTGACAAGCCCACATTCCTGTTTTGAAAAATAACTTTTTGTTGGTGTGATGTAAAAATTATATTTTAAATGTCAAGTTTTATATTATTAAAATTATAATAGAAATAAAAGCTTTCAAACATTTATCTGTGTGGAATTAATCTATATAATTTGATTCACTTAGTGATAAAGTTTCTAAAATAAATGGGCTTTTCAATAGTTCTCTAATTTATTACACTAAATTGATTGAAGATGATTTTACTCTAAAATGTTTGTTCCTGTTTATCCAAACAGGCAGTTAGCTCAGCGATGGCTTCTTATGCTCAGGCAGCCATGTTCCTGGCTGCATTTAGTTGGTTTTGAAGATTTTGGTCTGACTTAGTGGTTCCTCCAGATATTTCTACTCTTTTTGTTATATTTTGCAGGTTTTCCTGGTTCAACGCCTCTTTCCAGTCAGCAGAAAAATGAGGTAAAGCCCACACATTACATCTATTACATAAATTAAATCATAACCTTTGGTCTTAATAAAATACTCTCCAAGTATTTGACCAAATATTATTTGCTCATTTAGGCCACAGCAGCATTGGCACCCATTATTTATCAGAGGTTTTGCTGCTTTCATCCCCAAAATCTCTTAGCTTGAACATCTGAGTGACATCTGTTTATACTACAGTATATTGCAGTATTCCTGGGCCTCAAGGCACACTGCCCTGCATGTTTTAGGTGTTGCCTTTATTCAGCCCAGGTGATTTTAGTTGCTAGGTTTTGCTGAACTGCAATCATCTGAATCAGGTGTATTAAAGCAGAGAAACATCTAAAAACATGCAGGGCAGTGTGCCTTGAGGACCAGGGTTGGGAAACACTGCCCTTTTGAAAATGTTTTTATTATTAAAAGACAAGATTTAAATATTTCTGATATATCTGTAAAATTCATTTTAAGTCAGTTCAAGATACTTTAGTAATTAAAATATAATCAGAAATACTTATTCCAGTGATTCAATTCAGAAAGTTAAACTTCTATGTGATGGATTCAACCACACACACAGATTAAGTACTGAACAAAATGTCCATGTACTGTGCAGTATCTGCTAGCATTACTTGGCGTACTTGGTTTGGCTCCTTTTCAATCACTGGATCAATGAGGTGTGGTATGGAGGACATCAGTCTGTGGTTCTGCTCAGGTATTCAGGATGTTGAGGAGGCAGGAGTTCATTCTGTAACCAATGAATTGGTTACAGGTGAATGTAGTGTGAAGTGCTTTGGAGTCCAGTGAGCTTTATAAAGCAAGTACAAGCCATTTACCATGATGGACAGCACTAAGACCCTCCCCCTGGTTCTGATTCGTTGCTTCTAATCAGTGCTGGGATTATCTGTCTCATTTCATTCTGTCACAGCATAGTGATGGTTTCACCAAATATCTTAAGGAAAATGTATAAAAGTTGCATACTACAAGTTAATGCACATTCACTAAATGAGCACTCGAACCTAAGTAATGGTACCTTTGGAGGGAGTTGAAAGTCTGTGTTGCCCAGCGACAGCCCCAAAACATCACTGCTATAGAGGAGATCTGCATGGAGGAATGAGCCAACATACAAGCAACAGTGTGTGAAAACCTTGTGAAGACTTACAGAAAACGTTTGATCTCTGTCATTGCCAACAAAGCGTATATAACAAAGTATTGAGATGAACTTTTGTTATTGACCAAATACTTATTTTCCACCATATTTTGCAAATAAATTCTTTAAAAATCAGACAATGTGATTTTCTGGATTTTTTTTCTCCCTTTGTCTCCCATACTTGAGGTATATCTATGATGAAAATTACAGGCCTCTCTCATCTTTTTAAGTGTGAGAACTTGCACAATTGGTGGCTGACTAAATACTTTTTTGCCCCACTGTATTTCTGTTGTTGTGTCCTTGGAGATGACACTTCATCCACCATGGCTGAGGGCCTGATGGTACCAGTGCATGGCAGCCTTGCAGCTGATGCTACAATGTAACTCATCACTGTCAGTATACCAATGGGTGACTGACTTCATCTGTGAAGTGCTTTGGAGTCCTCTGACTTGATAAAGCGCTATACAAGTACAGGTCATTTTCCTTAATAGCAGGCTTTGGGTCAACTGGTGTCTCTCAGATTCTCTGTGGGATTTAGGTCAGGCCAGTTTGCTAGTGTTACCATGGTTATTAAAATAGGTATTGGTATGTTTGACCAAAGCATGTTGGAAAATGAAATTATCATTGTGGTTTGGATTCTGTGACAGTTGTTAAGCACCCTCAAAGCTGGTTGCTTGAACCAGTTGCTTGACAACTGTAAAGTCAGCATTCTTTCCCATGGTTATGTGGGTGTAACATAACATATAACATTTCTGAATTAAAATCCTTTGTTATTTCTCTGATTATTAGGAATCTTGAAGATGTTTTGATCATTAATAATCAAAAATTTGTTTCTGAACAAATTTTTGAGTTTTCCTTAACTGTGAGCCAAAAATCATGAGAAACTGGTTGATATCACTCTGTGTGGAATGAATACAAGTAATATTTGAGTTTCACTTTTTGAGATGAATTCATGAAACACATGAACTTCTTTATTGTACTGAATTTTTTTTTAAATACTTCACAACAGAAGATGACTCACGGAGCAGTCCAACAGTTTAAAATTCAAATTCCAGCACAGCCAGTTTAGTGAAGAGTTGTCTGTAGCCAACATGTCCCTGCTGCATGTTGGGTAGGCGTGTTTCTGAAGTCTACAGACAGCAGTTTGGACATGTGAACATGCATCTTTGTTCCAGCTTGTGCATAATGTGTGTGATGTGAGCACGCCACTGAGCTTATCCTGTCTTCACCAGTAAGCTCGTCCTCAGTGTGACGGTGTGAGTGTGGTCCTGTCTTGGTTCTGAGCTGTGCTGTTTAACTGTCAACAGGCAGTGCCACCCAGCCCACTTAAAGAGGGCAGCAAGGTGCCCGCTCGCCCGCCCCTCCCTCAGTGCTATGACTCAGAGTGCATCCCTCACACCCTCCCCCACCACTCACAACCCGGCAGCCGAACCCTCCACGCTCACCGCCCTGAAGAGCGCAAGGCCAGCTCCAGGAATGGAGCACACAGCGTAAGACCTGTTTAAAGTCTCCATGCTCCACTCTAACCTCCATCATCAATGAACACACAGAGCCACTTCATCTGACCTCATTTTCAGCCTCACCTTCAAATATTTACAGAATGAGAAGTTCCTCCCAGTAACTTACCCACCTCCATCCGCCCTACGTTTCTACACCAGACACATCATGATATTCAACCCATCATGGTTCATCCTGAGTTTCATCATTGTAGTCAGATTTTTCCTGTTGTGTCTGTCCTTCACCTTACCTTTGGACTTTAAAACATTGTGTTGTCCTCCAGTAAACCTTCTGAGCTGTTTTGCAACCACTTATTTAAATTTAGACATAATAATAGTGATGTATCAGGCTCTTTAATATGACTTTTTGCTCTGTGACCTTTATACAGGAGAGTGTGTACAGTATAACTTTTTGCAAGAATATTCATACCCCTAAACATTTCCATATTTCATCAAACACAACTCGGAGCTTCATTGTGAAGTGCAAGTGATTCTTAATATTTTCAGTTTCTTTGAATTAAATTTCATTCAATAAAGTTTGTGGTGTGGTGTGACCTTGAATATACTCCACTTTACGCTGATACCGCTGGACAAAATTTGGTGCTACTAACTGCCTTCAGTCTAAAGCAGAGATGGATTCTCTGAACATCTTCCAGAGGTCTGATCCTTCCATCATCTGGACATGGAGAGAGAATGGACAAAATCACTGATGTCAGGATTGAAAAATATGAGATAGACAATGAAAACATGTCAGATGAAGTGGACAAGCTACCTCTGATCTCCTTCTATGATATACAGTAGTTCAGTACTTAGGAAACATGAAGAATGCATGTTTCCTCTGAAATCCACAGAGGAGCTTCACGACCTGAAATCCATAGACGCATATAATCATTGTTTAAATGGATTTGTAATGGATGTACAAACCCTCCAGGTGAATAACAAGGTTCTGATGACTGGTAGAGTAAGTACTCTATGTGTGAGATGACCTGATGTGTAACAAAGGACTAGAGCCAGGACACCATGACATCAGCAAAGGAACTTCTGTATCCTCTTCATTCAGAAAATAGAATTTATCCCTTCTTCTCAGACTGTCTGCTAACATGTGGGAACCTACAATGACTCCAAGCGGAGGTAAGCTAGTCACCCTTAGAACCTCAGCACATAGTGTTTGTGTACTCGGTCAGGAACAGAAATCCAGTGTACACTAGGGAGGATTGTGGTGACAGTTGTAGGTGTTTATCGTACAATCGGTGGGTTTCCAGTTCTCCATCTCTGCTGTTGTATCCTTTGGGCAAGATCCCCACCTGTCTGCCGGTGGGGGTCGCAGGTCCTGGTGGCACCAGTGCATAGGAGCAACCAGTAGCTTACCACCATCAGAATGGGAGTGTGTGTGTGTGTGTGTGTGTGTGTGTGTGTGTGTGTGTGTGTGTGTGTGTGTGTGTGTGTGTGTGTGTGTGTGTGTGTGTGTGTGTGTGTGTGTGTGTGTGTGTGTGTGAATGACTCAAGTATTTTGGGGTCCTCTGGACTTTGTAAATGGTACAGGCCGCTTACCATTTACTCTGGATATGAAAATTGAGAAAATCCTAAAAACCTCAGCGGGGTATGAATATTTTTCTTAAACCTCTACTGACTGTGTATTCTAACCATGGATCACTTCACCTTGATCTCATAGCAAGCTCCAGACTACCGGCTGTATAAGAGCGAGCCTGAGCTCACAACTGTGAAGGAGGAAGGAGACGAGGCCAACGGTGATGATAAGGACAAGACTGAGACATCTACTGAAAGTAAAAACACCCCACCATCCAAAGGTACAGTCAGACTCTGTGTTTACTGACCGACAGCAGGATAATGATGTTCTAGCTACAGAGGATGGACCACTGAGGTTTCTTCTTGTGATATTGTGAGAAAATGTGATGCATCAGATAAACTGGTTTAAATTGTACATTTTGGAGAAATAGGCTGTTTTGCCAAGAACACAGTGCACCCAGGCTGCAGGTGGTCCCTTCACCATTTCCCTATAAAATTAAAGAATGTTACTTTTGGCAACTATATATTGCCAAAAGTATTTGCTCACCCATTCAAATGATCAGAATCAGGAGTTACAATCACTTCCATGGCCACAGGTGTATAAAATTAAACATCTAAGCATGCAGACTGTTTTTACAAACATTTGTGAAAGAACGGAGCAGAGTGAATTCCAGCATGGAACTGTGATAGGATGCCACCTGTCAAACAAATCCAGTTATAAAATTTCCTCACTCCTAAATATTCCACAGTGAACTGTCAGCTGTATTGTAAGAAGATGGAAGTGTTTGGGAACAATAGCAACTCAGCCAAGAAATTGTAGGACACGTAAACTGATGGAGCGGAGTCATCGGATGCTGAAGCACATAGTGTGAAATATAAAGTTTGGGGTTGGTTTTCAGGAACTGGGCTTGGCCCCTTAGTTCCAGTGAAAGGAACTCTGAATGATTCAGCATACCAAGACATTTTGGATAATTCCTTGTTCCAACTTTGTGGGAACAGTTTGGAGCTGGGCCCTTACTGGGCCTTAATATGAGTTATGGACCAGAGCACAAAGCAAGGTCCATAAAGACATGGATGGCAGAGTCTGGTGTGGATGAACTTGACTGACCTGCACAGAGTCCTGACCTCAACCTGATAGAATATAGAACCTAAGGTTTATCTATCAGGTGATAGATAAACCTTTGGGATGAATTAGCGCTGAGACTGAGAGCCAGGCCTTCTTGCCCAACATCAGTATTTGACTCAAATGCACTTCTGGAAGAATGGTCAAAAATCCCACAGTATACCCATAAACACTTGTGGACACTAAAGCTTGTGGACAACCGTCCCAGAAGAGTAGAAACTGTTCTAGCTACAGAGGATGGACCAAAGTCATACGGATAGGAATGTGATGTCACTTAAGCTCATATGTGAGTTGAGGCAGGTAAGCCAATACCTTCAGGAATATAGTGCATTTTAAAGCAAAAATATGAAAATGATACATTTTAGTTTCTTTGTGTTTTCACACTAATGTATACAGATCACTGAGTGGCCATGTTAAAGCCAATCTTGAAAAGTCATGGCCACTCAGTGAACCCTGCATGGTTTGTTCTTGAATGTCTACCTTTTCTAATATTAAAGAGGCTTTTGGTGTTTTCATATCTGATAGTACAGTAGATTCAGTTCCATTTGGGAGTAAAGTTGCAACATTTGTTACATTTTCAACTACTTCAGTTCTCTTTCACTCTGCACTGTGTTACATAATCCAAACCCTTTGGAAAACCTGTTCCTCTCGCGCCTCTGGTGGCGCCGCACCTAGAACTACTGAAGTAAACGACACAAAAACTTCTAAACAAGTCACTAAGTACAGCTTTTTTTAAACTTAATGTCTGGTGACCTTTGATCGGACTGTTTCCCGAGCATTCTAGAATGTCGCTTTGTGTGGTCAGAGACTACACATATTTGTTAAAATTGTTACTTTATAGACAGAGAAATCTGTAATTATAATCTGTAAAAGCCTGACCCATCAAAAAATAGTCAGAAAATTCAGATTTTTTTAAAACGTGGATCTTCATGAAGCCTTGAAGCAAAATCTAAAAAAAGTTTTTTTGCCATGTCATTTATTTTATGATATATTTTTGTATCAGATTTGATACGGCAGGCTTTTCTTAGGACTTTTGGCTCACAACAATGTGAGTTTTAGATGCAAAAACAAATGTTGCCTATAACATTTGGAAAATATGGAACATTTGAGAAAGTTTTTCTTAGTTTTTTTTTCCATCAACAACTTTTTATAGGCATTTATTTCACATCGTGGTAGGAACTAAAAGAGTTTCTGTCCTTGTTCAGGCAAAGCTGTACCTCACACTTTTTACAGTACGTAGATGTGTGCAAAATGATTTCAAGAACAGTACTTGCATCTCTGTTGGGCTTCCCATGTTGGAAAACGATTAATGTCATTCTTTCTCACATCAAGAGGTACACTGCAGCTACAGGGTGCTGTTGAAGTTGCTTCAGGAGAGGAAAGTTGTCTACCATACTTGATTTGGACCTTTCTTGCACTTGTAGGAGGAGTACCAACTAAAGCATTTTAGGTTGTAGCTTCAGCTAACCTCTTCTGTAGAGGTTTCAAGCATTGATGATGGAGACTGTAACAGTGACCATCTTTGGGAAAGATGGTGCATGATAATATATCAAGAAGAGTAACACCTTCCATGAACTCATGTGATTCAACAATGGCTGGCCTGAAAACCATTATATGAGTTTTGGAGTGGATGGAAGACTGCTTCATGAGGAATGGAAATGAATTGAAGAGTGGAAAAGGGTGAATGGACTTCAGAGTGAACCAGGACAACAACCTAATTGTGATCTAGTATGACAGGCAGTG
Organism: Xiphophorus maculatus; assembly: GCF_002775205.1. Classification (NCBI taxonomy): domain Eukaryota; kingdom Metazoa; phylum Chordata; class Actinopteri; order Cyprinodontiformes; family Poeciliidae; genus Xiphophorus; species Xiphophorus maculatus. The sequence goes on from NC_036459.1 coordinate 19,879,496, forward strand.
GACCTATTTCTTCCTTTGTTGGCATTGAACCAGTGGAAAATGCTCTGCAATCCTCTGGAGCATTTCATCAGTGACCAAGTGCTTGAATAAAATCAATAAAACTGCATAAAAATAGAAGCGAGGGGAAAAATACCACAAATAGTAAAATTACCAGTGAGTATAAAACTACAAAGTCGAATTAGTCGCATGGAGTCAAAGTCGCATGGAGTCATGTAACACCTGTTCTTTGAGCCTTCCTCAACCCTAGCAATGATATCAACGTATGGAACTTGACAGTATTTTCTAAATTTGTATTATTTGTTTTTCACATTAGTCTTCACTGATTCATTTCTGACTGTGTCCAGGGTGATTGTTTGGACCTCAATTGCCATATTGGTCTGGTTTACACTTTGATCATCATAGTTGGTATCTGAATATATTTTATTATGCATGGCTGGGGGAGTCCAGTCCTCCTCATCTTCTCCTTACTCCATCTTCTCTATATAGCTTGAATTGTCTCACATTATATGTTGATGACTATTCAAAGTATTTTCTTTCTCTCTCTTCTTCCTCTACTCTTTTCTAAAATCTAAAATATATATAAATAACTACTCAATACACCATAAACATTATGGTTTTAGAATAAGCACTATTGTGAAAAAATGTAAATAAATAATTTTGAAATTACATTTAATGATGATTATTGAGTAAACAAAAGCTTGTGGCTGAATTATGGCTGGTATGACATTGATTAGAATGTCATACCAGCCACCAGTCATAAAAATATGACATTAATGTTCAGTGATAAAGCACCTTAAATACCTGGAGTATCAAATATGATACACACATTTTAACACGATTTAAATGTAATATAACAAAAAGGGTTGGGGTTAGGGTTAGGGTTTTGAAATAATTGTGCATTATTTCAAAACATAAAACATTACTTTAAAAAAAGTGAATAACAATGTGTATATTATTTTTACTGTAAGCTGTCTAAAATTGGCAAAGACTTTCCTGGAAAACGCGTATGACCAATCTCATGTGAGACGACATTTTAAAAAGAGGGGAAAAAATGCTTTCTCTGCCTGCAGTGCAATGATAATCCAGTAGATGGCAGAATACAAGGCTCAAATTGTACACAATAGGTTTTTGGGTAAGTATTGATCATGGTATAAAAGATAGAGACCACAGAAACTTATGTATCATTTATGATACAAATGGCGATATAGGGTCTGTAATCAACCTTCTCCAACTCTTCTCTGAGCTGCTATTGCTCTCTGAAGAAATGCACCACTGCTGACCAAAAACAACCAATCTGAGCCAGGAGGAGGGTCTTGGCGCCATCGGTCATGCTCATGTACACGCTGATAAATGGTGGAGAAACAATTTAACATGGTAAATTGCAATCAATGGGTTTCCGCTCCATCCTCTGTCGTTGTGTGCTTGGGCAAGACACTTCTCCCGCATTGCCTGATGGTGGTGGTCAGAAAGTCCGGTATTGCCGGCATGGTCCAGACTGCCCCAGAGCAGCTGTGGCTATCAGCTTGTGAATATGCATGAGTGGGTGAATGTAGTGTGAAGTGCTTTGGAGTCCAGTGAGCTTTATAAAGCAAGTACAAGCCATTTACCATGATGGACAGCACTAAGACCCTCCCCCTGGCTCTGATTCGTTGCTTCTAATCAGTGCTGGGATTATCTGTCTCATTTCATTCTGTCACAGCATAGTGATGGTTTCACCAAATATGTAAGGAAAATGTATAAAAGTTGCATACTACAAGTTAATGCACATTCACTAAATGAGCACTCGAACCTAAGTAATGGTACGTATTGTGATGATTTCCTTAAAAGGGCAATATTATTTGTTTTCCATTCAGATAGTGTTATTTATAGCACAATCAAGAAACTTTTACCTTCAGTTGTTGTAAAAATACTGGAAAATTTTATAAGAAATTAAAAATATACAAAGTCAAGGGGAGAAAGCCCAGACTGTGCTGGAGGTGACAACATTTTTCGAGCTGCGGAGTTGCACAGAAAGATGATGGCTGGGCTAGGTTGCCACAGCACATTAAAGGATTTCTCAAACGCACATGAAAGGATCAAAACACTCCAGATATGTTTTTGATAAACTTTACACATGACATTGTGTAAAGCTAAAAACAAGTTGATTTTACATAATACTTTCCCGTTTTCATGTCTCTTTTCTTTTCCATCTCTTTATTTTGTATTTGTAGCATAGTTCAGTGTTTTGCCACAACATGAAGCAGCTTCACTGCTTTTTGCTCTCTAAAGGGTAAGTGACATGTTTTTTTTCCTTTACAGTGCCCCCCTACCCAGTGGGTATTGTTGCTCCCAGGACTAAATCTCCCATGAGCCCCCCTGAGTCTTCCACTATCGCCTCCTACGTCACCCTGAGGAAAACCAAAAAACCTGAATCTAGATGTGTAAGTGTCAACATCAACTTCTTCTGCATCAACAGAAACACCAAACCCTCAATCATGAAAAGAAGCCATACTGTTTCACTCATGTGGCAGACCTATGGTCCTGTGCAGCAGTGTGTGTCAGAAGAGTAACTCACCAATTAGAGAGTAGGTTAGGCAGGGCTTTCACAGATTCAATTAAATGTATTTATATATTTAATGGGATTTGTTGTAAATACCACTTCACAACAAATCCCATCTCAAGGCACTTTACAAAAAATATAAACTCAATCTGACAGATTTCAAGTTACTTACTTTGACATTCCAATTCAATCTTAGTTATCAAACAATGCAGTCAAGATCAGCTTTTCATTCAAATTAGATAAAAAGTTTTCTTTCTAAGGAAACTTAGAAACATATACTAACTTGCAATATTCATTCTTCCTGGACAGACATGTAGCTGCAGTGGACTATTGTGACACTGTGTCATTGACTATGCAACCTTACCTCATGAATGCTCATGAGTGACAGTGAAGAAAAAAACTCCCCTTAAAAGGGAGCCATGATTAGCTGAACATGTTGACCTAAATATGTTGTAATAATCCTATTAACTAAAAAAAATGTTGTGATACATAAAAACTCAATTATTTCAAAAATTGTATATCTATTCTATTTTTCACTCCATGGAGGTCACTTTTTTTTGTTTTGTTTTGTTTATGATGGTTTTTGTGGTTTGGTACATTCTGTACTGGAATCTACAGTGTAAACACAGGAAGGCTAATATTACCTGAGTTGTTTATTATATTGCTTTTGACTGGTGTAAATTTAGACAGTGTCACACTGTATAACTGTTGGCTGTAATAAAAAAAAATTAATGAGGTGAGTCTTCATTACTTTCTACATGAAAAAAGAAGAGCGACACTTCCAAAGGATTCTTTTTTGTCCTCTCAATATTTCTCTCCAGAAGACTTTGAGTCATTTGTACGAGCTAACAGGTGGTTGCAAGCTAAAGCCAAATGCCATGCAACAGTTTTTATCCCAAAAGTACTTAAACCAGCTGCTGGCTAGCAAGTGGAAGACACTTTCTTCCCTGACAAGCACCGCAGCTTCTTCTATACCCCACCTGCTTAATTTAACCGGAAGTGATTTTGTTGGAAACTTTAATGGTGACAACACTTTGCAACTCAGCTGTAACCTGTCTGTCATGAGCGAGCAGTGAGAGCGGCCATTAGCCATGAGCTTCTCCTTCCTCAGCACACTGCAGTCAATCTGACAGTCATCAGTTGAACACCAAACCTTCACTAATGCATAACTACCAGAAGTCTGAACCAGAAGTGATCCGTGCCATCTTGGTAGGCAAGCATACTGCAAAGCAAACATGGCTTTGAACAATAAAAAGAAAGTATATTGACACTCTTGACCAATGTACAAGAGGAATATACATTAACAAAATTGATCCTGTTGGGATCGATCCCTAAAATCTGGTTTGTGTCTAAACAACTAGTTCATAATGAAAATCAGAAGTGAAGAAGAAAATAAATATATTATTTTGGGAAAGAAATGTTTGGTTAAATTATCAAGTTAACCTTTTGGTTCGTAGTCTATTGATCAGTCACTGAAATAAAGGATCACTTAAAATTTCCTTCTATGTATTCAAGATCCATTTCATTGAAACTACTATTCCTTATTTTCAAGGTTCACTCTAGTCTACGTGCAGTGATTTTCACACAGGTTACCAGAGCATTAAAGCACAACACTGAGTCTAGTCTTCCTCAGGATCGTCCAAGGAGTGCTGTGGATCAGATGGGATTTGGGGAGCGAGATTTCATCAGAACAAGGATGAGTGTTGAGGAGCAGCTGGAGAGAATGAGGAGAAACCAGGAGGCATCTTCACTCCGAGAGAAGAGAAGAGAAACACTGTCACGCTCATCTTCTTTCAACAAAGACAACCCCCTCCTCCACTTGCAGGTGATTCTGCCTACAAATACAGGGATTTAGCTGCAGGCATGTAAGTCTGCAGCAGAATGCCTTTGGTTAAATACTTGTATTCATGTTTATCTTTTCCTCAAAACCTGACAACTATGTCGTATGTGAAATTTAATTCAAGTGAATATACCACAGGATATTTGTAGCCATTCATAGTATTTGTGTTTGTGTGGGTGTCAATGTTTGTCTTCAGCGTCGGGCGCAGACAGAAATGGCCTGTCTGAACTCTGTGGAGCTTGAGACAGCGTTGCTGCAACTAAAAGTTGCTCATAAGGAACAGACTGAAGCAACATCAGGAGCTAACACTGTAGATGGGCCACCGATCTCACCACAGGTTCGTCTCACACTCCATGTTGCATGTTGTGCTCTAAATTAAATGCCACATTTCAAATGATGGAGACATTTCCAAGCAGTCAGTTTCAACAAGGGGTGTTCTGACACAAGTTGGGGGTTTTTTCAATGTGATACCGATATCGCAGTTTTGAGTACTTGCCAATACCAATTGACTCAATGCGATATAAGCATGAGTCATACCAGAGGTTGCGCTAGACTAGTCATTTTGACTAATCTTGTAATTTTGACTTTTGTAGTTTCTAGTCATATTCTATTTTTACCCGTCAATTTTTAAGCCTCCTGCAATCTTAGCGCTGTGTTGAGATGGAGAATGACAGATGGCACAGTCGGACGACGGGGAAGCGATGGGGTATCCTGTCAGCCTTTCAGTTCCCAAAATCACACACACACAAAAAAACTCTTAAAATGCACATGGAAGTCAGTGGAATGCCCTGGACCACACAAGGTGAAAAAAGCTTAGGGTTAATGATATAGACATAGGTTATTTAGTGGCCTTTAGTTTTTATGCAATTGAATTAATATTCAACAAGTTGTGCAGGAAAATTAGATCTCATCACATATAAAGTAGGTGAACACATCTAATTTTTGTCTCTGCAGTGACAAAACCTACTGACTGTGGCCCCAATAACTACATATGAACAAGGAAGTTTAACAACCGCATTTAAATCTGCACAGTTTTAAGCTGCACAGGAGTTGCGAACACACATCACCACAACTTCCTCTTGGTCCGCCTCTGGAGGAGAAATCTACTCTAGAGTTCAGATGGACCTAAAAAATTCAACCTGGCTGGGACCGAGTCCATAGACATCGTCTCTGAGCCCGATCCAACCCAACTTTAATTAAAGGGCTGAGCCTGAAGTGAACCTGACATATTTTAAGTAAGCTTGTGCTTCTTTTGTTTGTAGACCACCTTTCGAGTAAGTAGTGTTACGTCTCCTGTTTTTAGCTTTTGTTTAACATCTTCGAACTCCATTTTGTCACATGTAACTGCACTCCTGCTTGAGCATAGCAGGACAAGCTTACACTGAGCTTGTTACAGTCTAATTAACTTCTGCACCTTACTTTCTTTCTTTCCTCATCTACTCTATTTAAACTTTTAATGGATTAACACAACAACATTCTCTGTAGTTTTCTTTGTTCTATATGTACTGCGAGTTTCTTAAAAACTCCCCTTTAGCCAATATTCTGAATGCACTTCTGAGCCAGACGTTCTGTCCATAACACGCTGTCAGCTTCCAATGAATGAGATGCAACTAGTTCAGTGTCAGAGATGATTTCCAAAGGGGGTGTTTTTTATTTTCATTTGTTGCTTTTAGTTGCCTCCAAAATGTATGCTCTGCAAAAAGTCGAAAATGTCTGCACCAAGAATGTAATCTGTCAAAATGACAGATGGGCTTGAGATTTTTTCATTATTTAAAGAAAAAAAAAAGATAGTATTCAGCTAACGTGACCCATGAGTCATATATATTTTCATTACTTATTTTGTAGTGTAAAATGTTAAAATAGGCTTGATCAAGTGATATTACTAAAACAGAAAACAGCAAGAAAAAGTGACTATTATTAGTCAGTGGGTATGTGTTTATATTGAAGATATTATATGTAGGCCAATATAATCTGATACTCATTTTTTGGCTGATATCAGACTAATTTCCAATATCAATATCAGAGTGGGGCACCCCTAGTCACAACCATTATACTTTGCATTAAAAGTATAATGGAACATATAATGGAACATTAAAAGTTCCATTAAAAGATTGATCTAAGATCAATCTTAGATGTAAAACTAGTTTGAGTTCATTTCAAAGTTAGTTTCTTTCCACTCTCTTTTGCCCATTTGATTAATTTTAAGATTTGACGAGATGTAATATATAATGCTTTTTTACACAGGGAAACCATTTGTGGATTTCAGTATATGTAATGAGAAACTTTGTACTAATTTGCAGAAAGTACAGAGAACTGATCGTGTGAAGGATTCCCAGCATGAAGAGGTGCAGCAGGAAAAGGCCATGAACCTGCTGATCAGAAACCAGACAGAGGAGGTACAGTCAAGTTCTTGAAGATATTAGTGGAAAATAGACAAAACTGGTAATCACAGTTTAAGTGTTTATCAGAAGTTGGTTAAGAAAAAAATGTTCTACCACTGGTAATGTGAGTAGCTGGTCGGTAAACAGGCTTTATTAAAGGTCATAGGCATAAATCCCGGGGAGTCGGGGGGTCCCGTACCCCCCAATCTTGGAAAAGAGGGAGGGGCTGAGCAAGTGACCAACAGTTCTGTGTGAGGGAGCTAAGAACAGAAGAGAACAGATAGAAAAAAGAAAGCTATGCCTTTATTTCTCACTGTCTTCAATGTAGAGCCTTTAAAACCACAAAATAAAATCTGAATATTTTTCTATATAAACCTGGTGCTTTAAATGTTACGTTTAAGTTATGATACTCCCCAGATATTCATTTCTATCTACCTGTTGGTTCTCAGTCTCCCTGGACATGACAAAACTAAAAAGGCTTAAAAATAAAGCAACTTAACGAGTTATAATTTAAACAGCCCATAACTTCTATTGGGAGCCATTTCAATAAATCAATGTTTATGGGGAATTTTATTGAGAGCAGTTGCTCATTAAAGCTTTTTTATTTAGAACCTTACATTTTTGTAAAGGTGTAGCAGAGATTAGATCAGTGAGACTGAACAAAACTCATATAGAAGCAACATTTGAATTTTAGTTTTATTTCTCAATAGTTTGTTTACTGAGAAAATCACTTGATATGCATTACCAGTAATTTTTGGTCCTGCAGTTTGAATGTGGTTTAAAAACTTTTTAAACTACATTTTACATTACATTTCACTGGAACCTTACCGACCCCCCCAAAATTGCTCTTAAGAAATTTTCCTGTTTATGGTCCCGCCCAATAATGAGATGTGATTTACGCCCCTGCTAATGATGTGTTTCCATTGCAGAAACCTTACTGTTGCTTGCATTGTGTCATTGACTTTGGGGAAATCCCTGAAACAGAGCATAATCACTATGCTCTGTGAGAGTGGAAAGGAAAACTGCTGTTTAACAGGAAGAAACTTCTAGCAGAACCAGAAACTGACTCAGTGAGCAGCCATCTGCCATGACCACTTGGATCGATCGATCCAATGGGTTGGTCGGTCGTCGCTCGTTTGTTTTATTTTATTTAGCTCATCTGTGTTCCAGGACACAAATTAAAACAATCCTAACCAACCAAGTTTGTGCTGTTTGAAAAATTAGAGAAATGTTTCAGCTTTGAAAAGTTTCTTGTGTGATTTAAAGTTTGCAGTATGTAACTTTTATTTAAAAATGTTTCTTTTTTACATCCATTCATCCATTCATTTCTAACACACTTATCCCTAATGCGGTCACGTGGGCAGCTGGTGCCTATCTCCAGCGGTCAACGGCTGAGAGGCGGGGTCACCATGGGCAGGTCGCCAATCCGTCACAGGACAACACAGAGACAGACAGGACAAACAACCACTCACATAAAGGAGAATTTAGAGAGACCAGTCAACCTGACAGTCATGTTTTTGGACTGTGGGAGGAAGCCGGAGATCCAGAGAGAATCCAGCATGCACAGGAAGAACATGCAAACTCCATGCAGAAAGACCTGGGGCCGGGATTCGAACCCAGGACCTTCTTGCTACCAACTGCACCTCTTTTTTTTAACGTATTTCTTAAAAATGTCACTTTAGCTCCTCACTGCTCATCATAATCAGTGACCATTCTTACTACACTGAAAAAAATGAACTTACATTAACAAGAGAATATCATGTACTTTTAACTAAATAATTTCGTGTTTCAAATGAAAACGTGATAAAATCATGTTGGATAAACAAGAAATTCAACAACTTAACGTTTATGAAATGTAATCATGTTGAGATAACATGATTCATTATAGTCAGATTGATCTCCCTCCGAGGAGGGTCTAGCGAGATCAGGGGATCACGCGAGATTATGGAAGATCACGTGCCATAACTGTTTTGCGCCTGGGAAAACTTCAAAGCGGTTTTACATTAAATTATAGATATTTGTTTTTCTCTGCATTTAAGAACTGCACTGTAACAAATGCTGTAAAAACTACAGCATGAAAATACAGTTCTGTTGTACCTTTTCTAATTGTTGAGTGTTCTTTCTACCCTTTCACCCAGTCCTGTCTTAAAACACTTATTGTAATGTAACTTAAAAAAATGTCTTTGAATTAACGTAATTAAATCATGGAAAGGATTTCCACACGATTAAATAGCTTTCTTTCAGCATGAAGCATGTTTGTTGAGCTAACTTTATTTTCATGAGTTGGATCAACTTAATTAAGTAGTGTGAATGTAGTAGTTGTATGGTACCATTGTAACATACAACATAAGCTGTTTTTTTGTGCGTGGCGCAGGGGGTTAGCGCGCCCCACATTTGGAGTCCTTAGTCCTCGATGCGGACGTCGCTGGTTCGACTCCCGGTCCCGGCGACCTTTGCCGCATGTCCTCGCCCTCTTTCCTGTCTGCCTACTGTCGCAAAAAAAATACGAGCCACTAGCGCCGCAAAAACTCTTCGGAGAAAAAAATTGGAAAAAAACAATGTTGGTTTCAACTAATGCAATTTTCTAAATTTGCATTAATCTTAATCAAGTAAAGTAAATTATTTGGTCCAAAGCATTGCAAATTAGTTGGGCTGGCTCTTTTAAATTACATTGGGTCCAACTATAGTAAATGAGTTGAATCAACCTTAATAAATTAAATTGAGCCAACACATTTGCTTTAAATTAGAATAACCAATGGTGCTGAAATAAAGCAAAGTAATCAGGTGGAAATCCTTTCCATAATTTTTTTTTATGTTCATCCAAAGTGTTATTTTTTTCAGTGTAGCCTTCACATTACAGCAGGGGAGGGTGTGAGTAGCGTCTACACAAGTCTGACTGACAGTCCTACGCTGGTTGTTTTTGACTGGTTCATAGTGACCATTTTAACAAAAAATAAAGAAAGCTTATTTTTAAAAAGGCAGAATAAAGATAATAATCTAAAAAATGTGATTATGATGTTATTTAATCGCACAGCTAAGAAAGGCACTTAAAATTGAAAAACTGGAATTTTACTAAATTGTTCAAACATTGTCCTGACATTTTATGTTACTGAATGTTACATTTTATGTTTTCTTCTGAAAGTATTATTTATTTGCTTTAGCTGTGTGAGAGCCAGAGGGTGATCATTGTGGACCTCGGCACAGAACCAAAGCGTGTGGAGATCGTAAACTTTCAGCCCTTTGAGGATGATGAGAGCAAAGGTCAAGATCTGACCAGCTCTCCTACAAACACCTTAACTGAAAACAGGTCTGTGTGTGGAGAGTGTAATATATTTTAAACAGGATAATCATAGTTCTGTGGAAAGTGAGACCATGACAAACATCCCAAAACAAACTGAACTTGAATTTATTTTTGTTTAATACAGACAACTTAACAAAGCTAATGTCATCATGGTAAAATGACAGACATTATGAGCTATAGTCAAAACCACTGTTTCACAGAGGTGGTGGCATTGCATTTAGAAACTTTTTGAAATATACTACATGTTGAGCTTTTATGAATGTGATGTGTTTTCCTTCTGCTCAATGCAGTTTTCAGCCATCAAGCCCTGAGCCTAAGGAACAGGAAACAGAGGAAAGCCTAACTCCCAGCCAGGAGGAGCACCTTGGGAAGAGTCTTGATTCATGCAAACAGCTGCCTGGAGACAGCAACACGCACAACATCAACAGCAACATGTCTGGTAAGAAAGATTCTTTGCTCACATTTATCCAAACACGGATTCCTTCAGATAAGATTAAAAAAATGTCAGTCTTATCAGGTCAATCAAATTGACATTTCCATTTGTTGTTAAAATACTATTCAAGCTTACAATGTATGCTAAAGCTGCTGCGTATTACTGTAAACTGATACATTAAATTCAGCAAGGGCTTTTCTTTTTCTCAGAAGTTTACTTGAACTAAACTTGATGGGTTTTGTTCCTCTGTCTGAGATCTTAATACAAACCCAGCTGAAAGATCAGTGCTGTTTTTTCTGGTGTTTTCTCATGTTATAATTTTACTCATTAATGGTTTCAAATGTAACTGACTAATTTTACTCAAACAAATTCAAGTAATAATTTGGGTTTTGTAAGGTACAAATTAGACAAATTGTGATTACAAACTAATGTCTTTGAATTAACGTAATTAACGTAAACTAATTACTTTCCATAATGTATATATTTTTCCACATTGTGAAGGGCATCTACTCTCTGTGTTATCCATACAGTGACCCTACAGTACAGTAAAATATTATGATTTTATTTGTTTTGGTTCACACAATGAGTCACTGACTATTTTCGTCATAGTACAGGCACAAATTTAAAACTACTTGCAAAAAAAGGAGAAAGGTTGTATGTTTAATAAACCACTTATAATTGGGTTAACTGTTTAGCCACCATACATTTTATTTGCACAGTGGTGCAATTGGTAGCACTGTTGCCTTGCAGCAAGAAGGTCCTGGGTTCGATTCCCGTCCCGGGGTCTTTCTGCATGGAGTTTGCATGTTCTCCCTGTGCTTGGTGGGTTCTCTCCGGGTTCTCCGGCTTCCTCCCACAGTCCAAAAACATGACTGTTAGGTTATTTGGTCTTTCTAAACTCTCCCTAGGTGTGTGTGTGCATGGTTGTGTGTCCCGTCTGTCTTTGTGTTGCCCTGCAACAGACTGGTGACCTGTCCAGGGTGAACCTCGCCTCTCGCCCGAAACGTTAGCTGGAGATGGGCACCTAGCTGTACACCTAGCTGTACAGCTAGAGATAGCTGTACACCTGACTCCACCAGGGACAAAGGTGTACAGAAAATGGACATTTTATTTTTTGAGACTTTTTTGAGACATGATCTTTTTTTATTACGGTAACTTTCCAGAGTAAAACAGTGCGAGACATGACTAACATGCTTTCCTCTGTCCTTTCTCCTCCCTGCAGTGCAGACGTTTACCTTGGTTAGCAGCGACACGTGAGCATGGTCAGCCTCAGAGTCCAAAACAACATCCCATGAAGCCCAAATGTAGCCAACCAGCACAGAGCATTTTTCCATGGCTTTCTGCGTTCCTGACAGAACTACATGCCTGCACAGAGATTGACACTCGGTAGTAGCAATCAATGGCTGGTGGGAAGTCTTTGAATCCTGGCACAGACAGAGCTTGTTATTCATTAGTACATTTTAGACATTTTTCAAACTGAGAAGCTCCTTTTTATCCCCTAAACATGTTTGCATAAAAAAGATTGTGAACTGGTTATAGATTATGTTTTTACCAATGGCAAACCCTGAGATGGATCAAAAGGGAACAAAAGTCTAATTTCAGTGACTCTATTCAGTAAATAAAACATATATCAATTAAATATCACATCTTGTTGTTTTAGACTTTATTTTTGTTAATTATAAGTTTCTGCTTAGATCTAAAGAAAACAACATTTAAGTTGAGAATCATACATTGCTGTTATTACATTGCTATAATAACAGCAATGTTAGACTAATAGAACATGCTTGATTAGGACCACTGATGGCAATCCTTGTGCTTTTCTTATCAGACACCTTTACTGTTTCTGTCCATTACTCTTAGGAGTATTCTAGAAAATATGGCAAGTTAAACATATAATGAAGATTTCTGACTCGTGAATCATTTTCAGACATGTTTAAATTGCTTGTTTGAAATTGAAGAAATGATGACAGCTCACTGGCATCCTTCATGCCAGTGAGCATGAAGGAAACAACAGAGAAATAAGGATTGTTTTGGATTTAGCTCCATCCATCCTCCCATTAACTCTTATCAGCTTCCCTTTCCTTTCCAGCATAAGGCTTCTCTGGACTTTATTTAGAGGGATCAGAGTAAGGGGACTGAACCCAAAGCACCTCTAACTTTTTAAAAACATGTTTTTTACTGGGGTTTTTTGTTTGTTTGTTTTTCTTTTTAGAAATAATAATTTACAATTACATCACAATTATGCAGATTGGTCCACTGAAGCTTGTGGACCATGTTTGTTATAAGTACTTTCACGTGGCTCTTCCAAAGTGTCAAAAACCAAATGGTCTACTGGTCTACTATGCCTCACTTTACAGTGAACTGAATGATGTTTCACATTTTGTGTCATCATCCAATCTTCAATCTGGTTAAAAATATTTGATTGATGCCATTGGAAAGCCATAGCATCAGGTCAAAAACAAATCCTGGCCACTAGGATTTGGCCCCCAGCTTTCCTTGACAGTAACTGTTCCCTCAAACCTTTGTATCACCTACACCTGCTTCTTCTATGCATAGCACCAGGTAAGAAAACTGTGTGGCAAAAATCCAACGCAAATACAAGTTGAGTCCCAGACATATGGAAGCCTGGCCTTGGACCTAGCCTAGTCCTCTCCTTCCTACGCTATTCCACTCGATTCAAATCTGACTTCAAAGCTCAGTCTGGGCTTTCTCCCACTGACTTTGATTCCCTCTAGTAGAATTTCTACTAGCCCAATCAGCAAACAGAAAGAGAAGTTTTAAGGATGGTTAAGGATGATTTTCTGGGTAACACTTTATTTGACGGGTTGTAAATAAGACTGTCATGACACTGTCTCATGACATGAACATGAGTACGTCTTCATGAATATTTATGACTGTTGTCATAAAGTGTCATTCAGTAAATCATGACACTTTTACATTATTCAAAATGTCTTCTTTATGACAACTTGACATTAACCAAGAATCATGATTAATCATGATCTGACATAAATTTGTTATAAAAGTATTACTGATTAAACTTTACCTTTAATAACATAAAGCTACATAATTTTTAAAGTTTAATCAGTAACCATGATCATCATCAAGTTCAGTCCATGTCGGCAGCTTATTGAATTAACTTTAACAGCCGTTTAACTTTAACAGCTCTCTTCACAGTGGAGGATGGTTGTTTACAGAGCAGGCAATTTCCAGTAAGCTTCTTAGTGTCCAACTGGCACATTTTATACAAACGTTTAAGACCTCTGAGCAAAACCAGAAAGCAGACCTTCTGGATGAAGTAAACTGTAGAACAAGAAGCAGGCTATCGCTGCCCCAATAGAAACTCACATTTTAGAATGAGACACAAAAATGTTAAAGTGTTCTGTAAAGTGTTCGAGTAAGTCTTTTCTGTAATTGTTTCTCAACAAGGCCCCAAGCAAACACTTCTGGCCATCTTAGAGCCACTGTACAATCAGAGCTGCTGAATAAGTGCAAACCATTTCACAGTGCTGACACAATGTGGAGCTTGTTCCTGGGGTCATTAGAATTTTGTTGCTAAACACATAGATGTTAAAGTACAGAGCTATTAATCTGAATAAGAAATAGCGTGGGAATTCTTGCTATATGTCTGCTGTTTATGAGCTGCTGAAGGCGAGTGTACATCCATTTGCAGTGCTTAACTTCAGCCCCAAGTGACCACTAAAGTGTACTGATTTTAAACTCATTTTGATTTCTGTCTTGTCTCTGCTAAAGACTTCCTGTTTTCATAAAAATACAACTTGTCCTTTGACATATATGCAGATAAAGTATATCATAAATTTATCATAAACAGCCAATTTTCCTTCAAAATTTTCCTTCATGCTGCTGTTTTTCTCTTCTTTTGTAGAGAACTAACTCTTTTTGAAATATTTATTTGGATTGGGTGATTTAAGTCTTGGTTGAGCATGCAAAGTATTAGAATGCTTCTGATTTTTGTCTGTTTTTGCAGCTTTTGTCTTCTGTTTTCCTCTCTCACTTTGGTTTGCTTAGGTAGCAAACAGTTTGTGATTCTGTCCTAGATGGTGATACATAGGAGAATAGCACACGTATGAAGCAATAAGGCAGACTTTGGCGCTTCAGGACGAATAAATTTTAGACATGTATAAACTGTAAAACTAATTCTAAAAAGAAGCATAATTTATCTACAACCTGAAAAAGAGTGAATATTAAAGACATTGTTATTATAAGGGTCAATATGCAAAAGGTTCATACCCCATCTGTTTTATATCATGTGAAATAAATGTTGATGTTCCTAAAGTTGTTCAGTCTATTTTCTTTAATGGATGATAATTTCCCTACATAAAACGGAAATATTTAATTATTTCTTGCACGGCCCGGTACCAATTGGTCCACGGACCGGTACCGCTCGCGACCCGGTGGTTGGGGACCACTACCCTAGAGGGCTCCGTACAGCTTCAGTTGTGTGACTTTGTGTGATTGACTCTTAGCATCTTTTAATGTCTGATCTTGTATAAAAAGTCAATCCACCAGCACCTACCGACCCCACTAGGGACAAGGGTGGTAGAAAATGGAGAGAAGGATGGATGGAAAACTAAAATATAAAACGTTTTATTTTGAAAGGCGATGTTTTACTGTGAGAAACCTTTCCCCGGATGGGAAAAGGTTTGAGAAGAAGTTTTGGGGCGTTCGGTGACGGCTGGTTGAGAAGCTTAAAAAGAAAGGAAATGTTCGACACTGAGAAAGAGCTCAATCATGTCTGTGAATTATTCTAAAAAGGAGAATCACAGTATCTGGACAGCCACGAGTCTGACCCTAACATCTGAGCTGTAGACCTTGCTTCTGTCTAATGCATATCATCAGCCATGGTCCATGTATGTTGTTAATGTTTTAAAGTGCTATGTAAATAATATTTGACAGCCATAGCAACTAAACCATTTTAAAGTTTGAAAAATAAAACACTGCTAACCTCATTAAAGCTTCTTGCAAACCTTCAAAACAAGAACAGTAAAATTGGGAGTGCCTACACAAAAACATAGTAAAAAAACAATGTTTTAGTGTTTTTGTACAAATATTGTACAACTAAGGACTACCCGGTATCATAAAACTTGAAACTGTAATTCCTCCTTTCACCAAATGGTGGCAGCACTGCCTTCGTGCAGCGAACCCCTCTCCACTCATTTCTGCCATGGCCACTGCAAAGAAAACAAGTTTGTAAACTTGAGGGCTGCCGCTTTCAAGAGAGATGGGAATTACAAATACTTCTTCACTGAAAATCAAGGCAATTGTGCTTGTCTAATTTGTAATGAGACGGTTGCCTTGTTTAAGGATTTCAACGTAAAGAGACACTACCAGACTAAACATGCTAACAGGAAGTGACCGTGCTGAAAAAGTGAAGCAGCGATTCTTCACGCGGGCCTGTGAGTCAAAAGAAAATACCACCAAAGCAAGCTACGATGTTAATGTTAATAGCTAAACATGGCAAACCTTCTACTGAAGATACATTTATCAAAACTGTGTTATGAAAATGGTGGAGAACATTTGCCCTGAGAAGAAGCAAGAATTTGCGAATGTTTGCCTGGCAGTAACAGTGTGGCACTGAGAGTTGAGGACATAAAACTGAGTGTTTTGAACGATAACGTCTGTCACTATCAGCAGTGAAAAGCCAAAAGAACATTTATGCACCTGGATTTATGGCACTTATTTTTATTAAACTCTTGAGTAAGATTTGGTTATGAACCTGTAGATGTGATACAAACTATTACTTTCTGAAAGATATTGTAAATGACAAGAGCAAAATTCACTTGTTTTAAAATTTAATAATAACAGACAATTTTGCATTACTTATAACTCCTGTTTAAAATGTTCTTGAGGCAAAGATATTTTTAAACTCCTGTAAATTTAAGGTATTTTATACAGTTTGTTCAATGTTATCTGACTCTCCAGATATGAAAGAAAAGCAGAATTTCTGCTTTTAGAGTTGCCTGAGTGGCTTATATTTGGTTATTTTGTCATTTGAAAAATAAAGATAATTGTGACAATGAAAATTGTTTTTGTGTATTTCCATGAAACTTTTGTAGTTAAAAAATGTCCGAACAAACTATTGGCCCCCGGGCATCTTGACTTTATCAAATCTGGCCCTCTTTGCAAAAAGTTTGGACACCCCTGTCGTAAAGGGAATATCGGAGCAAAACGAAAAAAAAAAAAGCTTCACATCAAAATGCAGAAGCATTATCTGACCCCCAGCCCCTCCAGTCCGCCCCCCCGGGCCGCAGCCAAGTCTTGACCGGTCCGCGGTAATAAAAAGGTTGGGCTCTAGGGGAAATAGGGATTTTTTTTTTCTTTTGCGTTCCCTCGCAATGTGCTTACTGCAATATTTGCTGGTCTAGTTTCACAAATGTCAATTTAAAATTTTAAATATATACACATATAAAGAGCCTAAGTGAAAACGTGTTTATTCTTTGGTGGAAAAAAATGATTGAAAATCGATTTATTCACTGCATGTCTGTTTGTGTAAGGCTGAGATGGAACGGCGCTTTAAACCATTCGGATTACCAACACAAAATAGACACAAATCAAAACGGTCAGATTACTTATAACTCGACATAGTTGAATGTATTTTGTTTCTTTCTTTCCTACTAATGGAAAATTTGTGTTTATATCATAGGTTTGTGGTGCATTTCTATAATAAATAAAAAGATATCAAACTTCAGGTATTTCATACGTGGAAAAACCTCACGAACACTCCATATAGTAGAAAGTACGATGGTCTCAGTAAGAAAGGCTTCAATTATGCCGCATAATTATTGCGAGAGAACGCAAAAGAATACAATTTCCCCATGTCACCTAGAGGGCTCCGTAGTGTGCTGACTTTTGATGGTTCCTCTGAAGCTCAAAGAGAATTGCTTCAATTTTGTTTGTACTCAGAACATCCTTGTTTTGTTCTCGTGGGACCAGGGAGCGCTGCAGCAACACCCCTAGAAAGTAACAGCCAACCAAACACTCGATAAATAGGCTCATCACATCACCGCGTTCACTCCTCTAGTTCGGTTCGTTTATCTGTTTGTTGAAACACGTGGAAATGAGAGAATAGAACGTTAAAGTGAGCGAAGATGCTTCACTCGCTCAAAAGTTCACTGTACTTGGTAATGTACACTGAATGTGTAAAGGAAAATGGATTTTTTTGTTTTGTTTTTTTTGTTTGTTAGAAAAGTCAAAATTGACATTTTTGTTGTAAATGGGACACCATTACTAAGTCCCTGTCTAATAAGATAAGTAGGACCTTAAGCAACAAACTGAAAGCAACAAACTGAAATGTAAGGGATTCTGCTGCTTAGAAGCAGTCAGTTGGAGGTAGTGAGAATACTTGCTTTGAAACGCTTTTTTCTTAACGTTTTGAATTTGTTGTGGGTAGTTGTTTAATAGCTAATTTCTTTACAAACCGAGTGAAACATCTTCCGAACTAGAGCAGCTTTTTCGCCACGATTTTTATGACGTCACGCCACCCTCAGCTTTGCTTTACATTTGAAGCTTAGAGAAGCACGGGGTGAACTTTTCTCGCGAAACATTACAAAAACAGCGCGTGTGCTGTGCTAAATGGCTCAGATGAGGGCTGAAGGGACTGAACACGGTTCATATCAGTCTGAATCCAAACAAAGCGACTCTTGGACCAGCTTGAAGGGACAAGCCGTGGAAGACCCCAAACGGGAACCGGGTGTCAACAACGAGGACAAACCAGCCGAGGACTGCGGCAGTTGTACGGCAGTGGGGCCCGGGCACAACCCGCCGCCCTTTTCTGACATGGACGGGGAAGGTACGTCGCCTCACAGCAAGCCGGGCAACAACGATGTGGAAGGTGGCTTTAAACTCGGCGAACCTGGAGAAAGCCCTGCGCAGGGTAGTCTAGCGAGCAGCATAGACTCCGCACAAGAGGGCTCGCGAGTGATGAAAGCAGAACAAAGAGAAGCGGAGAACGTGTGCAGCTCAGCGCCTCGCGGCTGCACAAAGCCCGCGGGAAAGGCCGAACACGCGGCCAGGAGGTGGGTCGGTGTGGAGTTGAACTCCGTGGAAGGAGAGCCGCTCAGCCGCATGGACTCTGAGGACAGGTTGGTAAAAGCCGGAGAAGGAGGCAGAAGGCCGCTCACTTGAGTTTCAGAGAGACACGACCACACGGTCCAAGTTCACCACGTAAAGCGTTTAATAAAGTTTTTAGGGTGACTGTGTGTTTCCTAGAGCTTATAAGAAATTATTTCTTAAGTATAATGATCGCGTAGTATCATAACGCATGGCATGGCGTACCATGTGAAGCACATGTAGTGATAACATGTACCATGTGATTACGCCTTTAAATCCGCAGTAACACTCGGATTGCTCTTTTAACTAGTGTGAATTGATGTAGAAAGTAAGCAGCAGTCACAGATCCGGAGAAAGTTCTTCTCACAGGCAATCATAACCAATGTCGTCTAGAAATGTCTTGATGTCTGAGAAAAACATCAGATTTTCTGAAATGTTCTAATACAACTGAGAAAATCAAAAGAAAATTTGTTACTCATTTCAGAAAATGAAGCTATGGTTACTTTTTTTTCTTGAAATTTTGATAACCCATTATGAAAATCCAATATTCAGTATCTCAGAAAATTATACTATATAAAAACAAAACAGGATACTCTAAACAGAAATTACAGGAAAGCATATTCAGAAGTCTGAATACTCAATACTTATCGTTTCTGCTTTGGTGAGCAGAAAGCCCAGGTTGCATGTTGGATGTGGTTTCTCATCTTCCTCTTGATACTCGAAGTTCTGGTTTGGCCCTTGAGCTAATCAAGGCACATGGTCAGTGGAGCAGCTTTTGGTACCTTAAGGTTGGTACCATGGCCCATTGGGAAATTAAATCATCTCCATGCCATTGATACATGAAGTGTTCTAGAATTTCATGATAGTTGGCTGCATTGACTGTGACCTCAGAAAGCCCAGTGAACCAGAACCAGCAGAGGACATCTGGAAACTTAACTCTGGCAACATGCAATCTGTGCCTCTCCACTCTTCCTCCAGACTGACACTTTGATTTCCAAATTAAATGCAGAATTTATTTTCATCCAAAAAGTTCTGTTTGAGCAACAGAAAAATAACTGCATTTTTCTGACCCTGGTTCCCCCAAACTTTTTAATGGACATTCTCCTATCACACTTTTTCCCTCCACTCAGTTTTCCATAGCTGGTTGCTATGGAACCAGCTATGGTTTCAGCACCATGTAAGCAACCAGCTTCTTCAGCAGCTGTGGAGGCAGCCAGTGACTGGTTGATGAGAGATCATTGTGACAACATGAGTGTGTTGGTATTTTTCACAACATTCTAATTTTGAGTCTCTGCATTTTGGGTTTTTCTTATCTAGCTGATAATAACAGCTATTATCAAAATGACAAGAATTAAAATACTGAAAGATCTGATATCAGTGGTCTGGGTCTAGAAACAACTGAGGCTTCATAGAAATGTGGCTAATTAGTGAAGTTAATTAGTGGTGATTGATTTCCCGCCTCCGGGACAAAGTTGGTTTGAATAGCTGTTTAATTTTTTGTTTTTTCCTTCAATAAAATGAAATTATTTGTAGCTGTGAAACATTAATGTAGGATTAGCATTTTTTCACCTCTGTACAAGATGATCATCTGAATCTGGATTATATACACAATCAATTGGCAACATGCAATCTTGCTAACTTCCTGAACAGTAATTGTCTTGTCAAGTGTTATTGACAAGCATTGTCAATGGATGCGATCCAAAACATCATGATAAAATTTTTAGTTCAGACCATTCTTTGTTGCTTCTGTTATGGTTTCCTGTATCTGTTCCAGTTTCTGCTCCACCCTGATGGACATAGAGAGCACTGCATCCAGCGGTCGTTCGACTCCTGCCATGCTCAATGGTCACAGTGGGGGGGCAGCGTCAGTAGCAGGCTCTGGACCTGCTGTGAGCAAATCTCTGAACTACACCTGCTGCTGGGATGACTGCCAGCTGCTGTTCTCCAGCAGCCCTGACCTGGCTGAACACATCCGAGCCATGCATGTGGACGGACAGAGAGGAGGGGTCAGTCTGTTTGACTTGGATGCTGCTGGTTCTTGGTAGCTCACACCGTCAGCGTTAGGGCAGTCCACAGCAGTCCACAGTCCACAGGGCAGTTACCCTAACCCTATAGTTACAAAAAACTGTGGTGGTATGATCAGGCGTCATAATTTTTCCAAACTTACCTGTTTGTGTGTAAAGCAAACGGGCCAGTACACACACCTAACTTAATCTCTCTTTTCTGTCACTCTTCCTGGTATATAAAAAACCTTAGCAAATAAAGCATGGTGGCCCGCCAGGCCTATACAGCGTGAGCAGTTCACAATGAGAGAAATTGGCTATGCTGGATTAAAAAAAAATCAACATTTTTGTTCTGTATTCTAACATGATTCTAACCCAATCATGATAGAGTCCCAGATTAAGTTTAGTTTTGAAGGTACTTTCTGTTCAATACAATGAACAATTGTGTCACTTATTGTTGGTGCAGTATTTTTGTCATTATTTAGCAGAAGTCAGTTTTCACTTTGCAGTGTTTTTTTTGTAAATTGTTTAGTATAAAAAGGCCAAATTTTGTTGATTATAATTTCACCAGTAAATCGGCCCCCATTTCCTTTCTTTTGGGAGATTGTCCTTTTTTGTTCTCCCATGAGAGATCCACCAACTATGTGACATTCTTGCTACATTTCAGAAAAAAATCAGTATTGGCCAAAATTGGAATTGCTACATCAAGTTGTTAAAAATTGTAATCGGCCAGAAAACTGTAGTCAGTCAGTGCAAGATGAGAGTATCTGGTCTGTCTACCTTCTGCGTTACAAAGTAGATTTAGGACAGTCGGTCCTCATATTTTAGACATACATCAATTATAGTTTTCAATCTGATTGTTTCCACACGTCTGTCACTTATTGTTGGTGGAGTATTTTTGTCATTATTTAGTAGAGGTCAGTTTTCACTTTGCAGTGAAAAAAAACCCATAAACAGGGTTTATGGGTTTCATTAACTGGTAGAACATGACAGCTGACCACAGCATAAAGTGATTGTTGGTGCACAGTTTCAGAGGATGTCTGAACATGGTGTGTGCTTCAGACTCTACCAATGCTGACTGCTGCAGCTCTCTGTGACCCAGGTGTTTGTGTGCCTGTGGAAGAACTGCAAGGTGTACAACACTCCGTCCACCAGTCAGAGCTGGCTGCAGAGACACATGCTGACCCACAGCGGAGACAAGCCCTTCAAGGTAACATCACACATCTGCAGCTTCCGCATCAGGTTAATGTTCCCCCTCCAACTAACTGTCCATTCTCTTGCAGTGTGTGGTTGGCGGCTGCAATGCCACTTTTGCCTCACAGGGGGGGCTGGCACGCCACGTCCCCACCCACTTTAGTTCCCAAGGTTCTTCCAAAACATCCAGTCAGGGCAAAGTGAAGGAGGAATCTCCATCCAAGGCTGGTCTGATCAAGAGGAGGAAACTCAGGAACAAATATAGACGCTCACTGCGTATGAGTGATACACACACATGATTATGAATTCAGTCTAATAGATATCTAATAGATGAGATATCAGTCAATCTCACAGTGAAATTCTTCACCTGTTTCCAGCTCGACCTCATGACTTCTTTGATGCACAAACCATGGAGGCCATCCGGCATCGAGCCATATGTCTCAACCTGGCAACACACATTGAGAGCCAGGGCAACGGACACAGTGTGGTCTTCCACAGCACGGTTAGTTCTCTCTCTGTCTCAGAGCAGGATACCACAGCAGGAACCCACCTCTGCTCTCTTTTGGTTTCCAGGTGATAGCCAGGAGGAAAGAGGATTCTGGGAAAGTGAAGGTGCTGCTCCACTGGACACCTGAAGACATGTAAGTCCTTAACTTCCTGAACCTCCCAGAAACTCCACTGTTGTCATAACTGGTCATTTGTCAAACTGGTCAGTTTCCACTCAGTGACGTTAAAGTGTTCCTGTGTGCATCAGACTGCCTGATGTGTGGGTGAATGAGAGCGACAGACTGCAGCTGAAGACCAAGGTGGTTCATCTGTCCAAGCTGCCGACAGACACAGCTGTCCTCCTGGCCCCCAACATTTACAGGCAAGGGTGAACATGAAATTACATTGCAAAAAACATTGAAAATAATTTTTTTAAATCTTTTTTGGTGCCTGTTTTTCTCCACAGGATGTTCTTCTGATGAATTCAACTTTGCTGAAATACCAGGGGAAGACATTTCTGCTCAGCTCCATGTGAAGTTTCCTCTTCATCAAAGAGGATCTTAGGAATTTAGTAATTGTCTCCTTGGCTTTTTTTGGCCACCAGTATTATTAGGTGCAGTTTGTAGAAAGCATGTTGCTTGTTTTAGGTAACACAGCTAGAGTGAAAAACAGATGAACTGCATCTGTAGAGGCAGTTGTAAATATATAAGATTTGTAATATATTTTTATACACTTTTTGTACTCCCATGTAGCTGATGCAAATCTTTTTAATAAAAGTCTCAAAATGAGCTCATGTTGTTTATGTTCAAATAACAGACAGTGATTTCTTTGTTCTTATTGCAGCAGCGTTAATTCAGAATATGAACTAAAGACAAATGAACTGCATCTGTAGAGAGGTGCAGAGATGAAATGCATCTCTGAGATGAGAGAGATGAAGCTGAGCAGTTTAGGGACTGCTCAGCTTCTGGTAGCTTGATGTAGGTCGGGTCCTACAGAATGCCACAAAACCCAAAATGTTTTGCTTGGCATCAAAACTAGCAAGGCCTGTTTTATTTTTATTTCATAAAGTATTTTGGTTTTACCTGGCCTGTCCAACTGGACAGAGTTCCTGGGGAAGACTAAAATCAAGCTGGCATCGGGTCAACTCCTTGTGACCTGATCAAAATTGATTATTGAAAAACAAGAATTCTTCAAGCTGCAATTTGTTCTGAAGGGAGAAACAGAAAATGCAGCAACAGTCTTCAGAGACATTTTGACTGACTGCTATCAGAGATCCTGCACAGCATCACCAACCATGATGAGGATATTTGAGTTACTTTGGAGGCGAGGTATGCCTCTATTGAACAGAGCTGAATTTTGGGATGTTTGTCCTCAGATTCTTTCTTTGAGCAAGTAAGAATTCTAACATTTTTATATCAGAAAACACCTATTTTAGAGAAATATATTCTCATTATCGCAATTACCCTCGTTGTTGATCCATGGGCTCCAGTTCTTTGATTAAAAAATGTGATATTGTTTAACCATTTATTTCCTAGGGTAAAAAAATAATATTCTAAATAAATTCCTAGAGCATAGATCACTAAAATAAGATCTATTCTTCAAAGACTGACTTCAAAATAGGAGTTATAGGAAAAGTCCTATAATGATGAATAAGAGATCCTATTTCTGAGATTATCACAAATTATCACAAAACGTGCACATTTTGTGAACGCGATATTGAAACAACTGATCCACTGTTCTTTTATCTGCGCAATCATTAAGAACTTTTTGATTGATTTGCTGGTTTAACAGTAAGTTTGATGTTTTTGGTTTGTTATAAAAAGACAAAAAACAAAAACTCTGTATCAACGTTATTTTGTGTCTGGCAAAATTTTACTACAAATCGATTTGTACAAAGTTGTGGGAAAAATTAAAAAGGGAAAATAATTTTTGGGCTGACATGCTATTTATACACTTTCTCCAGCATTAAACTATTATTACTTTATCTCTTTTTATATTTTTATTTTTAAGTATTCTTGAATAAATGGATATTTTTCCATTCTGAAGAATGTAATATTGTAATATTCATGAATAATGTAATATTCATGAAGTTTGCACATGTTGATTTAAAATAAAATAAACACATACATAAAATAAATAAAATTAATTAATTAAAATAAAAAATAAAACCAACGTCCATGACATTTCCGCAAGTACGCATATTGAAAAACGGCCAAACTGTGTGAAATACTTACAAAATAGTTTCTTTTTTGAAACTGTATTTCAAAAAACAAATTTCGTAGCCAAAAATTGTCTTAAATATAGACTGAGAGGTAGTTTTTTTAAGATTCACTTACTGTGTACTTTTTCTATTTTTGGATAAACCTTTAAAAAGACCAGAGATGATATGCTGACTGACGCTGACGTCATAACTGATTGCCGGAAGTCCTACTGTATTGGCAGTGAAAGATGGCCGGGTTACTAAAGAAGGTACGTGTAGAGGTCATGTTCTCATGTTCTTGTTCCTTTTAGTTTGTTAGGGATGAAGGCAGCAGAATGTCATGAAGCTACAGCAACGCGAACGAGCCCTAATGTTAGCCGTAAGCTAACATTCCTCAGGCAGTTTGATAAACCTATCAAACCTATATTAAAATATCTATCTATCTATCTATCTATCTATCTATCTATCTATGAATGATAGCTTTAATCGAACAATAAATTGTTACATATGTTACATTTCTGTTTGATAGACAACTTTTATATCAGGGAAACTGAAATTTGTCCAGTTTGCTTTATCAACGGCAAGACTGAAACTCAAAGCTTGAAAAGAAAAAAAGTCAGAAAAACGGTGTTATTAAAACACACAAACAAAAAAAACTTCAGTTTGAATTGATTTCACTTAACATTTTTCCCTGTTCTTTCGTTTTCTCTTTTCATTACTTCCAGTACTTAGACAAAAATAGTCAAACTGGATAACTCCTGGGCTCAGCTTGCCCAAGAGTTGTTTAAGACTTTGTTCTTTTACTCGCTGCTCAGTGAAAGCTGACCTGATCGCAGGAGAAAGTGGGAGTTTGTAGAACCTGAACTTACAGCTGTTCCCTATTCCTGTTCCCTTCCAGACCACCGGCCTTGTTGGCCTTGCTGTCTCCCAGAATCCTCATGAGGTGAGCAGGGTGCAGTTTGGAATTTTCCAGCTGAAGCTATTCACTCAAAGATTTTCCTCTTTCTCAGCGTCTACGAATTCTTTATGCAAAGATCTTGACATCACTGCAGACCATGCCACAGGACGCCGCATACAGGAAGTACACGGAGCAGCTGGTTAACGAGCGCTTAGACCATGTGAAAACGGTCAGCAGACCCAGTTCACCATGTCACTCAGCAAAGCTTCAATTTAAAGATGAAGCTTTGATTTGCTTTCTGTTGACAGGAGCCAGATGTTGTGAAGCTAGAGAAGAAAATAAATGGTGGACAGATTGAAGAAGTCATCTTCCAGGTAGGAAACAGGAGTAACTGACAGCAAAAGACGCTGGCTGTTCCAGACTGTGGGCTTAAACAAGGAGCAAGTTCAAACCAAATATTGGTTTCAAGATGTCAAACATGCAAGACTGAAACTCAAAGCTTGAAAAGAAAAAAAGTCAGAAAAGCTATTGGAATGATCAACACAGCAAATCTTTTCCTCTGGAAAGGTACGCTGCATACAGGAAGTATGTTCAAAACATGAACCAAATGTATCGATTTGGTTTATAATTCTGGAAATTTTTTGGTTAGGGTTAGGGTCTACTTGTTTTTTTAAAATCCAGCATGGATGTGTGAGATACATGCTGTATCTCACACATGTTATCAATTCTAATGTATAATGTTATCAATTCTACGATATTTATCGATCTTTTTTTCTCGTAAAGTATCAATTTTCCATCCGCGAGTACAGACATTAAATCCTACTCAAATCCCTGATGTTCCAACTTGCACATGTACATTAAAAATAATGTAACGAAATAATTACAATTAATTAAATAATGAAATGAAATTGATAAATTCATTTATTCATTCATTCATTTATCTAAGTGAATAAGACAAAAAAGGTACCTTACCCTATACATAATACTTAATCAATTAATTTACTTAATCAAAGTAAATGTTTAACAAAAATATTATTACACCAGTATTACACTATCAGTTCAATTACTTTAATTCAAGTCTATGGAACAGTCAAAATGTCACCAAAATCACTCTGTCCCTCTAAAATAATCATTCACAACATTTTAAAAATACATTTTTAAATCGTACCGCTTGCTGAATATTGTGATATTGTATCGTGGGAATAGTGTATCGCTACAGCTTTAACAGCTTTTATTTAATTTAAAAGGTTTTTAGTACACAAGGAACAAAAGTGGAATAATTTAGAAGTGACTAAAATGATATGATAATCTAAAATGATGAGATGATAATCAGAACAAGCTTAGAAATGTTGGAGGAGGAAGATTGTTTTGAACAATTCAGTGGGTTTTAATGCAACAGCAAACTAAGATTGTTACTCTGCTGACGGATGGTGTTCTGTGTTGCAGGCGGAGTGTGAGCTGAGTCTGTCCAGGAAGATGGCTGACTGGAAACCATGGGAGCCACTGGTGGAGGAGGCTCCACCCAACCAGTGGAAGTGGCCCATCTGAAATGAGTTGTGTTGCTGTGAAATGAGTTCTGCTTCTAATAAAGAAAACTCTAGAAGAAACATTAGTTCCTTTATTCTCAAAGTTAACAAAGTTGTACATCAGCGCCTGTTCCTGCACAGGATCCAGAAAATGTATACAACAGTATACTGTTGTTACTGTAGTAACAGTAAGAAATTCTGCTTCTGACAGCAGCACCACTGTGGTATCCTTCAGGCTTTGGTCCCTTGAGCAGCACTGGTGGCCCTCTGTAACAGCTGCAGCATGATGGGATAGATGGAAGCAAACTCTTTTCCCTGCCGAGTTCTCACCAACTGCACGTAGGCCTCCAGGGCCCCCCTGTGGAGAGGACACACACACATAACACACAGTCACACAATTGATGGGAGCAGAGGAGTTCCTGTCTGACTGCACCTGGCAAAGGACTTTATTAGAGTAAAACTGTTAAGGGGGGAATGGGGACTGACTGGGTTTTTAGTAAGATCCAGTTGCGGGTTACCATGGCAGCATGCACAGACACAGCAAATGTTGGAAATCAGACAAGTTGCACAAGGTGGATTTGTTGGAAATTTGTTGAGAATTTGACCAGAGGAGTTCCTCACTGGTTAGTCTGGAAAACTGCCAGAATGAGTCCAGTTTGGACTGAAGCAGTGAATGAATAGAATATTTAAACAGAAAATAAAGAGTTCTAAAATCCAGACCTTTGCAGAGTGAGGAGGAACTCTGCAAACGTCTGAAGTGCCTCCTTCAGTCTCCACAAACTACTAGTTAAAGTCAAATGATGACCACTAGAGGTCATCACTGCCCACAAATACAATCCTACTGAGACTGAAAAGGTGGGAGAAGAGAGGAGAACCACCTGATGAGGGCGAGTCTGTCTCTCTCAGAGGGGTGATCATCCAGCCACTGGGAATAACGTGCAATGGACCACTCTGCTCTCTGTGGAGGGGCAAGCAAAGTTCTGTATCATCCCAAACTGTGTGTGTGTGTGTGTGTGTGTGTGTTTGTGTTTGTATAGACCTGATGAGGTGATCTGAGCTCAGATGGGGCTCTGGTGAAGAGAAAGTGAAGCACGGTGCTGTAGGGGATCAGGTCACCTACTGCAGGACTGCTGGCGATCAGTTCACTGGTCTGAAACAGCAGAGGTCTGAAACACAGCACACACAACGTTTCTTATTGCACACACACAGTGTCCAAAACGTTCACCAATGAAAACCTTAATGAAAAGCTGAAAGGTCTGAAGAAATAAAAACATGACTGGAAGGAACAGAGCAGCATCTCTTCAGCTTTTTATTGATCACACAAATAGTGTCTATTTTTCATTTCAGCTCATAAAAAGGGGGCATGAGAAGGACCAACAAATAGTCTCAGCTGACCTAAATTGCAAATATGGGAGGATTTTCTTTTTAAAGATTTTTGGTTTCTTTGGGGTCTTCCCCCCGGCGGGACTCAAACTTGTGATGGTGGCGTCAAAGACTGAGGCGACAGACCCTCATCCACCGCAGACCCTCAGCTCCGGTGGCTGGGAGGATTTTTATTTGTAATGTCTTGAAACCACTCAGCAAACATTAAGGCTATGTTTCCATAAAAGCTCAGTCACAGGTTTCATGGCTGGCATTTACTACATTCTGTACACATGTGAGCCAACTAATTACTAAAATAACCCAGTTTGGTTCTTGGTTATAACCACATAAATAAGAGAGTAATTTGCAGTCAGAGGGCACAGACCTGAAAGAGCGCAACATCCTGTACGGCTTCCCCAAATCGGACACTCTCCTGCACAGAGGGGCTACAGCCATCTCCATCTGACACACAGATTCACACAGTAATAATGCAGCATGCACTATTACAGACAACACAGTCTGGAAGGGCTTGGACTCTGAACTGGATTCTGAACTGGATTCTGAACTGTCCAAGCCCCACATTTCAGCAGATCCTTACCTGTGCAAAGTCAGCAGCCAGCCTCATTTTGCCTCCTTCCCCCAGTGGGCGCAGCAGGCTCGCATGGCGAAGGAACAGCTCAATGGCTCTCTGGGCGATGGACTCCGTGTTGTCATAGACGAAGTCCAAACACTGGAAATGTTTGAAGTAGTCGGTCATTACTCTGGAGATGAAGCCCTGCAGCTCCTTCATGTACAGGGAGCATGGAACATCTGGCTTATCAGGGCTGGACAGAGTCCTGGAAAACACACAAAAGACGATGAGGAGATGATGTTACAAACAAGAATATTTAATATTAGCATAAAGCTAATATTTTTTAGTTGGGAGAAGGAGAACTTGGAAAACTCAACATTTGTGCAAATCTCCAGCTGCTTTGAGTTAAACCACTTTTATTTTCTTGAGTTAATTGAGAATTTGAAATGAGAGCTAATCTAATCATCTCTCTGAGGCGTCATTCAGACACAATGTGTCTCTTCTGATATTATGTGTTGGTGACAAAAGTTCAAAAAGAATGGTCAACTTTTAAATTGTCAACTTTTGCTCTTGCTGTTAAGTAAATTTAATGTTAACAGTGACCATCAAAACTTGATTTTGTACAAAATTAGTTAAACTATTTCCTAAATATTCATTTCAACCCAACCACCTCACTGGGTTCAAATAGAAGTTTGTGCCTCTAGATAAAAGTGGAGGCCAGACAAACTTTAACTTCAATACAGCATGAAAAACAAAACAACTTCCAACTATGTATAACTTGGCATGTTATACCAACATGTATTAAATGTTATATACCAACATATATTTGAAACATGCTTGGCATGCTTGGCATGTTTCAAAGATCCAGTCAGAACACTCTCAGCCTGTGACTGACATCGTCTTGCATCTTTCTTATTTTACAGAGGAACAAAAACAAAGTAAATGTCTCACCCTGAGAAGTCTTCTTGGTGAAGTGTGATGATGATGGCCTCAATAGAGTCGCTCACAGACTGCAGCAGAGGCTGCACTGCGCTGCTCATCAGGGCCTGAACTCCCTGAGGTCAAATCAGGTCAACAGTTAAACAGACACACTGACATAGGAGCAGCTTCTGAGCTTCTAAGTCCAGCGTTTAGATCTCTGTAGATCTTAGAGAAACATTGATGGTAGATCTCTATTTGTGTTTTAAATGGTTTCAAAACCATTTAAAACACAGATAAGTAATCTTTAAATTACTTATATTTAAAGATCTTAAGTACTGTTTTGAATTAAACAAAAAGAAACTGACCTTGAAGCTGTGCGCCATAAAGTTCTTTGAGGTAACATTTTAGAAAGAAAAAGACTGATTTGACCTGAATTGAAAACCACATAAAATCAGGTCTATATCTACAGTGGGGCAAAAAAAGTCAGCCACCAATTGTGCAAGTTCTTCCACTTAAAAAGATGAGAGAGGCCTGTAATTTTCATCATAGATATACTGTACCTCAACTATGAGAGACAAAAGGAGAAAAAAAAATCCAGAAAATCACATTGTCTGATTTTTAAAGAATTTATTTGCAAAATATGGTGGAAAATAAGTATTTGGTCAATAACAAACAAGCAAGATTTCTGGCTCTCACAGACCTGTAACTTCTTCTGTAAGAGGCTCCTCTGTCCTCCACTCGTTACCTGTATTAATGGCACCTGTTTGAACCCGTTATCAGTATAAAAGACTGATAGGTCTTTAGCAGTGGTCTATAGCAGTGATGTTTTGGGGCTGTCGCTGGGCAACACAGACTTTCAACTCCCTCCAAAGGTTTTCTATGGGGTTGAGATCTGGAGACGGGCTAGGCCACTCCAGGACCTTGAAATGCTTATTACAAAGACATTCCTTTGTTGCCCTGGTGGTGTGTTTGGGATCATTGTCATGCTGAAAGACCCAGCCATGTTTCATCCTCCTTGCTGATGGAAGGAGATTTTCACTCAAAATTTGACAATACATGGCCCCATTCATTCTTTCCTTTACACGGATCAGTCGTCCTGGTCCCTTAGCAGAAAAATAGCCCCAAAGCATGATGTTTCCACCCCCATGCTTTACAGTAGGTATGGTGTTCTTTGGATGCAACTCAGCATTCTCTCTCCTCCAAACACGACAAGTAGAGTTTGTACCAAAAAGTTCTATTTTGGTTTCATCTGACCATATGATCTTCTCCCAGTCATCTTCTGGATCATCCAAATGCTCTCTAGCAAACTTGAGACGGGCCTTGACATGTACTGGCTTAAGCAGGGGGACACGTCTGGCACTGCAGGATTTGAGTCCCTGGCGGCGTAGTGTGTTACTGATGGTAGCCTTTGTTACTTTGGTCCCAGCTCTCTGCAGGTCATTCACTAGGTTCCCCCGTGTGGTTCTGGGATTTTTGCTCACCATTCTTGTGATCATTTTGACCCCACGGGGTGAGATCTTGCGTGGAGCCCCTGATCGAGGGAGATTATCAGTGGTCTTGTATGTGTTCCATTTTCTAATAATTGATCCCACAGTTGATTTCTTCACACTATTGCAGATTCAGTCTTCCCAGCCTGGTGCAGGTCTATAATTTTGTTTCGGATGTCCTTTGACAGCTCTCTAGTTTTGGCCATGGTGGAGTTTAGAGTGTGACTGTTTGAGGTTGTGGACAGGAGATCTGCATGGAGGAATGAGCCAACATACAAGCAACAGTGTGTGAAAACCTTGTGAAGACTTACAGAAAACGTTTGATCTCTGTCATTGCCACCAAAGCGTATATAACAAAGTATTGAGATGAACTTTTGTTATTGACCAAATACTTATTTTCCACCATATTTTGCAAATAAATTCTTTAAAAATCAGACAATGTGATTTTCTGGATTTTTTTTCTCCTTTTGTCTCTCATAGTTGAGGTATATCTATGATGAAAATTACAGGCCTCTCTCATCTTTTTAAGTGGGAGAACTTGCACAATTGGTGGCTGACTAAATACTTTTTTGTCCCACTGTAGATATGATTCATAGTTGAATCATGAGAGAAGTTTGATACCTCCAAAGAAGACAAGAGGGCATCTACCGCAGCTGGTGGACATGCTCCCAAAGCAGAAATAATCTGCAAATGAAAAAAAAACATCTGTTAGCGAGGGCAAAAATAGTCCAGAACAGCACATGTTCACCAGGAAGACTGTCACTTTGAGGAGAAAGTGCTAAAGCTTCTCATCAAAGCCTGCAGGCAAAAAACATGATTTTGAGGTTAAATTACCAGAATGAACAAAATAAATATAACATTAAAACTCTTTTCAAATGTTTTATCAAGTCTGATAAGCCTGTCAGATTGAAGATTATGTGCTAATATTAATTTATATTAGCACATAAACTAATATTTGAGCAAAGCCTGAGGTTCTCTGACATTTGATTCTGAGATTGCAACTGGCTGGAACAATTAGGGCAGAAATGATTTAAAGGGATCGATGATCCCTTTGTAACAATAAACTTTAATTGAGAAATGTTTATTTTAGAAGTAAAAACAATACAGTAATAACAATTACTGTATTGCATTATGATACTGTAGGTTAAGTTTTTATAAATTTTAACAAAATATTGTCACACGAACGCCGCCATGTTGTTCACGCTGCAATGCATTCTGGGTAAATGATGTCTAGGGTCCAACTGCACAAGCTGTCCAGCCAAAACAGTGATAATTAAGTTACTTTGTGGGTTTATAGAATTGTCAGCAATGCTATAAACCGCAGCTCATTGAAATCACAAGAGCTAATGAAGATGAGCAGAAGCAAATAGAGGAGCTGCTGCTGCTGCCTTCAAATGAAACAAAGAATGACACGTATCTCAGGTCGGACTGTGTGCTAACCCCAACCCTAGCAGCATCTGTGCTAGCCATCAATCCGTCCTACCTCCTTGTGGTAATGTACATGAGCACATCGATGCTACGTCACGCACTTCTTACTCAGCAGATTTCTTATCAATACGTCCTACATGTGGAAGTTTTGTTTCGTCTCTTTTATTTCATCAAAGATTAAGGTAAGCTTTATTTCATTTATTTTATACCTGCTGTATTACTTCATGACAGGCAGCTTGTAAACATAAATGGTTTTAGTTTGGCGTCTGGAATGTTGTTACTATACTGTAAACAAGAGCGATCCCATTGCTTGGCATCAATCACCTTTGGTCATGTTTTCGAAAGGCAGCACTGACCAATAGACATAGCTGGTACAAAAATCTGACGAGGTAGCACAAATCGTCAGAACATTGGACGTGTCTGGTCCGATAACTGCTGTTTAGTGAGAGAGCAGGGACTCTCTCACTGTGACTGTGAATATATGAGTATTTGTGTGTAGTTGGATGTGAATTTACAACTGTAAAATTTAGCACTGGGATAATACCAGATTATTTTCTGAATTATATTACAGGTGTATACAGAATTTCCCCCAGAAAACTTGCTAAGCCCAGTGGCACTGATGCAGCCCACTGTGTTTTTGTATTAAAAGATGTTAAGTTGACAGGAAACGGAAAAATATTACTTGGTAATTATGTTATTGGAGAACATTGCTGTCAATACTATAAACCCACAACTATAGAATTTTTAAAAACAACAAATAATAAAAAAAATACAATTAAAATAAATATAAATTATTTGCACTTTTATTAAATCCAAATTAAGTCATCAGTTAGTGGATCTAAAAACACAATGTAATGCTGATCACATTTAGAGCTGCTTAGTTTAATGGTAAATAGACTAAGCAGCTGCCTAAGGGCCCCTAGGCCTTGAGGGCCCCATAAACACTAATATTTTAACACAAACCACAGATACAGAACTATAACATGTGTTTATTGACAAAATCAAAGCTGTTAAGTTCAATTTTAAATTGTTTGACATTTAAATGTAAAATTTTAAGGACCTGACAAGTTTACTTTGTAAAAGTTCAAAGAACAATCTTTGAACATTATAGCTATGTTTGGTTACAATAGCTACAGTCTGATGCTAAAAGTTTTAGTCTTTGAGTTTGAGCTCTTTGTTCACAAATACATCTCAGTAAACTACAATTATCACTGATTGCATTTAAGGGCGGCCAATTTAACTAGGCCTCTGTCCCAGATTTCTCTAATTCCTTGTTGAAATGCTGTTAGTGGTAATGATGTTCTTATTCTACTCAAGGCCTCATACAACCTTGGATTGGCCCTGCATGACGACCTAACTCTACTAAACTGCACAGATAAACAGGGACAAACGGGGAGATTTAATTTATGTGGCTTTAGAAGCTCTTCCATTTTGCATCTGTTGAGATTTTTGATAAGCGCCACAGAAAGTGCTTTGCTTGTCCCGAGTTTTAGGGACGGGTTTTCTGATATACACGTGGCCGTGCACTGCAACTCTGCCTGAAAGCATTTGTCATGTCAAATCATATGACACCAAATGCATCAGCAGCGACATTTTATCTTATAAAATAAAATAAGAGAAAAATAAATAACATACACATACATGCATCTCTGGAAAAAAATTAGAGACCACTGCACTGAACTCCACTGAAAACCTCAGTTATCCCACCAAATATTGATTTCTGAACTCTTCCTGAGTTAAAACATTAGTATCATTGTTTCTGAATGAATATAAACCTGTTTTCTTTGCATTATCTAACCTCTGAGAGCACTGCATCTTTTTTGTTGTTTTGACCATTTATCATTTTCCTGCAAATAAATACAAAATACTAAAACAAATAATTACTAAATACTAAATTCTTACTTAGGAATTTCAGACTTGTTGTCAGTAGTTCATGAAACTATTGACAGAACAATGTCAATTTTATTCAGACAGACAGTAAAATCCGAAAAACTGATCATTTTAAGTGATCTCTTATTCCTTTCCACAGCTACACACAAGTATGAATAAATGTGGAGACATGTCTCCATACTTACTTTACAGATTTATTCTTGTGTGCATTCCATTAAAGTAGATGTATCAATTGATATAAATGCATTTTATAAGGTTTTTGTTTCTTTTAAAAATTGTGTGTGTGTATGGACAGATTCATACTAGAATTACTGTGGATATGTTCCACACAGTGGTTGTGACATGTCTGGAATAAATCAGTCAAATCAAATCAAATTAAGCAGTAAGCTTATTGAGTGTTTTGTAGGCATGAGGAATATTTTGGATTGGATTACAATACAATACAAAATAGGTGTTGAATCAGGAGATTTTTAAGAACTGAGGTGATGTGGTCCCTGGAGTGAGTGCAGGGCAGCTGAGTTTCAGATATACTGTAGTTTTTGCAGATGCATGGTGGGAAGTTACTGAAAGATGCAGGTGATGGTATTGATGCGAGATTAGAAAAAGTCACATATCATCCAAAAAACTGCATCAAAAACGCTGCGTTTCTGCCAGTTTGAAAAATAAATAATAGCAAAAAAAAAAAATCTCTATGAAAGTACAGAGCATGAAAACTGCAAAAAGTAAAAGTTTGAACTAGACATTATAATTGATGTAGAGATGGTTTGAACTTCTTCCTTCTCTCTGTCCTCTTTGCTCCTCCTCTGCATCCATGACGCCTCCTTTTCAACTCCTCTGGGATTCCTGGCTTCAGTTGTGGTATTATTTCAGCTTTTGCAATATTAATCAGCTACTCCCCTTTGTAATGCCACCCTGTTGATATGGTTACACATTGTAACAAAAGAGCAAAAAAAAAAAAAAAAAAACAGTCCATCTGCACAGCATCCTAATCAAGAAGAAATACTTGTCCAAAGAAAACAGAAAAAAATTTCCTGAGAGGCAGGAATGAAAGTTTGAATAAAGAAAAAATCTCAATGAAAGTAACAGAGCTAACGTGCTGCATTAGCATAATTCTAGAAATAGAATTATGTTTTTATGCACCCTTGTCCAAGATTTCAGCATTCATTTTCATCAACCGTACAGGCTTACAGGCAACCTTACAGTCAAAGAAGCTTACAGCTGTCACATGAACTGAAACAGCAAGTCAGAACTACCACACTACGAACACAAACAGTTGGTGTAATTCAGTAAGTTAATTGGAAATTCTCCTCTGTTACCTTAGCAACAGCCTGTTGTAGGCGGTACAGAGAGTTGACCACAGTAACATTTCTTCTTTGCCCCTCTGTCAATGGTCCAATCACCTGACTGGCATCTCCTTGAGTACAGAGCTGTGGACGGGAAGGACACAAAGGGTTCAATAAGTTACAGAGTGCAAAGTTAAGTTTAACAGACCGAAGACATAATCAGCAAATGTTAGAAATAATTCCCCAAATGTCTCCCTATGCTCTAGCAATTGGGCAACAAGTTATATTTTACCTGTACCATTGTAGAAATAAAATATCCCAAAAGAACCATTTTTTGTAGTTGTCAAAAACTAACAAAAGGTAGATAACCTAAATTACCTACTACAAGTAATTTGGTTGTAGTTTACTGCTAATGTTTAAGTTTCATAATTTTGTTTCCCACACTCAATGCCTCTGCACTTGGGCCTAATTTTTG
The DNA here is from genome assembly GCF_002775205.1 of Xiphophorus maculatus. NCBI lineage: Eukaryota > Metazoa > Chordata > Actinopteri > Cyprinodontiformes > Poeciliidae > Xiphophorus > Xiphophorus maculatus. Next base: position 19,915,781 of record NC_036459.1, read on the forward strand.
TTGGCTCACAGCAAATGTCACCTTATCAGAAGCTGTAACAGGCTTGAAAAACTGGTGCTTATTTCTGACATGCTAAGATGTAAAAGCTTAGAGCTAACAATTTCTCACATACATGAGTGTACATAAGGTATAAGACACTGTACTGTGTTTGAGGTACAACAGGCTGCTGTACATACCAGCTGCTCAGACTTTACACAGAAGAGTTGGATGGTTTTTGCAGCATTCTTGGCCACAGCAAGAGAGAGGTTTGGATCCACTGATGCCACATTCAGCTCACTGGAAATAAAACAGTCTCAGTCAAATGTAGCTTAGTAATGCAGAAATATGGACTGATGTAATAAAAATGCTTTTAATAAATAACTCGTACATATAACTTTTCTGAAAACATATTTTCTAAGGAAACAACCCAACATTTCGTATGAGCTCAGAATATTGATGTCTCAAATCAGTATTATTCTTGACATTTACATTCGAGAAGAGAGAGTGCTGCTATTTTACATATAAACAAAATAAGTGACAAAAATACACCTGAATTTTCAACTAAAAATGAGCCCATTGATGATAGAGAAGAAACAGTAAATGTTAACAGAGCCAAAAGTTCAGGAAAGTTAGAAAAATTAAAAGCACTTCTTTTTTTTAACTCTGCCACACACTGACTTTAATAGTGGCGACAAAAGTTACAACACGTTTATCCAATCAAGACTTTTACTGAACCTGCTGGGAGAAAAGTCACCTTTTTGGAACAGAATCACACCTTCTAACACAGGAAGACCTTCTAGCAGAGGAAGACCTTCTAACACAGGAAGACCTTCTAACACAGGAAGACCTTCTAACACAGGAAGACCTTCTAACAGAGGAAGACCTTCTAACACAGGAAGACCTTCTAACAGAGGAAGACCTTCTAACAGAGGAAGACCTTCTAGCAGAGGAAGACCTTCTAACACAGGAAGACCTTCTAACAGAGGAAGACCTTCTAACAGAGGAAGACCTTCTAACACAGGAAGTTCTTCTAACACAGGAAGACCTTCTAACACAGGAAGACCTTCTAACAGAGGAAGACCTTCTAACAGAGGAAGACATTCTAACAGAGGAAGACCTTCTAACACAGGAAGACCTTCTAACAGAGGAAGACCTTCTAACAGAGGAAGACCTTCTAACAGAGGAAGACCTTCTAACACAGGAAGACCTTCTAACACAGGAAGACCTTCTAACACAGGAAGACCTTCTAACAGAGGAAGACCTTCTAACAGAGGAAGACCTTCTAACAGAGGAAGACCTTCTAACAGAGGAAGACCTTCTAACACAGGAAGACCTTCTAACAGAGGAAGACCTTCTAACACAGGAAGACCTTCTAACAGAGGAAGACCTTCTAACACAGGAAGACCTTCTAACACAGGAAGACCTTCTAACAGAGGAAGACCTTCTAACAGAGGAAGACATTCTAACAGAGGAAGACATTCTAACAGAGGAAGACCTTCTAACACAGGAAGACCTTCTAACAGAGGAAGACCTTCTAACAGAGGAAGACCTTCTAACAGAGGAAGACATTCTAACAGAGGAAGACCTTCTAACAGAGGAAGACATTCTAACAGAGGAAGACATTCTAACAGAGGAAGACCTTCTAACACAGGAAGACCTTCTAACAGAGGAAGACCTTCTAACAGAGGAAGACATTCTAACAGAGGAAGACCTTCTAACACAGGAAGACCTTCTAACAGAGGAAGACCTTCTAACAGAGGAAGACATTCTAACAGAGGAAGACCTTCTAACAGAGGAAGACATTCTAACAGAGGAAGACCTTCTAACAGAGGAAGACCTTCTAACAGAGGAAGACATTCTAACAGAGGAAGACCTTCTAACAGAGGAAGACCTTCTAACAGAGGAAGACCTTCTAACAGAGGAAGACCTTCTAACAGAGGAAGACCTTCTAACAGAGGAAGACCTTCTAACAGAGGAAGATCTTCTAACAGAGGAAGACCTTCTAACAGAGGAAGACATTCTAACAGAGGAAGACCTTCTAACAGAGGAAGACCTTCTAACAGAGGAAGATCTTCTAACAGAGGAAGACCTTCTAACAGAGGAAGATCTTCTAACAGAGGAAGACCTTCTAACAGAGGAAGATCTTCTAACAGAGGAAGACCTTCTAACAGAGGAAGACCTTCTAACAGAGGAAGACATTCTAACAGAGGAAGACCTTCTAACAGAGGAAGACATTCTAACAGAGGAAGACCTTCTAACAGAGGAAGACCTTCTAACAGAGGAAGACCTTCTAACAGAGGAAGACCTTCTAGCAGAGGAAGACCTTCTAACAGAGGAAGACATTCTAACAGAGGAAGACATTCTAACAGAGGAAGACCTTCTAACAGAGGAAGACATTCTAACAGAGGAAGACCTTCCTCTCTCAGAGACTCTGATTCTTTTGGATATTTGTGTTTTTGTAACAAAAACAAATTCAGTTTTTTTTTTCATATCATATCGATTTAGAACATGTCATCTGAAAGCACTCAAAAGTTACATGGAACTAGTAGAATACAAAGGTCAGTCAATTTATCTTACATTTATTTTTGCATTTTAGAAAAACATGCTTTAAGCTGTGTGAGAAATTTCAAGCTATCAGTTAATCAAGAATGTTCTTCTTTCTATTACATTTAAAATAAAAAATAAAGTTTGATTTTTTTCACACCTGAAACATTGAAACTTCAAGTACATGTGTGCAGACAGTCAGCTGGCATGTAGTGAACTCACCTGCTGATGGTTTTAATGATGCTTTCCAGCTCATCACTGGAGGGTGGGTTACGCCCCCCCATGGGGAACACCAGGTTGATGGGATCAAACAGACGGGACAAGGACTTGGAGAGGTATGCTGCCTCATACGGCTGCAGAGAGTCCTTCAAGGCCTTTTCTGGACTGCATAAACGCACAAAGACACCGGATCAAATAATGTCACAGACATTCAATCTCTCAGGCGGCAATGAAGTAAAAACCAACATCATTCTGTAACAGATATTACCACATAAAACCACGGTACCAACATAGTTTGATGCTACATCTGCAAGTGCAAGTTAAAACTCTAAAATACAAAGTGAAAACCCTTTAACACCAAAGGTTTCTCTGGGCTTAAGCTCATCTGAGATGGACTGATGCAAAGTGGAATAGTGTCCTGTAGTCTGATGAGTCCACATTTTTGGAAATCATGGACTTCATGTCCTTTGGGACAAGGAAGAAAGGAACTGTTCAGACTGATATCCACAGAAAAATTCAAAGGCCAGCGTCTGTCCATGTCATGTGTTAGAGGACCTGTCATGATAAACAATAACTCAATTATTCACACAATAAATTAAAATGGGCTCAATAATAAAGGGAGGGGAAAATAATCCTTTGTTTTTGTCACGTCTCCCTCTTCCAACCAATGACAGAAAGTTTCACTGTGGTGCATCAAGCTAAGCCTCCCCTCTCATTTCTTTAGTAACGGCTCTACACACAGAGAGCAGGCTGGTGGGCGGGTGGATGGATTTTCCAACTGTTCCACTCCCTGGAAAAGTTAAACAATTTCAAACGTTTTTGTGTCATGTCACTAGCCCCCGTGTTCAGCGTAATGCATGCCCTGTCAGGTTAATAAGTGGGATTTCTTGCCTTATCATGAAAATAAAGAAAACCCACTGAATTAGAAGGTGTCCAAACTTTTGGTCTGTACTGTACGTAAACGACGGACTAGGCTGTTGCTATTAAACAGGGACAGTGTAGGCAGCTGTGTTTTTACTGTTGCTGTACAACTGATCATTTTGGTATTAAAGAGTGTTAGCACCAAACAGTGAGAAATTAATACTCTGAAAAATGCTTTGCCACCCAGCTTCACTCCAGACAAAATGAAAGTGGATTTAATTGGTTTAGTTGGTTAATTTGGATTTACTCACTTGTAGTCCTGTTTTCCATGTGTGAACAGGTCCTGGCTCTCTATTTCTGCATTAGTGAGGTCCAGAGGGGTGTCAAACCCTCCACTGCTCGTCAGAGCCCCCTGCAGGCTTGCGCTGTACTGCTGCAGACGGCGCCACAGCTCATTGTACAGTCGTAAAAGTTTCGGGTACTCTCCTTCAAAAGCTTGCTTGAGGAAAGAGGAGGCTGGAAAAGAAAACAAGCAAGCAGATAAACAAACTTAAGAGTAACTTTTCAGCAAGGTATAGAGACTTGTTTTAAGTAAATAATTCCTTAATATTGATGAAAACATACTTGTTCTATTGGCAGGTAAATTAACATGGGGAAAAATGTCCTGTTAAATCAGAGATCGGATCGGAGGCAGCTTGACCTTATCGTCTGACATATTTTCCTTCTCCGTCTCATACGGGTCAGCAGTGACTTTGTTCATGTATCTTTCTTGGCACAGTGGCCAAGACTGTCCACATATTTTCTTTTAGCTGGTCTGGAAGCCATGGGTCTGCAATGCACTGAGCATGCGGTTGCCTACTAAGATGGTGCAGATCACTTCTAGTTCAGATTTGTGGGAACTATGTATTCATTCAGCTTGTTTGCTAAAAATCACACAATCTCCATTATAATTGTTGTAGGAGATGGGCTTTTTATTGTTTGTTTTCCAAATAATTAAATTCTGACTGTCAAACATTCCTCCTGTGTTCTTATACATAAGAATTAACTGCAGTAGCAAAAATGTTTTCTGCACAAAACAAATGACAAACTGTATACCACTTTTTAACTTTAGAAACTAAGACAAAATAATATTTTGTTGTGAGGAACCCAACTTTCTTGCTGTACTGGAGCTAGACCATCACAAGCCAAACCAAGAATGGATTGTGCATAGGAAAGAGAAATTTTCAGCTAGTTTCATTCACTGCTCCAGTGATTTGCACAATTACAGCACACCTTACTAATATAACCACTGTTTGCATTTAATTTACTTTATTTGTATGGCACCAACCACAACAAATGGCAAAAAGAACAGATGTTGTGCTACCAGAGTCCAAGTTTTTCTGTTAATCACCTTGGGAATTTGTTAGGTAAAATGTATATATTGTTATCAAATATTTGATGTTTCATGTAGCTTTATAGTTTTACTTATATAATGTTCTTGTCTTATTTGCCTTTATTGGTTTCTTTTATTTCAGCATAAAGGATGTTTCTGTGTTGTTGAATTACTTTGGTTCCTTTCTCTCTGAGGAAGAGAAGAACCGTTTTCAACAGGGTTATCGCTCAGCAGAAACCTCTGCATCCTTGGCCTGTTAGATAGCTATAAAACCGTCACCGTGAAGATGTACAACTTGCTCTGTTCTACCCTGTGTCTGGAACAGAATAATCTAGTGTGTAGATACCATGTGTTTTAGTTAGTGATTGTCATTAGCACTGCAACTAAGTGATGAAGTGTTTTGCCCCCACCCCTTAGAGCTGCAGTGTTCTCTGCGATAGGGACTCCGAAAGTATTAAAAAGAAAGGAGCGGACAAATGTGTTTTCAGAGCGGTCAGAGATTTGTGACTGGAAACACATCTCTATCCGTTCTCCTCGCAAGATAAAAAGAATCTAACTCTCTAGTCTTTTCTGTGTTTGTTTAATTTGTCTTTAATAGGTGTCAAACCTGACAGAATTACAGGTAGATTCGGATTAAACCAGAATATCTTACAGTACTTATAACTGGACATGAGTTTGACCTATATTTTTTGTAAAGCTTGAGGGATTGAGCAGTTTTTCACAAATTAATTTAAGTAAACTGAACAGTTCTAATCAATAAATGAGTGTAACTAGGTATGCAATGCACAAGCAGAGAAAATTCTTCCACAAAAGAAAGAACCAAAGATTTTGTCATGAAATTAATCTACATCTATTATATTCTCTTTGATTTAACCAGAACAATTTAGTTCATAATCTGCTATACTCTGATCACACCTGATGTGCCTGACCAGTTTGAGGCAACTATGAGGCCTTTTGGTATAAAGACACTCATTATGTTGATTGCCAGTAATCCTTTGCTTCTTTTGATTATGAAAAACAAACTGTTATAACAAAAATGTCTCTACACAAGTTCCATGTTAATTAAATACAATACACTTTTTTTCCTTATTTCTGCCTAAGAATATTTTCAGACACAACCTATGAGATACAACAGGTTTTAACAAAGTTAGACTGAAGCCAAGTACAAAAGCAAGCAGCCAAAACCGCCTCTCCTATTCTCACTTTGGTATTCTCTGTAATCAGACAACGCTTTGCTGAACGCCTCCATGTAATCCGGGAGAGAGTGAGTGTGAATGTGAGCGATAAAGAATGAATGCTGTTGTTGGAATAATTAAGTCTTCTTCTTAGTCTGTGTCTTACAAATATTCAAACATACACCCAATTAAGCACCCATCCACTACCTGCACTTTATATTTCAGTGATTTAAAAAAAAGATACTCATCATTGTACTTTTCTGAAGGGAGAATTTATTCAGTTTAAGTGATGACTACAATGAAAGAATCATTATGAACTCAGGCACTTTCTTTAAACAAACCATCATATTAAAATCCACATATTTAGGGAAGCAGATACAAACAGTAACAATAATTTTACAAACATGGTGTTGCTGCTAAAACAACTGAGCTATGAATGCATTTATTCAATCACAGAAGCTATATTGTTGCTTTGACGTAAGCTACGTGCAGACTGTGTCAGCACAATGTTTTCATGTTTAATTAAATATACTCTAAATTGCCTCTAAATCAGATGAGTTCACAAAATTTTACTTAAACTGCGACTTTTGTGCTTTTAGTTGCAATGTCATGTTTTTTATTATGTGTATAATAAAAATTCACAGGGGCAGTATTATGTATTTTTCAGTCACACAATGCCATTTTATAGCACAATCAAGTAACCTACAATTATTATAAAAATCCAATGTATATCAAATATGACTTAAAAGAAATTTGAATTTGCAATTTAACACCTTAAATTAAATTAATCCACAAATCAAATTTTTTGTTGATAAAATGTTGAAATAGATTATTTGTGGTTCTAACATTATGTTTCGGTGCAAATTCTGACATTTTTGTGCAATTTGTTTAATTTGGTGTTATTTTGCCTAAAACTGTATCAATACTATCCTTATTTGTTCAAACGATTCTTAAGCAGTTGACTTTTCCTATTGCAGCTGGACAGCTGTAGGTTTGCTGGTCCTGCCCTGGAGTGTGAAGATTTTTTATTTACATGAACAAACTAGAATTTGTTGGTCAAATAAGATGGAGATGGAGTAGCAGGTGATGCTACTCCATCTCCAATGGCAACATTTGGAATGTGAACACAGAGTGGTATGGGTCTGCTCTGCTCTGACTGTGGTTGAAGGTTTGGTGTTGAGTAGATGACTGTCAGACTGAGGAAGGAGGAGAAGCTAATGGAGGCTAATGGCTGCTCTTGCTGCTCGCTCAGGACAGACAGGCTGCAGTAGAGCTGTACAGTGATACGCAATAAAAGTCTCCAACAACAAAGAAAGAGCAAGATAGCACTCGCTATTGTTTTGAAAAAAGTCACTACAGGAGTCTGAAAAATCAATAAATATAGCAACAAAGTGAAAGCAGTTCTTCTTTTGTCTTTAACACAGCCTCTCTTACCCTATCCGCTCATCCTCACATGCAGTGTATTTTGGCTCCGCCCACTTTTCTGGAATTATTCCAAATTTGTCAGGGGCAAGGTTTTGCTTTCAGACGGGTGTTAGTCACATTTTAAGAAGGTTCTGCTCTTTCAGACACTGCGCCTTCAGCCACATCATCACAAAAACATCTCTCCATTAAGCCTTTACCATTTTTACCAGCATGGAGTGAGAGGTAGCTTGTATGATAAGATCAGCAGATATGCAGTTCCACCAGGTGTTTTTCTATTTGCTGCTGGCACTAGTCTGAAGGAGCTAAGTGGGGGAGTTGTGGAAGAGTGCTGCTCTGTGAGGGAGAAGCTCAGCTTGGGGACTGCACCTTCGAGAAAGAGTTGTGTGAAAAGGCAGTGATTCAGTTGCCATGGAAAAGTCAAGGATTCCTTAAGAACGCATGAAGGAATCCAAGCAGATGTGTTCCAGATGTGTTTTTGATGAGGGAATAACATTATGACATAATACAAAGTCAAAACAAAAAGTGATTTTGCAAAATAATGCACCTTTATTTCCTTAATTTTTATCCTGTTCACACAGGACTGCATGAGTGACTCTGCTGTGCATGTCTGTCCTCTAAGTTTAATGATCTGTAACCAATAAAGTTAAGTCAACCACAGCTGATTTACGTGGGCCTTTTTGGAGGAGGAAATGATGCAAATTCTAGTCAACATGTAAACTTTATTCATATATTGCAATATAAAATGATCACTCATAGATATATAGCTAAAACCATCACATTAACATTGACTTTTGGTTGTGAGGTACTGTATACATGTAGCAAGGCTTTAAATTTATGTTCATTTCATATCAATTAAGGGTCCTGATCAAATCATTTTCAATGATCAACAAAGTGATCAGCGTTGACTCCTGGTACCTGTTGTTCTGTTGTGCAGCCTGATTTTATATCAGTCACACTTAATGAGCTGTCTAGCACATCTGAGCTTTAAAAATCATGGTCAGTTCTTCAGTACACAATTTGCTAAACTGTAGGTTGTGTACATTAGGTTGTTAATCTTATTATTAGTTTTTCTTTTTACAATTTTCAAAGACATTCACAGAAAGAGAATGTATCGGACATTGTGGCTGCTTTTCTTACTCTGTTGCTGTGCTCAGATATTCCAGGACAGCGGTTAAGGGCCCTGCATGGTCAGACCACAGCCAAACAGTTGAGGTTTTTGTAAACACCATTCCAGGTAAACAAGTCACACTCTGCTGTAAAATCCCCTCCCACTGCAGTAAGATGTAATTTGTGGTTTACAACAGTACAGCAAACCCATTGATAATGGTAGAGAGGAATGACAACAGAGAGGAGATGGAGGAGAAAATAAAACATATTCCTGAAATTCAGACCAATCACACAATAGTTTTGAATACAGACGGGGTGAAATGTTTGCCGGGGGTTGTGACAAGGAGGAGTGAACGACGTGAAGCTGAGAACAAAATGTTGGGATTTTCACCAGGCAACTGTGACAATGAGAACCTATTTTGGCACATCGGCTCAACCATGCTGGGCCCATAAGTGTAAAAGAGAGATTTGTGCAGAGAACTGAAAAATTTGTTATAAAATCTTTGTATAATTTTTGTCTGCATCTTGCTGACTGGATCTACAATTAAAGAGTACAATGATGAATCATTTCAAAACAGAGTAAACAAGTCAAAGTAAGCCTGTTAGCATAATAATGTTTATGACGACACATTGTCATTATGAATATCATAATCATCCAGTTTTTGGAGGATATTTGAAGGTTACTAACCCTCTTATTGAGGTCTGGAGCCTGAATAAGTTCAAAGATGACAAATAGTAAACTAAAAATTGAATTCTGGTCTGGTTTGACTTCACATAAATATCTTAAATCAAAATCACATATAAAAACGAGAACACAGATCAGCATACTTCTGGATCATCAGACAGCAAAGGAAGATAGATGAAAAGCATACGACAGTTGCTTCTACCTTTTATAAATGAACAAGCACGTTGACATGGTTACATAATCCAGCTAAAATGAAATTACACTATATTATAATCAACATAATGTGCTGACCACACAGAGAAACAGCTTACAGATCAGTTAACTATTCTTGTTGGTTGTGACTAAATTTGAGTTCAAGACCATGGGTGGAAATCCAGCAGTGACACAATTTATGTAAAAGTTCTGAAAAAACAGACCAGTCATACCTTCCGTTGCTCGATGAAAGTCCTCACTGAGTGTACCGGTTACATCTGTCCAGAAGGTGTAGAGGATATCTGGCTGACCATCCTGCTATCAGACAAAATAAGTGAGACCCTGATATCTCCTCTTTTTTTTCTTGAACAAAACATAGGGAGGAGAGAGAGAGGGGAGGCATGCAGCGAATGACCCGAGACCTGTGTTGTGATCCATTTTTACTCACAAACTGATCAGATTTAATTCCTAAGCATTCCTTGTGTTGGAGACATCACTGCTGGAGACATCACTGCCAAAACTCCCCCCTGCAATAAAACTCATTGCTGTTCAGATAAGAACTGATCCCCACTACAGAAGCAAGACCTCAATCCCAAAGTCTTGTTGGAGTCAACCTCCAAGAGACAAGAGCTCTGAACCTTTTTCTTCTATCCTGCTGCCCAGGAAGACGATTTATTTCAAAACCTTCAAAGTGTTCACTGGAGAACTTCTAGGCAGCAGTCTGCGTACATCACGTTTCTGCGTTCCCATAGAGACGTCAAAGTCTCTTGATGCGTCTGCCTGCATAGGCCTGCTGTGGCAACCTCTCCATTCCTGAACACGAAAGGTACTTTCTTTGGTTTAGTCAACCCAAAGTACCAGAGGTTCTGCTAAGAAACTCCAGCAGTTTACGTCTGCTGCCTGGAGAGAGTTTTTCTGTTCCATCAATTTTTGGATCTTTGGACATTGCTTTATCCAAACTGACGATCGGCTCAGAGTGAGACTGTTCCATTTTCTCCCTCTTGTTCCCACTTCTCTTCCTTTTTTGATTTCCTAATTCATATCTACTGTGCAGTCGTACAAAGCCTAAGACCACATTTTCTTTGTGCATGCTGAGTTAGCCCTCAACATGCAGAGTTTTATGACCTATTGTTGAAAGACGGTGGGCCAGTCTGAGTCTGGACAGTGACTTAACCTCCTGCCCTTTTTGTTTGGGTCTTAGAGGGGTTACTCTGTTCTACAAGACTGTTGTGCTGCATTTATGATTCTGTAAATCTGATTTTTCCTTTATTTATTTTTGTTTAATTAGTTAGGTAGTTTAGAAGTTGTTTTTCAATATTCTATTTCACTTTGTCATAGTTTCTTTATTAATCTGATTTGATTCTCATTTTAATATTCAACTTTGCCATATAAGTAGCCTGGTTTATATGCATACCAGTAGTTGAAGTAAGAAGTTATTCAATAATAATTCAGCTGTAAAGTTGGGCTATAAATTCTCAAACTTGATTAGAAATAAATGTGTCAGTGATCATTTACTGTTATGTGAAGAGATTCTTCTTCAGGTCTGAATTCATTCCAAGATAGACTCTCTTTGTCTCTCACTGACTGATATAAGTAATTCAAACGTCTTAATTAACATGCACACCCAAATATGTTAACCTATAAATAATTTCTTGATTAATCATTAGATGTTTCTAATGTGTTGCCAATCAAGTGTGATCTGTAATGTTATCCAGTTCATTAGCCAGGATTTTTATGGAAAAAAAAATGTTTTTTTTGTCAAGTCAATCTTTTTCAGCTTCTCAGCTGGAGACGTAAAAGACCAAGTGGAAAACAAGAATGAGACATGGACTCCTTCAGTGTTTTCTGAACAACAAAAGAGAGTGGGAGCTGCAGCTCATTTGCAGCTCAGTCTGGATTTGACACATGGCTTCTGAGTTTCAGGCAAGGGATCAAAACATGTTTGCAATAAATACTGTTGAACAATTTCTGCAAGCTGCTGTGAGCCGACATGTTTACACCTTAGTGGAAAAAAACACACAGGCTCATGTAAAGGACAGGGAAAAGGGCGGTGCAGCTGCACTGCTGTGGAGCTTTGCATTTACACATGTCATTAGGTCTCAAATCACACCTCCATCTATGGGTAATTGGTGAGAGCTTTGTTGCCATGGTAACAGTCTCCCAGTCTGATTTCTACTACTAGGTTTTGTAGAAAGGGAAAAGGGAAACGCTGATGATGACCACAGAGAGACTGCTATGGTTACTACTGAAACTATTAGAACTGTAACTGAAAAAGGTGACATTTCTCTCCTTTTCTTTACAACTATCATTCTTTCCTAATCAACAGTTCATGTTCAGCATATTAAAACATAATTTTTTGTAACCTCAAAACCTTTAGTGCTCCTTTGTTGGTATACTGATAGAAGGGACGTTTTTTTGCAACATGTCTTGTTTGGTTTGCAATTTTGTGAGATAAATGACACAGTCAAAGAGATCTCTTTTGTAGTTTCTCTTTTGTGATTTTTATCTAAAAATTGATAAAAATCAACTTATATTAGACTTTTTGGTAAGTACGTACTGTATAATGAAGACATGACTACAGTAATAACCAAGTATTTGTGCGTAAGCTTGTGTCATTGAGAAATTCTCTCCCCTCGGTAATGATCAAGACAGATGGTTGAGCTTCCTTCTGCTGGATATTTTATTCTATTATTTTCAGTGACTGCAATAAGTATATCTTTCACAAAATCTGTCTATTCTTCTTTTTCAGATCATCAAACAACTGCTTGTGAAAATCAGACAAACATAACCTGATTGGATCAAATTGGTTGTCCCTCCCTAGCCAGGAATAATTGCCCTCAAGTTTGCGATAACTGGTACACAGTTCATTACATCACTGTGAAGGAATTTTTGGCAAATTTGTTTTGCATAATTGTTGTAATTGAACACCATTGGAGGGATTTTCAGCATATTTGGCTTTTAAAGGTACCCTTAAGGTTTTATCCTTAGGGTACCTGTTGTTGAATCATGAACTTTGACCTTAGCCGAGCCAAATAAGATCGGCAGAAGTTTAGATGTTCTGGAAACTGGGGGACATGAGTCTCTCACACAACATCTGCTGCTGGATCATGGACTTCCTGACAGAGGGTGAGAGTAGGATCCCACCTGTCCTCAGCACCGGTTCTCCACAAAGCTGTGTGCTAAGCCCCCTATTCTACAGCCTCTACACCCATGACTGTAGCCCTACCCATCCAAATAAATCATAAAGTTTGCTGATGATACCATGGTGGTAGGGCACATCTCTCGAGGAGATGAGATCGCATACAGAATGGAGATGGAATAATTGTCGACCATAGGATGTGTAAACCAGACATTCAGCAGATCATTATAAATAGGGAGAGGGTGGAGATGGTGCCAAAATTCAGGTTCCTTGGCATCTAGATCAGTGAAGACCTGACCTGAAAAGCTAACTCCACGTCAGTCCTGAAGAAGACCGTACTTCCTGAGGATTCTCGGAGAACTGAGCTCTTGGTGTCCTTCTATCCCTGCTCTGTGGAGTTTGTGTTGAGTCATGGTATCTCACTTTGGTTTTCCAACAGCTCCAGAGGGTCATACACACTGCCCAGAGACTGATTGGCTGCCCTCTTTCATCTCTGGAGGAGATGCACAGGACCTGCTGCCTCCAGAGAGCCCGCAGCATCATCAATGACCCCTCACACTCTAGCCACCACCTCTACAAACTCCTGCCCTCAGGGAGGTGTTTCAGGGCAATAAAGTCGACAAACAAATTAAAAACAGTTTCTACCCAAGAGCTGTTGTTGCTCTGAACACAGCAAATCCATCTAAAACCTCATCTTCATTGATTTATTTATTCTTAACATCCCAGTTTCTTGTGTTTCTTCCAAAGTTGTTGTTTTTTAAATTTTCGTTGTGCTTTATCCGTGCATATTGACATTATAAGGAATTCTAACTCTGCTTCTTCTCTAAACTCCTCTAAAATAAATGATCAATTACTTGGAGAAATTTTGGTAGGCCAATCACTCGTGAGAATGTTCTCACTGTTCCATGTGTGGGTAATGATTCTCATTGTGGTTCTATGGATTCCCAAAGCCTTAGAAATTGTAACCCTTTACAGATTGTCAGTGATATTGTTTCTAATCTGTTATGAATTTCTTTACATTGTGACATGAGGTGTTACTATATGAGACTCCAAAGAGCTTTACTCTATCAATCTGTCATTCTTCCATTAATACAGTCATTCAAACGCTGATGCTGGTAAGCCGCACTGTAGCCACAGCTGACCTGGGGCAGTCTGACACCACCAAGCCCTCTGACCACCAGCAGCAGGCCAGGGAGGGATGTAGAGCATCTTGCCAAAGGACAAAATGACTGATACAGACAGAGCTGTGTTGTGAACTGGCAACCCACCAATGACATGGTGAACTCCTACCTCCTGAGCAACTGCTGCCATAAGCAGGCTTGCTCAGCACATTAGTTTCACAAAGTGGAGTGAGTTTGTCACTGAACTGGAAAAGTAACTTCATTTAATGATATTTTCGAATTTAGTGATGCACTCATTGACAAAATAGTAAAAATATAAATTCCAACAATACAGACGCTTTTAGGAGTTAAGTTGTGATAATATTTTCCCAAAGGGCCAGATTGGTGTGCATAACTTTTCTAGCTCAAACTTGTTATACTGACTTGATATTAATAGCATTAAGCTTGAAAGACCATCTGATCACACCTGTTCTCCAAAGATTTTAAAGCAATAATTATTCCTTAAAAATAAATAAAAAATAGTTATAGCAATGCAGGTATTTGTAGTGTAACTGTGTAACATCAGAGTGATTTAGATTTTTGTTTACCAAAAAGAAAAATTGGTAATCAGAAGACATACGGATGGATGGGGGCGGGCGGACGGACGGACAGCGTATTGCAAGAAGAGGGAGGAGGTCTGACTGTATGCTAACCCCCCCCCCCCCCCCCCCCCCAGATATGCTATTTTATTTATATAATTACAAGTAATTTCCACTATAAGATTCTTCTGATAATGATCAGAGGAATCTGATCCTCTGACTGTATGTTGAAGCACTGAGGAGTTACAGTCATTTGAAGTTTGTATATCAGATGTTGTCCAAGTGTGCCATTTGGAGGCACCAAATGGAGACTCCAAATGGCACACTTTGGAGTGCCATTTGGACTCCAAAGTGTGCAATGTTTATTTTTGTACATCCTCAAAAATAAACATGTCCAAAATGACATTTCTTTTTGTGCTATCTTGATCAGTCTTGAAATCCATGAGCAGAATACTTTATTCTACAGATTTATTGTATTTCCCAGTCCATACATTCAACATTCAATGTGTATTTACAAGAAATAAAAATAAAAATTCTGGGTGAGGCAAAATTTTTCAATTTCTTTTGTGTTACAAACGTAATAGCTACAAACTACTTATAGTTACAGTATTTTTGACTGCAAAAATAGAACATTTTGCTTGTCATCTTCATAAAGAGATCAAGCTTTTGCATGTACTCCAAATTGTTCAAGAATAGCAGCTGATTTAATTTGGGTATACCTTTTCAGGCATTAAAAATGGTATTTCAGGCATTTTTAACCCCTTAACCCTCACAGGGGGCGAGGGTTAAGGGGTTAAAGAACTATGAGATCACATCTACTGTGAATTATAGAAGTTTGAATAAGTTGAGCAGAATTGATATTCCCTTAAGGTCCAAACATTAAGCAGACATATAGATCGAAACCATAAGCAAAACACTTAAGCCCACTTACCTTGATGATCTCATCAATAAAGCACACATGGCTGACAGGGTCTCTTTTCTTCATCAGTACTTTCTGTAGGTGCTGCACCTGTAGGATTTTTAACATACGTCAGTCATGACACAAATTATGCTGAAATTCCCATCACTATACAGTGTGATGGGAATTTCAGCTCTTTTCAGAGAGCTGGCTTTTGTGGCTTGGCTCACAAAAAAGCCATCTCTTTTGGTTCCCAAATGGCTCTTGATTTAAGATCATCTGCAGCCCCATATATAAACATAACTAGACAAATAGATTTTTTTTTGATAAATCTTTTTGCATTCAATGTTCCCTATAAGATAAGTCTTGTACTTGCTTAATTTTATGTATTTGTTCTGTTATGAAAGCAGACATTCTTACTTTTGTGTAATATTTTAGTCAAACTTTTAATTTTTAACAAAAATAAACTAACAAAATACTGCAAACAAATTTACTGAACAGATTCATAGTAATAATTTATTATTCTATAATATCTTTAGTTTTCAGCCAGATCCTGCTTCTCTTCTACAGGTGTCGCTTATATTTATGGGTTTTGCGGCACACTCTCCTCCTCACCACTGTCTTGACTGAGGGGACGGACTCACCTGACTGTCATGTCTGTCCCCCCACCCACTGTTTTAACATAATGGTATGATCCCATATTCTCACACATGAATGGCCACAAGGCTGCCGTACTAAATCAAAGCAAAGTTCCGCCATGAGCAAAGTGGACTCTGCTCAGTGGAGCCACTGAAAGAGTGAGAGCTGAGCAGTGAAAGGGAAAAAAGTGGGGAGATCTCTCTCTCTCTCTCTCTCACTCCTGCTGCTGTTTTTGTATCTCCTACCTTATAATGAAAAATGGCTCTCAGTGAGGAGCCGGCTCCTGTCATTCACTTCAAAGAGCCGAAACGTTTGCAACCGACCATTCAGAATGATGAGTCGTTTTTTAGGATTGATCTAATAAAGTGAATGTGGAGCCAGTTTGGGTGTGTGTGTACCTGTCTGCATGCAGCACATATCTGGTCCATCAGTTTCTCCAGGTTGGTCCATAGAGCAGCACGGAATGCTGCCGTGTTGCCTGGTGTAGGCATCACTGCTCTCCCAGGAGCTCCTGGAAGGAGGACAAGCAGCATTTCTGTTTTTAAAATCATTCAGATCAGAGTCAAAATTCCCTTATACATAGCCCAAAACATGCTTGAAATGTCAGTTTTACTTTGCACATGTCCTGAAATCCTAATAAGCACACTGAGGTAATGGTGATGAGACAAGTGTGAACTAGTTTTGGCTAAATGAAAACCTTTAAAATAAAAGAACAAGAATTTAGAAAAATCATTTGGGTGTTGAAACACCTGTGAAGTAGTGTTCCACAGAAGAGCAAAGATAAGATACTGTTGTTGCCATGGACTATTTTTGAACACTTAGCTCAGTATTTTTGGCAGCAGGGTAGTCTATCTAGGCCTGGGATTGATCCAACTTCTACTTGTATGTAGGATGCTCTCTATGCAGCTTTAGCTCTGATTCATTGTATAAGGTTAGTTTCTGACAGGATCAGAAAAATTATTTTACTATTTATTAACTTAAATATCAACAAAGACTTTTATCATGCATTTTATCATGTCTGACTGCACATTTGAAAAACTAGAACAGTAGTGGATATCACATTAGTGTGAAGATCAAATTTTTCCCTGGATTCAACAAACTATTCTCTATGGCCATGGTATAATATTCTATTTGGGATCCAGCCAACTTATGAACTGGGCCGACCCAGAAAGTGCCATTGTCTTTTATCTTTCTGAAATTTAACTGTGCTTAAGTCCAACTTCTATAGTAATTGAACCAGTTATTGGTTGATTCTTACCTCTGGGGTTAGTTGGTTGTGTCAAACCCTTGATGTCAAGGGCTTTCGAGACATTATCCTTTATGGTGGTCTGATAACCCCCTACCACAGAGGTGATAGTCTCTCTTAAACTGCCCAAGTTATAAAAAACTTGCAAAGCTGTTCCAACCTGGGTTGGGTTCTGAGCAAAGAGAAAAAAGAGGAAAAATATTAAGGAATAAAATGTAAACTGTGAGAAAATGCTCATGTAATTTTGATGTTCTTCATTCATTGGCCTAACCCCATTCCTCCCCCAATCAAACACGTGTGGGACCAGTTAAAGCACTAATTCTGATCTACAGTAGTGCAAACCTGGCAGGTTTTTAGTACCTACAGAGCAGCTGTGGAACAAACTCCTGCAGAACAGGATATGACTGTTGTATGACTGTTCTGCACCAAACCAACTATACCAAGGCCTGAAGCGGAATGTAAGGATGAAAATACAAATAATTCTTTGCTTTTTATTACTATACGGAGCATTAAAATGATAATGTTTCAAAGTATGAATAATATTTCAGATAAGAAACTGGTTACAAATTCCTGTGGTGACTGAAAGTAATAAGGTATACAAAGTTAGCGCTGCTATATACAACGCTTCTTATTATCACTGAACTCTGACCAATAGTCTGGTATCCTTTTGTTAGGGTTAGGGGTTAGGTAACTTCTGGAAGGTAACTTCAATCTAAACACTATGAAGCTTATGAATAAAATTGCCCCTATAAAAACCAAAGTTCTGCCTGCATGAAAAAAATCACTAAGGATCACTAAGAATAAAGAAGGTATGGAATGTTGGCGCTCTGGAAGCTAAATCTGGAATGCAAGAGTTTTAGAAGAATTGTCCCCAATCCTGTGGGTGTGAATTAACATTACTTTGCAATAATAATAAAAAAAACGCTGTGTAAATTTTGTCACCTTCTCGCTTGCTACCCCCACCTGCTCTCTGTGAGCCTCATAAACATCCTGTTGAAGTATAATGGCAAGGTGATGATATAAAGAACATATATATATATGTATATATATATATATACTGTATATACACTGCCTGGCCAAAAAAAAAGTCGCCACCTGGATTTAACTAAGCAAATAGGTACAAGCCTCCTATTGGATAAGTACTGCATAGGCGATTATCTTTCAGCTGGCAACAAGTTATTTAACCCCAGCTGATGCAATGAGTAACTCCTCATTTCTTAAACAACCATGGCAAAAGACACATCCTGTGGTCGTGGAAAAGACGTTAGTCTGTTTAAGAAGGGTCAAATCATTGGCATGCATCAAGCAGAGAAAACATCTAAGGCAGGGGTGTCAAACTCCAGTCCTCAAGGGCCACTGTCCTGCAGTTTTTAGATGTGCCACAGATACAAAACACTGGAATGAAATGGCTTAATTACCTCCTCCTTGTGTAGATCAGTTCTCCAGAGCCTTAATGACCTAATTATTCTATTCAGGTGTGGTGCAGCAGAGGCACATCTAAAAGTTGCAGGACACGGGCCCTTGAGGTCTGGAGTTTGACACCTCAACGGGTTGGGATTGAACAGCTGTGTAGCCGAAAGGAAACCTCTAATCAGTAAGGCTAACCAGAAAAAAAGGCTTCAGTTTGCTAGGGAGCATAAAGATTGGACTCTGGAGGAATGGAAGAGGGTCATGTGGTCTGATGAGTCCAGATTTACCCTGTTCCAGAGTGATGGGCGCATCAGGGTAAGAAGAGAGGCAGGTGAAGTGATGCACCCATCATGCCTAGTGCCTACTGTACAAGCCTGTGGGGGCAGTGCTATGATCTGGGGTTGCTGCAGTGGGTCAGGTCTAGGTTCAGCAACATTGTGTGCCCATAGAATGAGGTCAGCTGACTACCTGAATATACTGAATGACCAGGTTATTCCATCAATGGATTTTGTCTTCCTAAATGGAATGGGCATATTCCAAGATGACAATGCCAGGATTCATCAGGCTCACATTGTGAAAGAGTGGTTCAGGGAGCATGAGACATCTTTTTCACACATGGATTGGCCACCACAGAGTCCAGATCTTAACCCCATTGAGAATCTTTGGGATGTGCTGGAGAAGGCTTTGAGCAGTGGTCAGACTCTCCCATCATCAATACAAGATCTTGGTGAAAGATTAATGCAACACTGGATGGAAATAAATCTTGTGACACTGCAGAAGCTTATTGAAACAATGCCACAGCGAATGTGGGCTGTAATCAAAGCTAAAGGCGGTCCAACAAAATATTAGAGAGTGTGACCATTTTTTGGTGGCGACTTTTTTTTGGCCAGAAAGTGTATGCATATATATATATATATATATATATATATATATATATATATATATATACAGTCATGACCAAATGTTTTGAGAATGATTCAAATGTTAATATTTACAAAGTCTACTGCTTCAGTTTTTATAACGGCAATTTGCATATACTCCAGAATGTTATAAAGAGTGATCAGCGTAACAGCAATTAATTGCAAAGTCAATATTTGCCTAGAAAATGAACTTTATCCCCCAAAACACATTTCAACTTCATTGCAGCCCTGCCTTAAAAGGACCAGATAACATTGTTTCAGTGATTGCTCCATTAACACAGGTGTGGGTGGTGATGAGGACAGGGCTGGAGATCAATCTGTCATGATTAAGTAAGAATGACACCACTGGACACTTTAAAAAGAGGCTGGTGCTTGGCATCATTGTTTCTCTTCTGTGAACCATGGTTACCTCGAAAGAAACACGTGCAGTCATCATTGCACTGCACAAAAATGGCCTAACAGGAAAGAGAATCGCAGCTAGAAAGATTGCACCTCAGTCAACAATCTATCGCATCATCAAGAACTTCAAGGAGAGAGGTTCCATTGTTGCCAAAAAGGCTCCAGGGCACCCAAGAAAGACCAGCAAGCGCCAGGACCGTCTCTTAAAAGTGTTTCAGCTGCGGGATCGGGCTACCAGCAGTGCAGAGCTTGCTCAGGAATGGCAGCAGGCAGGTGTGAGTGCATCTGCACGCACTGTGAGGCGGAGACTCTTGGAGCAAGGCCTGGTCTCCAGGAGGGCAGCAAAGAAGCCACTTCTCTCCAGGAAAAACATCAGGGACAGACTGATATTCTGCAAAAGGTGCAGGGAGTGGACTGCTGAGGACTGGGGTAAAGTCATTTTCTCTGATGAATCCCCTTTCCGATTGTTTGGGACATCTGGAAAACAGCTTGTTCGGAGAAGACAAGGTGAGCGCTACCACCAGTCTTGTCTCATGCCAACTGTAAAGCATCCTGAAACCATTCATGTGTGGGGTTGCTTCTCAGCCAAGGGAGTCGGCTCTCTCACAGTCTTACCTAAAAACACAGCCATGAATAAAGAATGGTACCAGAATGTCCTCCGAGAGCAACTTCTCCCAACCGTCCAAGAGCAGTTTGGTGATGAACAATGCCTTTTCCAGCATGATGGAGCACCTTGCCATAAAGCAAAGGTGATATCTAACTGGCTCAGGGAACAAAACATAGAGATTTTGGGTCCATGGCCTGGAAACTCCCCTGATCTTGATCCCATTGAAAACTTGTGGTCAATCATCAAGAGACGGGTGGACAAACGAAGACCTAGGAATTCTGACAAAATGCAAGCATTGATTGTGCAAGAATGGACTGCTATCAGTCAGGATTTGGTCCAGAAATTGATTGAGAGCATGCCAGGGAGAATTGCAGAGGTCCTGAAGAAGAGGGGTCAACACTGCAAATATTGACTTGCTGCATTAACTCATTCTAACTGTCATTAAAAGCTTTTGTTACTCATAATATGATTGCAATTGTATTTCTGTATGTGATGACAACATCTGACATACACACATGAAAACCAGAGGGCAGCAAATCATGTGAAAATATAATATTTGTGTCATCTCAATACTTTTGGCCATGACTGTATATATATATAAAAAAAAAAAAAAATTCCCTTCTCACCCACCGCGGGTGGTTCTTATCCTCTGAGCTCGGGTCCTCTACCAGAGGCCTGGGAGCTTGAGGGTTCTGCGCAGTATCTTGGCTGTGCCAAGGACTGCACATTTCTGGACTGAGATGTCTGATGTTGTTCCTGGGATCTGTTGTTGCCATTGGTCCAGTTTGGGGGTGACTGCCCCGAGGGCCCCGATGACCACAGGCACCACTGTGGTCTTCACCTTCCAGGCCCTCTCCAGTTCCTCCCTGAGGCCCTGGTATTTCTCTAGTTTCTCGTGCTCCTTTTTCCTGATGTTGCAGTCGCTTGGTATTGCTACATCTACCACAACGGCTTTCCTCTGTTGTTTATCCACTACGACAATGTCTGGTTGGTTCGCCATCACCATTTTGTCTCTCTCTCTCTCTCTCTCTCTCTCTATATATATATATATATATTACGGAGATTTTCTTCTGAAAATCTCCGTAATAAGATCTTAGCTGTCTTTTTTCTGTGTTTATTTGGACATAATGCAGTTAAGGGCTGTACAGTGGCGCAGTTGGTAGCACTGTTGCCGTGCAGCAAGAAGGTCCTGGGTTCGATTCCCGGCCCGGGGTCTTTCTGCATGGAGTTTGCATATTCTCTCCCTGTGCATGCTGGGTTCTCTCCGGGTTCTCCGGCTTCCTCCCACAGCCCAAAAACATGACTGTCAAGTTAATTGGTCTCTCTAAATTCTCCATAGGTGTGAGTGTGTGTGGTCTAAATGGCGCATATCGAGTAGTGGGCCTGAAATCCAATCACTCCAATACAGTTGTTGATGAACAAACCTTTGTAATACCAGACCTTGTTATATTGCATTTTTGTTGTTTACTTAGGGTGAGACTTATTGGAGGCTTATATAATTGTACCCTGTAAAAAAAACAACTAAGTATAAATACAGCAAGGCCTGCCGCAGTAAGCAAAAAAATCAATTAATCGCATGATAAATGAAAATTATTAACCTCATTTTAATTTGTCGGCTTTATAGTTTCTTTCTGTCTTTTTCTCTATGGACACTGGATGAAAAAAGGCTCAACTCTGGTAAACTCCACTAATCCCTCCCTTCCTTATTTCCTTAGTGTAACAGAGGAGTGAACTATTGCATCAGGTAGTTGGATATGGATTTCTCTATCTAAATCTAATGATTATTGGAGGGCAATATAGTATACAGACTTCATAATCTGATCTCTTTTGGTTGAATGTAGTTTTTATTTCCACTTTGGTTTTATGTGGTTTAGTTTTTATTCAAGCGCATTTCTTTGTTAATGGAGACTAAGAGTCCATATTATTTTTAATTTTGGTTGTTTTGTTTATTTTGTTTACCAGTTCCAGTGTTAAGTGTTCTTTTGAAAATAAAGTGTATTTATTTTTGGCAGGATGTGCTTGCATTATTATGTCATTACCATTATATCAGATTAAAATGGTCTTCAAACAATATTATCGTTTATCACTAGGCCTGTCGCGATAAACGATAAATCAATTAATCGTACGATAAATTAAAACTATCGATGTCATTTTAATTATAGGCATTATCGTCTCTTCCGGCCTTTTTCTTTTTCTGTTAATGACACTGAATGAAAAAAGGCTCAACTTCGGTGCTCTCCACTGAACCCCCCCTTCCTCATTTCCTTAGTGTAATGCCCAGCGGCGCACGACACGATCTTAGAGCTGTTGGCCGATTGTCGGCCCATTTTCAAAACCTGACAGATCACACATTAGCCGACAGAAATATAACTGTTCGATCGGGTTCGTTCCTGCCTTGTGGTGTCCAACAATGGGCACAAAATAATGGCTACAAGTCCAGGGTTAGGGTTAGGGTTTATTTTGTTTATCAGTTCCAGTGTTAAGTGTTCTTTTGAAAACAAAGTGTATCTATCTTTGGCAGGAAATCGCATGCATTATTAAGTCAATCAGTGTAAACAATATTATCGTTTATCACAATAATTTTTGAGACAATTAATCGTTCAGCAATATTTGTTATCGTGACAGGCCTAAATATGGTAAAATTCTGGCAACCACAGCTGCTGGCATTTTACCATGAATTAGAGACTTCTTTTTTAACAGTGTAGTGTTATAGTGGTGGATTAAATTGGTAAATCTCCACTGAAGGCCTACGTCCCAAATGCATGGCCCGCCAAGCATACCTCAAATCTACTCTACTGGCCTCAACAAAGATGCTGACCTACAACCAGTTTATCATAAAGTTGAAACTTAGCAACTTTATTAGAAAATATTGCTATAACTCCTGACTATTACTTTTTATGTGGGCGCTCAGACAGAATGTGTTTCAGTTAACAGCTCTCATGGACACGGAGGTCCACCATTAGGCTTTTCATAGTTTGGACGAAGCGCTAAAGTAGGTCTCCAATTGAAGCTTTTGGAATTTTCCGAAGCCATCAGCTGGTCCTTCATATACTGAATGCCGGCCAACCAGTTCTATTTTGTGCCTTATATCTGATAGCTAAGTCTTCTAAATCTAATGCTGTCAAACTCTTTGAAAACTAATCATTTTCCAACAGTTGGCCATATTTTTTCTAGGCCTTGGCTGTGCTTTTTGTTCTGTTTTGTTTTTTCTTTTTAAGATGAGGCCTAAAAAAATTCAACATGGCCAGAGCACATGTACACCTTGTCCAAGCCTGATCTAACCTGACTCGTTAACTCTGATTAGAGACCTTTGATCAAAGTAATCTCGACATATTTTAAACTGCTACCAGTTTAAAATATGTCAAGACCTCTGACTTTGCTCTCTGCTGGCTTGGAAGTGTAACTTCTCTCATTTTTAGCTTTAGTTTAACATCTTCCAGCTCCATTTTGTCACTTGTTTTAACTGCAGGGTGAGTCAAGTGTGAATATTCAGGGTTGCATGATTGATGGGAGCAGAGTGGAGTCACATGCACATTGATTCAGCACTGTGCTATGCTTGTTACAGTCTAACTTCTGCACTTTACTTTCTTTCCTCAACAGGGTAAACTACTGTACCTCCTATTTAGACTATAATATCTACATTAACCAATCTTTATATTGTGTATTCTTGTTCACCTTTCTCTATGCTGGATTTATTGTAGGCTAATTTAAAATGCACCACAGAAGCCCGAAACCAACCATTAAATATATGACTTTGGCCTGAAATGGTACAGATTTCAAGTTGGCCATAGGATTAGGGTTAGGGTTAGGGAATGGCTAGGCTAAGGAAGAACATTTCCTCTATTGTTACTACCTAAAACTACAGTTTGGTTTTTGTTTGTTTTTGACAGATGGGGTGGGTCTAAATGTATGGAGATGACAACAAACAAGCAAGATTTGGATTTCTGGGTCACCTGGACCCCCATCAACAGATGGCCTACAGGGTTTGTGCTGGAAACAGCAGAGCACTGAGGTGAAACTAATCCTCACAGAGACACAACCCAAATGCTTACATAAGATACTCAAAGAAGTCCCTTGACTAATGGGAAAAGTAGTCTCTGTGTGTATGCTCTACATACTGTATATGCATGTGTTTATCTGAAGTGTCATATCTGAATAAACATGACAGAGACACTCCTGAATCACAAAGTCTTCTCTGTGATTCAGGTATCTGAGGTTGGAGTTCCCAGTGGATAAAGAAAAGTCAATCAAAAAAGAAGTATCAATATTTTTACTATTTAGCAGAATTTGACGCACAGTAAAAACACACACAAGTGGATGCCTTGTCCTTTGTCCACTCCTTGATATTCTCAATTTCCCTCTCAATTTCTTCAAGACTTTTTTGAATAAGTTACTTTTTATGGTCATACTCTCCTAAATATGACCA
Organism: Xiphophorus maculatus; assembly: GCF_002775205.1. Classification (NCBI taxonomy): domain Eukaryota; kingdom Metazoa; phylum Chordata; class Actinopteri; order Cyprinodontiformes; family Poeciliidae; genus Xiphophorus; species Xiphophorus maculatus. Next base: position 19,940,723 of record NC_036459.1, read on the forward strand.
CATGGTCATATTTATTTTATGATCATACACTCCTAAGACAAAAGGGATACTGTGAAATGTTCTGAGAGTTTGACTTGTGTATTACTATAATATTTTAATTGGGCGATACGTGAGTTTTGACTAGTGTCGCAGCGACAGTCACAGTACCGTTTTCTCATATCAGAGCAGACCCAGAGCAGAACTTTTTCCCTGACTTGCCTGTAGCGCAACTGGGATTTAGTACAGAACTAGGGCAGCCTGATTAACTCTACGTCAGACGTTTTCTCTGCAGTTAAACCATTTCTGTGTTTGCGAGGAGGGGTTTTCCCTACTACTGCTAAGACCATTAGGAAAGTAAATAAATGAAAGTTTTTTTGTAACTTCAATGTGGAAAGAAAATTTTTGTCCATAATTTGGTAGTTGCAGGAACCCATTCTGTATGCACACTTCTCCCTACAGTGGATCTGGGACAACTGAAGGCAGAAGCATGTCAAGGATAAAAATTGGTTAATAAACATTATTTGACTGAGGGCAGTCAGATCAATTTAATTTGCTAAATTACTATTCTTGCTAAAAAAGTAAGAACAAAAAAATCAAAAAAAGGTCACTTAGGACATCAAAGATGAAAGGGGCAGGACCTCAAGCCCCCATCTCCCTCACCTATGCACATACCTACAGCACAATTTAAAAATTAATTTAATAACTTGAACCAGGTCGTGATCATTTATGTTTGGTACCAGCCTTTTTAACGAGCTCTCAGTTGGCTTGTGCTTCCCGATTGCTCTGTTTTGATGCAAATGACCTCGGTTAGCTGGTAGACTACACATCTCTATTGCAGGCCATATACTGTATATCGCACATTCCTAATCTTAACCAATAAATTAAAACCCTCACTTTGAAAGACTCATTGGAAGGAGATAGATAAGTAGATGTATTGAAATGTTTTCCATTACATTTGCTTTTATTTTCTAAATGTTAATATCGCTGAATGTGGACCTGCTCAACACCTACACAGAGACTGGAGGACAAAAGCACAGCATGTCAGCAGCAACATGAACATTAAACAGCCTGTCAAACATACACACTTTCCTTCATGGGAAAGTGAAGGAAATCCACATAAAAGCTCTATTGTACATTTATATTACAGCGCACCAAGGAGCCCATGGTGTTCTTTTGCTTTAAGCAATAAAATACACAGACATTTCATTAAAAATATTCTTTGCAACAGCTAACTTTTATTTCCTTTAATATTTTCAAATATGAACCAAGCCTATGAGAATTTTAGTTTGAATGAATCAGCTGAAGGAGTCGAGTAGAAGCCTTCACACCCAGAGAGTAGAGACAGCAGCTGGGTGGGACGACAGGGCTGCTGGGGTGATTAGGTTGGCTTGTGCATTTACATGTGGGAGTTCACTCTCGTTAGTATTCATCAGTTCACAAAGTAAGCAAGTCACAAGACGATTTAATTGTTTTTTGATGTTTTCTTCACCTACTTTAACAAACACATTATTGGTGGATTCTTTCATCCTTTAGACATTGAACTTCTTAGTGGAGTAGCACTTTATAAAGTACCTGGATCTCCATGCCCTGCTCCAGTAGTCTCTTGGCTTGGTTCTCTACCTCCAGCCTAGCTCTGCTGATCAGCAGCAGATCATTCTCGATCACCTCTATACCGCTCAGATCCACACCTTGAGACAAGTAGTCTGGAATAGAAAAAAGAAAATGGTGATTAATTTGTACATTTTGGCGTCTAAATGTGGTGAAGCAGAATTTGGATTTAATAGAGAGAGGAAAGAAAGATGCAAAAGTTAATTAGACTATAACAAGTGCAGCAACCTGCACAACTAATTTGTACACAGCCCTGATTCAATCTATCAATCACACATCCCTGAAGATTTACAGTTATAACAAAAAGGAGATGGAAGCTCTTACTCTAATGGTGGTCTGAAAACCAAAGTAATAAAATCTTTTTTTTCTCCGAAGAGTTGTTGCGGCCCTAGTGGCTCCTATTTTTTGCGACAGTAGTCAGACAAAAAAGGGGGCGAGGAGAGGGGGGAGGACATTCAGCAAAGGTTGCTGGGACTGGGAGTCAAACCCGCAACGTCCGCGTCGAGGACTAAGGCCTCCAAACATGGGGCGTACTAACCCCCTGCGCCACCACGGCACGCTCCACAAAACAGTAAAATCTTGATTAAAATATTATCAGGTTTACTTCGGACTCAGGCCTATAGTCAAAGCTCTTTAGTTGGGTCAGATCAGGCTCTGATTTTTAGGCCCCATCTGCACGGTATGGTGAAAACAGCTTGTTGAAGTTCAAAGCGAGCATCAGAATTAATGAGGAAGTACTGTAAGTATGTTTATTTGACTTTCAATAGTTGTTGGTGCCACATAGACTGATCTGAGTTCTTTAGAACCAGCTGAACTGCTCGGACTTTCACTCAAAGTCATTTTTCAGGTTAACAAAGAATGTTCTGAAACAGAAAATAACATCCAGCGAGCAGCAGCTGTGTGGATGGTAATGTCAGAGGTAAGAGAGTGGACAGACTGGGTAAAGATGATATACATTGGCAACTGTAGTTCAAACTGGCAACAACAACGATATGCAGAATACTCTGTGAAGGTAGAACACGTGGAACCATGAATATACGCAAGCTTTTGACCTGCTGTGAAAACGTGTGGCAGCCACGCAAACCTTTTCTGTGGACAATAACAAACTATAAAGCGTCAAAACTCACTTAAATACACTGAAATCTGACTACATTCAGTGTTTTTTAGACCAAGAAGCATCAAACCCAATGTTTTTTCATGATTTTAATATTTTATTTTTTCAATGTAAATGATGAAACTGAACCGCATTTATCCTCAGACAATAAGCTAACAAGCACACAAAATAAAGAAAATAAAAATCAAAGGATGTGAAGACCTCACTCGAATGTAAATAATAATTTTCCTCAGTTTTTGTCTCATAAAGATGTAACGCATTGGTCTGTGTGCCGAAGCGAATGAAATGCATCTGTGGGGCAATTTTTTATTACAAAATTTCTTCTTCTTTATACATCCAATTTTTTTTGTGCGCTGCACTTTCCTAAATTTTTCCGTACGCCAAGTTTTATTGTGAAAACTGCAGACTCTTTTATACATGAGGCCCCTGGTACCACTGCTGTCAGAAAAGAACAGGAAGCTGAGACTAAAATTCAAACAGGCTCACCAACAGCAGGTTGGAAAAATCATTGCTGTTATGTGGAATCTGGTGTAAACAACATGAAGACATGGATCAATCCAATCTTCTATCAACAGTTCAAGCTGGTGGTGGAAACAGTATCTTCATGGCAGACTCTAGACTCATTAGTACCAACTATGCATCGTTTAACCCTGCCAGAGCCTACCTGAGTATCATTGCTGTGCCCATCAGTTTATGACCACTATGGACCTATCTTCTGATGCTTAATTCCAGTAGGACAATGCAACATGTCACAAAGTTCTGATCATATCTACTGTAGTACACAACAGTGAGATCACTGTAGTCCAGTGTTCTCCACACTCACCAGATCCAAGTCCAAGAATCTGGATTTGGGATGTAGTGGGAGTGGGACTACATCACGAATGCACAGAAGACAGATCAGCAACTGTGAGACAATATTACGTTAATATATGGAGCAAGATGTCTGAGGAATATGCCTGACACTTTGGTTGAATCTATATGATACAGAATTAAGGCAGTTCTGCAAGCAAGATGCACCCAAACAGACACTAGGACGGTACACCTATTAAAACTCTTTAAGTCTTTTGTTCAATTTCCTCTAAAGCTCTTTTCCTTGCTTTGTGTTTGAATGGGGCTTTATAAATAAATAAGGAAGAAGGTCCAGTTGATATGGCCAGTTGATATCAGCCAGTCATTGTCTGTGGAGCAATTCCTCCTCCTAAAGAAGAATAAGATGACGGTGGGAAGAACTAGCTTCCTTTTCACAGAAAGAAACCTTCAACTGAGCAGCCTATGTTTTCTATACTTCAGGCCTTGCTTAAATTAGGAACCTTTTGGAGGCCAGATATAAATAAATGATCTTTCATAAAAATGCATAAAAAAATGCACTTTTTTATGCATCGATAGTGTTTAACCCTTTCAAGAAAAAAACAAAAACAAACTTGACCCAGATTTGTAGAGGGACAATTTGAGAACCAGGCATTTACATCTTCAAACTGTAAAGTGTACTTGTACAAAAATGTTTAGTCAACTATTGTTCAAATGATACTCTGGTACTTTATCAACATGTCTTCTTTGTGATTAAATTATCATATTTCATCCTACTGACAGAGAAGATGACAGCAGGACAAGTCAGCTTGACAGATTTGTCAACAACACTTATTTCAAAGAAGCACATAGCACTTCTGACAGCCTGTTAAACATTTCAACTGCCTTTTCCCCTGCATTGTTTCTCCACCTACTGTCACTCTAGCTTTATGCCATCTGGAATGGTATAAACTGGCCCATATATACTGGCCTAACTCGCAGGAAAATGATGCAGTGGACAATCAGTTGATTGTATTCCACCAGTATAATGAGCCTATTAAACAATGTCTATTAAACAATGAGCATCTGAAAATGTAGCATCATAGACAAACTGCTAAAATTAACATTGATGCTGTTGTTAACTAACAAACATTATGCTATTAGAACTTTAACCAGAAAAGAGAGAAACCTGAATGTTCATGTAGCAATACATGAGGTGGTGTGTGTGAGGACAGCAGGCCAGGCAGACCAGAACATGGACACACTATTACAATGTGAATAACAGACACTAAGCAACAAGCCGGTGAGTATTACTACGGTAATCTACAACCTTTTAGCTTTTTTTTTTTTTTTTACAAGAGTTATTTATTTGAAAGTTGTCAGACAGAAAAGTGAGTTATGAAGGAAGGGGAAGACATGCGGTAAAGATCATCAGGCCGGGACTCAAACCTGCGGCAGCCACATTGAAGACTAAGGCCTCCTTACATGGGTCACGCTTTATCCCTGCACCACTTCCATGCCCTAATCGGGCCTATTTTTGATGTTGGAGTAGTAGACTAAACTCGCAGCTGATATGGTTTAGCAATACCACTACTCTGTCCATTACAAAGGGGTCCAGCTATGATGTCAAACGTGGACTCTGGGGTCATCAGTGACTTTGGGTCTGTTTGCATGATTGATTTTTTTCAACTGCAATAGCGGTTTGAGATGATGTTTGTTGTGGGTTAATAGAAAAGAAACTGAAGGGAGCCGAGTCAATCATGGAACTGGTTTGGCTGTATACTGATATTTCTAAGTATACTGTACACTCCCACTTCTGGCTTAAAGTACAGTCTGGTTGCTACACAAACACCTTTGTTCTTTCCTCTACACCAGGTCACTATTGCAACTAAGAATTTGTTCTTAATAACTCACCTGGTTAAATAAAGGTTAGATAAAATAAAATAATTTGAGGTTTCAGCAGGTCACATGGCTGAAATTAAAGTAGAAAACTGACTCAGATTAAACTTTGCTGCATTAAGATGACTGGTGCTCTTTGGTAGCATCATAGCACAGAATTTCACAAGAAAATGCAAATGAACCTCAAAAAGGGGATCACTCCTCTCTCATCTGAAAATGTTTGACAGTATACTTCCCTGCACTGCAAGTCAAGTAAAAAAACAAGAGGTTGGAAATACACAGAAGCAAAGCTCTGGCGTGCAAAAGTAATATCCAGCACAGGACTTAAAACTAAAGCAATGTCAGTTTTAATATGAACAATAGACATGATTAAAAAAATTAATAATGGGAGAATTGTACAGAACCCGTACAACCTCCTATCATGATGATCAAAAAGAAAATATGTTTGAAGTTTTCACTTAATAAATGATCTGTCCATGTAATATATATATATATATAAATATATATATACACTGCTCAAAAAAATAAAGGGAACACTCAAATAACACATCCTAGATCTGAATGAAAGAAATATTCTCATTGAATACTTTGTTCTGTACAAAGTTGAATGTGCTGACAACAAAATCACACAAAAATCATCAATGGAAATCAAATTTATTAACCAATGGAGGCCTGGATTTGGAGCCACACACAAAATTAAAGTGAAATAACACTACACGCTGATCCAACTTTAATGTAATGTCCTTAAAACAAGTCAAAATGAGGCTCAGTATTGTGTGTGGCCTCCACGTGCCTGTATGACCTCCCTACAACGCCTGGGCATGCTCCTGATGAGGTGGCGGATGGTCTCCTGAGGGATCTCCTCCCAGACCTGGACTAAAGCATCCGCCAACTCCTGGACAGTCTGTGGTGCAACGTGACGTTGGTGGATGGAGCGAGACATGATGTCCCAGATGTGCTCAATCGGATTCAGGTCTGGGGAACGGGCTGGCCAGTCCATAGCTTCAATGCCTTCATCTTGCAGGAACTGCTGACACACTCCAGCCACATGAGGTCTAGCATTGTCCTGCATTAGGAGGAACCCAGGGCCAACCGCACCAGCATATGGTCTCACAAGGGGTCTGAGGATCTCATCTCGGTACCTAATGGCAGTCAGGCTACCTCTGGGGAGCACATGGAGGGCTGTGCGGCCCTCCAAAGAAATGCCACCCCACACCATTACTGACCCACTGCCAAACCGGTCATGCTGAAGGATGTTGCAGGCAGCAGACCGCTCTCCACGGCGTCTCCAGACTCTGTCACGTCTGTCACATGTGCTCAGTGTGAACCGGCTTTAATCTGTGAAGAGCACGAGGCGCCAGTGGCGAATTTATCAATCCTGGTGTTCTCTGGCAAATGCCAAGCATCCTGCACGGTGTTGGGCTGTGAGCACAACCCCCATCTGTGGACGTCGGGCCCTCATACCATCCTCATGGAGTCGGTTTCTAACCGTTTGTGCAGACGCATGCACATTTGTGGCCTGCTGGAGGTCATTTTGCAGGGCTCTGGCAGTGCTCCTCCTGTTCCTTCTTGCACAAAGGCGGAGGTAGCGGTCCTGCTGCTGGGTTGTTGCCCTCCTACGGCCTCCTCCATGTCTCCTGGTGTACTGGCCTGTCTCCTGGTAGCGCCTCCAGCCTCTGGACACTACGCTGACAGACACAGCAAACCTTCTTGCCACAGCTCGCATTGATGTGCCATCCTGGTTGAGCTGCAGTACCTGAGCCACTTGTGTGGGTTGTGGAGTCCGTCTCATGCTACCACAAGTGTGAAAGCACCACCAACATTCAAAACTGACCAAAACATCAGCCAGACAGCATAGGTACTGAGAAGTGGTCTGTGGTCCCACTCCTTTATTGAGTGTGTCTTGCTAATTGCCATTAATTTCCACCTGTTGTCTATTCCATTTGCACAACAGCAGGTGAAATTGATTGTCAATCAGTGTTGCTTCCGAAGTGGACAGTTTGATTTCACAGAAGTTTGATTTACTTGGAGTTATATTGTGTTGTTTAAGTGTTCCCTTTATTTATTTGAGCAGTGTATATATATATATATATATATATATACGGAGGTTGAGGTGCCAGAGATACCATCATGGGAGGACAAGCCCCTACATGGGATGTACCACCAGCAAATAACCCAAGTGGCTGATATCAGTAAATCCTACCAATGGCTGGAAAAAGCTGGACTCAAGGACAGCACAGAGGCCCTCATCCTGGCCGCCCAGGAACAGGCCCTAAACACCAGAGCAATAGAGGCCCAGATCTACCACACCAGACAAGACCCAAGGTGTAGGCTGTGCAAGGAGGCCCCTCCAGCACATAACAGCAGGGTGCAAGATACTGGCAGGGAAAGCGTACATGGAACGACATAACCAAGTTGCAGGCATAGTGTACAGAAACATCTGTGCAGAATATGGACTGGAAACCCCGAGATCAAAGTGGGAAACACCCCCAAAGGTGACGGAGAATGCCAGAGCTAAGATCCTGTGGGACTTCCAGATCCAGACAGACAAAATGGTGATGGCGAACCAACCAGACATTGTCGTAGTGGATAAACAACAGAGGAAAGCCGTTGTGGTAGATGTAGCAATACCAAGCGACTGCAACATCAGGAAAAAGGAGCACGAGAAACTAGAGAAATACCAGGGCCTCAGGGAGGAACTGGAGAGGGCCTGGAAGGTGAAGACCACAGTGGTGCCTGTGGTCATCGGGGCCCTCGGGACAGTCACCCCCAAACTGGACCAATGGCTACAACAGATCCCAGGAACAACATCAGACATCTCAGTCCAAAAATGTGCAGTCCTTGGCACAGCCAAGATACTGCGCAGAACCCTCAAGCTCCCAGGCCTCTGGTAGAGGACCCGAGCTCAGAGGATAAGAACCACCCGCGGTGGGTGAGAAGGGAATTTTATATTTAAAAAAAAAATTCACTTTACTGATTTACTGAATGCAGCATTGAGAACGATATATATATATATATATATATATATATATATATATATATATATATATATATATATATATATATATATATATATATATATATATATATTATGTAAGTCAATCCTCACTGACATGAGTAGCCAAGAATTTTAACTAACTTTGTTTTCAACAACTTTATGATATACATGTAAAAAGAATAATATCTCACTGCTGTAAAATGTTGACATTTATAAAACGTTGAAATTTGTAGCCATTCAATTCATGTTCCAACTTTCCAACTTAATAAGTAAACTACAGAAGATCTGACATCAACACAAAATGATGGTTGATTAGTTAAATATTAGGACAACTTTCTTGTATGTGTCTTAATTCAAATTTTAAACTAACAAACAAATACTAATTCAAATGGAAACTACCAGAAATAATAGGTTCAAAACCAAACTTCAAAACAACTTACAAGATAAATCTGGTTATTTCAAAGGTTCGGCCCAAAACCGGTCAGGTTCCAGCTAGAGCTGTGAGCAGCTAAAACATTAAGGTCCCACTGAGTGTGTCCTACACCACTTGGCTACAGGTGAAAGTGTTGTGTATATGTCTGTGTGACACTGAGACAGAGAAAGTTGAAATTCTAACAAAGAAATACACAGAAAGCAGCTTATAGATCTTAGCTCAGAATAGCATGCAAATGTTGTTTCAGAAATTTTTTTTCCAAGAACGTTACACTCATTAAAGATTCCTTCCATACAGTTATGTGCCCAAGCATTTACTTTTATTTTGATGATTCAGACTTACAGCTAATGAAAACTCCAAATTTTGTTTCTCAGAAAATATAACAGACCAATAAAAATGAAATGTTCTTAGTAACACCGAGTCCTCCATGTATTGTACAATAGCTGCACTTAGCACTTGTGAAAGGCTTCATATGCATCAATTCTTGCATCAATCCAATGTGGCATGGAACAGACCAGCCTGTGGTTCTGCTGGGGCATTCAGGAAGACTATGTTATTTAATTACAGTCTTCAGCTCGTCTGAACTGTTGGTTCTGATGTCTCATTTTCCTCCTGAAGTGGACCAAAAAGTGAAACTTTGGCCTCTGGCCAATGGACTACTTGACAACAGCCCTGAGATTCTCTGTGTGGTTTAGGTCAACCCAGTTTGCTGGCATTACCATGGTGACTAAAGCAGGCACTAGTACTTTTGGCACTATGGGTTGGTACCTAAACCTTCTGTAAAATGAAATCAACATCTCCATAAAGCTCATCAGAAGATGAACAAATTGGCCACCACAAATAATTCAGAATGAAAAGACAACAAAAAACCCTAAAGTTGTCTTGCATTAAATAGTTTGATGATGTTTTTTTCTGCTAATTGTAGCATCTGAATCGATTCTTTTTACATTTCAGGTCTATAGTACACCTAACACAAAGGAAGAAAGATATACTATTCTTATACAGGTGAAGGCTGAAGTATTGTGCAGACACCACATATTCAAAAGCAATCTGTCCAAAGCTACTGGCTATTTACCAAGCCTAGCAGATATAAAGATGGGACAGCTGAGCTCTGTGAAGAAGTCTTTGTGTGAGTTGGTCTTTTCTGATTTGTGTCATAATGTGCTCACTGCTCACAATGCTGTGCATAGTCATGCATGCCAAAAGGAGACGACACAGACCTTTGGTTATGAGGAGACATTTCCCAGGGCATAGGCAGAGCTCTGGCACAGATGTGCCTTACTCTATGTAGTAAGGTAATGAATTGAGAATGCAGTGACTCAGATTACCAATAATCTCAGCCTCCCATATACACTGGCATGCTTCAAATTAGCAGGAGAGAAAGAAAGTTCTTGTCCACCTGCAGGATAATCTTGGTGGTAAAATTATTTTTTAGTGGTCGTTTTTTGTTGGTTTTGTCTTTTTGTTGTTATTTTTCTGTCAAGGAAAAAAGTATGAAAACTGAGTGTAAAAATGAGAATGAAATCAATATAATTATATCATTGTGATGTAATGTCCTTTCTCAATAAAAATGTTAATATAAAAAATAAATAAAATTATTTTTAGTAGCATTATTAGTTATCAGTCAACCAAAGGGCACAAATCTCTGAACAGCTGAATGTTCACACTTTGCCACAAGCCAAAGTGTAGTTTGCCTTGTGGTCCAAAAGAGGACAATTCTACACTTAGCAAGAAATAATCCCACTTTTCCAAGAAAGCACTGAACTAAGCAGGGGAACAACAATCAGTGGCACGATGGCTAAAAAATCCAAAAGACATTTAAAAAAGTGAGTAGAAAATAATAAACTTAACTTAAGGCGTTTGCTAACATTAAGAACTGCAAATGACACATTTGGTTGTAGTAACCCAATTTGTATGATAGGTTAGTAATATACCAATAATGTGTTATACAACCCACTCAGTATTCTCAGTACTGTAGATCTTCCATCTGCCACCATCAAAGTTCCAATCATAACACACTCCACTCCTATGAAGAATGTTGTAGTACCAAATTGTGAGATGGTTCCTTGACTGATGCTTCATATAATTGATATTTACAGATTTTGGAACCCAGAGTAACATTTTGCAAAAACTAGTCAGAAATGAGGAAAGACACTGAACAGTCTGCTGAGACGAGAGATGCGATGATCAATTGCTGCTTTTCTTTGAGGTCTGACCTCCTGATTCCACTTTGTCATTCTCAAGACTGAAGAACAGAATAATATGCAACATAAATTAAATCAGAATATACATAGAATTAAATACTACAACTAAGACTAACAAAAGCAGAAAATACGACATCATAAAATTATTCAAGAGTGGCTTAAGATGAGAGGCAGAGCGAGTGCCCCACATGCAGAGTCTGTGGTTCTTGACGCCACCATCCTGAGTTCAATTCCTGACTCTAGGATCTTTGTTGCATCTCTTTCCTGATTTTCTTGCCACCCATTTCCCAGATGGCAACTGCTAATAAAGGTCTCTAGTGCTGAAAAAAAATAATCTAAAAAGAAGATTGGCTTAAGAGTAGCAGTGACGCTCTTCAGTTAACCAGTTTCAGTAGACTTAAATTTATGAATGTGTAAATGTATGAATTCTGGGACTCAGCTATATTTTTAAGATGCAATGAAATGTCACAGAATGTTGAATAAACTACTTATAATATTAATTTCTTTGAACAATTTAATCTGTATGTATTTATTGTAAGCACCTGAACAATTTATTTTCCTGTTTTTTGCACACAGAGAAAAATGAATTGTGGAGGACAACAGAATCTAAATCCTGATCTTTCAGTCTGTGTTTGCTTAGCCTGGCTGTGCCATTGTTGCCATGCCACTGCCAAGCACCCCTAATTAGTCCACTGACAAGCTTCACTCCAGATACACTCGGCAAGCAATAAGGACAACTTTAACAGCTCAAATGGTAGCGAGATTGGAGCAATCAGGCAAGCACCATCCGGCAGGTGCTATGCAAACACAAACAGTGAAGGAGTGGCCAAAGTCCTGACAGAATGCATATGGTCATTACAATTGCCATAGAGAACATTTATGTCAGATGTTTTAAATCAAGTCATAAAAATGTAATTTGATATTACTATGGAAAAACCAAAAAACAATGGGTGGATTGGATGCAGTGATGAAGACGACACAGAAAGCCCTGAATAAAAAATTTATAGGAGTATAAAAATGAGCTAAATCTGCTCTGAGACCAAATAGTCAAGCGTTTAGGTATAGAGGAGAAAACAGAAAAAGATCGCTACAAACAGCCAATGGAGGAGGAGGAGGTGGAGGTGATAGATGAGTGGGGAGTGCTGCTGGAGGCAGGAAAAGCATGACAGAGAGACAGACAGAAAGAAACACGGCACAGAGAGGAAAGGAGAGGAGAGGAGAGGAACAGCAGCAGCGTCTTTATTGTGTGCTCTAGCCTCTCTTGCTGTATGCTTTCTGCTCTTTAATTTTACATTCTGAAGGGATTCAACAGCGTACTCAGACGATTCATTGATGGGGAAACAAGCTAAAGCTCAGCATTACCTGTGGGCAGCAGGATATCTTTGGTGACAGATGACAAAGCTTCACACAGAAAGATCGTACTTCTCAGGTAAACTAACACTTGTCAATTACAAGAACGCTGTTGCTGGTTTGCATGTGCGGCAAGAAGCCATTGCAAAAATATACGTTAATCAAAAACACATGTTGGCAGGTTGAACATTTGAACCAGGTTTTTACACAATGATTATTTAAAAAAGAGCAACTGAACAAGATAATTCCCAGAACAGTCAAGTCTCACAGAGACAACCTCTCGGACTTGGACCACTCACACTGCTAGAAACTAAACAGGCTGAAGTAGTTCTTACTGCTGGTGAGCTAAACAAATGCTTTGTGTCAAAAATAATAATTCTCCAACAGCTGGAGAAACTAGTGCTTCAATTTCAGTTTAGAGTTCAAACACTGGCTGCTGTAAAAGTGAGCTTTTTTCTGAAGTTCTATTAAATGCCTCAAAACAAAGAATCCCCATCATTTTTATTCATCAACCAATAGCATGGACTTTGATTCACTTTTACTGTCACACACTGTGCAACATTAAAAAAAGTTACATTAAAGATAAGTTTAACTAAAAGCTAGGTTAAATGCCAATGGTAGGGAAAGTGCCCTATTGACTGCACTAGTTGGGGTTTTTTTTCTCATTGAGTATTCAATTTATTAGCCACAAAATGTTAGGTAGGCCTAGTATTGGCTCCGTAGCAGCTAACTGTGTTAAAGCTTCCCTGGATATGAGGTCTTGTGGGTCGAATTCCAGCTGCTTACCTCCACTTGTCCCATTCTTCTGTCTCCCACAACCTGAACTTGGGAGAGAGAATCCTAGCCCAGAGATGGCCGTCCTCATTCTCACTACCTGGGATAACTTAGATATAGGATGGAAACTATGGGCCACACAAGCTGAGATGCTACACAATTCAAATCCTACACCTATTAAAACATTTTGACAGATTGCTTTGGAATGCATTCAAAGTCATTTAAATAAAAGATTTATTAGGTCACCCCAAAAGAAAGAAATATTTCTGATTTTCACATTTATTCCAGTTTATACTTTATACCCACATTTTTATTAGGAAATGTAGTAAATGCTTAAAAATAGAACAAAATGTATAAGTAGTAATTCTGAACAATAAAAAAAAATCACATTTAAATGTTTAAGTTAGTCAGTAAATGTATAATACATTCCTCTGAGACAGTCTGCAGACAAGTAGTTCACAGTTTTCGCTGCTCATTTGCTGAACAACATATGATGAGAAGCATCAAAGACTCAGAGCAGGGCAACTAAAACTGATTAAACGGACACTCTCCATACACACAAACAACTCTGTAATCACTCACAGTCAGGCATCTAAGTATCAGGGAATGATGGCTGAGCTTTAATTGGACTATACACATGTGATCCAACAGCCAGACCACGGGATAATAATCTATTTCAAGGTGACCCAAAGATTTCTTTCTTTCCTCGTCTCCACAGAATCTGAATGGGAGCAGAAGATAATCTCAGGGGAAGTGATGACTGGGGAACATGCCTGTTCGCTGCCTTCCTCACAGCCACTTCAACCATTTATAAAGTATTAAGGATGTCCAGAATGAAGGGCACTGGAGACTTGAATGTTCTAAAAGGTCTTGCCATGACGTACATCAGGATATCTAGCCTTTGGTTCCATGTCTGGACTTAAGGGATCTGAAGAGGAAATTGCTTTGAGCTCATTGGAGAAACCACACAAAGTTGCATTCCCTCTTGGTGGTAGTTTTCCTTGTAATTTTTTTTCTCTTTGATGTTCTCTAGAATTTTTTACACTTGAAAGAGGTAAATATAAGGATGTCCAGATAGACAACTCTGAAAGGATAATAGTTATTGGTAGAGCAAAGAAGGACTGTTATGAAACTGTCATTATTTTCCCCGGGAGATGACAACAGTTCAAGCACAAAGGCACAATGACAAGATTGAGCTTTGTATGAAAGAAGCCATTGATCTTAGTGCACCACACTGATGCTGCAAGGCACATGAGCGGTGTGTGTGTGCTGCTTCTGCTTACACTTGAATATCTATTATCCCCAAATGTAAAGATCACTAAAAACACTTCTGTATTTTTTAGTAATTATATTAAGTTGATAAAGAAAGGCCATTGTAAATCCAAGGGGCATGATGGGAAGTGACCTCATAAAGTCACAACATAGTGGGATGACGTGACATGCTCCAGTAGGATCCTTGTGGCAACTGTGACAGCTGAGCCGAGAGGACAGTAATGGGAGGGAGCGGTGAGTCAAAGCCTGATATCACACCTGTGTTTACTTGTCTTCAGTCCAAACCACAAGGGAACCAAGATTTCCTCAGAGTGTTCTGTACTGATTCAACAGAAAAACCAGGACAGTGTAAAGATGTCAAACTTTATAATAATAATAATAATAATAATAATAATAATAATAATAATAATAATAATAATAATAATAAGTATTGTTCACATTTTCCAAGTATAAGGGGTCAAAATGTGATGGAGAATATTTCTGATGCATGAAAAGGTTTAAAATTAAATTTCAAATTAATATGGAACAACCCTTTGTTTTTTCAGAAGTCAAAGTCTACACCCCGATTCAAATTCTTCGAAGTTTTCTTTAGACAGGTTAACCCAAATTTATTCATATCCCTGGTGGACTGGCTTTTTTACTGTTTACTCTAGATCAGGGGGGTCCAAAGTTGGTCCTCGAGGGCCGGCATCCTGCATGTTTTAGTTCTCTCCCAGGTGGTAGAAACAGCCTTCTCATCATGTCAGTGTTCTTCTTAGGCCTCTAATGAGCCATCATTTGATCCAGGTGCGTTAAACCAGGGAGAGAACTAAAACACGCAGGATGCCGGCCCTCGAGGACCCACTTTGGGCACCCCTGCTCTAAATGTTTGGTGATGAGCTCCAACTAGCAGGTTGGAAGACCTCCCTGCCATCACTTGAGTCTTTAGGTCCCTTCACAGCTTCTACATTAGACTGAAGTCTCCCTGTTAGAAAATAACATGTTGGTAAAATAAAAAAAAAAAAAGATTAATGATTTTTGGTGTTTAATTGTAGACACATGACATATGACACTTGTCTTGTGACTAAATATTGCTTTCAAAGACTTACTTTTGTACCTATTGTTATAGCAACTCAAAAATTTGATGTTATTAATGCATTATGTGGATGGTTTTTGAGATGGAGTTGTGTGGGAAACTTATCAAGTGGATATCTTGCCTGCATTAAACATCAGATTAGAGCTAGACGAATCACTTTCGCCACCAGTTTAAATAGATTATCTCTTATAGAGTACTTTTAGGGTAATACCCAGGTCTCAGAGATTTTCCGGACCTGTTAGACAGAGAACTGGTCAGTAGGCAGCCCTGTGGAGTAGTGAGGAGTGGGCGGGGCTGACTATTGCAGGATAACCTTCAATAATCAACATTAAGTAAACAACACTTCAAATTCATTTTTCTTATAAAATGGACACTAAGCATACAAAAGAGGAGCAAAAGCAAAACCAGGCTGCCATGGATTTTTTAGATGTTTCGTGAACAATTTCAATAATTATCACAATACAATTTTATATGAACAATTCAGATTACAAAACTGAAGGACCCATTTAAAATAATCTATAACTATCAAGATATGCAACTATAAACTAAATACATACATTTCCTTTATCAGATATAAGGAATTATGAGGAAACAAGAAAAGGTCTTAATAGTGCCATACATACTGAATTCATTTTAGTAAGACTACAAAAGTATTTTTCAACTTAAGTAAAACATAATTCAAACAGCATTTAGAACACTGGGTGCAGCTTCTTTGACTTGTACAACTGATCTACTGGTTGCTACAACCCCTGGCAAAAAGTATGGACTCACCAGTCTTGGATGAGCACTCATTCAGACATTTCATGCTGTAAAACAAACTCAGATCAAAAACATGATACAATATTAAGGTCGTTCCAAAGTGCAACTTGTTGGCTTTCAGGAACACTCAAAGAAATGAAGAGAAACTATTGTGGGAGTCAGTGAATGATACTGTTATTGACCAAGCACAGGGAAATAAATATGGAATCACTCAATTCTGAGGAAAAAAGTGTGGAATCACTCAAATTGGAGGTAGAAAAAAAAGGACACACCCAGTCTATTTCCTTTCCCTAAATGGACACCTGCCCCAGATTAGATGTGCCCGTTAGTGTGCAGTTCAAAACACCTGCAGTCATGACACCTTGGAGGGCTGCTGGACGAAGTGGAGTGGTGAGAACCATGGCTCCAACAAGAGAAATGTCCCTTGAAACAAAAGAGAGGATTGTGAAACTTCTTGAGGAAGGTAACCCTTCACGCATGGTTGCTAAAGATGTGGGCTGGTCACAGTCAGCTGTATCCAAGATATGGACCAAATACAAACAGCATGGAATGGTTGTTAAAGCCAAGCGTACTGGTAGACCAAGAAAGACATCAAAGCGTCAAGACAAACAACTTAAGGCCATTTGTCTTGAAAACCGAAAAAGTACAACTAAACAGATGAAGCATAAATGGGAGGAAGTTGGAGTCAATGTATGTGACCGAACCGTAAGAAATCGCCTAAAGGAGATGGGATTTCAATACAGGAAAGCTAAACGAAAACCAGCATTGACACCTAAACATAAAAGAACGAGACTCCAATGGGCTAAGGAGAGGCAATCATGGACTGTGGATGACTGGATGAAAGTTGTCTTCAGTGATGAGTCAAGAATCTGCATTGGACAAGGTGATGATGCTGGAACTTTTGTTTGGTGCCGTTCCAGTGAGATTTATGAAGAGGCCTGCCTGAAGAAAACAACCAAATTTCCACAGTCCTTGATGATATGGGGCTGCATGTCAGGCAAAGGCACTGGGGAGATGACTGTGGTTAATTCTTCTATCAATGCACAAGTTTACATTGACATTTTGGACAGTTTTCTCATCCCTTCAATTGAACAGATGTTTGGTGATGATGAAGTAATTTTCCAAGATGACAATGCATCGTGCCATCGGGCAAAAACAGTGAAGGCATTCCTTGAAGAAAGACACATTCAGTCGATGTCATGGCCTGCAAATAGTCCAGATCTCAACCCAATTGAAAACCTGTGGTGGAGATTGAAAAAAATGGTCCACAAGAAGGGTCCAACCAGCAAAGCTGATCTGGCAACTGCTATCAAAGAGAGTTGGCACCAAATTGATGCAGAATACTGTTTGTCACTCATCAAGTCCATGCCTCACAGACTGAAAGCTGTTATAAAAGCCAAAGGTGGTGCAACTAAATACTAGTGATGTATTTTGAATGGTCTTTTGTTTATGCGTTTTTCATGATTCCATACTTTTTTCCTCAGAATTGAGTGATTCCATATTTATTTCCCTGTGTTTGGTCAATTAAAGTATCATTCACTGACTTCCACAATGTTTTCTCTTCATTTCTTTGAGTGTTCCTGAAGGCCAACAAGTTGCACTTTGGAACGACCTTAATATTGTATCATGTTTTTGATCTGAGTTTGTTTTACAGCATGAAATGTCTGAATGAGTGCTCATCCAAGACTGGTGAGTCCATACTTTTTGCCAGGGGTTGTATAAACAGTTAATTGGTGCTTCCAAATATTGTCCGATATGTCACATCTGTCATATTACATTATAAACGCTGTCTTTATTGTCATTATTGTAATGTTTTAGACAATAATTAAACGGAAATTGTTTTTGCCCAACACCACTACCCACTGATATTACTTAATCCTGGGTACAATGTAGACACCCTGTCAGCCCTGGAAGGAACTGTTGTACGGTCAGTAGCCTGACCTGATTTCCGATTGAGCTAATTCTTATCTGAACACATGTAGCCCTCAGGGTATTAAGTTTGAACTCAAAATGAGTTACCTAAAGCTGAAACAACAAGTGAATATGATAAAAGATTGTGAAGTCAGGACACGCACTTCATCCAAACACACCCAAAACTGAACATTACATCCTTCATCACAAAATAGGGGTAAAATAAATTTCCATATGCACACTTTAAAAATGTGACATAACTTAACATTACACAAAATCTCATTATATTTCCTCATATTTAGACCCACATATGTGTTTTTTAAAATGCCATAGCAACAAACATTGAAAACAAAGTTCAGAAAACTTGCTAAGCCAAATGATCTGAGGCGGTCCATCAGCGGGCCACCATGTTTCTGGATTAAAAGATGTTAAGTTGACAGGAAATGTAAAATATCACTGAGTAATTATATGTTACCATAAGACATTGCCAGCAATGCTTAAACATAAAACTATAGTCTTAAGAACAACAAACCAAAAAGATACAACTAAAATAAATATAACTTTTTTGCACATCTGTTAAATCCTGATTACCCAGTGGATCTTAAAACTAAATATATTCCAGAAATATGGTGTTTGAGCTACAAAGGTTACAAATAAGGAGCGGCAAAGTGCATGAAGAAAGTGGACGTGTCTACAGTCTTTGTAGATCAGTCAGTCATGATCTACAAAGACTGACTGCGTAATTGATTATAGGAGCAACAGTGGAGAGGATCAGCCTATTTAATTGACCATTTTGGTGTGGCACTGGCTGCCATCATGAAGAGTGTCAGAGAGCAAAAAAATAAAGTAGAAGGTCTTAATAATAATGGGACAATAATAATTCAATTAAATTAGTTTATACAGTGACAACTCAACAAATGTCATTTCAAGGCACTTTACAAAAAAATAATTTCAGTTCAATCACACATAAATTCCAATTGATCCTAGTTACCAGTTATTAAAAAGTTTCAGTCTTAGGAAATCTAGTAAATTGCATTAAGTTGTAGGCTTGCAGCATTCACTCACTGGGGGATTGAGAAGACAAAACAACAAGAATGCAGAAGAAACAGATAAAATGCTGCAGAATTATTTTTGATTAATTTTGATGGCCGTCATCAAAGTTAATAGCAGGAGATAGAACAATCAGCTAATGGCAGCATTATCTTAGCTGATGTCCCCCTGAAGGAAGGTATCACAAGCAAACGGAATGATGATACTATAATAATAATATTAATTTAAATTAGTATGCACTGTGGTAAAACAACCGTAGAAACGATGGCCTACTTTTCAAAATGTTAAATATAGATGCAAAAACAGCATTTGGCAATCTGGTTCAGGTTTAATAAATCACTTTAAGGTTACTAAGTCAATACATTTGCATTTCCTCCACCTAGTATTTTGCGCCTTTTGGTGATCAGCAAATATTTTACATATTCATGAAGGCAGACATGCTAAATTTATTGATTCAGATTCATATTTATTCGTGTCCCAAATGGTCAATTGATGTTACAGCAAGTATAAAAACTAAAAGACAAAATATCTTAGTTAAAAAAACAATAAAACATACCAAAAAATACATCAAATATAAATCAATACATTGCACTTGCGATTCTCCTGATTTTGCTATGTAATCTTGTCTTTGTGTGTATGAAAACCGGAACAAACTTCTTATCATACGCAAACCTGATGATCAACACAAACGTTTAGAATTTCACTCCCATAGTATCTGGATACAGGCAGCCAAGGCATTTCTTGCAATACATATCTACTGTATTGCATACAATGATATTGTGCAGCTCTACTCCCAAACCTAACTGTAACCCAGGCCTGTAATCCTGAACACAGTCTTAGATGTAGTTAAACTACATGCTTTGTTTGTGTGCATGAACTGTCTGCAGGCCAATGTCACAGAATAGTTACCCTGCTGTAACCCAAAACCAGGAAGCATTCAAAATAGGTAATTATACCTGGAAAGGAATGCCATTTTGCCTTTGCATAGCTCCCTCTATTTCTATAGATGGTACTTTGGACTGTGTTGTCCAGATTTGGACAGTGGAGTCCAAATCTGAACTGTGACACTAAACATGTGGTGGCATGGGAGGAAGCTAGAATCAAAGCTAGTGTTCTTTATTAGTTTTGAAAAGAATTTAACTTTAAAGCTTAAAAAGTCTGTCTCCAACAACATGCAAACGTTGGTATGCTTTTAAATCTGAATTTGTACCTAAACGGATCTCTCTTTTAAATTATGCAAAGTACATTTCTAAAGAAAATCTTTAAACCACTTTTCATTTCTTTATGTTTTTCCTCCAAAGTAGCTAGACCTTTGCCTGTTATTTTTGTTTTATTTGTATAGCACATTTCAGCAGCAAGGCATTTCAAAGTGCTTTACATCATTACAAACACAGAAACACAAAGCAATATACTGTAGAATCAATCATTAAGTCAAGTTCCATCAATAAATTTGTAATTGATTACATTTCAAATACAATTCTAAACAGGTGGGTTTTTAGTTGAGATTTAAAAGAAGTCAGTGTTTCAGCTGTTTTACAGTCATTGATTGCAGTCATTGAACTGTTAAAATGACCATTAGCTGAATATCAGGCAAAATCTAAAAAAGGTATTGAAACACATTGAACTTTATATGTGAAAACAAAATGGGAAAAGGAAAGTAAAATAGAAATCACAGAAGAAGAATGGAACAGTTACTGCATGACAGTTTGTAGATGTACCAATTCGTACTCATGGAGAGAATTTAAATGGAAATGCCTGCTTAGATTTTTTAGAACACCGAAACAGAACATTTCTTGTACCAGGGGGGAGCCTAAATGCTGAAGGCAATGTGGAAATACAGAACCCAACCACTGGCATATATGCTGGGACTGTACAATTATAAGGCATTGTTGGATAGAAATACACAAAAATGCATCAGCCATAGCTGACAGCATCACATCTAAAACATCTAACTGATAAAAATTATGTGAAAGGTATGGTTTAAGAAAATAGAAAAAAAGTATCTAGTAAAACATGCCCAGAGAGATACGTGATTTTTCGCCGCTATAAGAACAGCTTACAACTTTTTGGGTTTTCGACACAATTACATTTATGGAGGGAAAACTAATGAAATAGGAGCAATGATAACTTTGTGAAATAACCTGAAGAGCCAATTTAACATAGGTTATGAAGTGGGGACACAACACTGATTCACTCTTTAAGCTAAGGAGCTATAGTTATGTTAGGAAAAGGAACGATAACTAGTTTAATACAAGTAGCTGCAACCCTGGCACACTACATGCTACAAGATCACCAGAGAAAAAATGTGGTGTGAAGTTTTTCCACATCTAATCAAAGCATTATTTGTGTGCAAACCTCTCTCCAGGTGACTTCTTACTGGCAGGACAATGCACACAGCTGCAGTCCTGATCTCTGTCGCTACAATGAGCAACATGACTGTGCACGACACACCTAACCTCCATGACCTTGACCAAACTTCGTCTGAGGCCATTCATCCGATCAGCTTCCAGGTATTCTTTTAGCTTGGCTAATGCAATAGAGTTGAAGGGGAAATTAAATTAAATCTCAAAATGTTGATATTGCATGAATATTATTTAGTGAAACACTTCAATAAAACATTCCAAGGATGTTGAAAAATAAGTTCTTTAAAACTTAACTTATTTTTTAGCATTTTTTGTCAAAAAATGCCAAAGTGGGATGATTCTGGCTCACCGTTATGTTTGCTTCTGTCCTGGGTTCATGACATCCACTTTGCCGTGGCTAGTCACTAAAGTTACTGTTTGGTTATTAGTTAGTGGAAATGGTAGAAGAGGCATTTTTTTAAAATGAAGAAATGCCAGAAGACTTTATGGGAGTAAATGATATACAACCATAGCAGTATGAACCTGAACTTGAACTGGATGTCCAGAATTGAATGAAAACGCTTCAGATTGGGATTCTGGTTATCAACACTGCTTTGGCTTGCAAGTACAATTCATGGATTTAGTGCATTTATAGAAATTTCTGTTCTGACAATTGTATGCAGCCCAAACCTATATGGACCAAAAAACACGTATCACGCTATCACATATAAAGCCCCTTGTTGTTTCATCTCATTGTCTGGCATCACAGAAAATACAGTATTATAAAATGCAATTCAGTATTATAAAGTACAGTAGATTTTAACTTTACAAGAATATCTTATGATTTTCTTTAACCTTATGTTTAAAAACGCTTTTCAGTTCTCCTTTAAGCCTTTTCTCAGGAAACAATGTCCATAATAGCATGAGACTGCTCAGATAACACAGTCATAGAAAAATTGAATACTGTACTTTTTCACAGCACAACAACATTTCTGTGATTTCTATTGAAAGGTTTCCTTGACAAGCTTTTTGGTTTTGGAAGTCGTGTTGGGCCTAAGCTCCAATCTCACGGTGCTGGTCCTCTACTGCATGAAACAGAACCTCATCAGCTCCGTTTCCAATGTCATCACTATGAACCTGCATGTGGTGGATGTGTTGGTGAGTTCTCACTTCCACTAGTTTATACTTTTTATTTTTTGCATTAACCTCAATGGTTGAAGATTAAAATTTCAGCTGCTAACCTATCCCCCTTCACAACAAAATCATTATCATTTCCTTCTATATTACATTGTCAAATCATCTCTCCATCTCATCAGTTATGTTACATAAACTTTTGAATTTAGTGCAAACTTAAGTTTCCTTCAAATCCTACTGTAGAGATATACCCAAATGTATTTACCATCCACTTAATTAGGGTTGCCTGTCCACACATGTTAAAGACAACTTGTTCAAGTAATCACATAACACTTATATAGTGTATTTCTGGACACTCAAATAAGCTTTACAATGAAATCAGTCATTCTCATTCACGCAGCATCGTTCACACACTGATGCTGGGAAGTTACAAGATTGTAAGCACAGTTACGATGACCACTACCAGCAGGCAAGGTAGTTGAAGTGTCTTGCCCAGCACAACAAAGACAAAGACAGACAAAGCGTGGACTTGAACTGGCAACCCACCAACTACAGGACAAACTCCTACCACCTTTGCCACCATTGCCTCTACAAAGTACAAAGTAAGTCAAAAACGGTATCTGAAGTAATGGTCCAGATGCCGAGATTGAGCCGCAATTTTTGATATTTGTATCATGGGAGTGCGCGCTACAGTTCAGGCCACATTAACAATAACGGAAAATTTAAATATATAAATAAATATATATTATTTATATAAATATATATAAATATAAATATATATACAGTACAGACCAAAAGTTTGGACACACCTTCTAATTCAGTGGGTTTTCTTTATTTTCATGACTATTTATAAGGCAAGAAATCCCACTTATTAACCTGACAGGGCACACCTATGAAGAGAAAACCATTTCAGGTGACTACCTCTTGAAGCTCATCAAGAAAGTGCAGAGTGTGTGCAAAGCAGTAATCACAGCAAAAGGTTGCTACTTTGAAGAAACTAGAATATAAGGGGTATTTTCAGTTGTTTTACACTTTTTTGTTAAGTGCATATTTCCATATGTGTTATTCATAGTTTTGATGCCTTCAGTGTGAATCTACAATGTCAATAGTCATGAAAATAAAGGAAACTCATTGAATTAAAAGGTGTGTCCAAACTTTTGGTCTGTACTGTGTATATATATATATATATATATATATATATATATATATATATATATATATATATATATATATATATATATATATATATATATATTAAGGTTTATTGTTCTAAACCTTATTACGTTTAGAACAATAGGTGAATTCCAGGCATTGCATGAGAAGCAAAAGTGGAAAGCAAAGCAATCCACTCACATCGCAAGGCAAAGGCTACCAATGCTATAACCTGTCAGAATTAGAAATTCAAAAATTAGAATTCAAAAAAGATGAAAGCATGGATCCATCCTACATTGTGAGAGGGATATTCTACTGGTGCACTTTTGGCTTCTTAGCCTAAAGCCTAAAGCGCTAAGTGAGCATTTTTTAAACCCCATGGCTTACCTGAGTATTATCATCAATATGAACCTCATACTAGAAAGGTGTACCCAATGAATTGGCTGAGGAATGCATGTTTCTTTGGACAAATACCAAACTCATTAGTCATACCAATCATGTAAAATGGCTGAAAAGGCAATTGAACCTGATTCATTGAAGAGAAACATACAACTGGAAATTAAGCTATAAATAGGAGGAAAGCAGCTTCACAATCTATTCGTTTATCGTTTTTTAAATTCATTCATCAGTGACAGTATGGATATTTTTTTATGAAACAGAGTGGGGAGAATAGACCTGATGATCACTGATTTAGGCCAATGATGGGAAAAGTGGACAATTCTGATTGACTGTTTCTGTAATACAGGAATCTAGTTTATCCAACCTTTACTGCTTATGTACAGTTAGCTGAGCACCAGCGAAATACAATGATTAGCATAAAACTGATAACCTTTCCAGTTAGTTTAATTTCTTCCAAAGCCCCTCTTATTGTTCAGTTTTGGCTCAGGATGTCAGATTTCGTTGTGTAATTAGTGGGTTGCTCATTCAAACCTTTGGCAAGACACCTCACCTGCAGGTGCCGGTCAGACACTTCTTTTCTGTCAGTCTGCCCCTGTGGATACAATGTAACCTACCACTATCAGCATGTGAATGTGTGCATGAATGAGTGCATGACAGATGGTAGAGTACAGTAAGGCACTTTAAAAGTCCTAGGACTTCATAAAGCGCTATACAATTGCTGGCATTTACTATTTGTTGTTATTTCCAGTACCACTGTTTTTAACAAACCTGAGATTAAAAAATTGTTATATTCAGAATGTAACATGAATTCCTTTAATATTCTAGGTGTGTGTAGGCTGCATTCCGCTGACAACTGTGGTCATCCTACTTCCTTTGGAAACAGACACGGTCTTGATCAGCTGCTTCCATGAGGCCTGTGTGTCATTTGCAAGTGTGGCCACTGCTGCAAATGTCCTGGCCATCACTGTGGACCGTTATGATATCTCAGTTCGACCAGCAAACCGTGTGCTAACAATGGGTCGAGCTGTGGCTCTGCTGGGATCCATCTGGGCTCTATCCTTTTTCAGTTTTTTGGTTCCGTTCATGGAAGTGGGTTTCTTCATCAGATCTGGTACAGATTTTGTAAACCAGACTGCAATAGTGAAAGTCTCTCAGATGAATGAATATTACTCAGAGCTAGGTTTATACTACCACCTGCTAGCACAGATCCCCATATTCTTTTTCACAGCTGTGGTAATGCTGGTAACTTACTACAAGATTCTTCAGGCACTTAACATTCGGATTGGAACACGCTTTCAACACAATTTACCCAAGAAAAAGCAAAAGTGCAAAAACAACATATCTTTGAGCACTGCCACACAAGCAGAGTCTACAGAAGCTTCACAGAGCAGCACCGCAGGCAAGGGCAGTGGAAATGCACCTTTAGGCATGCGGACATCTGTATCTGTCATAATTGCACTAAGAAGAGCGGTGAAGCGCCATCGAGAGAGAAGGGAAAGACAGAAACGAGTTTTTAAGATGTCTCTTCTGATCATCTCTACATTCCTTCTGTGCTGGACCCCAATAACTGTCCTTAACACAATCATACTCAGTAAAGGTCCCAGTGACCTGACTGTACGCCTTCGGCTTGGTTTTCTGGTAATGGCATACGGAACCACCATCTTTCATCCCCTCCTATATGCCTTCACTCGGCAAAAGTTCCAGAAAGTTCTCAAAAGTAAGATGAAAAAGAGGGTGGTGTCTATAGTGGAAGCAGAACCAACACCAAACAATGTGGTCATCCATAACTCCTGGATTGACCCCAGGAGAAACAAAAAGGTCACGTTCAAGGAGACTGAGGCCAGACAAAAGTGTCTTTGCTCAGAGGAAGTAGAGTGACAGACTGAACTCATGTAAATATGTCAAGAAAGCACACAGAAAAGTGAATGAACTAAAACATGTGGATGAGGAGCAGAAAGCAGAAAATGGTGGAAAAGAGTGAGAAGCAAAAATCAGACAAAAATTTTTAGATGAAGCTGAAAATCAGATTGACATACTGTATGTAGGATGAATGCTAACATGATGGTATCATTGAGAATAAATAAATTGTTATGACATGAACAAAGTTTCATCTTTATAAGATGAAACTTGAGATAACACTTGTTAAAGCTTTTCTCTGAGAAAGAGACATGGGTTATACTAACTTAATGCTATTTATTGTAGACTCCCAGAGACTGAAATAAAGGAAGTTATTGTTGAAAAACTGTATCAATCAGAAGCTCCTGTTGTTCAATGTAATACAGTGTGAGACAAAGAGTCACACACCACTTGGTTTGTCACCATTTGTAATAAATACCCAAGGGCACAGTATTTGTCAGGATCGCATTGTCTACCGTTTCTTCCTGACTCAAAGTGACAATGCATCAGACAAATAAGCATTAAAACGTTCTGTACAACATCTACTTTGTTCTTATCTTTTTATTTTTGTTTAATTATTTAAACATTGGGTAGCTGAGCCTAATTATGAGAAGATTCCATAATATGAAAGCATTGTGAAACTGACAGATGGTAATTGATAGTCTTTCAAGATGCAGGAAGTTTGGACACTTGTTACAGCTACTAGAGCAGTGGTTCTTAACCTCTTTTTGAGAGGTCCTTTTTTGAGGTACCAAACCCATCAGTTTCATATGCGCAGTCATCGAACCCTTCTTTTTTGTTTTTTTTTTTACCCCTCCAGGGGGTCTTTTTGTGGGCTCTAGTGTCCCTTATATGATAGTAGACTGACAGGAAACGGGGAAGGAGAGGGGGAAGACATGCGGCAAATGTCGTCGGGTCCGGGAGTCGAACCCGCGACGGCCGCGTCGAGGACTCAAGGCCTCCAAATACGGGTCGCACTAACCGCTACGCCACCACGGCACGCCCACCGAACCCTTCTTTAGTGATAAATAAAATAAATATTTTTTTTCCAAATTCAAGACATAGGTATATGTTTTTTTTGCTGGTGCACAAAATGAGCCGTGCATGAACCTCACCTTGCTCAAAGAACAAAACCATGAACTCACAGCAAGTTACAGTATTACTTTATTCTGGGCCCCCAAAAAATATTTCGGCCCCATGAAAGAATTTCAGCCCCCCAAATATTTTTTTACTATTTTACTAATTAAAAATAAATTTGGATTTTTTCAAAGAATTAAAATTTTTTTAATGACTTAATTTTTTTTATTTTAAATTTAATTTGTTTTTTGTCATTTTGAATCCACAAAATACTTTTTTGGGGCCAGAATAAAGTATTGCACAAATGACATATCTGCAAATCAGTGTGACTTCTGTTGTTGTTTTTGGGAGACCAGTTCAGAGAGGCGTGGCTTCACCTTAGCAATTGCATCTTCAGAGCAAAGTCTGTTCATTTTCTTCTTTTTTTGCTCGACATATTTAGTATGGATTAAAATATTAAGAAAGAAACCACGCGACGTACAACTACGGCAGCCGCTGATACTGCGCGCACTAAATTCCCCGCAGCACTGATTGGCCGAGCAATGCAACATGATCCTCTGCAGCAAGTGACGGCCAAGCGGGGCGTGTCATCACGACTTTACAGAAGTGTGTCTTTACCTCCGCAGCAGAGGCTCCGCCGAACCCCTGAGACCGACTCATCGAACCCCTGGGGTTCGATCGAACCCAGGTTAAGAACCACTGTACTAGAGACTCCTGTAGGAACTGTGGCAGTGTGCTTCTTTAAGGTCTCTTAAGGAATGGGCCAGTTTCCAGTAACAAGGTATAGAACTTGGAAAATGCACATTTTTAGCTCAAATACACTTTGTGTACTTGAAGCCTCAGAAAAATTCAGAAAAGTTGAATTTAGTCTCTCCCAGTGCTGGATAGATATCGTTATATTAAGCTTGGATAATATTTTTCAGTCATTCAGTTTCATCTATATCCCACAATGTTTTTTTTTGTTGTTGTTGTTTTGTTTTTAAACCATAATGTCAGTATTTTCTGCATGAGTTCTAAACAAAATAATATTACAGGATACATGAGATCCTTGTCATCTCATCTCATTAGAGATGGTCCATCTTTTTGAGATGGTCCATCTCAAAAAGGACCAGAAGTCAATTTTGATTATTAAAGTTATCTGGGCTTCTTCAACACCTCTGCAGAATCTCAGCAGAACCACAGGCTGATTTCCTTCATACCATGCTGTAAGAATGCCGTAAATCAAGGAAAAGAAGTTCAGATGAATTACAGAGTGCATATACTATCTAGACCACCAACATACTGCTCATGTTTGTGGTCTAGTAGAATAACATTTCTGTATTAGAACTTCTTTGTTCTGTATCTACCAAATTACATCCAATGCAACTGCATTTCTGTATCCACTATGACATTTGGTTGCAGGCCTCAGGAAACACTGGAGCTTGTGAACTGATTATTTTACTTCTAATAAGTAAGACTAGTGTGTTAAATAGATAACCAACAGCACAGACTTGAAAAAAAGACCTACACTTGTATAGCACTTTTTCAAGTCCATAAGACCACAAAGCCCTCCAAGCTACATTCAGTCATTCACAAAACACATTCACATGCTCATGGTGGTAAATTACTGCATAGTAGCCACAGCTGTTCAGTCTGACAGACGTGAGGATGCTGGGCCCTCTGACTACCAAAGAGACAATAGCCACTGTTGCCATCATCGTCCAATTTCTGCAATAAAATTTGATCTAGAGTTGGTGTCCTGCTTTATCATTAACACTTTTCCTCCACTGACTGTGAAGGTTGCACAAAAACATACACCACATGTAGTTAATCAGTGTTAAAGACCAAGAATGTTTTAAATATTGCTTAGATCCATGAAGAATCTTTCTAACAATTTTTAAGAGAGCATTACAGAGCTTTAGGTAAAAATCATCTCTGATCTACATATGTGCATGAGCAGAACATTAAACCTTGAAGTACAGTGAGGAAAATAAGTATTTGAACACCCTTTGACTTTGCAAGTTCTCCCACTTAGAAATCATGGAGGGGTTTGAAATTTTCATCTTAGGTGCATGCCCACTATGAGAGACATAATCAAAAACAAAAAAATCCAGAAATCACAATGTATGATTTTTTAAATAATTTATTTGTGTGTTACTGCTGTAAATAAGCATTTGAACAACTGCTAACCTTTCTTAGGATCATTGATACGCCATGAGGTGAGATCTTCCAAGGCGATCTTGCGAAGAAGATTGACAATCATGTTTAGCTTCTTACATTAGAACCTATTTCTAATGCTTGGCAGTTGCCTCGTAACCTTTTCTATCCTTGTAGAGCTCTACCATTTTGTCTCTGATGTCTTTGGACAGCTCTTTGGTCTTAAAAATTTTAATATTTGGAGTCTTACCGACTGTGTGGGGTGGACAGGATTCTATATCCAGCTAATGACCTCAAATAGGTGTTTTTAATTTAAAATAATAAGTGGACTGGAGGTGAACCTTTTAGAGGTGGGCTAGCAGATCTTTGAGAGCCAGAATTTTTGCTGGTTAAAGCATTGAAGATGCTCTAACCTTTCATGTCATAGCTGGGTCTTCCAACATGACAATGACCTGAAGCACATAGCCGGGATAACCAAGGAGTGGCTCCATAAGAAGCATAGCAAGGTTCTGGAGTGGCCTAGCCAGTCTCCAGACCCAAACCCCATAGAAAATGTTTGGAGGAGCTCAAACTCCATGTTTCTCAGTGACTTCCCAGAAACCTGGTTGATCTAGAAAAGATCTGTGTGGAGTAATGGGCCAAAATCCCTGCTGCAGTGCAAACCTGGTGGAAAACTACAGGAAACAATTGACCTCTGTAATTGCAAACAAAGGCTACTGTATCAAATATTGACGTTGATTTTCACAAATGTTCAAATACTTATTTGGACCAGTAACACACAAATAAATTATTTTAAGAAATCACACACCACAATTTCCGGATTATTATTTTTTTGATTACCGTATGTCTCTCACAGTGGACATGCAGCTAAGATGAACATTTCAAACCCTTCCATGATTTCTAAGTGGGAGAACTTGCAAAGTCGCAGGGTGTTCAAATACTTTTTTTCTCACTTTTTCAATTTTAGGGAGAATCAAAGTGCTTCTGTGATCTAGAGCACAACCTCACACATAATGTCATGCACACAGTTTTCTAATGATTATAAGAGGCTGATTGAATATAAGCAGATATTTTAAAGTTGGGATAAACAGAGTGCATCAAATATTCTAATGATATCCATGAACAAATGAAAATAAAACTGCAACAAAACCTACAGATGAAACATACCACAAGCACAAGTAAAAGAATGCATTAGATCAGAACATGGTGCACTGGCCACAAGTTAAGATGGCAGACCTGCTTAGGCTGTGAAAGAACTCATGCTGTACTAGAAGGTCCAGCAGCAACCTACCATAAGCTGCTCCAAGATCAACATGCTGGGCAGGCAGCCAGCTTGTAGAAAACCAAATGGTGACTGGTGAAGGGATTGCATGATAAAGCATGACACCTACTCTAGATAGGATTTTATTACAGGATACAAACCAGACCTCTCTCATCACAAGGCTCTGCAACAGGTGACCTGAGAGAAGGCTGCAAGCTCTTCAAAAGGCTGACACCAGCTGCTATGCTTTGCCCAGCTTATAGGCCAAAATCCACAACAACAGATGTGTGAACATTATGTAAAAAAATATTTTTGTTACAAAAGTTACATACTGCACTTTTAGCCTAAAGGATTTTCTGTAGATTTGAAAATCACACACTGCTGCCTGACAGAAGTGAAGTGCAAAAACGAATAAAGAAAAGGCCTTACCCAGTTCATTGATGCTCTGAGCAGCCTTAGTGATCTCCCTGCTGCCACCCTGCAGCTGGCCCTGCAGCCTCTTGCTCAGGTACAAGATGCGTATGATCCTCCGAAGCAGGTCACAGGCCACCTGGAGCAGAGAAAGACATGCTGTGAGCTGGAGTCAATAGATATAATTACCAATGTCAATAGGGACCCAGGACATTGATATAAATACTGCAAATCTATTTGCACATTTAGGTCAGCTTAACATTTATCAATAAGAGGATATAAATGCTGGCAAATTATTAAAATGATGCATGGTTTCAAACATTTTTCTATACAAATAACTTCAGTGTGGTGTGCATTTGTATTCAGCCCCTGATGTTTCATCTGCAGGTCTTCAGTTCAATTCAAAAATACTATATATGCCAAAGAAAAATGTATTTTTGCCATAACATATTTATGGCTGAAGCAAAAAAACAGATTAATCGTGATAAATCATGAATTGATTATTAAAATGATCATCAACTAATTTAGTAATCAATTAATTGTTAACTGAATATAAAGACTAAGAAAAAGCTGTTACTAAGAGCAGTAATTAAGCCAAAACTATACAAAATGGTTTGAACTTTCTCCATCTCTCACTGCTATTTGGTCCTGCTCTGCTTCCATGAAGCCTCCTTTCCATCTGCTTTTGGATTAAGGGTCATAGTTCAGGTATTGTGTTGTGACAACTGTCCATAAGTAAAACAGTAAGAGCAAAAATCCTTTCAGCTGCACAGAATCCAGAAACAAAGGGAATAATTGTCGAAACATGATGTGTTAACCAGAACAATTATAAACAAAAGTCTACAAAGAAGAATAAATCAAAACTAGAAAAATTTGCATTTCCTGTGAAAACGTAGTGTGAAAGCTGTAAGATGAATTTATTTTTGTGAAAATTGAAGAAGCATTTCAAGTCAACTGCAGAAGTCTTGCAGAAATGTAAGAAATAGACAAAACCAGCTCATAAGCTGCTGTGACATTTCAGTTTAACTTTGTAGGCAGTGTTCTGCACTGATTTCTAATAGTCTTTTGGTGGGATTTTTGCATTAAGTGAACATTTTCACACCTCTTCTTTTTCTGTGCATGTTTTGCAGACTTTTATTTTCTTCTGGTAAAATTAGCTAAAAAGCTAAAGCCAGTTGACATGCTAATACTAACAGTAAAATACCCCATAAAATGTGAAAAACCCCACATAAAAGCTAAAATTAGTTAAAAAGGTAAAGCTAGCTAAAATACCAAGGACTCAGCACCCTTTGGTATTTAACCATGTACGTGGAACAACCAACAGATTCAGAGTTTGCGAACGAAGACCAGGAGCAGCAGAATATTTAGTTAAAAGCTGACACAGATGATCAGGAGCCTGGCCACGTAATGCTCTGTATGTCAGCACAAGGACTTTAAAACGAAACAGTACTACTTATCTCAGATGAAGAGTACAAAGTATTAATAGAACGGAATCCCCACTCAAGGTTTCTAAATGCTGTTGAGGCAAATGAAATTATAAATATAGCAAAAAAAACATATAGTGATAAAACATTTGCAGATTGTAATGGAATAGATTTGTTTTTGGCTAAGAAAGTAACTGAGGCAATATCAAAATTACTAGCACATATTTGTCCTTTGTCATTTCAACTTGGCACATCCTCTCCGTGGGCTGCCACCTTATCGTGGTGGAGGGGTTTGAGTGTCCCAGTGATCCTTATGGAAATGGTTATTGTAGTAATGTTAGCGGCACACTTTATAAATAATCTCCATCAACAATTACAGTCATAGTCAAAATATTTGAATCTAGTTTCCAATGAGGCTCATTTGTTAGGCTAAAAGCACCTTTTGAAGTTACGTCTGTCATAAAGGCAAGTAGGAGTAAAATTTCACAGGTGAAAATTGTTGATAACTATAACAAGATTGTAGGGATCTGAAAGGATTGCTGTTTCCTCTCATATGAAATAACATCTGAGAGACTTAAGGCGTGTTTTCCACAGTTGAACACACCTAAAGTCTTGAAAGATCCTCCCTGAAAAGGCAAACATGCAGTTTTGTCTGCACAAAAACTGTTGATGTGCATTTCATGTTTAAATGTTCATTTGATTTTTTAAAGCCAGTTTTAATTTTGTTTGAATTGAATACATGACCCATGGTTTGAAGAGTTTATGACCCAACTCAATGAAAATGAGAAGAAATCAAATCAATAAGTGAGATCGATAATGGAATTGGTATCAATAAATTATCAATTCCCATCCCTCCTTTTGGAAGTAGAAAAGATGGGTGGATAGATCGGTTTGACATGTAAGATCAATCACTGATCAACCAAAATTAAAGAAGTCGGGGTCAATCAAACTGCGCTACCCACTCTCTGTCCAACCCCAGCACTATTTGTTCTTTATGTCTTCATCCACATATTAACTGTCTTCCCCTGGCTTAATACTTATGTCTGGTATCCGAACCAGGGAACACAGAACAAATCAACAGCCTTTTGTTATGTAGCAATTGATTTTATGCCACCCTGCAGACATTTAGTAGATTACAACTTCTGGGTTGCATGTAAACCTCATTATTCAAGTCTTGCACAAAATATAGTGATATACCAAATCCATCCAAGTCCACATCCTGTCCTGATTGTTTTATAGTGTGGAAACAAGATGGCCAATAAAAGCATGAGTGGCAAATGCCAAGAAAGCTACTTGAACTGAGAAATACCTATCTCCAGGACACAAAAGAGATGAAGGTTACATCAATCAATTATATTTGATCAATGTGTTTTGTCTCTTGATTATGACATAGACTGCTTCGGGAATTCAACTTAATTTTGTTAACGTTGTCACATGTTCTGATATATTTATTTGATCCAAGGCATAGTAAGAACCTAATGACTTTTACTAATCTTTGGAACAGAAAAACAACTTTTTACCAGAATTGTAAAACATAATTCACAATCAGATAGATTACATTTAAACTTACCTGCAGTCTGGCTAGCTGAGTGATTCTGCCCACAATCTTGTTATAGGGATCAACAATCTTTGCCCTCATTCTGGAAAGAAAAAAAATGTTATAACTGACCATCATCCAGGTGTTTTCCACCTCAGGAACTTCTCCAATAAACAGAGAACCTATCTAGTGTTTTCATAATTATGCAGCAGAAAGGTAAATGCTATAAAAGAAAATAAATATTAAAAAAACAAACACTTGAAGACAACAAAGTACACTTGGAACCCGAGGCTCTAACTCAACTCTGAGAAACTTTTACCTTTTGAAGT
The DNA here is from genome assembly GCF_002775205.1 of Xiphophorus maculatus. Classification (NCBI taxonomy): domain Eukaryota; kingdom Metazoa; phylum Chordata; class Actinopteri; order Cyprinodontiformes; family Poeciliidae; genus Xiphophorus; species Xiphophorus maculatus. The sequence goes on from NC_036459.1 coordinate 19,975,033, forward strand.
AACATTTAGATTTGGACTGGGCATCCAGGTATGAAGTGGAGAAACTTTGTGGCACTTAAAACCCTGAAGTTAAAGACTACTCTAGGTAGTATGGCCGTAGAATATTTTCTACACTAAGCAGAAATGGCTTCTTGATTTCTAAAGAACCTGTCAGCTACAGACTCCACCGGGTCATTGCATGTGAACAAAAAATGTACACAAATATTGAAAAAACTCATTAACACAACAGAGACATTGTGATCTTCAATGATCACAAACTGTAGCATATAAACATGTATTATTTTCATCAATAGTGTTCCAGCATCTGAAACAGTCTCAATAGCTGACTTTATCTAGATCCTGGTGGTTTCTGGTTCAGCTAGTGCAGGGGTGGGCAATCCTGGTCCTCGAGGGCCGGTGTCCTGCTACTCTTAGATGTCTCCCTTGAAACACTCTTGGATCCAACAGCTGACTCACCTCCTAAGTGCAGTCAAGTTCTCCAGAGTCCTGCTAATGACCTCATTATTTGACTCAGGTGTGTTGAAGTAGAGATACATCTAAAAGTTGCAGGAGACCGGCCCTCGAGGCCTGGAGTTGTCCACCCCTGAGCTAGTGTGTTCTTTCAAGTTCCTGGGATCATTTAACCTTGAGATTCAACTCAGTTCTAATGGATCAACAGCCAAATTCCATCTAAGACACCCTGATCATTCAGTTGATTATTTACCTCTCAACAGCGGCCTGCAGTGCACTAATCCTCGTCTGCATCATCTGAAGAACCCCTGAAAATAACACAAGATTTGTCTTTCAGAATATTAGATTTAAAGAGCTTGCTTATTAGAATGCACTACCTCCATCTGGTGGTACCAATCAAGGCTCACAGTTTTGTAGAGATGTTTTTTCAAATCTATTTTGTAGGCATGCAATATAACTAAAGTGCTGCAATATTTTTAAATATTTTCTACATTCCCTTTTTTACACACACAAACAATCTTGAATTAATATCAGTTACATCAACATTTGATTTCCTTTTGGGATCAGTATAGTATTTTTCAATTTGAATGCTAAATATCTAATATATTAAAATTTATGATTGATCAGCACACCTCTAGTCAGCAACAACAACTAACCTCTATACTTCCTTAGTTATTTAGATATCTATCATCTTCGGTTTAACTAGGATCGGTTCGCCGGAGCAGTAGCCTAAGCATGGAGACCCACCCTTCCCTCTCCCTAGCCACTTGGACTGGGGAGAGGGAACCCATCTCACAATTACAGGAACCAAAAGCAAAATGCAGAATAAAAAAACGTTGGTAAATACCTTCAAGAGACTCAATCCCTGTAGCCTGAGCCAACAAGTCTTCATGCCTTGCCACAACCTGGAAAGAAAGAAAAAAACACACAATCTACAAAGCTTGATTGAAATTTAGTGTCGATTTCCATAGAGTGATGAAATGCAAAACTAAGGAGTAGCTAATACCCAAAGGGTATTTAGTTTGTTGTGAAGGAGATTGATTTTAGGATGAAGCAATCCATGCAAATCAGGCTTAGGAACGCCACCTTAAAATCATGGAATTTCTAAGCATGAAGAATGTTTAGTCATTTAAGTATAAGAATGTATCTAAATGACAAAAATTCCAAGTTTGAAAAACATAAATTCATAAACTAAATCACATTGAAGCAGTCAGTGGCACATTATAGAAAAAGAGATGCACAAAACTGAAGTGATCAGTCCTGACCAAAACAGATGTCTGAGTTTCTTTGAGCTGCTGAGTTTTATTTGAACTGGTTCTGACCTCTCCAACACACAACACACACAAACTGACTTGTGTAAACTTAAACAAATAAAAAGCCATAAAGGAAAAGTATACAAGCTTCATGGATAGAAGTGGAATTCTGAAGCCAGCACAAAATTAAAGAATGACAAGAAAATCCACATTTTCACATCAAAATACCTTTATGTGGTTTTTACTAAACTCATACACAAAGATTGTATCGTTTGTTGATATATTGAGAATTATCGATCAATCGGTTGATTGATAGCATATTTAGTTATTTCTCATATCTGATTTCACTCTAAGTAAAACAACTGACTGATCCTCCTCCAAGAGAAGCTTTATGGCAGATTTTTAACAGGGATTATAAAACCATTTTCACAGCTGTAACTCAGAAGTACCAGTGAGATATGAAACTGAAGCCAAAACTGTATTTGCCACACAGCAACAGACTGTTTTGTGTTCCTACAGAAGAAGTCAGTCAACAGTATTTCATTATTTAAGGTCAGGTCAATAAGTGAGTGAAAATGCATATCTTTTCCAAATGGTCAACAGATAATTAGTAAATGAGTTATAGGCATCAAGACTGTGAAACATAAAAATCAAGTGAGATTTAAGAATATGAATGTAGAGACATTCATATGTCATACATTCATGACATCTGTCATGTTTAAAAAGGTTAAGCACGACATTCTATGCCGTTTCTTCCCAGTTGCTTGATTAGTGACCCACCCACTCAAAAACTGCTTTTTATTAATGGGTAGCACTTTTGAGAAGTTTTAAAGACTAGCGTAATGTACAGATACCCAGAACACCACTTGCTGCTTTTAGGTGAAGCCTGTTATTTTGGAACCTGCATGAATGAGCTTTGTGTTATTTCAAACTTTATTTGATGCTCTATGAGATGAAACCGTTTGTAATGACTTACAAGTCCTTTGTGAATGTTGCTAATAGACCCTACCTGTGCACTTGTTTTCAAATGGTTTTAACAGATGCAGTATCAAAGCTGGTTTCTGACTGCTTTGAATGAAGCGGATGTTCGTACCTGGCTGTGCAGTTCTTTGTCGAGCTGGCTGATGCCCTGTGCCAGCTTGGCCAACTGCTCAGCGATGACGGCCTGATGGATAGCCTGTGCTGTGTACGTCTTCACGTCAAAATCTTCGTCCAGGAAATCCGAATAGCACTCTGCAAACAGAGCAGAAGGTCGTTACAGTCTCCCACCAGCATCCAGCAGACCAGTGATAGGACCCGGGTGGACTGTCAGAAAACTGAGTAGTTTCTGTGGGTCACTGCATTAAAAGAACGAGAGTGTTTATTAGGGCAAATTACTAAACACATTCCAAACGCTACAAGCTCCACTTACTCGGAAAGAGAAGGATGATTAAATGTACAGGAGCTGACAAAGTTAGCCTTGTAGCACAGCAACCTTGTCCATTTTTTATTGTCAGGTATCGTTTTTTATTGTTGTTGTTTTTATTGTTAGTTTGTGTGTTTAGTTAAAAAAGAAAAGCTCACCATCTTTCAGAAGCGAATTCGTGGAAACTTCTTTACCGTCCTCCATGTTGACACTTCCGTGTGTGACGTGCACTCCTTCTTCTTCTTCTTTTCTATTATGGCGGATCACAAGCAACTTTAGGTGCATACCGCCACCTACTGTACATGAGTGTGTAGCAGCATTACTTCACATCTATTAAATTCTATTTTTTAATTTTGTAGTCCAAAGATAAATAAACAATGCTTTCCTTAATTTGTGAATATCTGTTATGTTTCCTTCATTTCCTAATATACCTTTAAGATTCCATTCATTCCATTCTCTTTAATTCTTCCCTTTCGAGTTCATATGACTTACAGTTCATCAATATGTGTTCTACATTTTCTTTCTCTCCACATCTCTCACATTTATCATTATTTTTCCTCCTTATTGTATAAAGCATGTCATTTAAGTAGGTATGACCTACTCTTAATTTACTAATTATTATTTCTTCTCTTCTGTTTCTTTCATTAATGCTTCGAATTCGAACTGACTTTTGTACTTCATATAATCTTCCTTTTTTATCTTCATTCCACATTTTTTGCCATTTCCCCATTTCTTTACTTTTAATAAGTGATTTCCCTTCCCCTTTCCCAAAAGGAATTGAAATTGTTATTTCCCCCTCTAAAACCCTTTTAGCTAATTTATCTGCCTTTTCATTGCCTTTTACGCCTTCATGTGCTGGCACCCAACAAAACCAAACATCAATGCCACCCCTATATAATCTAAATAAAATATGATGAATTTCTAATACTAAATTTTTTCTATCGTTTCCTTCTCCCTTAATACTTTCTACTACTGCTTTGGAATCTGTGCACAGACGTACACTTCTTCTGGTCAGCTTGCAAATGGATTTTTGGAGCAGTGCGCCACGTCATGGCCATCTTGTGCAAAACTCTGTGTCCCTGGGGAAGTCTGTTCCCCTTGTCTGGAGCTCTGACTGCAGCCAGAGAGGCGGAGTTTAAGTTTTGTGCTATTTTTAATCTCCAAGAGAATCAGTCTTTTTTCAACTTTTGTTATGTTCACTTTAGCCTGACAAACAAAAGTCAGTCACCAAACACTGTTCTCCAACACATTGTGTGTATTCATAATTTCTAATTGCTTTTTGTTGGAAGCTAGGTGATAGCGGGCAGGGCCGTGCAGAGACCTTTGGAGGGCCAGGGGCTCAAAGTTAAAAAGGGGCACATTGAACAACGCATATTAATCAAGAATCTACTTAATCAGATCACACTGTATCATTGTCATCATGTGGGGACAATGCAAAACATAGTCTATGTTTTCACCAACAGGTATAGAGTTGCTGTTTCTGCTGCTGACAAAGGTGGAGGGAGGTGGAGGGCTGTCTTGATCTGAGACAACACAGCCCTCCATGACCATGAAGGGTCATGGTTATGATGGTACCGTTTCTTTATGTCAGAATATCTGATATAAAGGTATGGAGCCCCTAAGCCGGGGGTGTCAAACTCCAGTCCTCAAGGGCCCGTGTCCTGCAACTTTTAGATGTGCCTCTGCTGCACCACACCTGAATAGAATAATTAGGTAATTAAGGCTCTGGAGAATTGATCTACACAAGGAGGAGGTCACTAAGCCATTTCATTCCAGTGTTTTGTATCTGTGGCACATCTAAAATCTGCAGGACAGCGGCCCTTGAGGACTGGAATTTGACACCTGGGCCCTAAGGGGACATGGAGAAAATAAAAGACAAAGAAATTCAGACTTACTTTCTCAAGATCCTAAGAAAATAAGTCAGGATCTTGGGATTTCTCATTTCTGAAATAAATACTAAATTTTTACATGAAATTTTGGACACATGTCCGTAGTTCATAGAATGAAAGAACAATGTTATTTTTACTCAAACATATACTGTACCTGTAAAAAGTAAAATCAGAGAAACGGATTATTTTAAGTAGTCTTTTAATTTTTTTCGGAGCTGTATGTCTCCGAAATGGTTGGTCCCTGTCCAATGGGGTAGCAAGGATTACAAGGTGAGCTTCAGGCTTCAGGAGTTGCATTCCTCTCTGATGTTTCTAAAAGCATTTTTTCCTTCTTTGAAAAGAGAGGAATTATGTTCTCATGTATCTCAGATCTTCACAGAGAAATACTTAAATGCATTTAATATAAATGCTGGAACTTATTATTTTAGACCAATAAATGACTATCGATTAAAAAAAGATTAGCAACTTGAAATATTTTTCATCCAGTAATCTGTCATATTTTACAGGAGAACGGGATTTTCCAGAAAGCCTACACTCTCATCTTTTCAGAAAGTCTAAGTTTTCGGGTCCTGATATCAGCTATTATTTTATGTTTATATCAGCAATTATAAATGATAAACACAATGTGTTGGAAAACAGTGTTTGGTGACTGACTTGTATTTGTCAGGCTAAAGAGAACATAACAAAAGTTGGAAAAAGACTGACTCTCCTGGAGATTAATAATAACAACACACAAGACCAGGTTTATTTGTTTATTTATTCTAGAGTTTTGCTATTGCCCTCTCCTTGGGCTGCCACCTTATCGTAGTGGAGGGGTTTGAGTGCCCCAATGATCCTAGGAGCTATGCTGTCTGGGGCTTCATGCCCCTGGTAGGGTCACCCAAGGCAGACAGGTCCTAGGTGAGGGACTAGACAAAGCGCAACCCGAAGACCCCAATGATGAACGGCACCATTGGATTTTGTGTTCCCTCGCCCGGACCTGGGTCACTGGGGCCCCACTCTGGAGCCAGGCCTGGAGTGGGGGCACGATGGCGAGTGCCTGGTGGCCGGGCTTTTACCCATGGAGCCCGGCCGGGCTCAGAACGAACAGGAAACATGGGCCCCCCCTCCCATGGGCCCACCACCCGTGAGAGGGGCCAAAGGGGTCGGGTGCATTGTGTGATGGGTGGCGGCCGAGGGAGGGGACCCTGGCGGTCCGATCCTCGGTTGCAGAAGCTCTTGGGACGTGGATTGTCACCTCTCTGGTGGGGAAGGAGCCGGAGCTAGTGTGTGAGGTCGAGAGGTTCCGGCTAGAAATAGTCGGTCTCACCTCGACGCATGGCTCTAGTTCTGGAACCAGTCTCCTTGAGAGGGGCTGGACATACTTCCACTCTGGAGGTGCCCAAGGTGAGAGGCGTCGGGCAGGAGTGGGCATACTTGTTGCTCCCCGTCTTGGAGCCTGTACATTGGGGTTTATCCCGGTGAACGAGAGGGTAGCCTCCCTCCGCCTATGGGTGGGGGGACAGGTCCTGACTGTCATTTGTGCTTACGGGCCGAACGACAGTTCAGATTACCCACCCTTTTTAGAGTCCTTAGAGGGGGTACTGGAGAGTGCTCCTCCTGGGGACTCCCTTGTTCTGCTGGGGGACTTCAGCGCTCACGTGGGCAATGACAGTGAGACCTGGAGGGCCGCGGTTGGGAGGAACGACCCCCTGATCTGAACTCGAGCGGTGTTCTGTTGCTGGACTTCTGTGCTCATCATGGATTGTCCATAATGAACATCATGTTCAAGCATAAGGGTGTCCATATGTGCACTTGGCACCAGGACAACCTTGACCGCAGTTCGATGATTGACTTTGTCATCGTTTCATCGGATCTGCGGCTGTATGTCTTGGACACTCGGGTGAAGAGAGGTGCGGAGCTGTCCACTGACCACTACCTGGTGGTGAGTTGGCTCCGGTGGTGGGGGAGGAAGCCGGTCAGGCCTGGCAGGCCCAAACGTGTTGTGAGGGTCTGCTGGGAACGTCTGGCAGAATCCCCTGTGAGGCGGAGCTTTAACTCCCATCTCCAGCAAAACTTCGAACACGTCCCGGGGGAGGTGGGGGACATGGAGTCTGAGTGGACCGTGTTCCGTGCCTCCATTGTCGAGGCGGCCGATCGGAGCTGTGGCCACAAGGTTGTCGGTGCCTGTCGCGGCGGCAACCCTCGAACCCGTTGGTGGACACCTTTGGTGAGGGATGCCGTCAGGCTGAAGAAGGAGTCCTATCGGGCCTTTTTGGCCTGTGGGACTCCGGAAGCAGCTGATGGGTACCGGCGGGCGAAGCGGCATGCGGCTCGGATGGTTGCTGAGGCAAAAACTCGGGCGTGGAAGGAGTTTGGGGAGGCCATGGAGAAAGACTTCCATACGGCTTCGAGGCGATTCTGGTCCACCATCTGGCATCTTGGGGGGGGGGGGGGGGGAGGGGAAGCAGTACGGCATCAACACTGTTTATAGTGGGGATGGTGTGCTGCTGACTTCTACTCGGGACATTGTGGGTCGGTGGGCAGAATACTTCGAAGACCTCCTCAATCCCACCAACATGCCTTCCATTGGGGAAGCTGAGCCTGGGGACTCTGGGTTGGGCTCTCCAATCTCTGGGGACGAGGTCGCCAAGGTGGTTAAAAAGCTCCTCAGTGGCAAGGCTCCGGGGGTGGATGAGATCCGCCCGGAGTTCCTTAAGGCTCTGGATGTTGTAGGGTTGTGTTGGCTGACGCGACTCTGCAATATCGCATGGACATCAGGGCAGTTCCCCTGGATTGGCAGACTGGGGTGGTGGTCCCCCTGTTCAAAAAGGGGGACTGCAGGGTGTGCTCCAATTATAGAGGGGTCACACTCTTAAGCCTCCCTGGCAAGGTCTATTCAGGGGTCCTGGAGAGGAGGGTCCGTCGGATAGTCGAACCTCGGATTCAGGAAGAGCAGTGTGGTTTTCGTCCTGGTCGTGGAACACTGGACCAGCTCTACACCCTCGGCAGGGTCCTGGAGGGTGCATGGGAGTTTGCCTAACCAGTCTATATGTGTTTTGTGGACTTGGAGAAGGCGTTCGACCGTGTCCCTCGGGGAGCCCTGTGAGGGTTTCTCCGGGAGTATGGGGTATCGGGCCCTTTGATACGGGCTGTCAGGTCCCTGTATGACCGGTGTCAGAGTCTGGTCCGCATTGCCGGCAGTAAGTGGGGCTCGTTTCTGGTGAGAGTTGGACTTCGCCAGGGCTGCCCTTTGTCACCGATTCTGTTCATCACTTTCATGGACAGAATTTCTAGACGCAGCCAAGGTGTTGAGGGGATCCAATTTGGTGGCCTTGGGATCTCATCTCTGCTTTTTGCAGACGATCTGGTCCTATGGGCTTCATCAGGTCGTGATCTGGAACTCTCACTGGAGCGGTTCGCAGCAGAGTGTGAAGCGACCGGGATGGGGATCAGTGCCTCCAAATCTGAGGCCATGGTCTTGAGCCGGAAAAGGGTAGAGTGCCTTCTCCGGGTCAGGGGGGGTGTCCTGCCCCAAGTGGAGGAGTTCAAGTATCTCGGGATCTTGTTCACAAATGGGGGAAGAAGGGAGCGGGAGATCGACAGGCAGATTGGCGCAGCGTCAGTCATCAAGCGGGCGCTGTACCGGTCCGTCGTGGTGAAGAGAGAGCTGAGCCAAAAAGCAAAGCTCTCGATTTACCAGTCGATCTACGTTCCCACCCTCATCTATGGTCATGAGCTTTGTGTCATGACCAAAAGAATGAGATCGCGGATACAAGCGGCCGAGATAGGGTGAGAAGCTCAGTCATCCGGGAGGGACTCAGAGTAGAGCCGCTGCTCCTTCACATCGAGAGGAGCCAGTTGAGGTGGCTCAGGCATCTGGTCAGGATGCTTACTGGACGCCTCCCTGGTGAGGTGTTCCGGGCACGTCCCACCGGGAGGAGGCCCCGGGGAAGACCCAGGACACGCTGGAGGGACTATGTCTCTCGGCTGGCCTGGGAACGCCTCGGGATTCCCCCGGAAGAGCTGGAAGAAGTGGCTGGCGAGAGGGAAGTCTGGGCCTCCCTTCTGAAGCTGCTACCCCCGCGACCCGACCTCGGATAAGCGGAAGAAGATGGATGGATGGATGGATGGATGGATGGATGGATGGGTTTTGCTATTGCTACCTTTTTAACAGCGTTTGGCTGTAGGAATTTTCCCTGCAATTGATCTGCCTTTGAGATTTCAATTTGATAGATGAAGGGCATTATGAATAAATATTTTTATTAAAAAATAAAATAAAAAATTATCATACAAGCATTGGATTCTTTGTAGAAATCACTTTTGCAGTCTAGTCTACGGTTTTACATTGTAGATATAAATATTGGCAAAATGTGTAATTTTGGTTGATAAGTACTCTTCATTTTAGGGTTATTAATTGTTGGCAATATTACAGCATTTTTCTATAAATTTTACAATGTCTAAGACTTCCACAATATATATATGTTTTCTACATTTCATAACTGTAAAAATTAAGTGATATTTATGTTTCTTCACTGCCATTTATTTTCTACAGTAATATAAATGCTTTGGATGTTACAGTTTGTAACTGTCGGTGTCTTACAATTTTTTATCGTAAGTTTTACTCTGGGTTTTTTACAGTGCTGCTACCAATCAAAAATTACAGTTCCACATGCCTGTCTCAAAACCAGCATGTAGAGAAAACAGATGAACAACCAAGTTGAGCTATAATAATACAAATCACTGACAGTTTTGATCATCTAAAAGTCTACAACAGGTTTAGAAAACATTTTCAATTTCTTTGGCCAGGCTCATAATACTGCCACATTACTATACTTCAATATGGACATAAATTCTCTCAGGGTTTTGTGTAGGAAACCTTTCCCTTTACGAGGGACATGTACTGTACAGTGCAATACCTTTAAGTAGAAACACACCAGACATGATGTAGTAAAAGATATACTTTATTTTTATTTTTTTGGAGCAATTACATCATTGTCCTGGTCACTTCCTTTACATCTCACAATCACATCACAACATTCAATCACATTCAAATCAGTGTTCACAAAAATAACAAGCATTCAAACAGCAAACTACTGAGGTTTTAAAGTACAAAGCCACAAGATGAACTGGAAAAAAAACACAGCTCCTTATTAAAGCTGCAGATGATCTGGGACCATAGGCTCAAAGTCAGCTCCTCTCCAAGGGATGTAGCATTTATCTGTGGCATTTCACTTTCTGAGCTACAAAAAGAAAATTTTACCCTTGTAGCCTTTGTTCTACTGATTGATACTCAGCACTTGAGAGGTGCAACAGATTGCAATCCCTTCTCTTTTGTGACAAAAAAATTACTAAATCTGAAGGTCCACTTCTGGGACTGACCATGGCATATCAAAGGTTTATTCAACAGGAGCAGATTCACAGTCTTGTACAGACAATGAACCCTTAGTCAGGTGTTTTGCTCTCTCATGGTAAAGGTTCATCTTTGGAAGAGCAAAGCGGACAACAAGTCATAAATCTGAATCCTAGTTTAATTCAGGCAACCTGATTGTTTATGTCAGCTGGTATTTAATCTAAATGATTCCCTTATGCTAAAGTCCATCCAGAATAGATGAGTAAATTGTAGACCAAAAACCTAAATCATATCCTGATGACATAAGTGGAACTTATAGAGAAAAAGGAAATAAAAGCCTATTTCATGGGTCATAAAGAACAGCAGCTAGATGAACGAACGTCTTATTTGAGTTGACTGTTTACACGAAGGGTGCCCAAGTGATTTGAGACCAAGAGTTACTTTTTCTCTCATCAGGAGGCTGAGAACTACCACATGTAAAAATTGTAAATGAAACTCTATTGACTTATTTATAGGCAAAAGTTATCTCTTATTGGAGTGTATGAGTGATGGTTTTCTTGATCTGTCCTTTACAAAAAATCAGCATAAATAAAGCAAACCGCTGCTGTGTAAGCCTCACCCTTTAAGAGTCGGACAACAAGGCTGTGATGGTCATGGCCCTGAGCTCTGGCGGGCATCCTTTTGTATCAATTTTGAAAATAATTTCTTCAGTTGCATCAATTCATAGCTACACATAAAAATATATATTTTTTGCTATATTAACATTTTTGCTCATTACCTGAGAAACTTTATTCCTACATCCAGTTCTCCATCAGGATGTGTCTGTGAAAAAAATAAATTCAGGTTGATTGCAGTCTACGTATTGGGCACCCCTGGTTTACACACTCAAACACAACCCTTGTGATTGATTCATGACTTAAGGATAAAATAAAGCTTGGGTAAGCACTGCATTCCTCTGACTTGGTGGTGTGGAGTTTTGCCACCAGTGAGAAGAGAGACAAACTATGCATTCAGTGGTAAGTTTCAGCTACAGCCTGAAAGAATTCTCTGAGAGTTCAATAGAATGCAACTCTCATTCTATTGTACAAAGGTGAACTTGTATAGTGCTTTATCAATTTCAGAAGATCCTATTACGCTTTTACACTACATTCAGTCATTCACCCATTTACACACTAGTTACTGGATAGTAGCCACTAGCCACAGCTGCCCTGGGCCACACTGTGACAGAGGCGAGGCTACAAAACACTAGCCAGGCCCTGTGACCGCCACCAGCAGGCAAGGTGGGTGACATCTTACCCGACAACACAACAGAGGTGGACGGAGCGAGAACCCAACAATTGAGGGACGATCTCCGACCACCATGTGTCCATCACTGACATCAACACCATTCTCTTGCACACAAACCTTTGTTTCAGAATGTCCTTTTGATTTCTAAGAAGCTCTCAGGCACGTTCTCTACAGGTCAGAACCTTTTCTGATTCTTTTCACTTTCTTGAACTAATAAATATGGGAATGATGCCTGAAAGCAGAGGACTGAATTACAATTGGTGAATATACTTATTTAGAAAATAACTCTGCATCTAAGTAGGCGACACTAATAAATTAAATCACAATAAACAAAGCTTGTGAAGTCACAGAACTTCTAGTGGTCTTCTGTGTTATTCTCCATTTCACTCTGCTGCACACAGATGTACCAGTAAGCCTTCTCTCCTGCTCTGTCTGTGAACAGGTTGGACTGATGAAATGACCTGGCAAATGTCCTCTCCCAGAGCGAGCTGCTGACCTCTATTCAGGACAATTTTCACGTCTGCCACATTATGCTCCACCTGTCAGTCTCTTCTCCAGCCGGTCCAGCTTTGCCAGATTTTCCTTGAGAAGTTTGGAGCCAGGATTCAGATGCAGGGCCCACTCATAGTACATCCTGGCAGTTGCATAGTTTCCCTGTGTCCAGACATGTTAACACATGTACTATATTCAAATAAAGATGCAAGATAGTACAATTACTGTAAACTAAAGAAATATTAAGTCTTGCGCTTGTATTGAAGGAAGGAGCACACAGATCTGCTCTACTTAATCATAATCTGGGCATTTGTCGCCTCCAAATCACTGAATAGTAATAAACAGATCTAAATATGATAATCATTAGTCTTTAATTCTGGTTTAATTCAAATAATCCAGTTATTTTAAAAGAACTGATTCAAGTTCTGCATGTTGCAACATATGAATGATCTCCGCATGCCGTTCAGTGATCACCCTTGCTATTTCTACTATTTCTGAGCCTTGGGTTAAATTTTTCAACGTCTGACAACTTTAGAGTATTTCTATGCTATAATATTGTACAGTCCATTGGAGTAAGACCCACTTTGGGTTCTCGAGGGCCCAAAGTGGGCCTTACTCCAATGGACCTCGAGGGTCGGCATCCTGCACGTTTTAGTTCTCTCCCTGGTGGGAGTAACAACTATTTCAGCATGTCAGTGTTCTTCTTAGGCCTCTAATGAGACATCATTGGATCCAGGTGCGTTAAACCAGGGAGAGAACTAAAACACACAGGATGCCGGCCCTCGAGGACTCAGTTTGGGCCCTCGAGGGCCCAAAGCAGGGGTCTCAAACTCCAGTCCTCGAGGGCCGCAGTCCTGCAACTTTTAGATGTGCCTCTGCTGCACCACACCTGAATAGAATAATTAGTTCATTAAGGCTCTGGAGAACTGATCTACACAAGGAGGAGGTAATTAAGCCATTTCATTCCAGTGTTTTGTACTTGTGGCACATCTAAAAGCTGTAGGACTGCGGCCCTCGAGGACTGGAGTTTGAGACCCCTGGCCCAAAGGCACTTAATATGTTATTGTTTTCATCCAGAAATTTTGTGCAGGTGCACAACACTGGAGAGCAAAAAGGCTATTCTTTTACATGCCATCCATAGCTAGAGTGCAGCCATGCATGGCATGTGAACGTAATTAAATTTTTTATATACATTATCACCTTGATGTGCTGAATCCCTCCCATGTTCATCCAGGCCTGAGACTGGTCAGGCTTCAGATCAACAGCCAACTTGTAATTCTAGTAGGAGAGAAAACAGACAATGAAGAGACTGAATGAATCAATAAACAAATCAGAAAGCTCCAACAACATTTGGCATCAGGCTGGATAGAGTCAAACAGTCCAATATAACAGCAATCTAAGTTTAAGGTGAAGAATAATTGATGTTATTGACATTTTGAAAAAATGCGGCACCTTATTGGCAATAAAACAAACAGAAAGAATGTAACTGTGGCCTCCCGTTTTATCAAGAAAATTCTTGTGATCTTATATGCTGTTGCACAATGGCTAATCTGCGTTCCATGTCAGCGGCATATATAGGGACACAGTTTTAAGTAAATAACACTCCAGTATCAACTTCATATTTGATGTTGTAACAAACACAACCATATTTCAATGAAAACTCTATTTTTTTCTGTCATTTTCACTAAGGTTCTTATCACTCACTGTGAACGTTAGCATCCTGGCTGCTATCATCTCGTAAGATGCTGTTTCCGGTGTGATGAACCTGAGTCCTGACCAGTAGATATTCTGTTTTGTGCAGATGAACTGTGTTTCATCTCATCCTGTCTTCTGGCCATTATTTACACAACACAGAACTGAATTATTACTTGAACCGAGCTGAGATAGTACCCGAGTACGGTACATTTAGCAAGGTTGCACAAGAAGTCCGGTCCTTTTGTGCATCTGTCACAGGATGAATCAACAGAGGAAACATGTTTGACAATTTCAATTTAGATAAGTGCAATCTGTGTAATACCTTGAATTGAGAGATACCATGCCTAATACAAATAGAAGTAGAATTAACATATTTTTGGACTTTGGGCCACTGGCTATCTGTAATAATCACTCATAGATCTTCCTGACCATCCTTTTCAGGTGGTCTAATGTAGGCACTGAGTCTTCAATTATGGATCCTTGTTATTAAACCCTTTCTTACTGGATCAAGCAGAAGGATTGTCTCCACAGAAGAGGATGGGGTTTGACTAGGAAGGGTTGGAAATCTGTTCTTGAGTCTGTAAGTATTTTTTTTTTAAATCTTTACTTTCCATATTAAATTTGCTATGTAATTGTTAAAATGTAAATGTAAAAGCCTTTTCAAAAAATACATATGTTGTACATTGAATCCCTTTATGTTTCCACTGATTAAGAAATACATTTAGGGCTGATAGAGGGAATGTGTGGTTATTTATCAATGGACTAAGAACTGATGTGACTGTCCATCCATAATGTTTTCTTATTTGTGACAAGATTTTAACTGAATGAGAAACTACTGAATTCTTAATCTTTTGATTATAAATAGAAAGAGCAGAATCTAATAACGGATTTGAAAGAGCGGACATCCAGAACAACATTGAACAAACACAAGGTACAGTACTCCTATTGACCAGGTGATCTTTGCAAGAATAATTTTTTGGATTTTCTTGTAAATTAAATATGTTATGATAGTCTAGCTATATTAAAAAATGCCTTAGTTATTCAGATCGGGATACATCAATTTTTGATTGGAATGACAGAACTTTATGCAGAATATTCAATTAACAGTTCTTGTGTACATGAATTCAAGTTATGTCTGTAGAAACAGTTTTTTCCAATGTAGAGTTACTGATGGACTAATGGCATGTAGTCTCTTTCTGTAATTTACTTCTTAAGTCTAGTTTATTTTTTCCAGAGCTTCTTTTTTTCGGCTTTTCTGTGGGATTACAGTGAACCCTCGTTTTTCGCAGGGGTTGTGTTCCGAAAAGAACCAGTAATAGGCGAAATCCGTGAAGTTACCTTTATTTTTTTTTACAATTTTTATACAGCATAATTAAATACTCTACATTGAAACCAAAGAACAAAACCTGTTTTCAGGCCTAAGCATTTTTTTAACAAATAGAATGCTTTCTTACATATAACTGCAGTAAAATAATCATTTTAATCATCAATACGAAGTACAGTAGGACAAATTGTAACTCGCGTATTTCACTGTTCCTCTGACTGACGCTGCGGCCTGACTCCGCTCTCTAGTGGCTTTTTCTTCTGAAGCCTGTGGTGCAGGTGTGTTTTTTTTGAGAGAAGAACATAGTTATTGGTAGCTGTTGTCACTCTTTTTTCTTCTGGGCAGAAATATTTGCCAAAATCTACCAAACTGTATATTTAAAAACCTTAACGTTATTGGCACACAGGTAGAGAAGAAGCGCGGAGACTGTTTAGCCAATCAGGATGCAGAACACAAAGCACTGTGAAAAAAAAAAACTGCACAAAAAACTCCATGAACCAGGGAGGCCGTGAAGGTGAACCGCGTTATAGCGGATTATCACTGTATTTGTCTTCTATCATATGGCTTTAGTGCCTCCCACAAGGTGGTTCTTGTAGTATATGGAGTGTCATTGATTGACAATGTATATTTATGTGATTTTTAATCTCTTCCATTTATGTTTGACAGAATTCTATAATAAAACCTCCACTTTTTTATGTTTTGTTATATTCTAAAGCTAGATGTAGCATTAACAGACTGTGATCTGACAGCGTTAGTGCTTCATAGTTGCAATATTTCACCAGCTGTAAAAGTTTTCTGTCTAATAAAAAAACCATCAATCCTCCAATATGCTTGGTGAACTGGAAATAAGAGTATTGCTGTGTGTAACAGAACAGCGATCTCCATGGAGCTAATATTTTGTAGCTGTCCATACATTTCTGAACTTTTTTTTTTTGCCATTTTAGAACGAGTTGGTGGTCTATGTAACAATTTATTAAGTACACAGTGCAGAACAAAATTAAAATCTCCACCAATTATCAGTTGATGAGAGTCTATATCAGGTATTTTTGATAGCAATAAAACTATAAATTGTTCATTGTTCACGTTGGGACCGTATACATTCACAAATGTGATCAGATGATCATAAAATTTACCAGTATGACATACGTATCTGCCTTAGGAGTTCAGTATTACTTTTGAAACGATAAACAGTAGTATTTTTTTTTCCAATTTTCAATGTTTATTAAATCCTTCAACAATTAAACATACAGTGAAACCGATGTTGACAATATCAGTGCTGTAAAGCAGTGGTCCGCAACCTTTTTATTACCACGGACCGGTCAAGACTTGGCAATTTTACGACAATCTTACAACGTCCTGCAGTGATTGGTGTGTTACTTGGTGGTGGCCATTGTCTTGGCCCGATTATTGCAGCCTGTGGAGTTTTTCCCAACTGGGGGCGAGAACGCAGTCTGTTGAATGTGACAGGAAGCCAATCAGAAAGCGCGGTGACGTAAGAACGGAGGGGAATCCCAAACAGCTGACATGGCAACTGAGAGTCCGGTGGACATCGGAGGTGATATGTGGAAATGTTTATTACTATATGTAAAGGTCATTTTTATATATGTTTATGTGCTTATGTTTATTCAGTTAAAACTGTTAACTACAAAAAAAATTAAAATAACTCACCTCCAAATCATAGTGCAGCAAATAGAGCGGCTGCTCCCGCCATCTCTTATCAAACGCCTTTTCTTTTTGTTTCGTCTTTTATCACTTAAAATTAGTCCACAAACTGTCACTACTGCTTCTACATCGTCATCCGTGTTTGATTATTCTAAATTCACGTATAGTATGTTGGGGTTTTACTGGATTTTCTTCTGGAATCGGTTCTGTGGTGTGTTGCTCCTGCCGTGTGGCTGGACACACGAACCGATCGAACCTGTTGGACTTTTACCGGCTCGTGTCATGTGTGGTCACAGAGGTTTGGAAAATCGGCCGACAATCCTTAAATCGTGCCGTGTGAACCAGACTTAAGAGTCACAGGCTCTGCCCTCACGCTCCCTGAGTCTGGTTGCTATAGTAACGTTTACATATCCCTTCAAAATAAGATACAGATGCACCACAAAAACGAACATTTTACTTTTATGAAAATTTTAACTCACGATAAAGACTAATGGGAACCCTGAGCTTGTTTCTCTGCAGCCAGAAGGTCAGAAGTGATGAGAGACAATGACACCCGAAGTGTTGCTTATGCACAGGGTGCTTGGTCTCTACGTGGCGAAGCAGTTTGAAGGCTTCAATGCTTCATTAACGAGCCGGTCACCATATCATATCGTATCATATCATATCATATCATGCAGAGCTTGGAATGTGGGAATCACCTACCGGGATAAATCCATTCTCCTGTCTCTTCTCTGGGCCTTTTTCCTTCACAAAGAAACTTTCCAAAGACATCTGATCTGTTTCTTACTCATTTTGCTGCTTGTGGGCTCAATGTTGGCGTGCAAGACATAACCAAGAGAATCCAGTTAAAGGATTTTCAAAATAAAAGATCCTCCAGACTCAAATAATACATAAAACGGAAATATTTAATTATTTCTTGCACAGCCCGGTACCAATTGGTCCACGGCCCGGGGGTTGAGGACCACTGCTGTAAAGTATACAACATTAAGTAGTCATATAGAGAAGGATTTTGAGTTTTTAACATTTTGTCCCCTGAACCCCTCCCGATCCTCCTGTAACCCCCTCAGCAAGCAGAAGGAGTTAAAGCAAAAGAAAATATAGTAAAATAAAAATAAAATGTAAATAAAAAGTTCACACACACTGTATCTTTTATTCTGGACCAAAAGTGTTTGAGCCTTTCCTCTCTGGTTTTAAGAACGTTTCCCGTACTCTGATACGCCTCAATCTGACCGTTTATCTTGTGGATGAGTCGTTCGTAAGAGGCGGTCTTTGAAGTGCCGCATACCATTCTGTATAGGTAGGGATATTTTGACCTTTCCAGTGTCTTAATATAACTCGCCTTGCCGTGGTGAGGGCAATTTTTAACCATTGTGCTTTTTTTGTTCCTATTTTGACCTTATAATCTAAGAAGTTAAGAAGTCCCAATGTAGGTGTCAAGAGTAAGTTGGAGTTAAGGTGCTGTTCATTTTTCCCATAACCTCCTGCCAATAAGAAATTAGATTCAGACACATAAGGAACATATGAAGCATGTCTCACAGACTTTGTTTACATGCCAGCAAATATCAGAGTTACTTATTCTAGCTCTAAATAATTTAATTGGTGTCCAATATAATCGATTCAGAATTTTGAACTGTATCATTTTGGAGCGCGCATCTCTCATGGGTTTTAACATTTGTTTTACTATTGCACTCCACTGTTCCTCTGTGAACTTTTTGTTTAGTTCTGATTCCCATACCTTTTTAAGTCCTGTATTAATGTTGCAAGTGTTCTCAATCAGGTAGTTATAAATATGACTTACTGGTCTTGGGGAGTCTTTTAATTTATTAAACATGGTATATATTGGTGATTCCGTGGGTATGCTTACCTCAGGTTTCTTTAATTTTGTGAGACAGTCCCTAATTTGTAGGAACTTCCAGAAATCTTTAGATTGTATAATTCTTGAAATTGTTTAAATGACAGTAAGGTACCATTTTGTAAGAAGCAGTTTATACTGTCAATCCCTTTTATATGCCAATTCCTCCAAAAGATCATTTTCCCCTCTATTTTTATTTTTGGGTTATTCCACACAGAGGCTGTTCCTTGAGTGAAGGGACAGGTGTTTGCTTTTTTATGTAAATGCTGCCAAACGTTTTTAATGTGAGTCGTAATTGGATTGGATTTAACTCCATCATTTGGATGTTGGGATAGATAATCAAAAGCTTTAAATTGAGCATTTACTTCACCTTCCAAGTTCACCCAGATCAGACTATTGTGGTTGTTTAACATAAGTGATGTTATTTGTGCGTTTATAAAAGCTTCCTGATAAAGTTTCATATCGGGTAGTCGTAATCCTCCGTATTCTATTTTAGTTTGGAGTTTTAAGACAGACATTTTAGGCTTTTTCCCCTCCCAAATAAAGTTGTTTATCATTTTGTCCAAGGTCTCAAATATAGGGTGTGGGATTTTGAGAGGTAATAAATTGAATAGGTAATTTAATTTCGGTGTAATAATCATTTTAATGGCCTGGACTCTACCCCACAGTGATATCTGTAGCTCAGGGGTGGGCAATCCTGGTCCTCGAGGGCCGGTGTCCTGCAACTCTTAGATGTCTCCCTGGTCCAACATATCTGAGTCAAATAGCTGAATCACCTCCTAAATGCAGTCAAGTTCTCCAGAGTTCTGCTAATGACCTCATTATTTGACTCAGCTGTGTTGAAGAAGAGATACATCTAAAAGTTGCAGGAGACCGGCCCTACAGGCCTGGAGTTGCCCACCCCTGCTGTAGCTTGTCCCACCCCTTTAAAAGCAAACTTATCTTATTTATCACAGGTTCAAAGTTGTCCAGAATAATGTCTTCCAGGCCTGGGTTCAGCAGTATGCCTAAGTATTTAAGGTTTTAGGTACCCACTGAAATTTCCACTTATGTATATGGCTTTTATAACAAAACTTTGACAGGGGCATTTAGACCAGTAAATCTTGTATCTGGATAATTCAGAAAAATTGTTGATCAAATCGAGTAGAGGAGGTAATGATTCCTCAGGATTCGACAGTAGAAGCAGTACATCATCTGCAAATATCTACATTTTGTTGTCTAGTCCACCCATTGTTATACCTTTTATTATTTTGTTTTGTCTGATGGCTTGGTCTAAGGGTTTGAGCGCAATAATAAAGAGCAGGGGTGATAATGGGTCTCCCTGTTTAGTCCCGCGTTCGATTAAGAATTGAGTTGATCTTGATCCATTGGTTGTTACAGTCGCTTTTGAGTCCGTGTATATCATTTTGATTATTTCTAGGACAGAGTGTCGAAACCCAAATGTTTCAAGTGTATAGTATAGATAACTCCAGCTGACCCTGTCGAACGCTTTTTCCACGTCGGGTGACAAGGCCGCTACAGGAAAATTTAAATGTTGGGCCTTCCAAATCAGATGTAGTAATCGTCTTAGACTATCAGAGGGGGTTCTGCCCTTGACGAAGCCTGTTTGGTCCGGGTGTATAATTGATGTTATGACCTTATTAATCTGCAATCATAATATTTTTGTGAATAATTTTGCTTCACAGCACAATAAGCTTATTGGCCTGTAGCTTAAATATTCCAAAAGGTCTTTCCTTTTTTTCAGAATGACAGTAATTAACAATTCCTTCATTGATGTGGGGAGCCGATGCGATTCAATAGATGAATTAAAGGTTTTTAATATTTCTGTACCCAGTTCAGATGTAAATTTATAAAACTTGTTAGGAATACTGTCCAGGCCCGGGGTTTTCCCATTGGGTGAGACTTTAATGGTTTTAACGAGCTCTTCCATAGTTATAGGTCTTTCTAGTTGTGTGGAACTCTCTTTGGACAATTTCTGAAGGGTTAACTTTCCAAAAAACTCTTCTGCTGTATTTAGATCAATAACTCTACAGCGAAGAAAAAGATTCTGACTTTCTTAGTCAACATTTTTGAAAATGAGCCTCTAGTAAAGTGGGAAAAGGATTTAATGTTGTAAAATAATCCACTAAACCAGGCATGTCCAAAGTCCGGCCCGGGGGCCAATCACGGCCCGCGGTCAGATTTCATACGGCCCGCAGCTTCGGTCTTATAATGTATTATTTATGGCCCGCCTGCACTGTGAAACAGAATAAATAAATCATAAAACTTGAAACTGTAATTCCTCCTTTCACCAAATGGTGGCAGCACCACTTTAATACTATCAGTCTCTGCCTCCGTGCAGCGAACCCCTCTCCACTCATTTCTGCCATGGCCACTGCAAAGAAAACGAGGAAAGTTTACAGTGAGGGCCGCCGCTTTCAAGAGAGATGGGAATTACAATACTTCTTTTCTGAAAATCAAGGCAATTGTGCTTGTCTAATTTGTAATGAGACGGTTGCCTTGTTTAAGGATTTTGACGTAAAGAGACACTACCAGACTAAACATGCTAACACATACAACAAGCTAAGAGTCACCGTGCTGAAAAACTGAAGCAGCTCCAAGCTGCCCTGGCATCACAACAGCGATTTCTTTGGGCCTGGGTCAAAAGAAAATACCACCAAAGCAAGCTACGATGTTAATGTTAATAGCTAAACATGGCAAACCTTCTACTGAAGATACATTTATCAAAACTGTGTTATGAAAATGGTGGAGAACATTTGCCCTGAGAAGAAGCAAGAATTTGCGAATGTTTGCCTGGCAGTAACAGTGTGGCACTGAGAGTTGAGGACATAAAACTGAGTGTTTTGAACGATAACGTCTGTCACTATCAGCAGTGAAAAGCCAAAAGAACATTTATGCACCTGGATTTATGGCACTTATTTTTATTAAACTCTTGAGTAAGATTTGGTTATGAACCTGTAGATGTGATACAAACTATTACTTTCTGAAAGATATTGTAAATGACAAGAGCAAAATTCACTTGTTTTAAAATTTAATAATAACAGACAATTTTGCATTACTTATAACTCCTGTTTAAAATGTTCTTGAGGCAAAGATATTTTTAAACTCCTGTAAATTTAAGGTATTTTATACAGTTTGTTCAATGTTATCTGACTCTCCAGATATGAAAGAAAAGCAGAATTTCTGCTTTTAGAGTTGCCTGAGTGGCTTATATTTGGTTATTTTGTCATTTGAAAAATAAAGATAATTGTGACAATGAAAATTGTTTTTGTGTATTTGCATGAAACTTTTGTAGTTAAAAAATGTCCGAACAAACTATTGGCCCCCGGGCATCTTGACTTTATCAAATCTGGCCCTCTTTGCAAAAAGTTTGGACACCCCTGCACTAAACAGTAACTTCAACAGACTGCATACACTTTGGCACATGCACACTTTCATATTTTGTAATAAAAATCTAAAGTTTTAGCTGCCAAACTCTGGTAGAGTTGACACAGTTACACTTGAACATTTAAAAGAGTAAGTAGATCTTTAAGTCAAATGGCAACAATGAACCAAACAAAACTGTTCAGTAAAACACCAATCCTGTGAGCAAATTATTACTTAACGCAAAAAATGGGAGTGATAAGGTAACAGGGTGATAAGTCACATGATTTAATTTAATGGCATGAACATAGAAAGTAACATGAAATGCATTTAGTCAAATGTGACAACACAGATGTGCAAAATAATTAAGAAAGAAATACTGGGTGACCTATACCTATTGCCTTTACAAACACAAGGAATACAGAAGTCAAATAATATTAAATGGAAAAAATAAATATCTACACATAAAGTAATCGCTATCTTTTCTCTATGCTAAATATAATACAGGCTACAAATATTTTGAATGTGAATGATGGTAATTTTGAAAACTCTGTCCTGATATCTGCCTGGTTTCTCTCTGCAATAGTCTTTTTATCATGCATCACTGATATGGCTTCTGGGTGGATAAACCTAAACACGTGCGCCTTCAAAATGATCTTGCCTCCGGATTATTCCCTCTGGTCTAATGTGTCCTTTCTGACTTTGCTCTTTCTATTGTGCAATAAAGATTAATTTTAAAAAGTGGAAAGTGAGCACAACTTCTGTACAGAAATTAAAAAGGATTGGGTTTATTTCTGGCATCAACTAACTAGCAAGTTATATAACACAGGAATTAAAATTAGTATTCTTTTTGACTACCTTAACATGACATACTGGCATGGATTAAATAGTTTTCATTTAGCTAGCATTATCTGCATGGAACAACATTACTCAACTTGCACAGTTTGTTTGGAAAGGACTATACAAAGTTTTTTTCACCTTTTATTGGCTCTGGTTGGTTTGATGAACATGATTCTGACACACTGTGCAGCATTGTTCAGTAACACGTCTCCCCTCAGTGATTCACAATTAGCATGTATTACACACGCATACTTATATTTAAATATACCTCAGAAAAACATGTTGCCACATATTTCCAATAGATTAAGCAGTTGCAACAGCTGAAAAAAAATATGGTGGACAGAAGCCACAGCTATGGGAAGGTTCTGAGACATGTCCCATGTGTACCCCTGTCCATTACACCCATACTGCTGTTGCTATCCATCAGGTGATGGAGTGTCTAACTTCGACACTGTGAGCTGCAGCAAATGTGGTGTCTGCAAGGAGAGGGGAGGAAGAGAAGCACCTTTTTTTAAATTTTAATAATTTTGGCAATGATACAAAATCAGAACAGAAGTGCTTGTGGTGAGAGTACTGGCTCTCTTACTGTGTTCTGAAATGCAAAAACTTAAATTTGATTTATACCCCATTTATGGGGGGACACCAAAATTGACACCAAAACAGCAGGGAAACATGGGGAAAAAACATGGGAAAGACAAATTTGAAAAAAAACCCCAGAGGGAATAGACATTACCTCAAAGGCTTCATCCAGCTGGTTCATCTCTCTCAGCTGGTTTCCTTTAGAGAAATGCAATTCTGCCCTCACTGTCAGATCACTGGGATTCTGCTGCAGGGCCAAGTCCAGAGCCAATAGAGCCTGACACACATACACGCACACACATACACACACACACAAAACAATGAATAAGGTTACATTTCTGCTACATTTACCAGAAAGTTTGTCAAAGGAGCGAGAAACAAAAAGAAGCGATAAAAGTCAGATCTGTCATTGCAAGGCTAAAAAGACAAAGAAACTTAATAAGCACAAGCACAGACTCCATCTTCTTTATTAGTTCTGCTGAACTGTTCAAAGCACGTTACAGCAAACTGGTTGACCATTTTCATGCATGTCTAGGACTATGTATGTCCATCATAGTTCCAGCAGAAACATAAATCAAATTTTATCATGATGAGCAGCAAAAATGCCTTTTAAAATGATCACTGGTGATTTTTATGAAATAGAATGCGTGAAAGCAGAGGAACAGGATGAGTGGCAACTGCTCTATAACAGTTGGTTGCTGATATGATATAACTTGACTGTTTCCATGGAAACTGCAGGAACAGAACCCAATTACTGTTGAGAGTTGATTGTTTGTGACAGAAATCACAAACGCTGTGAAACAACTGAACCACTGTACTTGACATGCAGTCAAGTCAAAGTTTATTTACATAGCACATTTACAACAACCTCAGCTGACCAAGGTGCTCTGCAACAATCACAAAATCACTGAAAATAAAATTAAGTGACTTCTGGTTATGGTGGCCAGGTAGGAAGACGTGCTGAACCTCGCTCTGCTGTTGCTGTTGGGATAAGGACAAAATGAAATTGCTGTTCATGTAAAAATTATGGGGAAAAAGGGATAATTTAATGTATAATGCATAACTTGACTAAAACACATAAAGATAAAAGGTTTGGTCTGAAAGGGAAAAGGTTTGGGCTGAACAAGGCATCCAAACTTAGGGAAAGGTTTTCATTGTTTTTGTTAGTAAGCTAACGAAAATATGGCTCTGCAAGAAGGAAAAAACGAGTCAGAAAATAATAAGTCTAATCAAGTTCTGGCCACCCTGGAGTCCTTAAGTTACAAGTTTTCCTCGAAACTTGATCTTGTAGTGATGGTGACACTACAAGATGTGAAACAGGAGATGAAAGGCTATAATGAACCTATGTCACGAACAGAGGGCCGTATTGCTACCGCAGAAGACGAGGTGGCTAACCTATAAGCTAAAAACAAATAGATGGAAGACAAACTCAGACTTGGAAACAAGGTCTCACTTGAGTAACTTAAGGCTTGTGAATTTGCCAGAAGGCGCCGAGGGACCAGACTTATGTGCTTTTTTGGAGAAGTGGATACCCAAAGTATTGAGGAGTGAAATGCTGCAGCCCTCCATGAGTTTAGAAAGAGCTCAAAGAATTGATTCGAGAGTGGACAGCGCCTCCCACCCAAGGACCCTAATAATGAAGTTCCTCAACTACAGAGAAAAGCATACTGTCATTTGAGCTGCACAAGATAAAAAAAAAAGACATCTACTACAGGGAGCAACCAGTCCGCTTCATCCCTGACCTGGCCACGGGAGTGCACCAGCTGAGGAAAAGGTTCGATCCGATCCGGAAGGAGCTGCAATAAACTGGGCATTCGTAATGAAGTAACTCACCCTACAATGCTACTAGTGACTTATGAAAGCAAAACACTAACATTAAAAACACCTTGGGAAGCAAGTGAGTTTGTCAAGGAAATCCAAGAGAGCATGGCACACACAGAGCGCTAAGTAAAGCATGATGCCTCAGATTGGGTAAGGTCCGTAAATAAACAAAATCCTTATTCAACACTTTCCAGTTTGCTGTGCATTTGATTCAGTTTGTTATATATTTGTTCCTAAACAAAAATATGTAACAATAACCACTTAAGTGTGAAGTTGCCCTTTCAATTGTTATTCAGTATTAGTGGGCTGGAGTTAAAAAATGTTTAGTAGTAACCAGGGTGATTCTAGGATCTGACCTTTAGGGGTGCTTAGCCCCCAGCAGGGCTAAGACCCATGAGGAGATATTCGTTGGTGCGGTTTTCTAAATCTAACTGATTATATACATACATTCACAAACAAAATTAAGAGACATGTCAGTAATTCACAGAACAAAAGAACAATGTTCATTTTACTCAAACATATACTTATAAAGAGTAAAATCAGAGAAACTTAAAATTTTTTCCAGAGCTGTATAAACTCAGTTTGAAACAGAATCTCTAGACCACATTATACCTGCCAACATCTGCTAACATTAATGAGACACAAGCAGCTGTGGAGTGACTCAGTCCTAGTGTGGTCTGCTCTCCCAGAAATGAAAATAAAATCTACCTAAAACTATGCATTTAAAGTCATTTGAAGAACATTTTACTTTTTATAGGGTTAATAAACCTAACACCAGTTTATTATCAAGGTAGAAGTTCAGGTTAATGACTAGTGAAAATGAGTCATTAATCTGAACTTTATTTCAAAATCATATTTAGAAATTGTATTACCCTTATTTTTATCTGAACGTTATATGTCCATCTATGGAAAAGTAGACATTATGAGTCAAGGTTTTAATATTTTAGTTCACAGTTTATGAAGTGAGACAATCATAGTTTCAATACCAAACACCTTTCTGTTCCCACAGAAACAGCCCAACCCAAACATTCTGGGCTGTTCTTTATCTATCCATTTATCCATCCATCTTCTTCCGCTTACCCGGGGTTGGGTCGCGGGGGTAGCAGCTTCAGAAGGGAGGCCCAGACTTCCCTCTCCCCGGCCACTTCTTCCTGCTCTTCCGGGGGAATCCCAAGGCGTTCCCAGGCCAGCCGAGAGACATAGTCCCTCCAGTGTGTCCTGGGTCTTCCCCGGGGCCTCCTCCCGGTGGGACGTGCCCGGAACACCTCACCAGGGAGGCGTCCAGGAGGCATCCTGACCAGATGCCCGAGCCACCTCAACTGGCTCCTCGCGATGTGAAGGAGCAGTGGCTCTACTCTGAGTCCCTCCCGGATGACTGAGCTTCTCACCCTATCTCTAAGGGAGAGCCCAGCCACCCTACGGAGAAAACCCATTTCGGCCGCTTGTATCTGCGATCTCGTTCTTTCAGTCATGACCCAAAGCTCATGACCATAGATGAGGGTGGGAACGTAGATTGACCGGTAAATCGAGAGCTTTGCTTTTTGGCTCAGCTCTCTCTTCACCACGACGGACCGGTACAGCGCCCGCTTGACGGCAGACGCTGCGCCAATCTGCCTGTCGATCTCCCGCTCCCTTCTTCCCCCATTCGTGAACAAGATCCCGAGATACTTGAACTCCTCCACTTGGGGCAGGACACCCCCCCCTGACCCGGAGAAGGCACTCTACCCTTTTCCGGCTCAAGACCATGGCCTTGGATTTGGAAGCACTGATCCTCATCCCGGCCGCTTCACACTCGGCTGCGAACCGCTCCAGTGAGAGTTGCAGATCACGACCTGATGAAGACAGAAGGACCACATCATCTGCAAAAAGCAGAGATGAGATCCTAAGGCCACCAAATCGGATCCCTTCAACACCTTGGCTGCAACTCTGCAATATTGCATGGACATCAGGGGCAGTTCCCCTGGATTGGCAGACTGGGGTGGTGGTCCCCCTGTTCAAAAAGGGGGACCGGAGGGTGTGCTCCAATTATAGAGGGGTCACACTCTTAAGCCTCCCTGGCAAGGTCTACTCAGGGGTCCTGGAGAGGAGGGTCTGTCGGATAGTCGAACCTCGGATTCAGGAAGACCTGTTCTTTAGTTTTATCTTATTTAAGTGACTCCAGAGAGGTTTAGGGAATTAATTACAAAACACAACAGTCACTAATAAAACTTCAAAAAAGACCAATAAGAGTAATTAACAAGGTTAAGGACCAGGATCAGACTAACTCATTATTTATCCAAATATTTTGCACATATACACAATTTTGTTCTGAACTACAAAATACTCTTCAAATAAATAAAGCCAATACTGTACACAATTTCATTCATAAATATAAATATAATTATAAATTAAGTACAGCATTGCCACTGAAAATTGCAAAAAATCATTAAGCATAATATTTTGCATTGCAAATTGTCATCTGAATAAAGGTGCTGATGATACAAGTCTGACCCTTTATAGCTGGTTAAAAAAAATCTATATGATGGTCTTTACTGTTTTCTTTAGAGCCTGGTTCTAGGCCAAATTTACCACAGGGGCCCGTGCAGACAGTGTTTTTATGGAGACACTTAAAAAAGAATTAAACAAACACAGAGCAATATTTTATCATTTAATAATGTGAACAAAGAGCCACTTGTGTCTCCAGAGATTCAGGTTGCAGATCCTGATTTAGTAGATGGAAAGTGTGATCCTATCTCCATACAGCAGCTAAAAGGGCAGTACCATCATTTTTAATTCATTAAATTAATTTTTATACAAAATAATTTTAATGTATTTTTAATAATACCTTAAAAAGAAAATTGTGAAGAAAAAATATCTACCACTGAATATTTAAAAAAGACATTTATTTAGTATAATTTCATTAGAACCCCTCTTAGCCCCCATCTAGAACCGGCCCTGGCCTGCAGGTCTGGTGTATTTTTGCTTAGCATGTTTTTTCTTCATTGATAGGTGGTGAGATTATCCAAACTGGTAAACCACATTAATAAAATATTTGTGAAATAATACATTAAATGACCACAGGACAATTATTGATAATATATCAACATTTTTGAATAAAACACACAGAAAGTAATGTAATGTAGGAAATATTTATGTATTTACTGTTAATCTATTATAGTATGATTTGTTTTTTAAATGGCCACTTGTTTTGGCTAATGCCATTATTTATTAAATATCATCCAAACTCAACATTCTAAGCAAAGAATCAAACCACAATAGTCAGCTAAAATCACAATAAGAAACTGAATCAATCATAACTAAATGTTCTGTACCATATCAGCCTCAGGAGATGATTGAGGATGAAGAGACGATTTCTGGTTCTTAAGGTTCTAACGGGTCTGCAGTTCCTCTCCTGATCCATTCTCTCTATCATACAGCAGCACACTGCGCCACAATGGACACATTTGTTTTGTCGACAGATGTACACAATATTCATCCTCTCTGAAATTGTTCGTCTTTTCACTCACGTCTGTATTTTTGAAAGCGTTTTTGCTTCTAAGGACATGGAATCGGGTCGAGGACGTTTTAAAAAAGATGCGAGTTGATAGCAGCTGACCGCGGCTGCGTAGTGTCCGTCTCTAGGCAACCGTGATGGCAGCTTCGGTCTGTAGCGTTCTGGGGTCCTTTAGCTCCCGCCAGGAGGATTTAGCTGACCTTAATATTTCCTGTGTTTTATTTTGGTCATTATTGTTAAACTTAGTGTTGATGTGTGTATGATAGGCATTTCTATCAGACAGTTATCGGTTCAATACGGGACGAACATTTAACGGGCAAATATGGGACGACTCCGTTTTTTATGGGACTGGTGGCAACCTGATTCAGGCGTGCTGAGATACAGTTTAAGTGGTGCTAGAGCACCACTAAAACAGGGCTAGAATCGCTACTGGCAGTAACAGTGATATTTCTTGCAGCTTAGGCTAAAAGTGGCTCTACTGATCCTCACTTGGTGTGGATTGGTTCCTGGCAATAATCTGAGACATACAGTACAGTAGTTATTGTGAGTGGGACTCTCCCAGTTTAGGGAAGTGACTTGGAAGAAGGGAAAAGTTTGTGTTCCTATGTGTTCTAACATCCAATTGCTGTAATATTGAGCAGTCCACTAGTTTTTTTATTATATGCCTCATAGCATAAAATGTAATTTTATTTCATGGAACTGCAGAGGTCTTTACTGCCTCCAAAAAGCCAAAACTAATCATGAATAGATTAAAAGAAATTGACTCTAAAATTGTGTTTCTTCAGGAAATGCATCTTCTCTATGAGAACAATTTAAGGATAAGGAGGAGGTGGAGGGTCGATATTTGTATGGTACTGCTTATCTTTCATTCTAGAGGGGCTATGACTAATACACAGGCGTCAAACTCAAAGCCTGGGGGCCAAATGTGGCCTGCCGCAGCTTTTTATGTGGCCCTCTAGACTCTAAATTACATCAATAAGTCCTTCCAGTTTTTCACAAATCTGCAAAATTCACACAAAATCAACAAATTTCCAAACTTTTTCCGATTTCACTGCAAATTTTCTTAAAATTGGTCAAAAACATTGAATCCGTAACTGATACGACAGGTGAGTAACATTTAATATCATACATTACCACAAATATTGTAAAAAATCCTTACAAACATTTCTAAATGTTCACCACAAAATCTGTCATTTTGATTGTAAAAAAAACCCTAAAATGATCACAAAATCCCAGAGGAACAGCTATTTAATGATATTTTCACAGTTTCACTGGTTTTATCAATATATTCTGGCACAACCAGCCCTTTAAGAACATTCTGATTTTTGATATGGCCCAAAGTGAAAATGAGTTTGAAGCCCCTGATCTAATACAAGAATCAGTCCCAGTGCAAATTAAAACAGCATTAAAGACAGAAGAGGAAGGCACCTAATACTTAAAGGCTGTTTCATGTCAGAACCTCTAATTTTAATTAATAAATATGGTTTTAATGTAATTCTTATAATGATCCCCCAATTATGCGTGATCCTTAAAGGATCCTTAAAGGATCACGCATAATTGGGGGAGAATTTAATTGTTCATTATACTGAAATATGGACAGATCAACCGGAATTGATCAGTCACACAACAACTGCAGAGCTGCAATTCATAGAATGATGAACGAGCTGAAGTTGCTGGACGTATGACGAGAGAAAAACCCAGCTGGCAAAACTCACTGCTGTAACTTCCAACCCTAACCCTGCCCCCCACTTTCTTTCAGGTGCTTCGTTAAAACTCATAATTTACTTTTAAATAAATGATTATTTTTATCTTTATTCACAGTTTTGTCTCTTCATTCGCTGGTATTTTACTATTACACTCCACCCTTATCCCTAGACTGACTTGGGGACTTAACAGAGGCACATATACACACCTCTGTGTAGTTGCCACGCTTGCTGTAGATGGCAGAGAGCAGGCGGTAACATTCGATACAGGTGGGCTCTCTGGAGATGATGTCCAAGGTCATCTTCTCTGCCTCTGAGCTCCGCCCAGCCATGGCCAGGACCTGAGCCTGGGACACATAACAGATGTGTCAATTCTGTATGTAAGTAAATAAGAATAAGCAAAAAATGGGTTGTGTGCATTTTTTTTTTACCAAAGCCAGCCAGATATCAGTACTGTCTGACTGCAAGGTAGCAGCCTCTTTGTACACATGGAGTGCCTCCTCATAGCGGCCTGTGTTGTAGTACAGCGCTCCAAGAGGAGTCAGGATGTCAACTTTCCTGGTGACCATCAGAGCTCTGCAGAGGTCAGAGGTCACCATTTTAGCTTTACTACATAGTGACTACATAGTCTGTAACTAACCAGTCACTCTTCCATTTGCATTTAGACTTTAGAAAATCATTCTCAAACATATGAATCGTACACAGGTCAAGCTGAACTGGTTCAAAACTGAATGAGCTAGTAAAATGAAAGCAAGACCTTTCCTCAGAGATGACATGTTTGGTCCAGGTCAGTGAGTGATAATATAAATAAAACTGATAAAACCCTCATTTTGCTTTCTTTATGAAGAATAACATTAAGCACTGAGGTCTGGTGACTGTGGAGAACATTGGAATAGAAT
This sequence comes from Xiphophorus maculatus, assembly GCF_002775205.1. Taxonomy (NCBI): domain Eukaryota; kingdom Metazoa; phylum Chordata; class Actinopteri; order Cyprinodontiformes; family Poeciliidae; genus Xiphophorus; species Xiphophorus maculatus. Next base: position 20,006,372 of record NC_036459.1, read on the forward strand.
GATCTCAGTTTTGTTTCACACACCACTGTCATAACTTGGTGTGGTGGATGTGGTGCGGCAGACGCAGCAGACCCAGGATGAGGTAAAGATGGTAATTTTAATACTGAATAATGTTCAAAAACAGTCCACAAAGATTCTGGCGGCACGGCTGAGCGGAAACCAGGGCTCACACCGGTAGCAACAGAATGATAGCATGGCAGATGAACAGGCAGACAGAAATCACACAACACGCGACGAGGACCCGACAGAGACGCAGACACACAGGTGGCATTAAATACACGGGAGGGTAATCACAGAAATCAGACACACCTGGGAACAATCAAGGGGAGGACAGGACAACGAAGAGACTCAAGGACACAGTAAACTCTAAATAAACACAGAAAAACACAGATCCTGACAACCACTTTGGTTTTATGTAGTTTACAACAGACTCTGACTCCACTAGCTCCATGTGACAGCTGAAATCGACACTCAATAGGTAACATAATTAACTTTACTCCAATCTGTCTGTCCAGTTTGTCTAAATGTACAAAGTTGCTCCAATTTGATCAGCTATTTAGTAAATACTTGGCATCATTGGAAACAGTGCAACACTATTTTTTATTAATAGTGACTGAACATTTCAAAATACTTTTATTGTTTTTTATTTTATTTTTTGTAATGAAAACACAGCGGCCATTCAGAGCACCACAACATGATCTGATAGCTCCCTTCAGAAACCGTAAGTTTGATCCCTCATTTCCCTTTCTAGCACAGATAAAGTAAACACACACAGCAGCTTCCACTTGAAGTAAAGCTGTTTTTCACCTCTTGTACCACATCTCAGCTTCCTTGTTCTCATTGGATGACCGAAGAAGACGGCCCAGGTTCACCATAGCAACATAATGTGCTGGCTTAAGTCGTATTGCTTCCTGATAGTGAGCAGTGGCTAGATGCCCTTCTCCTGGAGAAAAATAGTCAAAAGTGAAAGGAGAGAAATTAAAGGATGACTTAAGGGAAAACTTGTTGCAAATGTGGATGTGGGAAAGATGGGGAGAAGCAGAAATCAAAACTTTAAAAGAAGTCGATAATGATCTTTAGAATCAGATCAGAATGGTTTCATATTCTCTCTCCTACTATTAACTTTTTACCCTCATGAAACTTGAAAATAATCCTACATCAGTTTATCTGTTTTTCTTTTTGTGTACTGAGCTAGGTTCTGATTCTGCTGGCGATTACGTCCTGTTAAAAGGGAGTTTTTCTTCTCCACTGTTGCTACATGCATGTTCTGTATGAGAGACTGCTGTAAAATCAACGACACAATACAATGACACAATGCAGGTCCAGGAGGAGTTAATGCTCCAAGTCAATGGCTTGATGTAAACTGCTGTTTTTTTTTTTATATATATATATAGAAACTTTTTAAACAATTATTAATTGAGCATATTGTCGTATGCTCAATACGACAATATGCTAGAAACACCGTTGTGTTTCATATCTAGGATCAGTTGGAATGCATGTGTAATTGAGTTGAAATAATTTTTTGTAAAGTGAATTGGACATTTGTTGTGAATTGGTACTATATACAGTACAGACCAAAAGTTTGGACACACCTTCTAATTCAATGGGTTTTCTTTATTTTCATGACTATTTATAAGGCAAGAAATCCCACTTATTAACCTGACAGGGCACACCTATGAAGAGAAAACCATTTCAGGTGACTACCTCTTGAAGCTCATCAAGAAAGTGCAGAGTGTGTGCAAAGCAGTAATCACAGCAAAAGGTTGCTACTTTGAAGAAACTAGAATATAAGGGGTATTTTCAGTTGTTTTACACTTTTTTGTTTAGTGCATATTTCCACATGTGTTATTCATAGTTTTGATGCCTTCAGTGTGAATCTACAATGTCAATAGTCATGAAAATAAAGGAAATTAAAAGGTGTGTCCAAACTTTTGGTTTGTACTGTATATGAATTGAATTTAAATGTGTTAAGGCTTTTGAACAGACAAGTGCCACCACAATTGGAGAAAAAAATAGAACCTTACTGATAATGAACTCCAGAGTGTGTACTGGGTTGTGGGTTGGTTGTTTGACATGCTGTCTCAAGCCAATGGTTTTGTATTAACATTTTTTTTTTTGCCCCCTCTGTCTTGGAGGTTAACATGGATGTTGAAATCTCCAACAATGATAAAATAGTCATAATCAGTACATATGACACATAGGTCACTCAAATCATTGAAGAATTGTTAGATCCAAGTTTAGGTTCAGGTTTTTTGTTGCATTTATTTTTATTGGTTATGGCGTTTCATGGATCTTACAGTATTTTACCGTGTAGGGGCCAGACGCATTTTAGGAGAAGATAGGTGTAGAACTAATGTTTTACCTTAGGGGGTTTTACTGGAGGGGGGCCCTTTCTACATCAGATTTCAGATATCCAGAAAGACAGTGGTGAGGATGTTGGCCGGGTATCAGTGTAATCCATTGTTTAAGTCTTGGGACCTTTATGAACAATAAACTGTGTTACAGTGTGAGTTGTTTTCATCTTCACTTGTTCACTATTATTTTCAGTAATGTGAAAGACCTAAGGACCAAGAACACAGATGAGCTGAAGACCGCTTCCCACTAAAGCACTGTGGGCTTCCTGAACCCCTGAGCAGAACCACAGGCTGATGACCTCCATGTACAGCCCATGTACTGTATAGTGCATTGGCATACTGTCAGTAGGACCCCGTTTCTGCATTAAAATCCTTTTTATTGGTCTAATGTGAAACCCTAATTTTCTGAGAGAGAGCTTTGGGTTTTCATAGGTTGTCAGCCACATTTATCAAAAATGAACCGAATTAAATGCTTGGACTACATAATTTTGTGTAATAAAACTAAAAACGATTTAATGTTTTGACTTGAATTAGTGAAATAAAATAACTTTTCAATGAGATTCTTATTTATTATCATGTTAACTTGTTTAAGAAGAAACTGGGAGTTACAGGGCTTCAGTGAAGCAAGGAAAAAGGGATGGCTAACCAGTGCATGTACACACACCGTGCTCTGGATCAGACTGGGAGAACATATAACTTACCTGTGTCTACCAAGAAAACACCATAGTTGTTATGTAGGTCGGAGTTGTCTGGGCAGTTTTCTATGCCATTCAAATACACTTTGTTTGCCTCAGCAAATCGTTTCTGTGAGAGGACAGAATAAGATAATGCTTTATTGATCCTCTAATGGTGGAAATTTTGTTTGTCACAGCATAGGACACAATAAAAATTTAAATAAATTAAGTAATGAGAATAAACACACACAACAATAATATATAACAATGAGCAGTGATTATGGTAAGGACACACCCCTATTGCTAAATATATATTCAATATTTAAAACGCACAGCTCTAGAGACTATGTATGTATTATAAAGTTTGATAGCCTCAGACAGAAAGGACTTGCTGTAGCGTTCTTTAGCACATCTGGGCTTCAGTAATTTTGGTTATGTCTGCTCCTCAGGCTGTCCACCATGCTGTAAGGGGGATGAAAGGCATTATCTTTGATAATTCTCCAGCATTCTGTCTCTCATCACCTCTTCAAGTGCAGCCAGATTGATCACCACAACTGACCCAGCCTTTCTTATCAGTTCGTTAAGTATGTTTGAATCTTTCACTTAAACAGCATATTACACACACACACACACACACACATATATACAGTGAACCCTCGTTTTTTCGCGGGGGTTGTGTTCCGAAAAGAACCAGTAATAGGCGAAATCCGTGAAGTAGTTACCTTTATTTTTTACAATTATTATACAGCATAATTAAATACTCTACATTGAAACCAAAGAACAAAAACTGCAAGCATTTTCTGAACAAATAGAACGCTTTCTTACAAATAACTATAGTAAAATAATCATTTTAATCATCAATACGAAGTACAGTAGGACAAATTGTGACTCGCGTATTTCACTGTTCCTCTGACTGTGACGCTGCGGCCTGACTCCGCTCTCTAGTGGCTTTTTCTTCTGAAGCCTGTGGTGCAGGTGTGTTTTTTCGAGAGAAGAACATAGTTATTGGTAGTTGCTGTCACTCTTTTTTCTTCTGGGCAAAAATATTTGCCAAAATTTGCCAAGCTGTATTACGTATATTTAAATACCGTAACATTATTGGCACATTACGGTATATAGAGAAGTAGCGTGGAGACTGTTTAGCCAATCAGGATGCAGAACACAATGCACTGTGAAAAAAAAAAAAACTGCACAAAAAAATCTGCGAAGCAGCGAGGCCGTGAAAGGTGAGCCGCGTTATAGTGAGGGTTCACTGTACATAATATTATATTCAATATAACTGAAATGAGCACAGGACCACCAACAATAATGTACATTCTAGTAGAACACAAGCCTAACAAATGTAAAATACATGCTTAGAAGCATACATACATAGAGGAAACTGTTTTCGGGATGTTTTACCTGCTCAGCATATAGAGATGCCAAACTGGAGTAAGCATCAGCAAAATGTGGACCATAGTGGATGGATTCTTTCAACAGTGTCTCAGCTTCTTTCTCCTTTCCTTGGGACCTTGAGCACATCATCATCATCAGAGCCGTGCATAACACTGCTGTTCTCTGTCTGCTCATTCACTTTGTTCTATTCTGGTCAAATTAAATGTAATTAGATGAGAAGAATGCAGTGACAAATGTGAGCCCACAAGGTAATCAGGCAGGGTTTATCTTTCTTTCCCTGATTTTTAACTTGGGAGTTTTTTCGGAAGCCACTGCAAACAATACTCACTTTAACATTGTTTATTTTTAATTACGCTTCATAAACAATATGAGAAACATACATGAACACGTAGCTGTCCAGGTACTGCAGTGGAGGACTCATGATTTGGTTGGTGTGTTTTTTTCCACAGCATAGAGATTGGACCTTTCAGCTTCCATTATTAATGTCACTTTTGAGTAAAGCCAGATTAGCTCCTATTCACCATGCTGTGCAACCTCCAAACAAACCAATCAGCGGTGAAGCTGTGTGTAAAGAGATTGTTGGTGTACAGAAACACAGAGAGGAGTCAGGACAGCCCCAGCAGCATAGGCAGGCATTGGGGGGGCATTGCCCACCCACAGAATCAGCTGTGCCCACCCTGTATGTGAAGCTATTTTAGTTTTGTCTTTTCTTTTTTTTTTACTTCGGTTTGGCCAATTTTCCCAATCTCCATTTGTCAGTCATACAATTCAACCAATCAGTGAAGGCAACAAAAATTTCAATATCCCAAAATAAAAACAAAAAAGAAAAAAAGGTTGCAATCAATATAATTACAAACAATGATTCCACAGATAATACAGACTGTAGGCAACCTTATTATAGTGAACAATAAATTCTTTACTTACTGAGCTGAATCATATGTGATCTGTTTGACAGTTTAAGAAGGCTTGATACTAAGAAATATCAGATTATTTTAGACCATGACAAAGTAGGCTACTTAATGATTTTAAAGGCGCTTTTAGTTTTGAGGTTTTCGAACACAATAAAATCAATACTGAACTTTTGCCTACAGCCTTAATTGCCTATTCTCATCTGATGAAGAAAACCCTTTCATTTGTATCATAAGGAGGTTGCATGCCACCTCAGATTCAGAGTCCACATCAGGTGTCTTGGTGCGGCAAAGGAAGGTCTTCACTTTGCTAACATCCAAGAAAGTGGCTTGCACAAGACCCAGGGCATTGAGTGCTTCCATCAGGTCACAATTATGTTTCTATAACAATTTTTCATTTTCCCACAAACTGAGTCAATGCAACTATAATAAATCCTGCATAGTTCTGTTTCGTCATTACGATCTACAGATGTCTTGTTGTCCTCAACAACATAGTCAGCAAAGGCAGACATCTTCTCCTTGATGGCCTTGTTGTGACACTATTGAACTGCGTTAGGATTGACTGGACTTCTGTCTCAATACCTACAAGAAAATACCAACCCCTCTTATTGTTACTGCACAGAAAAAACTATTTAAAGTGTAGCATTGCATGAAGAGACACTGTGAACATCACGAAGCAACAACTTCGTCATAGCCCCGGTTCGGGTATGAAAGCACAAAGTGCCCTCCCCACCTCTGTTCCCTTGCCCGTCAGAATTTGAAGTAACAAAGGTAGCCATGGCGACTAGCAAGCATTGGTTACTCTGCTTTACATATGTGTGATTTATTTGCAATGTGGGCAAAGTGAAATGGGCCTGCTCTGCCCTGACTATTTAGTGAAGGTTTGGTGTTGAATGAATGACTGTGTCAGACTGGTAGCAGTGCTGGGAAAGCAGGAGAAGCTAATAGTACAGGTAATAGTACAACATATAGTGTAACGTAATACTGAAAGTGTGTACTCTCTACATGTTCTATATAGTTGTACCCAACTGTAATGACAGTTGCTATGTCAGTTGGTAGTGGTTGCTATGACAACTATAATAAACAAGCCAGAATTTTAGAGCCACCTATCACAACACAACACAGAATAAGAGTATTATTACTTATTGTTTTGAAAAAAAGTCTCCAGAGGAGTCTGAATAGTCAATAAACATAGCAACAAAGTGAATAAGTTGACAACAGTGTTTCTTTTGTGCTGGTCACACCCCCACCTGTCAGACAGACTGTTTTTGACACTGTCAGTCAAAATGACCTACAACAAAAAGGTCTAGCAGAAGGGTTTCAAACAGAAACCCTTCTGCTTTCTGTTTGAAAGAGAGCAGAAGGGTTACAAGTTTTGAGAACAAAGATATGAAGTCCTGCTTTCAAACTGAAAATATAGTTTTCACTTTGAAAACTACATTTTCAAACTGACAAGTAGGGGAGAGCGGGGTATTGTGAGACATTGGGTAATGTGAGACACCCCTTATATCTAGGCAATGGAACAAAATTATGGTCATGTGACCATTATATTTACAAGCCCCTCCCATTCTCCCCTTGCCAGGAAGGTGAAGTTGGTGCTGTCCTGTGGTAAGTATGTTTTTTTCATAAAAATGTGTTTTTTGCACGTGAAAGTAAATTTTCTGGCTATAAACGTAATTAACTATTGTGTCAAAGGAAATTAATTCAGGTAGAAAAATTTATATCATGCATGTTGATGAACTTCCAACATATACAACCATGTGATTGATGCTAGTTCAAGATTAGCCTGACTTGCTAGAGATGTTGTTTTTTATAAAATGGTGGCTGTGGGGTTAAATGAGACAAATGCCGTGGGGTAATGTGATACACTGTCTTACGTTACCCCATCATGAAGTACAATTTAAGTTTAGTCTTAAACATATTTAGTGTAATATTACATTACATCTGTTTAATTTTTATGTCATAACCATTGTAGAAAAGCCATCATGCCAAGAAAGTACACCAGGAAAACAACCTGGGGACAAACACCCCTCGCAGAATTGGAGAGTGCAGCTGCTGAGGTCAGGCAAGGAAAGCAGTCTTTAAGAAAAGCTGGAAGGGACAGAAATATTGACAAGACAACCCTACAAAGATTCATAAAGAAAAAAGAGAAAGGGCAAGTAAAATCAGTAGCCTGGAGTGCAGTAGCTGAGGCAAAGAGAATATTCACAGATGAGATGGAGGAGGAGCTTGCTAAACACTTGAAACAACTAGCTGACCAGTTCCACGGCCTTCCTCCAGTTAAGTGCCGTGAACTGGCATTTGAATACGCAAAGAGAAACAATATCCCTGTTCCAGCCAATTGGACAGAGAAACAATGTGCAGGTATGCTAGGGTGTGCAAGTGATCACAAGCTAAATAATAATGCTAAATAATAATCTTATAATAATAAATTATCTACTCTCTAGGAATAGAGTGGTTTCGGAGGTTTCTTGCACGTTGCCATCTCTCTGTCCGAACTCCAGAGGCAACATCCCTGGGAAGGGCTACAGCCTTCAATAAAACTACAGTAGGGGAGTTCTTCGACAATCTGGCTGTAGTGATGGACAGGTGACACTTTTTTTAGTTGCAAATGTTTTAAGTTAGCTTTACCCGTAAGATTTGTTTTGAATTCTGATAAGGTTTTTTTTTGCCTCTCCTCTTTCACAGGCACACATTCCCTCCACACATGATTTACAATGTAGATGAAACCGGCGTCTTTACAGTTCAAAAGCCACGACAGGTAAGCAACACATGATACACAAGAAAGCACCATACTGATATTGAGAGGATTGTGATAATAACCAGTGAACCTGTGAGCTGGAAAAATGACTGGAATGAAATTAAATACAATGTACTTTTAGACCAATAGCAACCTACTGATTGTACATTTGTCCCTGATTCTAGACTTTCTATCTTGATTCAGGTTGTGACAGAGAAAGGAAAAAAGCAAGTTGGTTCTATCACATCATCTGAGAGGGGAGAACTAGTGACTGAGGTGTGTGCAGTGAATGCTGCTGGGAATGCCATACCTCCTATGTTTGTCTTCCCCAGAGTTAGGTTTAAGGATGACTTCCTGATAGGAGCAACTCCAGTAGCCAAAGGTGCCTCCACCAGAACAGGATGGATGAATGAAGACACCTGGCCTGAGTTTCTTGATCACCTGATACAGCACACTCAGTGCACTCCTGATCGTCCCATTCTGCTAATCCTTGATAATCTCAAAGCTCACATTTCACTCAAGGCAGTACAAAAAGCAAAGAGCAACGGTATTGTTCTGCTCACCATTCCACCTCACACATCCCATCACATGCAACCTCTTGACGTAACCGTGTATGGCCCTTTCAAGACCATGTACAACCAAGCTCTTGATGGGTGGATGAGATCTAACCCTGGCAAAACAGTCTCCATCTACCAGATTGCAGGACTTGTGAATGAGGCCTTCTTGTCAGCAGTAACACCAAGGAATATCATTTCAGGATTTAAATCGACTGGGATTTTCCCGTATAAAAGAGACATTTTCCCTGAGGAAGCATTTGCACCATCCATGATGTCAGACCGGCCAAACCCTGAGCTGCAGCCTGCACCTACTGATTCATCCACTTCAGAAGATCAGCATGGTCCACATCCTGAAGATGACCCAGTCACTGATACCAATCCATCCACTCCACGAGGTCCACATGGATGTGCCTCGCCAGCAGACTCAGATGTTCCCAGCCGACATGAATGTGTGTCTCTTCCTGAAATTCTACCATTTCCCAAATGTCCCCCCAGAGTACAAACCAAAAGAAAGCGTGTGAAGACGGCCATCCTAACAGATACCCCGGAGAAGCAGGCAATAGAAAAGGCTTATGAAGAGAGGCAAAAGAAACTTGCACGGAAAAATAAAAATAGCAAAGAAAAGGGAAAACTGAAAAAGAAAGCACCCAAAAGGAATATTATGGAAAGCAGCTCTGAGGAAAGTGATGTCCCTGTTCAACTTGATGATGAGAGCTCTGAGGATGAGGGAAGTGATCCTGAAAACACAGATTTGAGTGTGGGTGACTTTGTCTTAGTTAACTTTTCCACCAAACACAGGAGTCTCCGTTATGTTGGCATGGTTAAGAATGTTGAGGATGACGAAGTCCTTAAACAATTCCTCAGAAGAATCCAGGGAAACAAACAGTGGGAGAGACCCACGTTTGTTATAAAAGAAAATGATGTGGCACATGTTCCTAAAGGTGATGTTGTGAAAAAGCTGCCTCAACCTAATAGGCCTGGAGGAACCACACGGAGAGAGCAACTCTTCACCTTTCCCTGTAACTTTCAGGGCTGGAATGTAGAGTAGGCATTGTCATTGAGTATGAGGCTGATGTTCTAATCCAGGTGTGTCCAGCCTCTGTCCTTAGTCCCGAGCTGTTTTAGCTGGTTATGATAATCCTATTTTCTGAGCCCCAGTCTGTAGTGTGTTCTAGCTGGTTCCGATTATGGGTCCATGTTCTGAGACCCAGACTGTGCATTAGCTGGTTCTGCTTGTACTTTGCTCTTGACACCCAGATACTAGCTAAAGGTCCTGTGTTATGATTCTCACACTGTGAATGTTAATTAAAACATTTTGAAGTATATTATGTTGTATTTGATTTACATTTTAATACTTTGGGTTACTTTCAAGTGCTAACTATAATTAACCAATCTCCATAACACTGATCCTAGTCTGACATTTTTTTGTTTTTGAAGGTTAGGTTGTCAGTCAGGATTCAAATTGTTACAACATGTGTTATGGTAGTATTAAAGTGGAAAACGTAAGAGTATCAGCTTACCCCCAAATGGTTCAATTTTCCCCATTGATTTTTCTGGTCTGTCTAACTTTACCCCTGATCTGGGGTAAAGTGAGACACAGGACCACTTTTTTTAAAACAATCATATTTTCATTGTCCTTTGTCTTGACGATATTCTGATAACTTCCATAGCTAGGAAACATCCCAAATTAATAGGAAATGTTTACATTTTACTGATACATCATTTTACCTTGCCTATAGGGAAACAAATGTAAAAAATGGCTCACAATACACCGCCCTCCCTTACTAAAAGTTTTGAGAACAAAATACATGAAATCTTGCTACCATACTGAAAATGTGTGCTCTCGACTTATGACAGTAAAATTAACCCATAAATATGATTTGGTTCAGTAAGTTGAGAATTTATTGTTCACCATGATGATGAATACAATCTGTATTATCTGCGGAATCATTGCTTGTAATTATATTGATTTCAACCTTGTTTTTAATTATTTTCTATATTTTGGGATTTTGAGATTGTTTTCCCCCTCAATACTGTAGGAGTGGTCACATGACCACTTTTCAGCTTGAAGTCAAAAAGATGTTTGTTCTGAAAAAACAAACCCTCAAAAAATGGGATGCCCACCTTATACACCGTGTTCCAAATTATTATGCAAATTGGATTTAAGTGTCATAAAGATTACATTTTTTGTTGTGCTATTAAATTTATAGATGGTATTGTGTGTCAGGGCTCTTTGAATCTAATTTTAATATAATTAATTTCAGAGAGCTGGGTTGATTAGTTTGTCTAATGAGCTCAATTAAAGGAAATCTACTTAAGAAGGATGTTCCACATTATTAAGCAGGCCACAGGTTTCAAGCAATATGGGAAAGAGAAAAGATCTCTCTGCTGACAAAAATCATCAGATAGTATAGTGCCGTATGACAAGGTATGAAAACATTAGATATTTAACGAAAACTGAAGCGTTATCGTACTGTGAAGATTTGTGGCTGATTCAGAACAAAGATGGGTTTGTACAGATAAAGGCAGAATGAGGAAGGTTTCTGTTAGACAAATTCATCAGATTAAGAGAGCAGCTGTTAAAATGCCCTTACAAAGCAGCAAACAGTTATTTGAAGCTGCTGGTGCCTCTGGAACCTCAAGGTGGAGGATCCTCCAGAGGCTTGCGGTGCATGAACCTACTATTGGGGCCCTAACCAGAGCTCACAAGCAGAAACGGCCGCAGTGGGCCCAGATGTACATGAACATTCATTTTCAAACAGACTTGTTCACTGATGACCACTGTACAATCCTGGATGGTCCAGATGGATGCAGTAGTGGATTGGTGGTGGATGGTCACCACGTCCCAACACGACTGTGACGTCAGCAAGGAGGTGGTGGAGTCATGCTTTGGGCCGAAATCATGGTGAGAGAGAGAGAGCTGGTTGGCCCCTTCAGAGTCCCCGAAGGTGTGAAAATGACCTCAGCAAAGTAAATGGACTTTTTGACTGATCACTTTCTTTCATGTTCAAAAAGAAGAGCCAGACCTTCAGTATCAAAATCATCTTCATGCATGACAATGCAACCATCTCATGCTGCAAGGAATGCTACTGTGCCATTGGCTGCTATGGGCATAAAAGGGGAGAAACTCATGGTGTGGTCACCATCCTCCTCTGACCTCTGACCTCAACCCTATTGAGAACCTTTGGAGTTTCCTCAAGCAGAAGATCTGAGGGTGGAATGCAGTTCATATCAAACCAGCAGCTCTGGGAAGGTATTCTGACATCCTGCAAAGAAATTCAAGCAGAAACTTTCCACAAACTCACAAGTTCAATGGATGCAAGAATCCAATGTTAATTGATCCAATGGAACTCGGTCTGTTAAGATGTTTTGATTGAAATAGCTTTTGATTTTAGTACATGTGACCACTTAATGCTGCACATTCAAAGCATGACTGTTTGAAGTTCTATATATTCCATAAAATGTTTAGAAAATCTGCTGTGCATAATAATTTGGAAAAGTGCATTTTGAGCTTTTTATTTTTGAAAAAAATAATGTTCTCATGGGAAGCTTTGTTGAGTAAAATTTGATTTATACTGTAATAGTTCATGACTTGAAAATTATACTGATCATCATTTACATTGACCATTTAAGAAAATCAGAGAAAATATCACTTGCATAATAATTTGGAACACGGTGTAATTTGTTCCTGCAGCCAGCCTTAGTTCTGTCTATATCAGCATGTCTCTTCTCCACCTGTATGCTTATACCCACTTCGCTTTTCGCCACCATTTGCTCCTACATAGACACAAGGCAGCAGCTTAGAGAAAGCCATGTTATCGGACCAGTCAATTTAAGGATGAATATTCACCCCCTCCGAAAAATGACAAATGCAGACATCATAATCAATCAATGAAATCCCCCCGGAATACTTGGACCAAACTTCAAAATTGGACTTTATGCTGCTAGTATTTAGCATTCGTCAACAATGGCTATGAGTCTGTTTGGATTCATAGGCAGAAGTGAGAAAGTTGTGCAACATAAATAATCACCAGGCCGAAACACGGCATGCTAAATGGTAAAACATAATTTAACAACACTTTGCGGCAGATAATTTGCCTTGAAGAATTATAATAAGATATTGAAATCATTGGATGAATCTTGACTGCCCTATTGGCTGTTTTCTTTCCATTATGTGTCAATTTTTCCTCTGTCTTTACATTCTCTCGCCTTTGTAATAAAGTTTTGAATGGAAACTTGACTGTGTTCTGTCATGCAGCATAGCTGACTGAGTGCTTAAGGAGCTTGTCAAGTATTTATATTTCAAAACAGAACCGCATGAAGTGTATTTTGCATCTCACTCTCGACTCTGTTTGGACTGTTTGTCTTTCCCATTTTGGTATAGCCCCACCATCTTTATTAGTGTGTCAAGTGGCTCCACTTAAGAATGACTAATGGCGCTCTCTTCAGGATGGTTCCCAAGCTACAACACTGAAAGAAGGTCTGAGTGGATGATGTTAGTAAATCGACAGAAACTAATTTTAATATAATAAACCAGTAATCAACAATTTATTGTAAGTCAATTAATTGTTTGCTTCCCTATTGACAAAATTGCTCACCACTACATGTCACTGTGTGAGCTCTGAGCTGCTCTTTTAGCAGCAGGCAGTGGCATCCACAGTTTAAAACTGAGCACTTGTGGAGGTCTTTCACCCAACTGTAATGGGTCTGACATCATGCACTCTTTAGCTCACTGCATATGAACTATGTAAAGCTGTGCAATACTATTCATTGAATGTAAATTCAACTCAGTGCAGTTATAAGCACATGCTGGCAGAGTGGTGTGGGTCAAGGGTCACAAGGCATCTTGTCTTGTTCAGCTTGCAGTCAAATTTGCTGATGATGTTCCAAAATTAATATCACATCACAAAACCTGCTGATCCTATGAGCTGATCTTGAGATTCAAAATGGTATTGAAGTTGGAATAACAGCTCTAATGTGCTCAACAAAAATGCAGCATGCAAGACTTCCAAAATTAGTTTTTTCCAGACTTGTGGTTGTCCCACCCGAGGACCCGCCTCCACCTACCTCCCCCGGAGATGTTGTTTATTGTGATCTCTGTTGTGATTAAATCTTACTTGAGAAGATTTCCCAGGTTAAAAAGAGCCCGGTTATGATGAGGGTTGGTCTGCAGGGCTTTCCTGTAGTAACGCTCTGCCTCATCTGGGCTGCGAGTCAGAGTTCCCAGATTGTTCATGGCACTGGCGTGACGGGGGTATAACCTGTGAGCCAAGGAGTGAAGATTTGAGCTTAGACTTTTTCAAGGAAAATTGCCTTTATCAGAAAATCCTGAACAAACCTTCCTCAAGAAATCTGAAAAACATTTGGGGGTTCCACTCTCTGTAGTGTATACAACAGTGGCTCATCAACAAAAAGATGTGTAACAAAAGGTGGTCCATCTGAGGAGCGAGGGGCCGGGGCTCCTCACTCTAGGTCTCCTGTTGAAACACTGTCTTCATTTTGGTTCCTTTTTTTTCTCCTTTTGGATTTGACATGGTATTTCGGTCAATTTGAGTCTAAAAAAACCACATATATAATGCATTGCAATACTAATAATTTATGTGGTGGCTTATACTCTTAAACAGATTTTCTTGACTATATAAACAAGTGATGATTAAAATCTACTTTATAAGAGAATAAACTTTATGGTGTATCACACACACAACAAGGTTTTGTTTTCCCAAACAGTAATTTATTGAAATAAGAAGGAACAGGAGACAAAAAAATGGTTCTTTTTCCAACACACTGCAAAGTTGTGTTCAGATCAGTCAGTAGTCTGTGATCCTACAGACTACTGACTGGTAGACTGTAGGATTCCTGAACAACCACAGGAATACTGCAAAGGTTGTTCAGGTTATGTAGAATGTTAGGCAGGATTGAAAAATTACACTGAAAGATTACTTTTGTAACTATAGCTCCATTTGCTACCCTGCTGCTTCAAAAGCAGCAGAGATGAACAAGGTAGATAACAAGTGACACATAAAAGCTTTGAATTCAGCAAACACAGGACTTCTGTTTTAGCTTTGTACCTTACAATCTAACTTCATGTGGCCTCACATACATGTTAGTGAAATTGTTTTACTTTGCCAAGAATGTTCAGGCTCCAAGGAGATCAAAGGCATAACACTATGTAACTTTAGATCAATCCAGCAGAGCTGTGCAGCGCAGTGGCTACAGTTTGTCATGCAAGGTTGGTTCAATGTTGTAAATGGCCTTGAGCAGAATTTATTTAGGGGCCCCTCTTCCTGTTAAGGACATCAGCACCACTAACAGTTTCAAAATCGATTTAGTGAAATCTGGGGCAGGGAGTATAGTTTAATTGGCCGAGCTTAGAAGCAGTCACTAATCAATGTAATTTACTGAGATGTATTTTTGAACAAAAATCAAACACAAAAATCATCCTCATAGCATCAGATTGTAGCAACAAAACAAATTAAAGCCGCACAGCAGCGTCATGCGGCCCTCGCAGCTCAGCGGCGTTCCGGCCTATTGGCCACCGCGGGGTTCCGGGACCGCCACCCGCCAGCCACCGCAGAAACTGTCACGCATTTTCCCCGCCCGTCCACCAAGCGATACACATGAATGCATTTGGCAGCGCTCCCCGACGACTCACAAAAAAACTGGTGCAAATCGGCTGATGTAGTGAGGAGATATACAGTACCTGCCAAAAGTTTGGTCACACTTTCTCATTGAATTCAATGACAAAGTGTGACCTTGCATTTGGAAGTTATTGTACCTTGATGTTTCATGGCAAATAGTCAAAGTTTGACACTTAGCTACGCCCACATGCTTTGATGTACGAGAAATCCTTTGATAACTTTTTACCTTTGATCTCTCAAGAGTGTGCTGAGTGATTGTGAAGTCTGTATCTGAAAAACTGTAGGAGGAGTTCGATCAGATACGTCTATAAAAAAGAGAAAATGACGACTTCAATCCAAAACGGCTGACTTCCTGTTGGGTTTAGAGCATAGATCCAAGAGACTTTTTTGTACGTCCTCACAAGATACACATGTGTACCAAGTTTCATAATTCTAGGTTAAAGCATGGCTTGGGGCTGATCATATAAAATATTCTAGGGGGCACTATAGAGAAATGAGGCCACGCCCACCAAATTTTGTTATGGATTCCTATCGGCAGGTGGATAAGGATGCATCCTAATGAGGTTGGAGCAGCTCGACCCAAAACTGTGGAATTCAGAGCCAAACGTATGACAACAGCGTTACAGGTCACTTTGCAACGCCGCCACGCCCACCTGCTCCATCCAAGCTGGTCGGGGTTGGAATCCACAACACACCAACATGTGTTCTGTCTCTGGACACAGTTTCATGTTGATTAGGTCAAAAGGGTAAGATAGTGACCGTTCACAGTAAAACATGACACTTCCTGTTCTCCGGGTGCGTGGCCTAAGTGATGTCATCATTTGACCATTGGGTATTGTAGGACACCTGATGATAATCAGTCACTGAAAGTTTGGTGCTTCTGTGAGTATTTGTGTAGGAGATACAACAGTTTATTTTTTCCAGCCGAGTAGGTCAACTTTGACCCCTGGTAACGCCCCTTCAGCATGCTCAAAAACTCACCATTTTGATAACTTTTAATCAGCCATGCCTTATGAACAAACTGACCAAGTTTGAAGCCGATCAATCAAAATCCCTAGGAAGAGTTCGATCAAATACGAAGGCTGCATATGTCAAAAATGGGGTCAAAATTGGAACTTCAATCCAAAATGGCTGACTTCCTGTGATACTTGCACTATGACATTAATTGTAATTTTTGAGTGTCTTGGGGAGCTCTACAAGTGTACCAAATTTCATGTCTCTACAATGAAGTAAGGGAATAAATAGCAGAGGGTCTTCTGAAAGTTGCTAGCTGGCGCCGTTGAGTCGTTTCTTTTGCGATTTTTGCGACGACCATAAAATACGAAATTTTTAAACAGGTTTGACGTGTCCGCCAAGTTTGGTGAGTTTTTGAATATGATATAGCCCCCAAAAAGGCCCCCAAAGAGGGGGACAGAATCATAAGAATAAGAAACAGTATGAAAACAATAGGCCTTAGCAGCGCTTTGCTGCTCGGGCCTAAATATGAAGAATCTTACACTTAAATCTTAAACAATTTAAAATATTTAATCCCTGATAAAAGCATTAAATGAAATTTAACAGCAATGTCATTCTCTGTAAACAAATGTTAAAATTCTAGCTCTATGGTCTGTGTTCAAATGTTTGCATTTATGGGGTCCCCTGCAGGTCTGGGGGGGGCTTTAGCAGTCGCTGAGTTCATTTATGCTTTAGGACGGCTCTAAATGTGACCAGCATTACATAATGTTTCTAGATTCACTGGCTGATCCACTTGCTTTATTAGAATACATAAAACAAAATTCATTATTTTAAGTGTACTTTTTGTTTGTTGTTTTTAAGACTCTTTAGTTGTGTTTAAATATTGTCAATGTAATATTTTTACATTTCCTGTCAACATTTTTTAATATAAAAACACAGTGGGCCACTGGTGGACCACCTGAGCGCCCCAACCACCAGGCTTAGCAAGTTTTCTGTGCGCTTTATGGTAACAACATTCTAACTATGAAGATTGTTTTTTGCACTTTTACAAATTAACCTTGCCAGCTCCTTAAATTTTTTAATTTAAATGTTAAACAATTTAAAATATTTTAATTTATATATACTGAAATCACTAAATCTAATTTAACAGCATTGTCATTCGCAATGAACAAATGTTACAATTCCAGTTGTATGGCCTGTGTTAAAATGTTAGTAATCAGCTACTTAGTTTATTTATGCTTTGCATTGTCTGTATATGTAACCAGCATTACATGATGTTTTAAGATCCACTTGCTGAAAACTTAAATAGGATTTAACAAACATGAAAAAAAGTGTTATTTTAATTTTATTTCCTTGTTGTTTTTAAGACACTAAGTATTGTCAACAAGGTCTTCCAGTAACATCTGTTTCCTGTCACCAGGCTTAGAAAGTTAGCAAATTAAACTGCTAGCTAAAGTAAACAATGGTTCTCATAACCAGGGTTTCTGAAGGAAAATGAGAACCCAGCATATCATTTAAACTAATGACTGCTGTGAAAAAAGCATTTGTTGCTCAGCAGAAATGTGTAATTTTTGCTGAATTGAAAAGCAGGGGAAAAAAAGAAACAGAAATAGTGAGCATCCAAACTGATGGTGACAAATTAATCGATGTTCTTCTCAGTTAGTGTGAAATGTTTAGCTGTGAAAAGTTCCTAACTAATAAGAGTGTTCAAGGATACATGTGACATGTGATGTGCTACGAGTTTGTGCCACCACATGCTATTGGCAGAGCCAACTCAAAAAATAAATAAAAATAGTTCAGTACAGTTGACAATAGGCCCTACTCAACACAAACGTTGGCAAAAATGTGGAGTCACTACTCTTAGAATCTGTTTACCTTTGGTTTTACAATTGTAATGAAATAAATAATTACAACTATGGTATGAAGCTATATAGAAGTTTAAAAACTTTGACTTTGCTGAAAGTATTGCTGAAAGACATTGAAAAAGACATTGTTCAGGTTTGTTGCTACATAACATCTAAATTAACAAAGAATTCAGTTTGATTTATACAAAATAGCCTTCATTCTAGCTTAACGGAATATTTCAGTTCACACAGAGTCCCACCTGAGGGCTTTGTTGTAGTGGTAAATAGCTTCTTCATGTCGAGCGCTGTCTTTCAGAAAGTTGGCATAGTTGTAGTGGACTTTGGCATTGTGAGGCAGAGTCTTCAAACCAGAGCTGAAATGGCAGAAGAAAGATTTATAAAAAGAATCCTTCAAAAAAAGATTAACGATCTGTGTCTTTTACTTGAGTATGATTGTTTTGTGAACTAGTGATGCTTTAAACAACAATAATGCTGAACAATCTACGTGTGATCGGTATCCCCGACGGATCAACAACGGATTTTATGGCTGCTTTGCTGCAGAACTTAATTTGCCTGGACAGCCAACCGGACAGCTGGACCGAGGCCATCGAATCCTCCCTGTCAGACCCGCAGACTGCATGTAAACAACCTTTTATGTGCTGTGACGTGAGCTCAAAGTGCAACTACAGTTAGCTTACCAAAAGATTGTATTTAAAAATAATAATGGAAAAACGGCTAAAGGCCAGGTCACTACAAAGAAAGCCTGCAGACACCGGTGGAAGGTTTCTCAGGGTGAGTTCCAGAACTCTGGTTTTTGAACACTGTTATATTACTATACATAGTATGCCACAAATTAGAATAGAATAGAATAGAATTCAACTTTATTGTCATTGCACTGTCACAAGTACAAGCAACGAGATGTAGCATGCTTCAAAAAAGCATGCTACATCTGCAGACTGTGATTTACCTATTATAAATCACAGTCTGCAGCTGTGGTGAATACAATATGAAAGTGACGAGGTGGTGGACAGAGCTGACCCAACACTGAATAACTGCATCTTAACACCTAATGTAAAATTTGTTATGTTGGGCTATCTACTGGCTGAACAAAAATGTTTATTTTTGCTAGTGCAACTCAAGTCTATTTTCCTTATATTGTGCTTGTAATTTACAAATAGCCCTAAAATGTTACTAGTGCACACAACACTTGTAATAAAGAACTTTTTTAATTTCCATGTGTTTTCTATCACTGGAGGGCTTAGAATGTATCCTTTCAAAGCCTGTAAATAACTCAAAACAACCAGAGCATACTTGTTTATGGTTTTATTGTGGCCATTCACATTTAAAAACAGCACCACCCTTCAGATTAGATAAGATAAGATAAGATAAATCTTTATTGTCATTGTCACAAGGACAACGAAATTTAAAAGGTGCCATCAGTCAGTGCATATGCTTAAAAACAAAAAATAACTGTCTCACAATTCACACACAATGTAAGAATTAACAAATAACTGTTAAAAAAACCCAAAAAACTAATAAATAAGAATAGCCACATTTTCACATACATCATTTATGATGATTAATGGTTGTTTTTGATTGCATTTAGTTTTGTTATTGCTATCGGGTAAAAACTGTCTCTGAGACGGTTGGTTCTGGTTCTGATTGCTCTGTATCTTCTGCCTGAAGGCAGCAGTGTGAACAGAGAATGTCCGGGGTGAGAAGTGTCCTTTGTGATGTGTTGTGCTTTTCTTAGACAGCGGTATACAAATATATATACAAAGACTAATATTTTCATTTCAGGCTATAGATATTAAGATGTTGTGTTATTGCAGGGGCAATTTTAAGTTAAGTGATCCATGAGTGTTTATTAAATGGGGCAAGTGGTCCTTGACTTAAAAAGGTTTGAGAAATACTGCAAAGAAAAAATATTTTACTTAGCAAATGACTTCTCTAAATAGTAATTACTTAGAGCCCCTTGACATATTAACTTGACATTAACAAAGACACAGCGGGACGGATTATCTGGGAAATGAAGGACAGGGAGAGTCTGACTAAAACTAACTCAATGTCAGACAAATTCTGGGGTTTTTGTCTGTTTATTTCCAAGCTCAAAAACTGCAACTTGCGACTCATTAAACCTGCAAGCGACTTTAGAAAAAAAAAAACCCAAAGCTGCTTATTATAATCGGACTTGGCGAGCGAAACTCAAAATAGTTCCTGTTTTTCAAGCAACAAAATGCACATCTCCCTCTTCCTTCCATTGTTTACGTTTCTGTCGCTGCTGATAACTGTCGCATAGAAATGGCGGTTACTCCCCAAGACGCGTAGAGGAAATAAAATTTAATTACAAAAGAAAATAGTAACACACAGTAACTCAAAGTGGTTTCGATAAGTAACTGTAGTCTGACTACTGGATTTGAAATAGCAACGCGTTAGATTACTCGTTACTAAAAAAAGTGGCCCAACATCAGTGACTGACGGCAATAGAACCATTTTTGTGTGTAGAAACTGTACCTATTATAAATCACAGAAACGGAGAGACACACTCACCGAAAGAGGGCTTCCCTGGAGAGCCAGACGGTGTTCTGTTGGACGGTTTTCCAGGAGAAGAGCAGGATCAGCAGCAACATGAAGACACTGAGGAGTGTGGTGCCCCAGCGGCCTGCAACTGAAAAGAGTCGGCCTAGACCAGCAGCCACAAGAATACAATACCCCATACTGCAGAAGAAAAAGACAGAGGAAACAAGGAGTCAGGTAAGTTTCAGGATAACATTGTGTAACATAGGTTGCTATGATTGAAGATATTAGTGTCAGGATCTGTGGCTTTCCTTGTTTATTTAGAGTGTTCTGTGTCCTTAAGTCTCTTCGTTGTCCTGTCCTCCCCTTGATTGTTCCCAGGTGTGTCTTGTTTCTGTCATTACCCTCCCATGTATTTAACTCCACCTGTGTTCCTTGTTCCTCGTCGGGTCCTTGTCGTCGTCAATCTCTGTGCTATTCGTTGTGAGTGTGTCCTTGTGCCTGCTGCTCGTTGTTTGGACTGTGTTGTTCTGGACTTTATCCATTAAATCATCATATTCATCTTACCTGGGTCCGCTGCGTCTGCCTCACCACCAACACCGCACCGCACTTCATGACAATTAGTTGGCTTACAAAAGAAACTCTTCAAAATAAGTTTTGAAAACTGCTGACTGAAGACACAGCAACATTTCAGGGGGCTTTGCATGTCAATCAACCTGTTCCAGTTATCCCTGAATTGAGCAATGGTAGCTTTCTGGGATGAGCTGATTATGCTGTGTTTAGTTGGTAATAATTTTTAATGCTTTTTGGCAAATCATCTCTTTCAAAATTTTAGATGTGTCCCTGGTTCAAAGCACCTCAATTAAATGCCTGAATTATCTCCTCAGTGCAGTCAAGTTCTCCAAAGTCCTGCTAATGATCTGAATATTTGACTCTAGTGTGTTCATTTTACATCTTCATTTATATTATTTTATAAACAGATCAGGGAAGAGCTTGTTTTTGTACACACTGTTTAGGGCTCCATACCTTTATATCAGATATTCTGACATAAAGAAATTATAACCACAACCCTTCATGGTCATGGAGGGCTGTGTTGTCTCAGATCAAGACAGCCCTCCACTTCCCTCCACCTCTGTCAGCAGCAGTAATATATATTATATTAGATCAATTTATATATATTTGTTTCTGATAGATACAAAAGGACAGTTATAAAAGTTCTGCACCGTCTCTTACCCAGATATTGCTGTTAAGCAAGTTTTTGTTATTTTTTGGTACCGGCACAGCTGGCTGCTTGCAGACGCAGCTCCCGTCGTGTGTGATAATCTGTGTATATTTGCTGTAACCGATTAAGGATCCGTGCTTAAAGAACCCATAGATCATTAGTTAAGCTTTCCACAATGGCTGGATGTGGTTCTGTCGCTGTTCTCCGCGTTCTTCTGCTACTTTTTATACTCTTTGTTACGGAGAACCTCACCGAACGGAGTAGCGGCATTGTTCACTCGCGTGAACAGCTGATTGCGCTGTGTAAGCCTCTGCTGCTGCCCGGAGACAGGCCTGTGGTCCCAGAGGAGTTACGGAGGAGACGACAGGGCTGCGGGTCTGGAGTTAAACGGAGGGAGAAGAGGAGACGGCACAAACCAGCGGTACTGGCGATTATTGTGGGGAACGTGAGGTCTTTGGGGAATAAGACAGACAAACTCACGGCGCTGGTTAGGACCCAGAAGGAGTACAGGGAGTGCAGTATCTTCTGCTTCACGGAAACCTGGCTACACTCGCTTATTCCGGACTACAGCGTGGAGGTCCCTGGATTTTCCTTGGTGTTGGGGGATAGGGACTTTTCCAAGAGTTGGAAGAAGAGGGGCGGCGGGATTGCACTTTATGTGAGTGAGAGGTGGTGTAATCCCGGTCATGTTAATGTGAAGGAACAGATTTGTAGCCCGGACATTGAACTTCTGGCTGTGGGAATGCGGCCGTATTATTTACCGAGGGAGTTTACGTCCGCCATTTTGATCGCTGTTTACATTCCCCCATCAGCTGATGCAGCGGTGGCCTGTGACGTCATCAGCTCTACCGCAGCCAAACTCCAGACTCAACACCCGGACGCCTTCATGGTCATCACAGGTGACTTTAACCATGCCTCATTGGACAAAACTCTACACAACTTCCAGCAGTATGTTGACTGTCCCACCAGGGAAAACAAAATGCTGGATCTCCTGTATGCTAATGTCAAAGATGCATACAGCACCACAGCCCTGCCCCCCCTTGGCAGGTCAGACCACATCTTGGTAAGGATGACTCTCAAGTATGTTCCTCTAGTGAGTAGGCAGCCTGTGCGCATCAGGACAGTGAGGAGGTGGACACAGGAGGCAGCTGAGGCACTGCAGGACTGCTTTGGGTCGACAGACTGGGATGTGATCTGTGGGCCTCATGGGGAGGACATCGACAACATGTCTGACTGCATCACGGACTACATCAGATTCTGTGAGGAGAATGTCGTGCCAGCCCGGACAGTGCGTTGCTTCTCCAACAACAAACCCTGGATTACCAGTGACCTGAAGGCACTTCTAAACAAAAAGAAGATGGCTTTCAGGTCTGGAGATAAGGAGGAGCAGAGGAGAGTCCAGCGTGAACTCAGAGAGACACTGAGGACATGCAAGGACAACTACAGGAGGAAGCTTGAGTCCAAACACGAGCAGAACAGTGTGAGAGATGTGTGGAAAGGAATGAAGCACATCACTGGGGTGAAGGGGAAAGACACACAGACATCTGGGAGCCTGGATAGAGCAAACCAGTTTAACCAGTTTTTCAACAGGTTTAGCTCACCTCCTGCTACTCCCCTACCACCACCATCCCCCCACACATCCACACTGCCCCAAGTTGTTCAAACCACCTACGGGCATTCTCCTGCACACCACCTCTCCTTCAGCCCTCCATCCTCCCTCCTCCCCCATTTCCACTGCAGACAACAACACCTACCCCCAGTTAACGGTGACTACAGGCCAGGTTGAGAGACAGTTGGAGCAATTACACCAGGGGAAGGCTGCAGGACCTGATGGCATTACACCACGGATCTTGAAGACCTGCTCTGGCCAGCTGTGCACCGTACTGGCACACATGTACAACTTGAGCTTGAGGCTGGAGAGAGTCCCACTGCGGTGGAAGACATCACATGTGGTTCCTGTTCCCAAGAAGCCAAGGCCATCCGACCCAGAGGACTACAGACCAGTTGCTCTCACATCTCATGTGATGAAGGTCATTGAAAGACTGGTCCTGGCCCAGCTGAGGCCTAGGGTGAGGACGTTTCTAGACCCCCTGCAATTTGCCTACCAGCCCCACTTAGGAGTTGACGATGCCATCATCTTCCTGCTGCAACGAGCACTGTCTCACCTGGATGGTGGAGGAGACACTGTGAGAATCACATTCTTTGATTTCTCCAGTGCCTTCAACACCATCCAGCCTCTGCTACTGGGTGAGAAGCTGCGGAGGATGGGTGTCAACGACTGATTGAACAATGATTTAGCTTTTATTGTACAGTGAGATGGCATGTGGCAGGAAGGATTTCCTGTATCTGTCCCTATGATAGCGGAGCTGGAGCAGCCTATGTGAGAAGGTGCTCCGCTGTCTGTCCACTATGTGGTGGAGAGGCTGCTGTTTATTGTCCATAATAGACAGAACGTTCTTCAGTGTCCTCCTCTCCACCACAGTTTCCAGGGACTCCAGCCTTAGTCCCAGTACAGAGCCAGCTTTCCTGATGATTTTGTCTAGTCTATTAGAGTCGCTGGCTCTGATGCTGCTTCCCCAACACACAGCAGCAAAGAAGATGGCACCGGCAACAACACTGTGATAGAAGGTCTCCAACATCTTGCTGCACACTTTGAAGGATCTCAGCTTCCTTAAAAAATAGAGTCTGCTCATCCCCTTCTTGCACACAGCGTCAGTGTTAGATGCCCAGTCCAATGTGTTGCCGATTACAACTCCCAGGTATTTGTAATCCTCCACCTCCTCCACCACTTCCCCTTTGATCTTTAGTGGCCGTGAAGGTATCTTCTTCCTTCTGAAGTCAATCACCATCTCTCTGGTCTTATTAATGTTGAGCCTCAGGTGATTCTGGTCAGACCACTCCACAAAGCTGTCCACCAGTGTCCTGTACTCCCCCTCCCCTCCATCCCCTATACACCCGACGACCGCTGAGTCATCAGAAAACTTCTGTAGGTGACATGACTCAGAGTTGTACTGGAAATCAGTGGTGTACAGGGTGAAGAGAAAGGGAGAAAGCACAGTTCCCTGTGGAGCTCCTACGTCACTGACCACCACATCAGACAGGACACTGTCCAGACGGACAAACTGTGGCCTGCCTGTCAAGTAGTCAGTAACCCAGGAGATCTGCATTTTTTGAATCTTTGCAAGGACTGTTCTTAAGTTGTTTCTTATATTAACAGCATTTTATATTTTATTTTTTATTTTATCTACAACTACTACTCAGTGGTAGTTGTTATTGTGTCTTGTCTCTATGCTGTAACTGCGAAGTAATTTCCCTGCTGGGATGAATAAAGTACTTCTATTCTAAAAAAATATAACACACTCACCTGGGCATGTAGAGAACTCTCTCAGCCACAACAAATCCCACTCTGAAGAAAAGATTACTGGCAGGAATGAAGGGAAATACAAGAAAAAAAATTCCTACCAACACCTCCTTTTTCTCCTGCCTCTGTAGGTGAAAAAAAGAGGATGATCAGAGCAAAAACACAATCAACATAAGTAGAACAGCACTCACTTGTGAGGAAAATGTAATAGAGTTTCAAAACCCCTCAGTCAACCATTCAGTCAACATCATTTATTTATTAGGTTTATTTGACAGGGACAGACAAACTAAATAAAACAGCAGTCCCATGCTTGTATTATGGTGCTTACTGTAAGCTAATTTGGAGCACTTGTCCTACTTCCACATATGGTTTTTAAACAGTATATCTAAAAACTATTAGTAAATTAAATGATTATAGTCATGGTCATTATGTCCTTATGAAAAATCCAAAAATTATTTAAGAAATTATTTTACTTCCATTATGGAGTCAGAACCATTAAGCTAGCAGGAGCATTCCTTCAGTTGATGGTGTGCCTAGTGTTAGTTCTCCTGTTTCATTCATTTTGTCTATCTGCACATTTTGGAAACATTTTCTCTTTATATGTCCAGTCCGCACAGATACAACAACCAGCAGTTCTAGTTAAAACTGTGAAGAACACTTTAGCTTTTGTTTCAGTGCTTTAATACTCAGAAGTCAATTGAAAGCTTGGTAGTACTTCCAATATTTAACATTTTCCTTTAACCTCTTAACAGTCACCCCCAAAATACCTACATTTAAGTCACTAGGTCCATAAGGACAGTGGTGTCTTTATGACAGTTGAGGGGTTGTAAGATAAGGAAAACTTAAATATTTTTAAATTTTTCTCAGTAGCTTGGGTGCATTTCTCAGAACATAATTTAAATTCTCCTACTTGTGCAAACTTCAAATCATTGTGTCACATGTGTACATAAAAAAACAGTTTCTCGTTCCATTGAGCAAGTTCCAAATGCTTTTGTACATCATACAAGTGATTATGGATGCCTCTCTGATTTTTCCTATATTTTCAGTTGCTTTAATCATGTTGTTCAAAAAGCATTAAACTGCTCCTTTTTGAATTGTCTTGACCTCCACAACATTTAAGCATAAGTCCATCATTTAAGTGTTAACATGCAAAGGGCTTGAACAAGTTGTCATAATGTCAATAGTATTTTTATACCTTTCTATTAGATATTTTTTCTAAATCTGTCCTGAATTGATAAATTGCTCCCAAGTAAATCTTGAATTTTTCTAACAAATAATGTGTGAAGCATTAGCTCAACCAACGTTCAACCAGTTTTCTGAAATAGATTGGAAGTGCATCTCACAAACCATCTGTTGGCAAGCATATGGTGTATTTAGCCAGAGCATGACACAATGTTAAAAATCCTACAGTAAAGGGCAAGGTCATGAATGGGGTCAACAGCCAGAGAGAAGGAAAGGAAGAGGAGTGAAGCTGTGACAGAGGAGTTAGAAGGCAAAACAGAATAAGGGAAGACGGAAGGACGAAGATAGAAAATTCCTTGGAAAAACATGTCTTCATTTGATGTTTTTTGTTTGTGTTTTTAGTCCAGTTGCAGAGATCATGTCGGTCAACAGCAAACACCTGTTTAAGAACTTTTGAATTTTCAATCAGAAATGACAACGTAGCCTGGTTGAAGTTCTAGCCTCCTGAGTCATGTCTGTATGGTTACACTGTTGAACCAATCTTAAGCTTGGACCTAAAGACTCAGACAGTCTTGCCAAGGCAAATTAGAGATGGTTAGCGTTTGATTTTACAGTAGTAAACAATGCCAGATGTATTTAACTGTATTTTTAAAAAGCATTTTCAGGCTTTGTTGATAATATAGAAACCTGTCAGTGTTGTAGCTACTGTGATGACTGATTGAGTCATGTGTGCAAGACAACAAGGGTGAAACAAACATTTAAACGAATGCTGACTTTAGAAGATATTCATGTAGCGCACCATTCAAACTTTTGCTTTGTTTCTGCTTTCCAACTGAAGAGGATCTTGCCAGTGCAGAAAATACCTGATTGGCAACATTCAAGTCTCAACCTCAACTGGTCACTTGGAAGACCATGTCCATGTTGCACACCCTCTTCAGCAAAGTCTGGAGACAGTGACTTGTTACTCTTGATCAACCCAGAGCAAAGAGTCCTTTTGTAACATGTATTCCTTCCACCATGGATAATCCCTCATGTGGACACATGATGTTGTTTTTTCAGATCTCCACAATACTTTGAGGATATTGGACAGGAAATTAATAGTTTTTAACTGAATCCTAGTGAAAAAATACTTTAGTATATTTCAAACATACTTACATTTGTGTAAGTACATTTTAAGTATACTAATTTTAAGTGTACTACATACTGTATAAATATATAGCATGCTTGTACCAGTTTTTGCCGGTGTTCTGTTTATCTGTGCTACCCGTAAATCTGTCCTACCTTGTGGTAATGCGCATGAGCACATCGGTGCTACATCACATACTGCTTACTCAGCAAATTTCTTATAAATACGTCCTACCTGTGGAAGTTTAATTTCATGTGTTTTATTTCGTCAAAGATTAAGGTAAGCTTTATTTAATTTATTTTATACCTGGCTTTCATTAAGCTGCTGTATTACTTCATGTTTTTACTTTACATGACAGGCAGCTTGTAAATGGCTTTACTTTGCCATCTGCAAAGTGTTGTTGCGCAACACCCCCTCCCCCCCTCCTTTCTCTACTCTCTCACTCTCTGCTTCCTCTTCTGAGAGGGGAGATGTGCTACCAGCTCTCCTTCTAACGGGTTAATTGAGTTTCCTAAATCTGCTGGGATTTACCCTGTCCAGAACTGAAGTAAACTCTGTTTAAGCTGGTTTCGAGAAACGATTCACCTGATTTTTAACAGCCTACATCCAGGTGTCCCACCCTTCTTCCCCCTGTGAATTAGCCAGACTGAGCAGCCTACAGCCAACTAGTTTCACAGAGCACACCTGTTAACGGTCGCTCGTTCTCTATTTTACAACTTGCATTTGTTATTGAACCAGGTAGGTTTTAGTGACTCGGGCGAGTCCCAAGGATGTTGTTTTTTACATATGGGCTACCAGCAACCTAAAAACATTTTCCACTTCTTCCTCTTCAGAATCAAACATCAGAGCTATTTTACAACCATCAAAGAACTTTAAGGTGACTCATTAACTGAATGTCCACAACATCTTTTAGATTTTCTTTATGCTAAATATTTTATTAGTAAGGCATTTTTGCAAGGGTCAGTACAGCTTAATTCAGTAGCAGAAATAATCAAATAAGTAAAATCAATCATCTAGTCTATCTTTCCCTACTGCTGACACTGAGAACTAAAAAAGGGAACCTTTGAGAGAGACGGACGGAGTTTGGTGTTTCGAACCCCAGACCTGGCTTGATGATGAAGAAGGTGTTGCAGCAGGAGGAAGATGTTGATCGGCGAAGGCCGGAATCTCTGTAGGTCTGATGAGCTTCTTCTCCGCATGGATGGTGAGGTCACACAGGACTTGGTGCTGGCAGGAAAAAAGGCACCAGTTCTTCTTCTTTGTCTTTGCCTTTGTCTTCATCTTTGTCTTTGGGGTCTGAACCCAGCCGATGAGAGAAGTGCGATTCGAAGCCACAGGTTGCGGGGCTGACGGGTTGGTCCCCATGAGCAGGACAGTCTTCAGCTCTGTGGCCCCGGCTCTTCTTCAGCTGCAGAGTTCTTTGTCCATCTCGATCTTGGCTCGAAGCTGCCCGGAGGATCCAACCAACGGTTCCTCTTTTGCACCCACCTTTTATAGGGTTTATCCACCTTTTGTTGCGTTTTCATTGGCTGTCTGCTTAGACAGATGATCTCATATCCATCACTGTCTTACAGACATTATGTCCTGATGTCTGTGCTAATGTCTCAGGGTTGCTCAACCTCCTATGTCCGTTGCCTTTCACCTTTTCTCTAAATAAGGCGTTGATCATCTCTGCTCTCCTGTTAGTTCCCCTTTTTCCCCTTCCTTTCACCTTTCACCTTCTCTCTACCTCCAACATATCAGTGATGTTTAATTGCAGTTACACCTTTTACACCATTTCAAGTTCAATGTCAAAATCACATTTATATCACATTTATTTTCTTCAGCTTCTCTGATTTATCATTCATTTATGATTTTATAACCATAACTTATTAATTATACTTATTATAATCCTAATGTGAGTTATTACAGATGTTTTTCTGAAAAGAAACCAAGAATAATACATGATTCTAATTATTTGATGCCAAAGTTACAGTTACTTGTTTTTCTTGTAACTGTTCCCACAAATGTAACTGTAAGTATTATTACAAGTAAACCAATATTAATATAAGTATTTTACTTTGAATCTTATCAAATTACTCAAAATGTTTTAGATTTCATTCTTTAAAACTTTCATGCTTTAAAATAAGGAATAGTCTCAGCTATTTTTATAAATCTGCAGGCTGGAAACTTACTTCCTCTTTTTCCAGGAAACCTGCTTTTCCTGTTTAATGACTCTCTCTGACTGACTATGATTTCTTATGATTAGATAGAAAAAAGTAGAATTAAAGCAAAGTTTGCATGAGACAAAAACAACACACACAACCAGATTTATTTTATTGACACTTAAGTCTACTGTTGGGCCTAGATGTCACTTGAGTGATTCATTTTAAAGATAACTTTATTTATTATTACTGTTAAACTAACTTTATTGACACTTAAGTCTACTGTTGGGCCTTGATGTCACTTGAGTGATTCATTTTAAAGATAACTTTATTTATTATTACTGTTAAACTAACTTTATTGACACTTAAGTCTACTGTTGGGCCTTGATGTCACTTGAGTGATTCATTTTAAAGATAACTTTATTTATTATTACTGTTAAACTTAAATCTCCAGCATGGGGAAGTGGGATGAGCTCGGATTTTCTTGACAAAAGTTATTACCAATATAAACAAGTCAATGTTTGGCAGTTAATCAGAACAAAATACTGTTTTGTGGGCTATTTTGTAACTATATTTTAAAAATATTTTAGTTTAATTACACTCTTTTTTTATTATTAAACTTTGCTAAATAGATGTTTGTTGCAATATTATATGGGATTGAAGCTGTGTAATAGCAGTGTAATATTAGTATATATTAATCATATCCCATCATTTCAGTGACCTCCGCAGTTCGATGGAGACATTGTGGCTGTGGTGCATCTAATAACAGACATACAACATATTAATGCACAAAAAAGATCTGCAGTGATCTGTGTTTAATTTAATTCCAATAAAAACGTGTTTCCCCTGTCTGATAGTGTTTTATTCTTACAAACACCTCTGTATTTAAAATATTTTTTTAAAAGGTAGGATATTCTAGTAAAAGGATTAGGTAATACATCTATAGCTTTTCATTTTAAACGGGTAGGATATTCAGATGAAGGAAGTGATCTTCTTGTGGTTTCGTCATATATATAAATTGTTCCAATGCTAAGCTAAGCATAACTCCTAAGCTTCCACTTCAGTCACTCAAATAATGTTATTTAATATATTTAACATTAACACAACCCGCTATAGTTTTCTGTTTGTAAACATGACAGTAGCAGTTTTGAACACGTAGCACTGACAGATAGACTTAGCTATCTATCTGTGCTACGGTAAGAAAATCTGACGAGGTAGCACTGATAGTCAGAACACCGGCTCATGTCTTTGTATTATTTGAATGTTGCTATTTGTGCTTCTTTCTCCTGATGCGTCATTTCTTGTCCTGACTTTCTGTCTAGTTTATTATTACTTTTAGAAATTGTGAAGTGCTCATTACTTTAGACCAATATTTAGCTTTATACTTTTTAGATTATTATCCAGGGAAACTGCTATTAGTCTATCAATAGAAATTCCTTCTAGCTTATAAATTATGGAATACTTATACTTACAACAGGAGCATCTAGTATATATTTTCACTCAACCCAGAACAGGAATGAAGTTTTTTAGAATAAAAAGTTCACAGCTTATCAGTTTACATACTTCAATCAACCTAGAACAGGAATCAAACCTATTAGTTAGAACAGTAAGATTCAGAGGATTAAAAAGAGAAACTCCTGGTGTACCCATTCTTAGCCTGCCTAGCAACCCAGAACAGGAACATTTAGTTTATATACTTCACTCAACCCAGAACAGGAAGTAGAACTAACTTAGAGTCCAGAGAAACTACTATTAGCTTATCTAGAAAAACTACTCATCAACATTTAGCACCGTCTACTTTATAGAATCAAACATGGAGAACCAACATTTAGTTTTATGCCTCACAAATCTTACCAAACATGGAGAACTAACATACTTTTTTTTGTTTGTTTTTTCCTTTGGTTTATTGTTTTATTTGTATTTCCTTCTAATTTATGTAAAGAACTTTGAATTGCTGTTGCTGAAAATATGCTATATAAATAAAATGATCTTACCTTACCTTTGATATGTAAAATATGTATTCCATTTGTGGAAATAAATCTACAGTTTAGTTTCTGTCAGTTCTGTCAAGATAAAAGAGAGGGCTAAGAAAATTTTTCTTTTATGTTGGTTAGTAAATTAATTTTACATAATTGTATCGCTGTTGACATCAGTTTGCTAAAATTTAAACCATGGCTCCTATGCCAAGTTCTACAAACAAACAAGCAGATTAGTCCAGTTTTTGTGGTTTAATGAAAGCTTAAAAATTACAGCGGCAGCAGTGCACCCCAACAAAGTAAATTAACACCGGTGTAAAACAACTTTAACCCTCTTATAGTCTGCTTTTCCTCACTCTCTGTGTTGCCTTTACTCTACATGCAAACTCGTTGCCATGGAAACCAATACAACGCCTCCGCTATCTGAGAGTAATATATTGACCAGAATGCCTTGCTCAATAGTCCGCTTCCTACTTTTGGAGCGGTCGCCGGTCCGCTTGGTGTTCACATGTATTCAGAGTTCACTTCAACCCAACCGAGACCGAGGTTTTTAGATGTACCAGAGTTTGCTTTTTTGGTCTGCATTAGAGTTTGCATTCATACCTCCCCAAATGAACCAGAGCTTCTAGACAAACTACAGTTGGGAACAACTACTCGTTGGTAAAGTAACAAGAAAGTTGGACTAAGACACCGCTTGTCAACCACATGTTACAATCTGGCTCTTACCTTTAGTGAGAAGAGGCAGTGCAAGCAGAGAGCAATCATCACTGCAGCCAGCAGTATGGTGGCCGCGTTGCGCACATCACCCAGAGATTCCACAAGGGGAATGCTGCCCACCTGCCAGTCATAGCACAGCACAACGGGAGCCAGCAGCAGCCAGGCATTAAAGGACAGCAGGTATGAGTAGGTAAGAAACCTGTCAGTAGAGGGCATAGAGTGAATTATTTGGTGAAGAGGACACACAGCTATGAGACAAATGAGATGTTTAAGAAGAAATGAAAAAAAGTTTATTACCCAACAAGTGAACAATTCAAATCAATTAATATATGAACTGGAGTTTTCATTTACAACTAGAAAATTTCTGAAGAAATTTAACCGGGGCCTGCCAAAGCATGTCCGTCGGTATGGGCCCGGCGTTGTCATGCTAGAAATTAGCATCGATGCTAAAGAACGCTGCAATGTAATCAATAGCATGTGGAGAATCACAAGAACGTTAAGTAAGGTGGACTGCACCATTCAGTATGATTTAAAATTTGTCAAGGCTTTTATTTTGGAATTTTTGTTAAACTTCATTTCAAAGGGCCAAACTAATCCCATGTGTAATAGTCATTGGGTTAAATCAGTTACATAATGCTCAAAACACAAGTAGTTGATGTAAAAATATTAAAGGCTTTTATTTTGAAATTTTTGTTAAGCTTCATTTCAAAGCACCAATCTAATCCTATGTGTATCAGTGCTTTGGATAAAAAATTCACATAATGCCCGAAAGAGCAAATACCTGATCTAAAAAATTTCAAGGCTTTTAATTTGAAATTTTCAGTATGCTTCATTTGAAAGGGCCAAACTAATCCCATGTATAACAGTCATTGGATAAAATCAGTTATATAATGCTCAAAAGAGCAATAATCTCATGTAAAAATTGTCAAGGCTTTTATTTTGAATTTTTTTGTTGAGCTTCATTTCAAAGGTCCAAACTAATCCCATGTATAACAGTCATTGGGTTAAATCAGTTATAGAATGCTCAACAGAGCAATTACCTGATTTAAAAATATTCAAGGCTTTTATTTTGAAATTATTATTATGCTTCATTTTAAAGTTCCAAACTAATCCCATGTGTAACAGTTACTGAGTTAAATCAGTTATATACAGCCCATAGCAGCAAGTAGTTCTAAAGGCCAGTTCAGTCCTGATCTCTTTCAACTGAGTGTTCCACTATAGTTAGAACTACAGTGATGCGTATTTGTAGTCCTAATCAGCAGCCAATAGCCTCTTGAGTTCCGTTGCTATGGTAAATAATTTTCTCAGCAAAGTGTGAACTGTTAGTGAGAGAGGCTTGGGGAAACAATTCTCTGTTTGAGCCAGCCAGTTTTACCCAAAAAAAGCATTGGAAACAACTCCTTTCCATTCGGGAACCGTAATACATATTCGAAAACCGTTTGAAGCGTATGAGAGGGCTATGTGTCTTCTGCGATAGTCCCGAGATTCATATCTCTACCTCACTCAGAGCATTTACAGCGATGAGAGAAAGAAATGGTTTGCCCAGATCTGAAATGTTTGAGAAATATATGGGAGAGAGCCTGAGACAGCCTCAGAAAATCCTGTCGCATGACTTTGCTCTGAAGCACCGTGACAGAAAACCGTACGGTCTGGATAAATTTCGAAAACATTTTACCGGAGCAGACATGCGTATCAATGTGAGGACCGATTTTGATACCAATCGTGCGATATTTGTGGGCGTGAGGGCGAGTTAAAAATTATTTTGGGGTGAAAAATTCTCTTCATTTCTCACTCTAGCCGAGATCTAAAGGCCCTGACTCTCACTCTAATTTTAGGAAAAATGAAAAACTTTGGGTCGCTTAGAGACAAATTGTGGACAAACCGTAATTGGTATCGACGAGCCGTCTTCACTTTCGAAGAGATCGCGGCCGTATCTACAAAATGAAATTTGAATGGCATTTCTACGTGAATTTGTGACGACACAGAAAATCCTCAAAAATAGGGTATTTGAAGGATTTTTCCCATTGACTTATAATGGGGTTTTTTTCATAGTTTTTATGTCGCCATGTTAACCCCGAATCCCACCAAAAGTAATAGCTCCAATGGCGTGAATTTTCTGCACGTTTTGATACCTCATTTGTAGGTGTGCACGCAGCGGTATGAGCCGCATTAACGGTTACGGATGAAAAATAAAGAATTGGGAGAATAGTAATAGGTTCCTGCCATTGCTTTGCATGGCAGGCCCCAACAATTAGATTCCCCTGGTTAAATACATCTACTCACATACACTAATTTAAATCAGAATCAAAACTCCTTTTATTGTCATTGTGCAAGAAAAAAAACACAACTTTGAAAAGTAACTCTCAAAGGCAAGTCAAATAAATAAAATAAGTATATTTCAATAAATAAAATAAAAATAAAACACAAACAACTGGGATGTTAAGAAAAAATAAACCATTTTTTAGATGGATTTGCTGTGTTTAGAGCAACAACAGCTCTTGGGTAGAAACTGTTTTCAATCTGTTTGTCCTTGACTTTATTGCCCTGAAACACCTCCCTGAGGGCAGGAGTTTGTAGAGGTGGTGGCTAGGGTGTGAGGGGTCATTGATGATGCTGCGGGCTCTCTGGAGGTAGCAGGTCCTGTGCATCTCCTCCAGAGACGAAAGAGGGCAGCCAATCAGTCTCTGGGCAGTGTGTATGACCCTCTGGAGCTGCTTCCTCTCTGCTGCAGTGCAGCTGGGGAACCACGGTGAGATGCCATGACTCAACGCCAACTCCACAGAGCAGGGATAGAAGGACACCAAGAGCTCAGTTCTCAGGTGGTTCTTTCTCAGAACCCTCATGTTGTAGGTGCCCAGGAACCTGAAATTTGGCACCATCTCCACCCTCTCCCGATTTATAATGATGGGCTGAATGTCTGGTTTACACCTCCTACAGTCGACAATCAGTTCCTTCGACTTTTGACCGATACAATTTACGTGGCCTACCACTTTCTGGCTGAGTTGATGTCGTTCCCAAACACTTCCATCTTCTCATAATACAGCTGACAGTTGACTGTGGAATATTTAGGAGTGAGGAAATTTCACGACTGGATTTGTTGCACAGGTGGCATCCTATCACAGATCCACACTGGAATTCACTGAGCTCCTGAGAGCGACCCATTCTTTCAGAAATGTTTGTAAAAACAGTCTGACATGCTGAGAGGTGGAGGGCGGAGGGCGGTAGAGAGACCAGTTGCTCTGTCTGTTTTAGATAAAGAGCCATGTTTTTTAAGGGGTCATGCATTGTATAAAACCAAATGAATTAAAAAGAAAAAGTCACCCTTCCATCTTTTCTCATCAGATCTGAATGCAGTCAAGTTATTTTATTATAGTTTGTGAGAGTGTGGACTAACCTGGTAAGCAGATGAGGTGAAAAGGAGGCAGGGTTGTCCTGTTCTGAAAAAAGAGGCATGGATCCTCCCATGAGCCACAGCCGAACTGACATTATCATCACCACCTGAAGGACAGATAGCATTTTAAAAACAATCCCAAGGTCTGGCAATTACCTACAGTATAGCGATGTGCATTAAAAAAAACTAAGAGCAATAGTCACGGGCGGATCTACTGGTGTGGCAGTTGCCACCCCAACTGAGAGCCTTACCACCCCTGTTGCCACCCCAGCTGGCGCATGAAACTGGCGTATTTCCGCTCTCTCTGCTCGTTGAGCTGTTGTCTGTCGGTTGTCATGGCAACGGGTCAGTGTTTGTGTGTGTGTGTGTGTGTGTAGGGTAAAGCAGACATACAGAGCGAGAAAAAGCATAATATAAATGGTTTTATCTAGTTCTGTTCTTCACCTGTTTATCAGCTTTATTGTACCTTTATTGTGGCGCACTGCAGCCGCTGCTATTCCTAAAAGTTAAACAAGCGACAAAAACTGAACTAATTTCCTCCTTTGTTCGTAAAATGTGGCGATAATAACAGTCATCAAACTACGGCTCCTACAGCATATTTAAAATAAAACGATTTCCCAATAGCCCTTTCTTGCATCTTGACAGAACTAACAGAAACCAAACTGTTTATAGGTTTGTTTCAGGCAGAATTCATGCAGCAAACATCAGTTTTCTCAGGTTTATTTTAAGCCGTATTTAATAGATATATCTGATAAAAAATGATGGCGCTACTAATATTTTTGTGACAGATTTCTGCTCATCCTGCATTGGAATAGAATGGTTTTATGGACACAATGTATCACATAGCGACTAATTGTCGCTGTCCAATCCAGTAATACATATCAATTAGAAGCAGTATGAAAGATGTAAAGATTAAAAACTATACTACATTAAGAAATTATATTTAATCATCAGTGCTACACGAAGCTCATTTTGAAATAATGCAAGTTAAAAATATTTTGCAACAAGTAAATTAAGTCCAATGTTAGGTCTATGTACACTAAACGTGAGAATGAGACACTATATATACAGTATATATATATATATATATATATACAGTATATTTATGTACACATGTGCGAATGAGACATTATAAATACATATGTATATAATGTCTCATTGGACTTAATGTACTTGATTTACTTGTTATATATACACTGCTCAAAAAATAAAGGGAACACTCAAATAACACATCCTAGATCTGAATGAAAGAAATATTCTCATTGAATACTTTGTTCTGTACAAAGTTCCATTTGCACAACAGCAGGTG
The DNA here is from genome assembly GCF_002775205.1 of Xiphophorus maculatus. NCBI lineage: Eukaryota > Metazoa > Chordata > Actinopteri > Cyprinodontiformes > Poeciliidae > Xiphophorus > Xiphophorus maculatus. The sequence continues at coordinate 20,043,381 of NC_036459.1, forward strand.
AAATTGATTGTCAATCAGTGTTGCTTCCTAAGTGGACAGTTTGATTTCACAGAAGTTTGATTTACTTGGAGTTATATTGTGTTGTTTAAGTGTTCCCTTTATTTTTTTGAGCAGTATATATAACAAGTGATGGCAGCATCATGTATGTATGCTGCCACCCCTGAAAAATCCTTGCTCCCTCAACATTTTCTATCACTTTCAGAAAGTGAAACCCATAGATCATGTAGATTCCTTACACAGAATGAAATGTCATGGATTAGAGTTCATAAAAAAACAATGATATATTTTCTCAGGACATAATATTACATTTAAAATAATGAAAAAAGGATATCTTAACCCAGAAATCTTCAGACTTCTGAAAAGTATGTGCATTAGAGTTCTCCTTTTTGGCAGCCTTCTGTGCTTTAGATGGCAATTTGAATCTACCTTGTCAGCTTGAATGGAAAGAATGGGAAGGAGAATTATATCCTTCCCATTATATTTTTCAGGCTTCACTTACAGGGCGAGCATAGCCTGAACAGTATGAGGATTGAAGAGCTTAGAGAAGTAAGAGTAAGGCCGGAGCACGCTCACCATGCGTCTGTCTACTCCATTAAAATGAAAGTCATGATGCTATGGTCCTCAACGTGGTTGACTTAGGTTCCATGCTTGGAAGCATTGGTTGAGTGGAATGAGGGTTTGCTTTTTTCAAACTCTCCTTAGATAAATAGATTAGATTTGATTTATTGTACGAAATTAGTAGTACAGCTGTTCTTAGGCCATTTATAAACAGACAAAACAGATAAGACTGGCATTGGGATTGGGGTTGAATGCGTATAGTTCCTGCAATTGTATGGGCTCCACTACTGTACATGCCATTTTCATTCATATTATTCTGTATTTGGAAATTAATTCTCTGAACAGTTCTATGTTTATTTTTCATACTTAACTGATATATATATATATATACCAAAGACTGGTGAAGGAATGGTTGCAAAGACTGGTGAAGGAATGGTTACTTCGACATCCCCAGTCAACACTAAGCGCTAAACAACTAGTAGCTCAGTGTTCCAACATCCGCAAATGGCAACTGCCATCACAACTTGAGATTGACGAGATACAACACAAATGCTACGGCAAAAAGGAGGAACTGTGGGGACTTAACTACAAGTCCCCACCCAGTCAGGGGATACACGGCCCCATTGAGCGAATCAGAGCTGAACGAGACGGCTGCTGACCTGAGAGAGAAAATCATGACCCGAATGACAACCAGACCTCCTCGGCTCCTCCTTTGGCTGAGTGAAGTACCATCAGAGATCATTGAGAATGTGAATGCAGCATTGAGAACAATCCCTACCAACACCATAACAGAAACCAATGAGCTGATCTACAACTCAGCATCAGTGATCCTTGAGACACTTGGCTATAAGAGCAGCCATAAGACCCAATACCCACCATGGAAAAGACGGTTAGAGGCTAAAATCAAGGTAACAAGGAGGGAAGTGAGCCAATTGACAGAGCTCCACAAGGGTACAATGAAAAGACCAGTACCCAGAAAGTACAGGCAGATGCCCATACCTGAAGCACTCAAAACTGCCAAACAGAGGCTCCAAGCCTTGGCCAGCCGCCTAAAGAGATACACAAGGGAGAATGAATCCAGAAGGATTAACTGGCTCTTCTCCACTCAACCAGCTAAGGTGTACTCTCAATGGCAGGGTAATAACAACAGAGTAGACCCACCAAGGCTGGAGACTGAACAATACTGGAAAGGCATATGGGAAAGGGAGGCGTCCCACAACAACAATGCACAGTGGTTGATCTCTCTACGAGAGGACCATAATAACCTCCCTGAGCAAGCCTTGGTAACCATCACTGTGACAGATGTCCAAGAAAGAGTCTCAGGTATGAAAAACTGGACAGCACCAGGGCCTGACATGATCCATGCCTACTGGCTAAAGAAACTCACTGCCCTCCATGAGCGACTGGCAGGCCAAATGAACCAGCTGCTACAAAGTGGAACTCACCCTGAATGGTTAACTGAAGGGCGGACAATCCTAATCCAGAAGGATCCATCAAAGGGTCCAGTCCCACCCAACTACCGACCAATAACCTGCCTCTCCACAACATGGAAGCTCATGTCAGGCATCATAGCGGCCAAGATAAGCAAACACATGGACAAACACATAAGCACGGCACAGAAAGGTATCGGTATAAATAGCAGAGGAGCCAAACACCAACTCCTCGTAGACCGCACAGCTGCCCGAGACTGCAAAACCCGACACACCAACCTGTGCATGGCTTGGATTGATTACAAGAAAGCCTATGACTCAATGCCACATACTTGGATCATTGAATGCTTAGAGATGTATAACATCAACAGGACTCTGAGAGCCTTCATTGCAAACTCGATGAGGCTGTGGAAAACCACCCTTGAAGCCAACTGCAAACCACTTACACAAGTGTCCATCAAATGTGGCATATACCAAGGAGATGCTCTGTCCCCGCTACTGTTCTGCATAGGCCTGAACCCCCTCAGCCAAATTATCAACAAGACTGGCTACGGATACCGACTCAAAAATGGGGCCAACATCAGTCACGTTCTCTACATGGATGACATCAAGCTGTATGCCAAGAGTGAGCGACACATCGACTCACTGATCCACACCACCAGGATCTACAGCACGGACATTGGGATGTCATTTGGACTAGAGAAGTGTGGTCGGCTGATCACCAAGAGGGGGAAGGTCATCCGCACAGAAGGGGTCTCACTCCCAGAAGGAACAATAGCAGACATAGAGGACAGTTACAAGTACCTGGTATACCACAAGCAAATGGCAACCTCGATGAGGTCACAAGGAAAGGAGCCACAGCTAAATACCTCCAACGAATAAGGCAAGTCCTGAGAAGCCAGCTCAATGGCAAGAACAAAATCCGTGCGATAAACAGCTATGCCCTGCCAGTAATCAGATACCCTGCTGGAATAATTAGCTGGCCAAAGGAGGAGATAAAAGCCACGGATATTAAGACTAGAAAACTACTAACAATGCATGGAGGGTTCCATCCCAAATCCAGCACCCTGAGACTGTACACGAGCCGCAAGGAAGGAGGCAGAGGACTAGTGAGTGTGAGAACCACAGTCCAGGACGAAACAACTAAGATCCATAAATACATCAGGGACAAAGCCTCAACAGACAATGTGCTCAGTGAATATCTCAGACAACAGGGAATGGAAGTTGAGGTGCCAGAGATACCATCATGGGAGGACAAGCCCCTACATGGGATGTACCACCAGCAAATAACCCAAGTGGCTCATATCAGTAAATCCTACCAATGGCTGGAAAAAGCTGGACTCAAGGACAGCACAGAGGCCCTCATCCTGGCCGCCCAGGAACAGGCCCTAAACACCAGAGCAATAGAGGCCCAGATATACCACACCAGACAAGACCCAAGGTGTAGGTTGTGCAAGGAGGCCCCTGAGACAGTCCAGCACATAACAGCATGGGGGAAAGATACTGGCAGGGAAAGCGTACATGGAACGACATAACCAAGTTGCAGGCATAGTGTACAGAAACATCTGTGCAGAATATGGACTGGAAACCCCGAGATCAAAGTGGGAAACACCCCCAAAGGTGACGGAGAACGCCAGAGCTAAGATCCTGTGGGACTTCCAGATCCAGACAGACAAAATGGTGATGGCGAACCAGCCAGACATTGTCGTAGTGGATAAACAACAGAGGAAAGCCGTTGTGGTAGATGTAGCAATACCAAGCGACTGCAACATCAGGAAAAAGGAGCACGAGAAACTAGAGAAATACCAGGGCCTCAGGGAGGAACTGGAGAGGGCCTGGAAGGTGAAGACCACAGTGGTGCCTGTGGTCATCGGGGCCCTCGGGGCAGTCACCCCCAAACTGGACCAATGGCTACAACAGATCCCAGGAACAACATCAGACATCTCAGTCCAGAAATGTGCAGTCCTTGGCACAGCCAAGATACTGCGCAGAACCCTCAAGCTCCCAGGCCTCTGGTAGAGGACCCAAGCTCAGAGGATAAGAACCACCCGCGGTGGGTGAGAAGGGAATTTTTTTTTTATTTTTTATATAAGCTGACTGGATAGCTCAATAGATAAGGCATCAGTATATCACCCGAGACACCATGAGAGATACTAAGATGTATAACATGCCGGCTCAGACGTCGCCCGGCCAAACAAGGTCTGCGTCAGGTGTTGGGAAACCAGAGCACCTTGATGACAAATGGGCTACTGGAACAAGACGGAAATGAGCGAGAGATGAAAATGTGGATCTGTTGGAATGCTACTACTCAAGTAACCCTAATCAGAGAGGTTGCAAAGACTGGTGAAGGAATGGTTGCAAAGACTGGTGAAGGAATGGTTACTTCGACATCCCCAGTCAACACTAAGCGCTAAACAACTAGTAGCTCAGTGTTCCAACATCCGCAAATGGCAACTGCCATAACAACTTGTGATTGACGAGATACAACACAAATGCTACGGCAAAAAGGAGGAACTGTGGGGACTTAACTACAAGTCCCCACCCAGTCAGTGATCCTTGGCTATAAGAGGCTAAAATCAAGGTAACAAGGAGGGAAGTGAGCCAACTGTACAATGAAACAGAGTACAATGAAAGGGTACAATGAAAACCTGTGTTACAAGAAAGCCTATGACTCAATGCTTAGAGTAGTGGATAAAGAGGAAAAGCCGTTGTGGTAGATGTAGCGACTGCAACATCAGGAAAAAGGAGCACGAGGGCCAGGGCCTCAGTTTGGTGTTTGGTGCCCTCCTAATATTGATGTGATATTTGACAAACCAAAGCTCTAAGTGAAATAGACCATGTCTGAGGAATAGGATTGCCAAATGACTTTTGGTAACAAAAAAAATTTTGGTTTCAAAATTAGGTTAGTGGTCACATTTGCTGCCCAAGTACAAAGAGACTTTGAAAATTAAGTTTTTGCAACCCAGAATCCTCCAGTAGTCACATGACTGCTTAGGGATAAGATATTTACAGTAAAGGGTGCGTCATACTGGGTCTTCCAGTTAAAAGGAAACTGTTACTTTCCACATTCTTCATTTGCTTACTCAGGGAAAGGGACTGCTGGAAAGTCAGACTCCCTCCTCCAGCTCCCTAGAAAAGTAATGTTTTACTAGTTGACATTAGATTATACATACTGCAATCTGATTGTAACTATATGATTATGCCATTAGAGTTGTTGCAAGTGTATCTTTAGCACCACCTAAAAGTGATTTTGTGAATAGTCCAACAGTGACATCACAGGAAGTTTATGGATGTATACATGTTGCTTGACGATTGACAGTAATCCACATGCATCTGCCTCCGTCCTTCATCTTTTCTGGTTTTATCTGTATTTATATTGTTTATTCTTTACTTATTTCCAGTTCTTTGCAACATGAGATAACTTTATTCTCTAACTTTCTCAGATTGTTGAAGCAACATGTTTAGAGTGCAGTCATGGTTTTTCTTGCATCTAAAGTAATGTAGTTTATGTTGCACTATAGAGACAGTGTACATGGAAGATTACAATTGTACATGTTGTAATTGTATTGCTTGTTATACTTCATTTCAGTTTCACACTTTCTACATCATTAAACCTCTGGACAAAGAATAATGGTCTTCAGAGTCTTAATGGAGGAAAGAGTAAAATAATTGAGATGGAATTAATTTGACTGATTTGAACTGAAGTTAGACAATATCTGGATATTAACTGGATCTGTATGTAAAATAAGTTAACATTAACTTTGTTAATCGCAACTATATAAATTAACTGATTTTTATTGAAGTAAAACATCAAAAGACGATCATGTGTTCAAACAGTGCTCATAAAGTGATTAAGACATGCAAAAATAGTAAACGAAATATCACTATAAAATAATACTCACATAGCCAGAGATAAGGCAAGCCCGTTTAATGAAGGGAGTGCAGAAGTGGGGGAAGTCCTTGGGTCTAGAACTCAAAAGGTGACTGTGGAGCAAAAACAGGTTATCCTATTAAAAGCCAAAGTAGTCTTAGATAGGTGACTTTGATTTTTTTGGCAACTAGTTGATCTGTATTTTAACTTTTGTTTTCTAATTTGGCAAATCAGTATGGACTTTTTTGTGGGCACAAAAAAGATCCAAACGTCAACTGTGAGAATGATCCAATGAAAAGTTATATGTAGTATTCATATACCTATGCCAGACTAGACCGAATGTTCCACCCTGTCAGTGAGGCTTGTGGTAGATGCAGCATATCTCTGACCAAACATGTTAATATGATTTGGTCATGTACAAAGCTGACGACTTACTGGTTTGATATTTTTGCCAAAATAAGCTTGGCTTATTGTTCCTAACCCATTGTCAGCCATTTTTGGTGTTTCAGGTCTGTCCAAAGTTTTGAAACAGCAAAATCTTCTGGTCCGTCAGTTAATTCTACTCCATCACATTTACTGAGTCTAGTAGGTACTCTACAATTTAAAGCTGAGATTTTTCCTCAAAGGTAAATTATGCCTCTGAGGCATACTACGTTTCTTGACTATACTCAGAATGTGGAAGTCGAGTAGAGACACTCCAACCCTTTTTCAATTTATTTATTTCTCTTACTAATTATTATCATATCATTATGTTTATTTAATTGATTGTGTGTGTGTTTTCTGTAGACTTTGGTGAATGTTTATGCAGTAATGTGTGTGTTTGTTCGTCAGTTATTACTGGCCGGTAAGGAGGGTTGTGGGCGGTTAGTTTGGGGCGTTCCAATACAGAAGTGTTACTCCATTCCTTACTGCTTTAAGTCACAGGTGTCAAGCTCCAGGCCTCGAGGGCTGCTATCCTGCAGTTTTTAGATGTGCCACAGGTACAAAACACTGGAATGAAATGGCTTTATTACCTCCTCCTTATGTAGATCAATTCTCCAGAGCCTTAATGACCTAATTATTCTATTCAGGTGTGGTGCAGCAGAGTCACATCTAAACGTTGCAGGACACGGGCCCTTGAGGACTGGAGTAAGACACCCCTGCTTTAAGAGGATTATATTTACTGAGTTTCTCGATGTAAAAAATGTGCTACGAAAACTCTCTATCCACTTGGACCAGCTCTTCTAAGTGAATTCCAGTGCCACGAAACAGTCACTCCAGTCTGTATTTAGGCTAAAGTTCAGGATTCACAAACAACAAGACAGGAGCTAAACGTTATTGAAAAATGGGACAAAAGCTTATCACTAAAATTATATATTTCTAATTAAGTGAGCTCACTTTTGTCTGGAGATGTGCAAGCAAAAGCCAACTTTTGTCTGCACACCTTCCCAGTCATACCAGTTTACAGTCAGTGCTGGGGCTGGGATTATTGCAAAGTAATGTAAATGAACAGCCTCTGTTAACATCTCCAGGCAGGTGATTTGATGATCTTGGCAACAATTTTGAAAGTTTGAGGGATGTTCTCTCCCTAATCTTGTCTGCAGAATGCCAACATTCAAATAGCTATATCTTCATTTTTTTATTTCTATGTGTTTGACATCATTAGAAAGCTTGACAAAGCGATGAAAGGGCCTTTTCATTGCTTTACCAACAATGAATGAAATTTGCTTCATATTTTTCCTAAAGAAATATCTGATTCGGGACACGGAGCAATAAGCACTTTCAACTCTCGCTTCAACTGATTCAATTAAATGTTTACGAGTTAACAGATGTGTTCAGCTGAAGCTTGCAAGTTTCTTTGCCATGTTTCTGAGTAGTCCTGTAACCGTACGCCTCTAGTCAACCGGGTGCTGACAAGGCCATCAGAAAATATTTATGTTTCTTATATCTTGGTGGTGCCATGTTTCAAGTTATTTATTTATTTTTATTTATTAGTTATTTATTTATTTTTTGGGAAGACGTCGGCAGTGGCGGAGCTAGTCTTTTAAATTTGGGGGGGGAACAAATGGTCGGTCTCTCGTTCGGAGTGACTGGAGCAAGAGAATGGAGTGTTAGACTGAGTGGTTTTTTGAGTCTTCTTTCATGACATCATTCATGACACTTTCACACCGGATCTCCCGCTGGTTACTCCAGCTAAAAAGATTATCATCTCAAATGCACACCCTTTTATTAAAAATGATCTCCTTGTTAAGGAGTTGTCACACTATGGACAGCTAGTTTCACCCATAAAGATGGTTTCTTTAGGTTGTAAATATGCACTTTTTAAACGCGGTGTGTCATAGAAGGCAGGTATTTATGATCCTTAAGGACACAGCTAATGAGCTAAACCTGTACTTTAATTTCAGAGTAGATGGTTTAATTATATGGTTTTTGCCTCTTCAGAGAACATGAAATGTTTTGGTTGCAGAAGGTCATATACTGTAATTCGATCGTGTCCAGAAAAGCTTTGGAATACACAGTTGGTGAATGCTGGTGATGGTGACAGTGCTGTCGGAGAGGGCCACACTGTGCCGCCGGAGAGGGCCACGCGGTGCCGCCGGAGAGGGCCACGCGGTGCCGCCGATGCGGGCCACGCGGCCACTGGTGGTTTGACGGTAGTCAGTGTGGGTCTTGATGTTGCTGGTTCCGGGGTTCCTGGTGATCCTTCTGTTGTAGCTGCAGAGGAACAGCCTGAAGTGCGATCCTTTATAGATTGTGATTGTTCTAATGAAGTTGATATCACTGATAGTGAGATGAAACATGATCAATCTGTGAGTAGTTTTGATGCAGATTCAGGGGAAAAAAGAACTGATGAAGTTTTTTGTGAAAGCTTTTGTGAGGATGACAGCATGCTTGATGAGGAGTTGTTGAAACTGTCCCAGAAAAGGAAAAGTTCTGGACCTGCTAACAGCAGCACTAAAGCTCTTAGAGCTAAGAGAGCGAACAAAGCAGCAGAGAGCAGTTTGGAGTCTGATAGTAACCTGCCTTTGAACCAGGATTAGCAGAATCGGTATCCTCCTGCTGAAATTAAGAAGATTTTACAAAAAACTAAAGGACTTAGGCTGATTAATGTAGAAGAATATTTTCCAGATTTAAAAATGTTTGTTGAATCCTCTTTGGTTTTAACAAAGAAAACTGGACATTTTGTTGATGATGTGTTAACAGATCAAGAAATTTATCGCTTAAAGAAACTGATTTTGAAAGTCAGAGCCCAAGCAATTACTGCTGATGAAGATGAGGATATTTAGAGAAATATTTTATGTTTTTCCGTGTCTTTTCTTTTGTTTCTTCATTTCTATGTGTGATTTTAAAATAGGCACATTAAATTTAAATGGTGCCAGAGATGAAGTGAAAAGGGCTAATTTTTTTAGATTTATAGCTTTATAGAAAATTGATATAATGTTAATTCAAGAAACACACAGCACTGCTGATGAGAGTGATTGGAAGAAGGAATGTGGAAGGGAGGTTGTTTTTAGTCACAAGTCCAACTGTAGTGGCGGTGTGGTGATTGGCTTTTTTATGAATGTTTTGCCTATTTTTTGTGAAGCAGAGGAAATAATCGAAGGTAATTTATTGAAAGTTAAAGCCAAATATGAAAATGTGAATTTAGTTTTTCTTAATGTGTATGCTCCAACTAAGGGGTGGATAGAATGTTTCTATTGAATATTTTAGAGGACACTGTAAATGATTGTAGTGATAATGATTATTTGTTTTTATGTGGAGATTTTAATTGCACTGAAAATCCCTTACTTGATAGGAACCACTTAGAGCCTTAGGCTGAATCCTCTCGGAGGCTCAGGCAGCTGCCTGCGACCTCTGACCTTTCTGATGTGTGGAGAGCGTTCAACAGGAATCAGAGACAGTATACATGGAGTCATTCTAAAGATAATCTTTTATCCTTGGCAAGATTGAATCGTATATATGCATTTAAACATCATTTGAATATATTTAAGAATTGTCAAATTATTCCTGTTAGTTTTTCTGATCACTGTTGTTGCTCTGTGTTTATTAAAAATGTTCATATACAGAGTGTCTACTAGGATTTTAATACAGCTCTTTTAAACAATAGAGCTTTCAGAACTGTCAGGGTCTGCGTTCTTTTCTGTTTATTTTTGGTTTAAGTTTTTTTTTTTTTTTCTGCCATTGGAACCGGCATTCCTCATGACATCCACCAGATGTCGCCAACATGCAGAGCCCCTGGGAAGCTGCTGAGTTCAACCCGTCTACACACCTGCAGCTTGTTTTGGAGGGCGTGGATTATGGATTTAAGCAGCAGCTCCTCTTCTTCTCATCGCCTGAGTGTTTGCTTACTTCGGTAACAACTCGTTCCAGAACTAGGCTCTCTGAGATCTGCTCCGCTCTAACCCTTTGTTGTCTTCCTCGCCAGATATCCTGCTGTTCTCTCGCGGTTCTGGCGAAGAACAGTCCTTCCCAAATTCCGTGTGAGTCTGTGCCTCCCTCATTGTGGATTACCTACCTCCTGTGTCCTCCCTCGACGCTGTCGGTGCTACCGGTCAGACGCCACTCCTCGTGTGCTCACCTTTTCCTCTCGTCGATCCCTCTCCGGTGGAATCCCCTTCCTTTCAAGTAAGACAGACTCTGAATCATTCCTGAAGGATTCTCACCTTACTATTCTAACCCGGCTTCTCCTGTTGGTAGCAAGACGACCCGGTCATCAGCTCCAGTATTCGCTTCCTGACCCCTCCCCTGACTTCAATAAAACGTATTATTGTGCACTTTATCGATCTCTTCTGCTTGTGTTCTTGCATGTGGGTTCGTAAACTGAAACTCACCATGACAGAACACTCAGGCCATGCTACGACCTCCGCAGACGCGATCAGAAGAGCGATATCAGACCAACAAGCCCTCATTCAGTCCCACGATGCAGCTCTGAGAGAGCTGGGAAGTCGCCAAGCCGAAACTAACCGACGATTAACTGAACTCTCCAATTTCCTACAGAACTCAGTACCACAGGACGCAAACCAATCTTCTGTTTCCCCATCTGCTCCGTCATTAGTCCCGGATCCGCCCGTCCGCTCCGGGTTCTCTGAGGTCCGCCCGGCAACTCCAGATAAGTTTTCTGGTGACATCAAGAAGGTAAAAGGATTTATCCTCCAATGCACCATTGTCTTTAACCATTCGCCACAGAGTTTTCCCGATGATGACCGTAAAATTTCTTATGTATTATCCTTGTTGACGGGCCGAGCCTTAGAGTGGGCCGAAGCCCGGTTTACCACAACAGCTAATTATGGATGTACCTACCCCGAGTTTCTAAATGAATTAAAACAGGTTTTCTGCCAGGAAACTGAAGGAACATCCTCTTCCAGAGACCTGCACGGGCTAAAGCAGGGTCAGAAAAGCGTTTCTGATTTCGCCATAGATTTTAGGATCAAGGCGGCCGCATCTGGCTGGAACGTTGTAGCTCTCAAGAGTGCCTTTTTTCATGGTCTAAACGAGCAGATAAAGGACGAACTAGCCACGTTGGATGAACCAGAATCCTTGAACGATTTCATAAACCTAGCTATAAGATTGGACAACCGAATCCGTGCTAGAGCCAGGGAACGCACCCGTCGAGTCTCTTCTCCACGCGCTTTTCTAACCAGTAGTCGTTCTTCTGCTCAGCACTCACCTCCTCCCCCAGCCCCAGGTGTTGAACCCATGCAAATAGGAAACACGAGGCTCACACCCGAAGAGCGCCAACGGAGGCTACGCTCCCGGCTCTGTATTTACTGCGGTGAGCCGAACCATGTGATCGCTAACTGTCCTGTACGTTTAAACCCGCAGGTCCGGCAGTGAAAGCGGGGAGACTGCCGGCATCGTCCACTCCTAAACCCCGTCTCACCTTTCCTGTCACCCTATTCACCGACAATGACTCACTTTCAGTGTCAGTTCTCATTGACTCCGGTTGTGAACAAAATCTCATCAGTTCCGACATCATTCACCAGCTCTCCGTGCCTACTGAACCACTATCAGTTCCTCTCCGTGTCGCTGCCCTGGACGGGAAGGGTCTACCCCAGATAACCCACCGGACCAAGCCACTACGCCTGCTAATTTCTGGTAACCACACTGAAGAGATCATTTTCTATGTGTTTCCCACAACCAGTTCCCCCATAGTCCTAGGATTCAACTGGCTATTCACGCATAACCCCCAGATAGATTGGGTTGAGGGAAGGATTGGTTCCTGGTCTTCCAAGTGCCACACCACCTGTCTCCGTTCCGCTGTTCCTTTGCAGTCCACACGTTCTACGATCGATGAGGTTGATCCGCCCGACGTCACCTCCGTTCCTAGTGAGTACCATGAACTCATTACTGTTTTCAGTAAAGACAAGGCCCTCTCTCTACCCCCTCACAGACCATATGATTGTGCCATCGACCTCCTGCCTGGGGCCCCTCTACCTAACAGTAGACTGTATAACATCTCCAGGGCCGAACGCCAGGCCATGGAGGATTACATAAATAAATCCCTCGCTGCAGGTATTATCCGTACCTCGTCTTCCCCTTTGGGTGCTGGTTTCTTCTTTGTGGGGAAGAAGGATGGTTCTCTTAGGCCCTGCATCGACTATAGAGGCCTAAATCAAATTACCATCAAGAACAAGTATCCTTTACCCCTGCTCTCCTCTGCCTTCGAACCTGTCCAGGGGGCAACCGTCTTTTCTAAACTGGATCTTAGAAACGCTTATCATTTACTCCGTATCAGGGAGGGTGACGAGTGGAAGACCGCTTTTAAGACCCCTTTGGGGCACTACGAGTATCTGGTCATGCCTTTTGGTTTGTCTAACGCCCCCTCTTTCTTCCAGGCCCTTGTGAACGACGTCCTCCGAGATTTCATTAATGTGTTTGTCTTTGTCTACTTAGATGACATCCTCATCTACTCAAGGACCCTTGTTGAGCACCAAAGACACGTCCGTCTAGTTCTCCAGAGGTTACTAGAGAACAAATTGTATGTGAAAGCCGAAAAATGTGAGTTCCACCGCCCATCAGTAACTTTCCTGGGGTACGTCCTTGAGAGCGGACAGGTCAGAGCAGCAGAAGACAAGATCAAAGCAGTTCTGGACTGGCCTCAGCCTGAAACACGTAAACAACTCCAACGTTTCCTAGGCTTTGCCAACTTTTACAGAAGGTTCATCCGGAACTATAGCCAGATAGCTTCCCCCCTCACAGCTCTCACCTCCACAAAAAGGGTGTTTAGTTGGACTCTACAAGCCGAGGCCGCCTTCACTGAACTCAAGTCGCGGTTCTCCAAGGCCCCTGTCCTGGTTCAACCCGACCCAAGTAAGCAGTTTGTAGTGGAGGTTGATGCATCCGATATTGGGGTGGGGGCCGTTCTGTCCCAGATCACTGAGCAGGATCAGAGATTACACCCGTGCGCCTTTTTTTCCCGCAGACTCTCTCCAGCTGAGAGAAATTATAATGTGGGAGACAGAGAATTGCTGGCCATAAAACTGGCTTTGGAGGAGTGGCGTCACTGGCTGGAGGGAGCAGAACACCCCGTTCTAGTCTGGACCGATCACAAAAACCTGGCCTACCTCCAGTCAGGTAAAAGATCCAACCCACGCCAGTCTCGCTGGTCTCTGTTCTTCGCACGCTTTAACCTTTCCATTTCCTATCGTCCAGGTTCAAAGAACGTAAAGCCAGATGCCCTGTCCAGGATACACTCCCCTGACGATTCGGAGGAAAGCCTGGCTCCCATTCTCCCGCCTAGTTGCACGGTCGGAGTAGTAACGTGGGAGATGGAGGACATCATCCGCCAAGCGCACCAAACCGAGCCTCCCCCTGAAGCCTGCCCTCCAGGTAAACTCTACGTTCCCTCCGCTGTCCGTGCCCGCTTCCTACAATGGATTCATGCCTCCAAGTTCTCTGCTCACCCTGGAGTCAGTCGCACCATAGGGTTGGTCAATCGCAGGTTTTGGTGGGGATCGATACACAAGGACGTTAAGGAGTACGTCTCCGCCTGCGCAGTCTGTGCACGCAACAAGTCGTCCAACCGACCCCCTGCGGGCCTCCTACAGCCGCTACCCATACCAAGACGACCATGGTCCCACATCGCTGTCGACTTCGTCACCGGACTCCCAAGGTCCAAAGGTATGACCACCATTCTCACAATCATCGACCGTTTTTCCAAAGCCTGTCATCTCGTTCTCCTACGCAAACTACCCACCGCTGCTCAGACAGCTAAGCTACTTATCAAGCATGTTTTCAAGCTGCATGGGATACCCCAGGAGATCCTCTCCGACCGCGGGCCCCAGTTTATCTCGCAGGTCTGGCGTCAGTTCTGCTCTGCCCTGGGAGCCAAGGTGTCTCTCAGCTCCGGGTATCATCCCCAAACCAACGGGCAGACTGAACGTATGAACCAGGAGCTGGAGGCCACCCTGCGATGTCTCACCTCTACCAACCCTGATGATTGGGCTCAACACCTTCCGTGGGTAGAGTATGCACATAACTGCCACACTTCTGCAGCTACTGGTCTCTCTCCTTTTGAAATAGTCCTGGGATACCAACCTCCTCTCCTCCCGTGTGACGAAAGCGACATCTCTGTCACGTCGGTCCAGCACCACATTCGCAGAAGTCACAAGATCTGGAAGGACACCATCTCTGCCCTCAACAACTCATCCGCTATTAATAAACGACTCGCTGACCGACGTAGGATCCCTGCCCCGACATACTCCGTTGGTCAGAAGGTATGGTTGTCGACGCGTGACGTTCCCCTCAAATCTATGTCCAGGAAGCTGTCCCCTAGATTCATCGGTCCATTCGAGATACTGGCGCTCGTTGGTCCCTCGGCTGTGCGACTCCGACTCCCTCCATCCTTGCGTATCCACCCGACCTTCCATGTGTCCCAAATTAAACCTGTTCTCTCCAGTGAACTTTGCCCTCCGGCCGAACCCCCTCCTCCCTCCCTGGACAGGCAGGGCCACGCCGTTTTTGCCGTCCGTCGGCTGGTTGCCTCCCGGCGGCGGGGTCGGGGCTACCAGTACCTCGTCGACTGGGAGGGCTACGGCCCTGAAGAACGATCCTGGGTCCCTGGATCGTTTATTATGGATAACACCCTCATTAGGGAGTTTTGGGACTCTCAGCCCTCATCCTCTGCTCGGCCGCCAGGTGGCGTCCGTTGAGGGGGGGGTACTGTCAGGGTCTGCGTTCTTTTCTGTTTATTTTTGGTTTAAGTTTTTTTTTTTTTTTCTGCCATTGGAACCGGCATTCCTCATGACATCCACCAGATGTCGCCAACATGCAGAGCCCCTGGGAAGCTGCTGAGTTCAACCCGTCTACACACCTGCAGCTTGTTTTGGAGGGCGTGGATTATGGATTTAAGCAGCAGCTCCTCTTCTTCTCATCGCCTGAGTGTTTGCTTACTTCGGTAACAACTCGTTCCAGAACTAGGCTCTCTGAGATCTGCTCCGCTCTAACCCTTTGTTGTCTTCCTCGCCAGATATCCTGCTGTTCTCTCGCGGTTCTGGCGAAGAACAGTCCTTCCCAAATTCCGTGTGAGTCTGTGCCTCCCTCATTGTGGATTACCTACCTCCTGTGTCCTCCCTCGACGCTGTCGGTGCTACCGGTCAGACGCCACTCCTCGTGTGCTCACCTTTTCCTCTCGTCGATCCCTCTCCGGTGGAATCCCCTTCCTTTCAAGTAAGACAGACTCTGAATCATTCCTGAAGGATTCTCACCTTACTATTCTAACCCGGCTTCTCCTGTTGGTAGCAAGACGACCCGGTCATCAGCTCCAGTATTCGCTTCCTGACCCCTCCCCTGACTTCAATAAAACGTATTATTGTGCACTTTATCGATCTCTTCTGCTTGTGTTCTTGCATGTGGGTTCGTAAACTGAAACTCACCATGACAAGAACAGCTTTTGAATATTTCTGGGTAAGTCATAAACAATCTAAATCAGATTTTTCTTCTGTCCAACAGTGGTGGGATTATGGTAAATGTCAAATTAAGCAGTTGTGTCAACAGTTCACTTGCAATGTCACTAGAGACATAACCAGATCTCTGAGGGACTTGGAGACTCAAATAGTAGAGCTGCAGGGTTTGGCAGCGTCTACAGGAAACCGAGGGTTTTTAGATTCTTTTTTCTAGAGAACAAAGCGATAGACTTTTGTTATCAGTCATTTCGACCAACAACATTAAAAAAATCAGTCATGTACTATTTTTACCAGTCAAATTATAATCATGTTAACATAGGCTATTTAACCGCATTTTATGTGGTTTAGTTAATATTCATCACACAATGGGATCTGCAGATGAACTCATCTAACCTTTTCTCCGTAGTGACACAAACCACTGACTGTTGCCCCAATAACTTCTAATAAATGATCATGCGCTTTTACCAGGATCTTTTTGCGTGGTTTCGCTTCCCCGAAATGGACAGGTGTTACATCTGCCATGCTCCTCCTGAGAGCCGCTCTTCTTCTGGGTGCAGGAGGGTAACGTGCACCTAGAAGACTCATTTTGTTGAGTGATAGACTGTCGCAGAGTGAGTTAAGTTTAATTCTTCGCAGGGTCGGAGTCGCCTCCGCATTGGTTGTGCAGCGGACTGCGCATAGCTAACTGATGCACCTTTATTTATTTATTAACTGCCGGCTCCTGTTTAGACTATAAATGGATTAGCTCAACGTTGCATTCTCTTTAGTTTTCTCTGTTCTGTATGTAATGGAGACCGGAATGAAAGGCGCCATTTCAACCAAAGGTTTGGAATGCACTTCTGAACCAGACGCTCCAAAGCGTCCGGTCCATAACTCTTCAACACGCTGTCAGCTCTGGGTCAGAAGAAGCATTTAGTTCAGTGTCCATGAGATGATATTCAGAAAGGATTTTATTTATTAATTGATTTTAGTTGCCTGTGTAAAGTCTACACTTTACTATACTTGTCTGCCCATGTGCACCAGTCAAGGGTGTTAATTATAACCTGCGAAATGATGAACGGGCTTTAAATTTTCCGGTCATTTAAGGAAATAACAGGTCAAATATGGAAAATATTCCGTTAATGCAACCTCTGGTACACACATGTACTGTATGTGTGTGTATATATACCTATGTGTGCCTATGTAGAGTAAATTGATTACAACAGTCTGTTTTTGAATAATTTTGCTGAATATTTAAACCTATTCGGTTAACAGTTCACATATTCATATTAAGACAATCAAGATCTAGTCTTTCTTCTGCTAATCTAAGTCTACAGTCTAAGTCAGGCATGTCCAAAGTCCGGCCCGGGGGCCAATCACGGCCCGCGGTCAGATTTCATACGGCCCGCAGCTTCGGTCTTATAATGTATTATTTATGGCCCGCCTGCACCGTGAAACAGAATAAATAAATCATAAAACTTGAAACTGTAATTCCTCCTTTCACCAAATGGTGGCAGCACCACTTTAATACTATCAGTCTCTGCCTCCGTGCAGCGAACCGCTCTCCACTCATTTCTGCCATGGCCACTGCAAAGAAAACCAGTTTACAGTGAAGGCCGCCGCTTTCAAGAGAGATGGGAATTATAATACTTCAATGAAAATCAAGCCAATTGTGCTTGTCTAATTTGTAATGAGACGGTTGCCTTGTCTAAGGATTTCAACGTAAAGAGACACTACCAGACTAAACATGCTAACACATACAACAAGCTAACAGGAAGTGACCGTGCTGAAAAACTGAAGCAGCTCCAAGCTGGACTGGCATCACAACAGCGATTTCTTTGGGCCTGTGAGTCAAAAGAAAATACCAAAGAAGCTATGAAGTTAATGTTAATAGCTAAACATGGCAAACCTTCTACTGAAGGTACATTTATCAAAGACTGAGTTATGAAAATGGTGGAGAACATTTTGCCCTGAGAAGAAGCAAGATTTTGAGAAAAATGTTTGCCTGGCAGTAACAGTGTGGCACTGAGAGCTGAGGACATGAAACTGAGTGTTTTGAACGGCAACGTCTGTCACTATCAGCAGTGAAGAGCCAAAAAACATTTATGCACCTGGATTTATGGCACTTATTTTTATTAAACTCTTGAGTAAGATTTGGTTATGAACCTGTAGATATTGTAAATGACAAGAGCAAAATTCACTTGTTTTAAGATTTAATAATAACAGACAACTTTGCATTACTTATAACTCCTGTTTAAAATGTTCTTGAGGCAAAGATATTTTTAAACTCATGTAAATTTAAGGTATTTCATACAGTTTGTTCAATGTTATTTGACTCTCCAGATATGAATGAAAGGCAGAATTTGTGTTTTTAGAGTTGTTCTCATTTGCCTGAGTGGCTTATATTTGGTTATTTTGTCATTTGAAAAATAAAGATAATTGTGACAATGAAAATTGTTTTATAACGGTGTGTGAAACTTTTGTAGATAAAAAATGTCCGAACAAACTATTGGCCCCCGGGCATCTTGACTTTATCAAATCTGGCCCTCTTTGCAAAAAGTTTGGACACCCCTGGTCTAAGTACTTGCTGATACCATCACCAATTAAACAAGTTGATATTTCACACAAGAACTTTTGAAGACAAATGTGTATTATTTAGAACAGGTTGGTTCTTCTCTGATTGTTTTAACAGAACACAAATGGAGCAACACAGATTGCTTAGTCTTCAAATGGTTTATCAAATTAAAAGATGCATTTTTTGCTAGAATTTAGATCCGACCTGAAATCTGCTCCGGGATTATCAGAACTATTTGCCTGATGGGTCTTGGGCTTCTGGCGCATTTAGCCTGCAGTACATGAAGAAAGCCTAAAGAAAAAACGCGATCAAGTTGTGTTGATCTACATATTGTAGTTTAAATAGAGGAGCAGCAGCTGACTGTTGAGGAAGGAAAGAAATGAAAGTGCAGATGTCCGTTAGACTCTAACAAGCGCAGTAAATGCGCACGCATCTCCACCGTTACTCTCCAATTAATCACACATCAGGTGACAAACGCCAAATATACAACATGTAGTTACACTGCGCTAATGGTGGTCTAAAAACAAAACCAATAAAAACTTAACTAAATTAATTTGTCGGATTCCCTCCTCACCCTCCTTTTGATAAGTACAGAGAGTTTCTGCTGTTTTTTATCCAGACTGTGATAACGCGCATCCAACCATTTGGTGCGCAGCCAGTTTCAACTTTACGCACAGAGAACAACTTTGGAGTGTAAAGCACAGCTGATCCACTTCTGTAGGATTTTTCTCCTGCAGAGGGGGATGAGTGCGGGATGAGGTAACAATCAGAGTCTTGCTGTATTCCGATCACTTCAATTGATGAAATGTTAACTGATTTCAAAAACGCTCTTATCTTACTGCAGAGAAAAAGTTGATGACTACATAACGGAAATAAAATGCAATTAACTTATCATATGATGGACAACGAAAAAATGTAGCGCAACCGCTGCTCCAAACTACAAACATTTTCGCTCCCCTCTCCTTTCTTCAGTTGTTTTTCTGTCTTTTTTGTGGAGGATCAGTAAATAAATTATTGGTGTTTTACCATCACCTGGTATGAAGTGTGCTTTAACCTTAGAGTTGCACCGCAGCGCAGCACAAGAGGAACATCCAGCAGAACAGGACGGCTTGCTTTTATGAGTACGAGAATACTGCAGGCTGGGTCCATGCCTGATATAAATCTATTTATATATATTATCACATGGCCTTATATATAGTTTTATACATTTTCTTTTCATATATTTATTATTCTTTTTCTTCTTTGCATATTAGTGGGTTAGAATGATTCCAAATACTGTATAGGAATAAACCTGGTGTTGTTACATGTCAGTCATGGGGGGAGGGTGTGTGTGTGTGTGTGGGGGGGGGTATCAATCAGATGGGGCAAATCAGATGTCAGGGGGAGCCAGTGTACGTATTTACACAAAGAAATTAGCATATCACAATATATATTTTTACTGGTATTATTATGAATGATATGGCCCAGCCCTAATGACGAATTAATCTCTGAAGGTTCAGCATCTCAATGAGTTTTGGTGTACTAGATAACATTTTATGTTTTATGGCAAGATTTTGAGGTCACACCCCTTTAACATGCTCAAAACTTCATTAATTTGATAAATTTAGATCCCCATTATCTGATGAGCAAAAAATCTCGGAGAAGTTCAGTCAAATGTGGAGGCTATAAATGGCCAAAAGTCAGCCAATCTAAGATGGCCGACTTCTGTTTGGACTAAATGGGTGCAAGAGAGTTTTCTGAAGGTTTTGAGGAGTTTTACAAATGTGTCCCGTTTCATGCTTGTATGATAAAGTTAGGCCAAGGCAGAAGGTATTTTGCAATTTGCCTGGGGAGCTGTTAAGCTGTTCCTGCTGCAACTTTTTCGAATTCCCTAAAATCAGTCATTTTTACAAATGACTGATGCATCCAACCAATTCAGGGCATTTTTGTATATGTTTAAGCGTCCAAAAAGTTAATTTATTTGACAGAATAATAATAGTATGGATAGAACAGGCCTTCACAGCACTTGTGCTGCTTGGGCTTAACAACAAAAAAAGGACTTTGTGCTTACTGTGTGAGAGGCTTGCGGCACAGCACCAGAGCATCATAGAGCAGACACACTCCAAACACAGTGATTCCTGTTTCCTTGACCAGCATTGCACAGGTACCCAGAAACAAGCTGATGAGCAGAGACCCTGGAGACACAGTGGAAGGGAACGAGTCTTCGGAGACCCATTCATCAATACTCCTGTGACACCAGAGAATACAATGACATTCACATTTTAATACAACCTCATTTTTAAAGCATTTACAGTGAGTTTCCCATGCACACAACACCTTACATACATTCACAAGGGACTTTATCACATACACCTTGCAAGTATCAGCAAGGACGCATTCAGAACTTCCTCATTTCAGCCTTGTTGAATCTAAATTCAATTCTAGTTGAATTTAGATTCAAGTGGGTTCCAGAATGACTCCTCAGCCCTCTGCTGCGTCCTTGTGTTAAACCACCGCTCTCAGTTTACCACAACGGCTTATAGCCCAGTGCGGCTTATATATGTACATTTCCAGTTGCTTTTTGTTTTTTTAAACTTTGTAGATGCGGCTTTTGGTATGGTGCGCTTTATAGTCCGAAAAATAAGGTAAATGAAATGAATTATCACAATTCTAATGGGCTTATAGAATCACAACAGGGCATATTCATGCATTTTCGCATGCTCCATCCTTGATCCATGCTTGACCTTTAGTGCTCCCACGAGATAGGGGGAGGTTTGTGTGTTCTGATAATATCAAACAATGTGTTTTTATGCAGCGACGAGAAGATTATTTTCATGACAGTCAGACCAAATGTTCAGCTTCCAAATGTGCATTTGGAGCACAGGATTTGGATTGGAGGCGATAGTGCACTGGGCAGGAGTGCCTGGCATGAGAAATCAGGAGATCATGGCCACACCACAGTGAGGTATGAACCTTTATGTTTCCTGAACATCTTCCTGGAGGCTTATAAAGCTTTTCAAATAGGTCTCTGTTTTTTGGCACCACAGTGATGCAGTATTGCCAGTGTATGTAATTGATTTGATCATTTGCTATTTATACCAGGTAGGGATGCAAACAATCAATTTAGGATTAACTGTCAATTAATGGGATTAGATTAAAATGAGTTCCAATCAATCAACTAAGAGCGTTTGTTTATATATTCTTTCCACATTATAGTTTGGCCTCCATGCAAAAGAAGGCGCTGATGGTCAGTGAAACAGTCCAAACATAGTCTGTGGAATGCAAAATGCGCTTTATGTGGTTCTGTTTAGAAATTGTCAACAAAACCTGAGATCATCCCACTTCCCCATGCTAGAGATTTTAGTTTTGTCGTGTTCTGTGTTTTCTGTGTGTTAATTTCGAGTTTTCTGTGTCCTTGAGTCTCTTCGTTGTCCTGTCCTCCCCTTGATTGTTCCCAGGTGTGTCTCGTTCTGTGATTACCCGCTGTGTTTTTAACTCCACCTGTGTTCCTTGTTCCTCGTCGGGTCCTTGTCAATTCGTTGTCAATGTGTGTGCTGCCGGTTATTTGGACTGTGCTTTTCATTAAAATCATTATTCATCTTACCTGGGTCCGCTGCGTCTGCCTCACCACACCACTTCATGACAAGTTTAACAGTAACAATAAATAAAGTTACCTTTAAGATTAATCACACAAGTGACATCTAGGCCCAATAGTAGACTTAAACTTCAATAAAATCAATCTGGTTGTGTGTGTGTTGTTTTTGTCTCTTGCAAACTTTGCTTTAATTCTTTCTTCTATCTAATCATCAAAGTCAGACAGAGAGAGTCATGAGACAGGAAGAGCAGGTTTCATGGAAAAAGAGAAAGTAAGTTTCTAGCCTGCAGTTTTATAAAAACAGATGAGATTATTCCTTACTTCAAAACAAGAAAGTTTTAAAGAATGAAGTCTAAACATTTTGAGTAATTGGATAAGATTCAAAGTAAAATACTTATGTAACCACTACTTAATTTAATTAGCAATAAATTCAGTAGGAAAGTTACTTTTGTTCTAGGGTCACACAGGAGGATAATAAGCACATAAGTTTTAACAACTCAAGTTTATTTTTCTTTCCCCACAAAAAAAAGAATTCAGGTAACACTAATTACCTTGATAACATTAAGGAATAAAACTTAAATTGTCCACCCTTATAAAAAATATCAAATTAATATTCAGAAAATTGAGGGTAGGTTTTCTAAGCAGTCGCTTTAAAGCTCATTTCAACAAAGAAATGACATATTCCAGTTAGTGCTTCAATATAACAGTTCAGTCAGTTCCGTCAATGTGCACATAAGTTGTCAGTTTTGAAAATGTTCATGAACAAATAGTTTGTGGAATAAAAAAATTAAAGGATTGGGGGCCCCCTTTCTTGTTCAATAAGCTTATCTGTTGTCCAAGCAAAATATCCAGTTCCAGCAGGACCAGTCTCTTCGTCTTTCCAAGCTTCAGTCCGAATCACAAATATGGCGGCGGGACCCTCCTTCTGGAACTCCACTGACTCGTTCAGATATCAACCATCCAAAAAAAACAACCGGAGAAATCCCAGAACAGAATACACATTATCCAGTTCAAAATAAACAGATTTCTTTCGTATCACAGCAGCACTTATGAGTAGTAACTTCTCTACTTCTACTACTTCATCCAAACCTGTTTTCAGCTTTAAACATTTTCCCGGTGCTATTTTCAAGCATGGTTGTTTCCGGATTGTGGCGTGATGGAAGGGAGTCACATGATGACTTAGTGATGTCATCAAAACGTACTGAGTGTTTTCTATTAAATTGAGTATTGTATTTTGTTTACAAGTTTGTTTGTTTTTTTTCTCTCATTATTATTATTATTATTATTATTATGTATACTTTAAGAGTTTGAGTAAGAAGACGTTTTTGTTTTTTTTTTGCTTGTTTGGACTTCCTGTGGACAGAGCCTGTGGCTTTAAAAGCAGGGCTCTGCTCCACAGGGAGGCAGTCGGTGGCTAGACTCCTGAGAAGTCACACTGAAGGTGATGGACTCTGACAATGAATGTACTGCTGTCTGTCTGATTTTAATCTGCCTTGGACGTCCTTTGTATATATTTTGCACCTGCCACCTTTGTTCACCTGAAGAAATGCTTAATAAATTTCAATAACGTGATCTCCGGCCTTGACCAGTCATTTATGTTTGACCAAGTCATAATAGAACCCTGCCACAGTGTAAAAGGTGTAACTGCAATTAAAGATCACTGATGTGTTGGAGGTAGATGGTAGGTGAAAGGTTAAGGGAAAAAGGGGAACTAACAGGAGAGCAGAGATGATCATTGCCTTATTTGGAAACAGATTGTTGAACAACTTAAACTTTTCAAAGAAAAGGTTGTGTAGGCAACAGACATAGGAGGACCGTTGAGCAACCCTGGGTCATTAGAACAGACATTAGGACATAATGTCTCTGACACAAAGATGGATATGAGATCATCTATCCAAGCAGTCAGCCAATGAAACAAGCACAGCAACAGTGCTAGCCAATGCAAACGCACCAAAAGGGTGGATAAACCCTACATAGGGTGAGTGCAAAAGAGGAACCTTTGATTGGATCCTCCAGGTAGCATCGAGCCAAGATCGAGATGGACAAAGAACTCTGCAGCTGAAGAAGAGCCGGGGCCACAGAGCCGAAGACTGTCCAGCGCATGGGGACCAACCCATCAGGCCCACAACATGTGGCTTCAAATCGCACTTTTCTCGTCAGCTGGGTTCAGACCCCAAAGACAAAGATAAAGTTAAAGGCAAAGACAAAGAACAAAGGCAAAGAAGAAGAACTGGTGCCTTCCTTCCATGAGGTCAGCGTATCTACATCTCAAAGGACCAGAAAGATCATGAGACAAGGTGAAGGGAGCATCAGAGCTGCAAGACAAGAAGCTGAGGAACGCTACACACGAGAAAGTCATCCTAATACCCACGACCTGCCGCTCTAAGTCAGTACTCTTCTTGCCAGCACCCAAGTCCTGTGTGACCTCACCATACATTCAGAGACGAAAGCTCATCAGACCAACAGAGATCCCTGCCTTCGTCAATCAACCTCCTCCTCCTGCTGCAACACCTTCTTCATCGTCAGGCCAGTTCTGGGGTTGGAAAAGTCATACTCCATCCGTCTCTCTCAAAGGTTCTCTTTTTAGTTCTCAGTGTCAGCATTAGGGATAGATAGGCTTTAATAAAATATTTAGCATAAAGAACATCTAAAAGATGTTGTGGACATTCAATTAATGATTCACCTCAAAGTTCTTTGATGGTTGTAAAATACCTATGATGTTTGATTCTGGAGAGGAAAAGGTGGAAAATGTTTTATAGGTTGCTTGTAGCCCAAAACTATATGTAAAACAACGTCCTGGGACTCACCCGAGTCACTAAAACCAACCTGGTTCAATAACAAATGCAAGTTGTAATAAAGAGAGAGTGACTGTTAGCAGGTGTTTTCTGTGAAACTAGTTGATTGCAGGCTGCTCAGTCTGGCTGATTCACAGGGGGAAGAAGGGTGAGGCATCTGAAAGAAGGTCGCCAGGAACCAGGCGAGTCTTTCTCGACACCAGCTTCAAACAGTTTACTTCAGTTCTGGACAGGGTAAATCCCAGCAGATTTAATGAAACTCAATTCACCTGTTAGATGGAGAGCTGGTAGCACATCTCCCCTCTCAGAAGAGGAGGCAGAGAGTGAGAGAGTAGAGGAGGGAGGGGCGTGGGTGTTGCGCAACAACAAAATATGAACACACAATAAGCTCAAGCAGTATCTGTCCATTTTGTTGACACGGCGTGGCAAGTAAAGTATGCCGTCCTTGATATTTCTCTGTTCATTGGGGATGAACTGTTATTAATCTCCCATGATGAAAAGAATCTATTTTCTTTTTCTAGTAGGCATCCTAATAGGCTCATGTTTTACTATATTTCATATGTGTGAGGTCAACATTTTCTGTTTATTCAGACTTTAATACAGCTAACAACACTTTTTAATACAATGATGCTTTTTTTTTTTTAGAGTTGAGCATATTATGAAAAGTTTTCTGTTCATGTTATGAAAGATTGTCAATTCCCTTGATACAAGAGAAAACACTTTTTTTTTTTAGAAAAAAAGAGAAAAAGCTGCGTATCAATCGTTAGTCAATTGATGCATCAACTTTAGATGAATTATTCAATAACTTGCATCCCTAATACCAATGAAGTAACTGCATGGGTGAATCTAGCGATGTGTCAGTCCAAAGTTCCAATAAGGGGAACTTTATAAGCTTGTGTAAATGAGGACACTGTGACGCTGAGTTGCCTTACCTAATATAGAGGTGGAACGTCAGCAGGAACAGCAGACAAGCCAAGACATCAGCTCTGCCCACAATGCCAGACACCTGCAACACATACATGCAGAGATTTCAGAAGAGTTAATCTGCTAAAGTAGAGGGAAATAAAGTACAGTAGGCTGCTGAAGAAACTGCTAGATTTTAAAGAACACCCTCTATGTTACAAGTTCAGCTAAAAACTGCAATTACAGAGTTGTGCACTGATAATGTGAAGGTCAGAAAGACTACCAATATAATACTTAGACATACACAAAACAATTATCCAGGGATTGGAATTGATGATCAATGACCTTTGCAAGTCTAATACCAAAAATTGTATTTTATCTTCCATTAAGCCATTGAATGCTTCAATCTCACAATTTTTGTTCAATAAATATATCACCCAACAGCATGTACTTAGAAATGCTTTTCTTGGACTTAAAACAATAGATAACAGTAAGTGGTATTACCTTTCATGGATTAATGGGGATACTTTAATAATACTTTAATCATTTGCTAAATTCAAAGCTATTATGTATATTAAAAAAAATCCACAGCACATTATTTCTTTTATTATACTCCTAAACGGATAAACAGATTAGAGCTAACAAAATCAGGAAAATGGTACTAACAGAGAGCAGGGTTTCCCCCAGAAAACTTGCTAAGCCCGGTTGTCTTAAGTTGACAGGAAATGTAAAAATATTACTGGGTAATTATATATGTTATGAGAAGACATT
The DNA here is from genome assembly GCF_002775205.1 of Xiphophorus maculatus. Classification (NCBI taxonomy): domain Eukaryota; kingdom Metazoa; phylum Chordata; class Actinopteri; order Cyprinodontiformes; family Poeciliidae; genus Xiphophorus; species Xiphophorus maculatus. The sequence goes on from NC_036459.1 coordinate 20,069,721, forward strand.
GTCAGTGAAATGGTAATGCACAACTACGGAGTCTTAAAAACAACAAATAAAGGTGGGATTCAAGATGGCGGAGGGAATAGGATCATAGTCAGCTAGCTCTCCAGAGTTGGGTAAAAATGCCCACAACAAAATTGGAACTCGATAGATAAATCTAGAGCATGAGTGAGATAAGCAAGAGAAGAAGCCGGAAAAACTATAAAAAGCAAGACAGAACCGAAGAGCTGCCCGTAACGGAAGAAATCTCTGAACTCGAAGCTAGCGAGCTACAGCAGAGAAAATGGAAGAACACGATATACACTGCTCAAAAAAATAAAGGGAACACTCAAATAACACATCCTAGATCTGAATGAAAGAAATATTCTCATTGAATACTTTGTTCTGTACAAAGTTGAATGTGCTGACAACAAAATCACACAAAAATCATCAATGGAAATCAAATTTATTAACCAATGGAGGCCTGGATTTGGAGCCACACACAAAATTAAAGTGAAATAACACTACACACTGATCCAACTTTAATGTAATGTCCTTAAAACAAGTCAAAATGAGGCTCAGTATTATGCGTGGCCTCCACGTGCCTGTATGACCTCCCTACAGCGCCTGGGCATGCTCCTGATGAGGTGGCGGATGGTCTCCTGAGGGATCTCCTCCCAGAATTGGACTGAAGCATCCGCCAACTCCTGGACAGTCTGTGGTGCAACGTGACGTTGGTGGATGGAGCGAGACATGATGTCCCAGATGTGCTCAATCGGATTCAGGTCTGGGGAACGGGCTGGCCAGTCCATAGCTTCAATGCCTTCATCTTGCAGGAACTGCTGACACACTCCAGCCACATGAGGTCTAGCATTGTCCTGCATTAGGAGGAATCCAGGGCCAACCGCACTAGCATATGGTCTCACAAGGGGTCTGAGGATCTCATCTCGGTACCTAATGGCAGTCAGGCTACCTCTGGTGAGCACATGGAGGGCTGTGCGGCCCTCCAAAGAAATGCCACCCCACACCATTACTGACCCACTGCCAAACCGGTCATGCTGAAGGATGTTGCAGGCAGCAGACCGCTCTCAATGGCGTCTCCAGACTCTGTCACGTCTGTCACATGTGCTCAGTGTGAACCTGCTTTAATCTGTGAAGAGCACAAGGCGCCAGTGGCGAATTTGCCAATCCTGGTGTTCTCTGGCAAATGCCAAGCATCCTGCATGGTGTTGGGCTGTGAGCACAACCCCCATCTGTGGACGTCGGGCCCTCATACTATCCTCATGGAGTCGGTTTCTAACCGTTTGTGCAGACACATGCACATTTGTGGCCTGCTGGAGGTCATTTTGCAGGGCTCTGGCAGTGCTCCTTCTGTTCCTTCTTGCACGAAGGCGGATGTAGCGGTCCTGCTGCTGGGTTGTTGCCCTCCTACGGCCTCCTCCACGTCTCCTGGTGTACTGGCCTGTCTTCTGGTAGCGCCTCCAGCCTCTGGACACTACGCTTACAGACACAGCAAACCTTCTTGCCACAGCTCACATTGATGTGCCATCCTGGATGAGCTGCAGTACCTGAGCCACTTGTGTGGGTTGTGGAGTCCGTCTCATGTTACCACGAGTGTGAAAGCACCACCAACATTCAAAACTGACCAAAACATCAGCCAGACAGCATAGGTACTGAGAAGTGGTCTGTGGTCTGTTGCTGCGCAACACCCCCCCCCCCCTCCTTTCTGTCTCTACTCTCTCACTCTCTACTTCCTCTTCTGAGAGGGGAGATGTGCTACCAGCTCTCCTTCTAATGGGTTAATTGAGTTTCCTAAATCTGCTGGGATTTACCCTGTCCAGAACTGAAGTAAACTCTGTTTAAGCTGGTTTCGAGAAATGATTCGCCTGGTTATCTGACGGCCTACATCCAGGTGTCCCACCCTTCTTCCCCCTGTGAATTAGCCAGACTGAGCAGCCTACAGCCAACTAGTTTCACAGAGCACACCTGTTAACAGTCGCTCGTTCTCTATTTTACAACTTGCATTTGTTATTGAACCAGGTAGGTTTTAGTGACTCGGGCAAGTCCCAAGGATGACGTTTTACATTTGGGCTACCAGCAACCTAAAAACATTTTCCACTTCTTCCTCTTCAGAATCAAACATCAGAGCTATTTTACAACCATCAAAGAACTTTAAGGTGACTCATTAACTGAATGTCCACAACATCTTTTAGATTTTCTTTATGCTAAATATTTTATTAGTAAGGCAGTTTTGCAAGGGTCAGTACAGCTTAATTCAGTAGCAGAAATAATCAAATAAGTAAAATCAATCATCTAGTCTATCTTTCCCTATTGCTGACACTGAGGACTTAAAAAGGGAACCTTTGAGAGAGACGGACGGAGTTTGACGTTTCGAACCCCAGACCTGGCCTGATGATGAAGAAGGTGTTGCAGCAGGAGGAAGATGTTGATCGGCGAAGGCAGGGATCTCTGTAGGTCTGATGAGCTTCTTCTCCGCATGGATGGTGAGGTCACACAGGACTTGGTGCTGGCAGGAAAAAAGGCACCAGTTCTTCTTCTTTGTCTTTGCCTTTGTCTTCATCTTTGTCTTTGGGGTCTGAACCCAGCTGACGAGAAAAGTGCGATTCGAAGCCACAGGTTGCGGGGCTGACGGGTTAGTCCCCATGAGCAGGACAGTCTTCAGCTCTGTGGCCCCGGCTCTTCTTCAGCTGCAGAGTTCTTTGTCCATCTCGATCTTGGCTCGAAGCTGCCCGGAGGATCCAACGAACGGTTCCTCTTTTGCACCCACCTTTTATAGGGTTTATCCACCCTTTTGGGGCGTTTTTATTGGCTGTCTGCTTAGACAGATGACCTCACATTCATCACTGTCCTTCAGACATTATGTCCTGATGTCTGTGCTAATGTCTCAGGGTTGCTCAACCTCCTATGTCCGTTGTCTGCACGACCTTTTCTCTAAATAAGGCGTTGATCATCTCTGCTCTCCTGTTAGTTCCCCTTTTTCCCTTCCTTTCACCTACCATCTACCTCCAACATATCAGTGATGTTTAATTGCAGTTACACCTTTTTACACCATTTCAAGTTCAATGTCAAAATCACATTTATATCACATTTATTTTCTTTAGCTTCTCTGATTTAGTATTCATTTATGATTTTATAACCATAACTTATTAATCACTCGCATTATAATCCTAATGTGAGTTATTACAGATGTTTTTCTGAAATGAAACCAAGAATAATACATGATTCTAATTATTTAATACCAAAGTTACAGTTACTTGTTTTTCTTGTAAGTGTTCCCACAAATATAAGTGTAAGTATTATTACAAGTAAACCAATATTAATATAAGTATTTTACTTTGAATCTTATCAAATTACTCAAATGTTTAGATTTCATTCTTTAAAACTTTCATGATTTAAAATAAGGAATAGTCTCAGCTATTTTTATAAATCTGCAGGCTGGAAACTTACTTCCTCTTTTTCCAGGAGACCTGCTTTTCCTGTTTAATGACTCTCTCTGACTGACTATGATTTCTTATGATTAGATAGAAAAAAGTAGAATTAAAGCAAAGTTTGCATGAGACAAAAACAACACACACAACCAGATTTATTTTATTGACACTTAAGTCTACTGTTGGGCCTAGATGTCACTTGAATGATTCATTTTAAAGATAACTTTATTTATTATTACTGTTAAACTAAAATCTCCAGCATGGGGAAGTGGGATGAGCTCGGATTTTCTTGACAGGTCCCAACTGCAGAACCACTCCTTTATTGAGTGTGTCTTGCTAATAGCCAATAATTTCCACCTGTTGTCTATTCCATTTGCACAACAGCAGGTGAAATTGATTGTCAATCAGTGTTGCTTCCTAAGTGGACAGTTTGATTTCACAGAAGTTTGATTTACTTGGAGTTATATTGTGTTGTTTAAGTGTTCCCTTTATTTTTTTGAGCAGTGTATATTCCTGTTTAGCCTGTGGGAAGACACAGGCATTAAAAAATGTGTTGGCAATATTCAGTGGCGCACACTGGGTTGTTTGATATCAGACAGAATGGGTCAGGAGAGGAACCGCAGACCCGTCAGAACCTAAAGAACCAGACATCAGTCTCTTCATCCCTCAGTCATTTCCTGAGACCGAAAAATAATATAAATGGCTATTTAAAGAACAACTCATACAAATAGATTAATAGTAAATAAATAAATATTGTGAGGAGAACATTAAAAACGTGTTAGGATTGTGTAGGAAAAACATTGATATCTTTTATAAATACAGTGTTTTGTGGTCAATATTATTTCACCATTTTATTAATGTGGGTTGTCAGTTTGGATAAGGCTTCCTATCAAAATATAAGAATGATAGAAAACATGCTAACAAAAAGCCTCAGACCTGCAGCCCACAGGCGGTTCTAGACACAGGCTAACAGAAGTGGCTCTTTGGCTCAAATATATTAAATGATGAAATATTGCAACATTTTTTGTTTCATTCTTTTTTAATTGCCCTGTAGGCAGCAATTTATTCACATATATGTACATTTATTATTATTGATACTTTAATTAAAAATGAGTTGTACAAGTTTATGTCGTTGGGGGGGAGGGATAACATGTTTGCATACACTTCAGAAAGTATGTAGTTGCGCCCCTGTAGATGTGTTTCTGTGTGTGACAAAGGTGTCAAATCCCGTCGCTAACATAAACACAAAAGCTATAAATGTCTGTCAAGGTGAGAGTTCATCTATTAAACTCACTGAATATGAATACATAAACCAAAAGCTGGATTGTAGAAATTTTTTATAAGAGTACCGCTCCACTGAGGAAACCATCTCCTCCGCCCTACACCTGAGCCTGGCTCACCTGGAGGAGAAGAACACTCGTGTGCGGATGTTGTTCCTGGACTTCAGCTCAGCGTTCAACACAATCATCCCACAGCATCTGGCAGAAAAACTGGGACACCTGGGCTTCAGCACCCCCCTGCGCAACTGGCTGCTAGACTTCCTCACCAACAGACCTCAGTCAGTCCGGATCGGACAACACACCTCCGATGTCATCACCCTCAGCACAGGCTCCCCTCAGGGCTGCGTCCGGAGCCCTCTGCTGTTCACTCTGATGACACACGACTGTGCCCCCAGGTTCGCCACCAATCACATTGTGAAGTTCGCGGACGACACAACGGTGGTGGGCCTCATCAGAGACGACAACGACCTGGACTACAGAGAGGAGGTGGAGCAGCTGGTGGACTGGTGCAGAGACAACAGCCTGATCCTGAACGTTGACAAGACGAAGGAGATTATCGTCGACTTCAGGAAGAACCGGCCCAGCCACGCTCCACTGCTCATAAACAACTTGGCTGTGGAGGTGGTCAGCAGCACTAAATTCCTGGGGGTGCACATCACAAACGACCTCACCTGGACTGTGAACACCACGTCTCTGGTCAAGAGGGCACAGAAACGCTTGTACTTCCTGCGGAGGATGAGAAGAGCACACCTGCCCCCGCCCATCCTCAAGACGTTCTACAGAAGCACCATAGAGAGCATTCTGACCAGCTGCCTCTCTGTGTGGTGTGGAGGCTGCAGCGCCTCCGACTGGAAGAACGTGAGGAGAGTGGTGCGGACAGCAGAGAGGATCATCGGGGCCCCCCTTCCCTCCATTCAGGACATTTCATCCCAGCGCTGCGTGTCCCGAGGCCGAAACATCATCAGTGACGCCTCACACCCCCACCATGGACTGTTCTCCCTGCTGCCCTCTGGAAAGAGGTTCCCTGCGGTCTCTGATGGGAGAATCGTTGGAGGGCGGGCAGGTAGGTAGGCAGACAACCTGGAGCGGATCTTGGCCAGTGTAGATGGCCTTCCACCGGTCTTCAACGGAGGTTCTTGGATCTGTATGCGGGTTTCTTCAGGGATTTTTCTCCACGGTACCATGAGGGGAGAACCTGTAAGAAGACACCAGAATAACTCAGGTAGCTCGAAAACGCAGACGGGAAACAATAGGGACTTAGCTCAGAGTACCATTAAAGGTTAACACTCAAGTGCTGGAGAACCGGCCGCCCGCTCCTTTATGCTGGAGATCACGACGCCGATTACGCACAGGTGCACGGAACCGATCCTCCAACAGACCGCAACCTCATGGCTCCTGGTGGAAAAGAAAGCTCCCTACCAGACTAAACTCCAGCACCCAACAGTACCCCCCCATCAACGGCCGCCACCTGACAGCCCAGAAGACAGAGACGATCGATACGCCGTTATAAGAGCCGGATCCAGGATAAAAGAACCGGGTACCCAAGAGCGCTCCTCCAGGCCGTAGCCCTCACAATCGACGAGGTACTGCCACCTGCGACCTCGCCGACGGGAGTCCACGACCCAGCGGACAGTGAAGGCGGGATGCCCATCGATGTCTCGGGCAGGAGGAGGGGGCTCGGAAGGAGGGCACAACACACTGGTCTGGACAGGTTTAACTTGGGAGACATGGAATGTGGGGTGAATACGTAGAAGACGGCAAGCGGAGACAGACAGCGGTAGGACTGAGTCCGGAGTCAATTTCATAAGGACCAATGAACCTTGGAGAGAGTTTTTTAGACAGGGATTTAAAGGAAATATCACAAACTGAGAGCCAAACCTTCTGTCCAGGAGTGTACTGTGGGGCGAGTCTTCTTCTCCAGTCGGCGTAGTGGCGATTCTGTTCTGCAGTGCGATTGAGGGTGGAGACAGTTCTATCCCAGATGTTTCTGCAGCGACGGATATGGTGCTGCACGGAGGTGACAGAAATTTCTCTCTCATCGGACGGAACATTGGAGGCTGGTATCCTAAGGAGACTTCGAACGGAGAAAGACCTGCCGCTGCGGAGATGTGTGTGTTGTGTGAGTATTCTACCCAAGGCAGGAACTGGCTCCAGTCGGATGGATTGGTAGACGTAAAGCATCTCAGGGTAGATTCGAGCTCTTGATTCAGTCTCTCGGTTTACCCATTAGATTGTGGGTGATAACCTGACGTTAGGCTGGCTTTAGCGCCAAGAATTGTTCCCAAACTTGAGACGTGAACTGGGGACCACGGTCTGACAGGATCTCCTGAGGTATGCCATGACGTCGAAAAACATGTTTAATGAGGAGTTGCGCTGTCTGGGAGGCTGTGGGGAGTTTTCTGAGAGGGATGAGGTGGCAGGATTTAGAAAAGCGATCAATACTAGTGAAGATGGTGGTCATACCTCTGGAAACGGGAAGTCCAGTAACAAAGTCAATGGAGATGTCCGACCAGGGACGTTTAGGTATGGGTAAGGGCTGAAGAAGAACGGCTGGTGGCTGATGTGATGGCTTGTTTCTGGCACAGGTGGAGCAGGCGAGTACATATTCCTTCACATCCTTATGTAAGGAGGGCCACCAGAAACGGTGATTTATGAGGGCTGTGGTGCGACTGATTCCGGGGTGAGCAGCGAATTTAGCTGTATGCAACCAATGGATCAGACGAGCTCGGACAGCAGACAGTACGAAGATCCAATTAGTGAGACCGGTTCCAGGATCTGGTTCAGTTTGCTGAGCTTGATGGATTATGTCCTCCATTTCCCAGGTCACGGAAGCAACGGTGCAGCTAGTAGGAAGGATGGTGGTCGGGGTCTTTTCAGAGTCGTCAGGTGAGTACAATCTTTACAAGGCGTCTGGTTTAACATTTCTGGAACCGGGGCAATATGTAATGGACAAATTTAACCTTGAAAAGAACAGAGACCAACGGGTCTGACGGGGGTTGAGTCGTTTGGCAGATTGGAGGTAAGACAAGTTCTTATGATCCATCCAGACCAGTACTGGATGTTCAGCGCCCTCCAACCAATGCCGCCACTTCTCCAGAGCCAGCTTGATGGCCAGCAACTCACGATCGCCCACATTGTAGTTTCGTTCCGCAGGTGAGAGTCTACGAGAGAAGAATGCACAGGGATGAGTTTTGTTGTCGGAGGCGGAAAATTGAGAAAGTACAGCACCTACCCCCGTCTCGGAGGCATTCACCTCCACAATAAACTGTTTATTAGGGTCTGGTTGTATGAGAACCGGTGCATCAGCGAACAGAGACTTGAGGTGGAGAAACCCCTTCTCTGCTTCGGGGATCCGTTGGAACGGTGTTTTAGTGGAAGTGAGGGTGGTGAGGGGCAGGGCTGTCTGGCTCTAGTTACGAATAAATCGTCTGTAGAAGTTAGCAAAAGCCAAGAAGTTGCAGTTGTTAAAGGGTCTGCGGGACCGGCTACTCCAAAACCGCCTTAATCTTTTCTGTTGTTGGTCGGACCTGCCCGCCCTCAAGTATGAATCCTAAAAATGTTACAGATTGTTGGTGGAACTCGCATTTCTCTGCCTTCACAAAAAGCTTATTCTCTAAGCGACGTTGCAGGACCATCCGGACATGCTGCTTGTGTTCTGTGAGGTTTCTGGAATAAATTAGTATAGTAGACAAAGGCAAAGATATTTAGGAAATCTCGGAGAACGTCGTTTACTAGGGCCTGGAAAAATGTTGGGGCATTGGATAAACCAAAAGGTATAACTAAATATTCAAAGTGACCTAAGGGAGTTTTGAATGCTGTTTTCCATTCATCCCCTTGGCGGATGCGGAGCAGATGATAAGTGTTGCGTAGGTCGAGTTTAGAAAAAAACGTGGCGCCATGAACTGGTTCTAGAACAGAGGAGAGAAGAGGTAATGGGTATTTATTTTAATGGTAATCTGGTTAAGACCCCGGTAATCAATGCAGGGTCTCAGTGATCCATCTCTTTTTCCAACAAAAAAAAATCCCGCTCCTAAAGGAGAGAATGAGGGACGGATGATTCCTGCCGCCAAGGAGTCTTTAATGTAAGTCTCCATGGCTTCCTGTTCGGGTCGAGAAATGTTATAGAGATGGCTGGAGGGCAGTGGGGCTCCGGGGAGGAGGTCTATGGCGCACTCGAAAGGTCGATGAGGGGGAAGTGACTGTGCTTTAGTTTTGCTGAAGACGAGTGCTAAATTGTGATACTCTGCAGAGATGACAAATGAGGGATTCTTTGCTATTGGTAATAAGGTAGATATAGATTCAATACCAAACTGTGATTTTATCTGTTTCCAAATACGTATAGTACTGTGGATGATGTGGTTATTGTTGTATGCCAAGGTATCTATACTTGTGGGTGACAGAATAAGAGCACCAATTTCATGAGGGCTGCAGTCTTCTTTTTCCATTGTGATCCAATTGGATTGTGTAAAACTGCGATCTAGCCAAATTGTAATTGATTGTGCAAGGGGTTCTAGGGCTAAGGCAAAAGTAAGGGTGAGAGCGAGCAGCCCTGTCTGGTGCCCCTATGTAATTGAAATGCAGGAGATGGTGTCTTATTAGTGACAATTCTTGCACACGGTGTATGATAAAGAATTTTTAACCATTTTTCAAAGTGTTCACCAAGATCATATCTTCTCAGGGTTGCAAAAAGGTAGGACCATTCTATTTGGTCAAAGGCCTTTTCCGCATCGAGGGAAAGGACAGCCAAATCAGAAGTGTCCTCACTCTGAGAGTAGATCACATTATAAAGACGTCGCAAATTAAAGAAAGAGTGTCTGTTTGGTATAAAACCCATCTGATCAGGATGAATTAATTTATCCATTAATAAAGTCAACCTATTAGCTAGAATTTTGGCTAGTATCTTTTGATCATAGGCTAACAGTGTTATTTGCCTGTAATTACCTACTTCCTCAGGATCCTTATCCTTTTTTGGTATTAGTATAATAGTGGCTTCTCTCATAGTAGGCGGTAGGATAATATCTGAGTTTGCTTGGGTGTACATTTGTAGCAAATAAGGTCATAAAAGACTTCCGGTTATGGCGTCTTACTGAGAAGCTGCTCGGCTCTGAGCTCCGACCAATATACCCTGCATTTAGATATCTAGACCACTAAGATATTTTTCGTACGAGCAAATTCTCTGGGATTCAATTCAACCTGCCAAGATGCCGAGTAAACACAAATTAAAAGCGAAAACAACCAGCAAAGAGGGATCCGAAGGAGACGCTAGCAACGAAGTGGAAACCGAGCACATGGAGGAGGCTAACACTAGCTCCCAGACTTCTGGAGCTAACCTCCTGGAAGCAATTCAAGCTTTGAAAACTCACTTCACCATGCAACTACGGGAGGTTATAACTTCGAATCAAGAAATTAAAGACACAATTGGAGTATTCCTCGAGAGGCTTACCTCTGCAGAATCCCGCATAAGCAACCTGGAGGACGGCGTCGCCTCGTTAACAGGCAAAGAAGCAACCATACAAAAGAAAATCCAGGATCTCGCTTTGAAGGTGGACAAGCTTGAAAACAGAAGCCGGAGATCCAACCTGAGGCTTGTGGGTTTACCCGAGAAAACAGAGCAAGGGGACATCGTGGCTTTTCTGCAGACCTGGCTGATGGAGGTCCTGGGGCGGGACGCGTTTCCATCCCCCCCATTATCGAGCGGGCCCACAGGCTGCAGGGCCAGAGAGCTCCTGGCGGCCCGCCACGCGTGATCATCATGAAAGTCCTAAACTATCAAGACAAGATGAGGGTGATGACTGCAGCCCGTCTGAAAGGAAAGGTGATGTACAACGGTTGCCATGTGATGTTCTTCCCTGACCTGTCCGCGGATGTGGTGAAACAACGGAAACAATACGACCGGGTGAAACAACAGCTCCGTAATCTGAATATAAACTTTGGACTGATATTCCCAGCAAAGATGAGGATTTTCCACCATGATAATCGCTTCCTCTTCCACACGCCAACGGAGGTGGAGGAATTTATACGGAAAACAAGACAACAAACTGACAGGTAACCACATTTACACGCTAGATGGCGCCAGCAAGGTTTAATAAGGATCAATACTCCATTTGATCGGTGATCCTGGACGATACACATTTCGACTAAGCGGTGGGGAACAATTTTTAGATACCATGGTCGGGGTTCGCAGTTTAAGGTTGTGGTAGCATAGCCAAGTCACAGAATAGAGGGGAAGGGGAGGTGGAGATTCCCACTGGTGGGAAATCTCAGGAAAGTCTTTTGTGTTTGTAAATGTTCAGTGTTATCAAGGTGCAATGTTCTTCAAGTTGTAAATTGCAAGTTCCTACAGTTGAGACAAAAAACAGAAAGAGATGATATATGGACATTAAGCAAATGAGTACTGAGTCCATTGTTGATGTGATCTCCTGGAATGTAAGAGGCCTTAGGAAATTGATCAAGCTCAAAAAAGTAATGAATAGACTTAAACAATACCATCCAAAAGTGGTTTTTATCCAAGAAACACACTTACTTACATATGAAGTTGCACGACTAAGAAGAAGATGGCCGGGTCAAGTATTTTCAAGCTCATTTTCTCCACATGCTAGGGGCATGGCAATTCTTATTCATAAATCTTTACCTATTTGTATAAAAAAGACTATCATAGATCCTGTTGGGAGATTCATAATAATCCAAGCCTCAATGATGAACCAAAACTTAATTTTGGTTAACCTGTATGGTCCTAATATAGATGACCCTGATTTCTACAATAATTTGTTTCTCTCTATTATAGCGTTCCACGGTGATGTAATCTTGGGTGGAGATTTTAACTGTACTTTAGATCCTAATCTCGACCGATCATCGGGTTTAGATTTGTAACACCCTAAAAGTAGATGGGTTATACAACATTTTATGTCTGAACTAAACTTAAGAGATATATGGAGAGTACAGAATCCAACAAAGAAAGAATATTCTTGCCACTCAACTACCCATAATAGCTATAGCCGTATAGATTATTTCCTAATTTCAAACTCCTTGGTTACCAGAATTAAAAGTTGTGCCTACAAAAGCATATTGATCTCTGACCACTCACTACGCATGCTTAAATTTTCACCCTTAATTGCGTTTAAACGTAATCCTATTTGGCGATTAAAACCCCACTGGTTGCAAATGCCCAAATTTCTGAAATATATTGAGATAAATATTAATGATTACTTCAGCCTTAATAAATCTGAGACCACAGCTACGTAATGGGAAGCCTTTAAGGCTTTTATACGGGGTCAGATGATAAGCTACACAAGAAATAAAGCTAATAAAACTATCATGGAGATGCTAAAACTTGAAGAACAAATAAGTGACTGAGCTTGAGATAAATCTAAAGGGTTCTAAAGAAAGGCAACAAGAACTGCTAATATTGAGAGCAAAATATGACAAACTATCTACTAACAAAGCTTCATCAGAGATATTCAGATTGAAACAATCCTACTACGATCAGGGAGAGAGGGCAGGAAAACTTTTAGCGTGGCACATTAAAGCTTTGCAGAATGAGAGGGCAATAAATGAATTACAACTGCAAATGAAAACACTACTGATCCTCAAAAAATTAATGATCTCTAAAGATTATTACTCAAAATTATATACGTCTAAAGGGCACATACCACAAGCAACACTAGACTCCTTTCTTAAGTCTGTAAACATCCCCACACTTAGTGAAACAGCTAAATCAGAACTGGATATGCCAATATCTATAGATGAACTCTCAAATGCAATAGATAAATTAAAATCAGGAAAATCACCTGGTCCAGATGGAATTCCTTTGGACCTATATAAAATATTTAAAAATGAACTACTGCAGCCCCTCTATAATATGCTATTAGAAAGTTATACCATTAAAGAATTACCTCCTTCCTTGTGAAATGCGATCATAACAGTTCTACCTAAATCTGGGAAATCTCCCACTAGATGCGAATCCCTCTGACCAATCTCACTTATAAACTCTGATGCCAAAATAATATATAAAGTTCTAGCAATCAGACTTGAGAAATTTTTACCATCCCTTTCTGACCCTGATCAGAACGGATTTATAAAGGGGCGGCAAGCTCACCATGGTATCCGTCGTGTACTGAATATAATTCATGCTAAATATGAACACCCTGATACAGCTTTGCTTTCACTTGATGCAGAAAAAGCATTCGATAGAGTGGAACATAATTATCTCTACAAAGTTCTTTCTCAATTTGGTTTTGGTAATTATTTCATAAACTGGATTAAAATACTTTATAATAAACCCTCTGCCTCAGTTATAACTAATAACATTGTATCTAAATCATTTACTCTAGGTAGGGGCACGCGTCAAGGCTGTCCCCTCTCAACCCTCCTCTTTGTTCTGGGAATTGAGCCATTGGCTATTGCCATAAGGAATAATCAAAACATACATGGTGTCAGAATACAAAATATTGAATCTAAAATTGGACTATTTGCCAACGATATTATTTTAATGTTGTCCAATCTAAGTTGCTCAATCCCCCAACTACTTAAAACTATCAATGAGTTTAGTTATATTTCCGGTTATAAACTTAACAAATCTAAATCCACCATCCTATTTTTAAAACAGGCTGAAAGAAATAATCCTCCAATTCATACAATATTTCAGGTGGCAAAAGACAGCCTTACTTATTTAGGCATAAAAATTACTCCAAACATAGATGATCTGGTTCAGGCAAACTACACACCGGTGGTTAACTCAACAATGGAATCACTTGATAGATGGTCTACCTTACCGATATCTATGATTGGCCGTATAAATATTCTCAAAATGAACGTTCTCCTTAAATTCCTATATCTTTTCCAGGCTATCCCTCTTAATCCTCCCGACGTTTTTTTTTTACAAAAATTCAGACCATCCTAAATAACTTCATTTGGAACAACAGACGAGCCAGATTACGCTTATCATTATTATATCTTCCATATGACAGAGGAGGGCTAGGTGTGCCAAATTTCAAGTGGTATTACTGGGCTGCTCAGATCTCTAGTGCATCCTGTTGGTTTTCAGCAACTGTTCAGTCGTGGGTAAATATAGAAAATATAAATACCACTCCCTTATCCCTAAATTCATATCTATACTCAAGGAAATGCAAAAAGTTATTAAAAAATACTTCCAACCCATTTGTTAAAAACACTATCCGAGTATGGTATGATGTACATAAATACAAAATGAAATACCAACACTATCCCAATTCTCCCCGATCTGGGGCAACATGACATTTGAACCAGGTAGGAAAGACATGGGTTTTAAAACATGGTATGCTAAAGGTTTATGCAAAATTTCAGATTTATTTGATAAAGGGATTATGATGAGTTTTGAAGATTTGAAACAGAAATTTGACATTCCAACTAAACTTTTTTTTAAGTTTATGCAAATCAGAAGTTTTGTCTTGGGTACTCAAAGGTCTCTACCATTACCTAGTCTTACTTCTATAGAAGAATTGGCAACAAATTGCCATTTGAAGAAGGGCCTAATATCCCGTTTTTATAACATCATCAAAGACAGCTCCCAGACATCCTCAGAACACAAAAGATTGGCCTGGTGTGACGACTTGAAATGCAATATATCAGTAGAGGAATGGCAGAGAGCCTGTCTGAAGGCACAGACACAATCTATTAATACTCAATTCAAGTTAATCCAATACAAATGGTTGATGAGAACATATGTTACTCCAACATTACTAAATAAATTTAATTCCAACATTCCGGACACATGTGCTAAATGTGGAGATAAAGGCAATTTGATTCACTGCCTTTGGGAATGTCCTGATATTCAGAATTTTTGGAAGGAGGTTTTGGATAAAATTTCACTTATCGTCGGTACTAAACTCAATCCCTGTCCTAGGTTGTGTGTCTTAGGAATTTTTCCCACTCAAACTCAAATAAGCAAGGTTGATCAAAAATCTATAATTTATTGTTTGGTGCAGGCTAAATATAGTATAGCCAGGTCCTGGAAATCTGTAACCAGACCCCAATTAAAGACTTGGATGTCTACATTATCAAGCTCTCTTGCCTTGGAGAAACTCACCTATATGATTAAGGGTAAATATTGTGTGTTCAAAAAGATATGGGAAAAGTTTTTGCTATTCTTGGAAAATATAAATACTCATAATGATGATTGACTGAATGTACTCTAGCTAATTTTGCTTATGCTTATATTCTTATAGTGGCTGTAAGTCTGTTATCTTTATGTTAATTCCAAATGTACTCACTTGCTCAAAAAATGTATGAAACGGAAACACTGACGTCAGGATGATAGAACCAGGAAGGACGATGCCATCACCTCATACTTAGCTTGTGGACTGTGATTAAATCTCTTGGACTAAGTCTCAAATTACACCCCTGAGATAACAAACTTAAAGTACTCTGTCTCACTGCAATCAACTAATGTTTGTCACC
Source organism: Xiphophorus maculatus (assembly GCF_002775205.1). Lineage (NCBI taxonomy): Eukaryota > Metazoa > Chordata > Actinopteri > Cyprinodontiformes > Poeciliidae > Xiphophorus > Xiphophorus maculatus. The sequence goes on from NC_036459.1 coordinate 20,084,857, forward strand.
TTGAATGTTTAAGTTGTTAATGTGTTTTCTTTTGGTTTTGTTAGGTGTTTTGTGCACTTGTGAGTTATTTGTCTGTGTCTCTTTTGAAATGTAAAAGACAATAAACAGATTTTTGAAAAAAAAAAATAATAATAATAATATGGTCATAAAAGTTCACTAAATTCTTTATAAAATTCCCCAGGATATCCATCAGGACCAGCTGTTTTCCCACTTTTCAGTGATTTAATAGCAACCTGAATATATATGCATGAGAGATTTGAATTAAGAGAGCTCCTGTCTTCCTCAGTTAAAGTTTGGAGATTACAACTATCTAAAGACTGCTGTATAATTAAATCATCTTTTGCAGCATTGGAGGAATACAATGATTCATAAAACTGTTTAAATCTATGATTAATGCCTTTGTGTGAGGTTAAAATGTACCCATTTTCTGATTTAATTTTGTTAATTGTACAGTCACTTTCCATTTTCCTTAATTGTCTAGCCAATAATTTATTAGGTTTTTCCCCAAATTCAAAATATTTCTGTTGAGTAAAAATGAAAGCTCTAGTAATGTGGTCTGACAATAATTGATTATATTTGTACCTCAGTGAAAGAATTTTTTTACGAGTTTCTGTAAAGGGGTGTGTAGCGTTATCCTTGTCCAGACGCCTAATTTGTTGCTCTACATCAGGGGTGCCCAAAGTGGGTCCTCGAGGGCCGGCATCCTGCACGTTTTAGTTCTCTCCCTAGTGGTAGTAACAACTTTTTCAGCATGTCAGTGTTCATCTTAGGCCTTCTAAGAAGGAGAGCCAGCATTGGATCCAGGTGCATTAAACCAGGGAGAGAACTAAAACAAGTAGGATGCCGGCCCTCGAGGACCCACTTTGGGCACATGTTAGGTAAATTGTATTTATTATTATCAAATATTTGTTGTTTCATGTGCCTTTATAATGTTCTTGTCTTTGTATGCCTTTATTTGTTTCAATCTTAGCATAAAGAAAGTTTCTGTGTTGTAGAATTACTTTGATTCCTTTCTCAGAAGGCCTCTCTGAGGAAGAGCAGAGACAACTGTTTTCAACAGGGTTATCGTTCAGCAGAAACCTCTGCATCCTTGACCTGTTGGATAGCTATAAAACTGTCGCCATGAAGACATACAACTTGCTCTGTTGTACCCTGTGTCTGGAACAGAATAATCTAGTGTGTAGATACCATGTGTTATGTTAGTGACTAGCATTTGCGTTGCAATTATGTGATAAAAAGGGAGAACGGACACATGTTTTCAGAACGGAAGAGACATGTGACTGAAAACATCTCTGGCTGTTCTCGCGAGTACAAAAGAATCTAACTCTCTTGTCTTTCTTGTGTTTGTTTAATCTGTCTCAATAGGTGTTTAAACCTGACAGCACACCTGCTCTAAATCCACCAACTCTGCACGATTCCTTTTCCTCCATGCTGCTCAAAAAGATATAATACCTCCCCTTAAATAGGCTTTCATAGTTTAACACAGTATTGAAGGAGACGTTCCCGGAAGGTCATTCATTTCAAAGAAAAACGTATCTGCTCTCTGACAAACTTACAGAATTCTGGCTCCCTCAACAGTTGTCCCTCCATGTTCTTTCAGTTTGGTTCAAATTATCTAAATGTAAATCCAGAGAAAGGGGGGCGTGGTCTGAAATAGCTATATTGTGATATTTTACTTCACTAGTATAGGGCAATAATTTTGCATTCATCATTAAATAATCGATTAGTGTGTACACATTGTGAACATTTGAGTGAAATGAATAGGTTTTCCCCTGTGGGTTAAAAATCCTCCAGGTATCAAATAAATTAGAGTTATTTAGGTATTCCTTAAGGAAATACTAGCATTAGAGGTCGGTGCTCTACGTGTTGATGAGCGGTCTAAGTATGGATCTAAAACAAGATTCAGGTCCCCTCCAATGATTAGATTAGTCTGCGAAATGTCAGGTATTTGGGTAAATGTCAGATGTTTGTAAAAAGTGGAGAGTCTACGTTGGGGCTGTATATATTAACCAGAGTTATAGGAACAGAGTACAATTCTCCAACTAATATTAAATATCTGCCTTCCCTGTCGGATATGGTTGATTTATGGGTAAAAGGTGTACCTTTCTTGAATAATATTGCCACGCCTCTAGCTCTCACTGCACAAGTAGAATGATAAGCTTGTTCTGTCCACCTGCATCTCAGTTTTATGTGCTCATTCTTATTAAAGTGGGTTTCCTGAAGAAAAATTACATCACTGGACAATGTCTTTAGGTGTGCTAATATCTTACCTCTCTTAACAGGATTATTCAAACCTTTAACATTCCATGTGACCAAAGTAACTTGTCGCCCTTCTTTGTTTGTGTTGTGTTAACCTCCATAACTTAGATTAGAATGAAAAAGAATATAGAGGTCCTCATAAGTGTGAAAGAGATGATTATACATCATAAATAAGTCCCAGCCCACCCCTTCAAACAAAATACTTACTGACTTGCCTATACTAAGAACCACCTGCAAAGTAAGGTGAGACCCCTCTAAGGAAGTTATAAAGAAAAGGATAAACAGAAAAAATAAATTAAGAGTAACACTCACACAACAAAGACACATTAACCTACTCAAGTAACAACTTCCCTTACTATTAACTCCTAATTAGAAGTTGAAAAAGGCTCTGCAAAAATATAAAATTCAAGCACCAAACTAACATCTGAGCGGCTGAAAAGAAATGGTCTGAAAAACATGTCAGGTTATATAAGCTACTATTTATAAATATCAGCCCACTTCAAATTGCCAACGAAACTTAAGGCATCTAATTATGTAACCAAGATGAAGATTCTAAACATTATATAAATTAAGCTGATTAAACATCACAGGACAGTCCAACATTGAGTACTACCAGAATCCAGCCACTCCACATCTGCATCAGGTGTCCGCCACTGCGTCGCCCGCGTCATCCCCACCCGTGCCAAAATGGAGCTCCGCGAACCTTTGGGCTTCCTTCGCGTCTGTGAACATTGTTTCTGTTCCTCTGAAAGTCACTCTCAGCTTTGCAGGATATAAAAGTCCATACCGAACTCCCGGCTTGTCCCGAACAAGTGCTCTGACACCGTTGTATGCAGTTCTGCGTTTCGCGATCTCGGGAGTGAAGTCAGGACAGATGTGGATCTTCTGCCCGCAGTAGGCGAGGTCCCTCTGAGTCATGGCCTTCCGGAGGATCATTGTAACTTCGCGGTAATAATGGAGTCTCACCACCAACGCCCGAGGAGGTCCTGTGTCTTCTGGCTGGACGCCTTCGTAGAGCTCTATGAGCGCGGTCCACCAGCGGTAAGTCATCCAGAGTCAGCACGTCTTTCAGGAGCTGCGAGACGAATCCGTTCAATTCTGCGCCTTTCTCTGCCCCTTCTCTTAACATTGCAATCCGTATATTTTGTCGTCTGGACCTTCCTTCAAGATCCATGTATTTTTCTGTTAGCTGATTTGTTTCTGTCCGTAGACGTTTTATCTCCAACTCTCGCGCAGTTATGGCATCTGCTGACTGTGTGGCCGCTCGATGTAGTTCAGCAATGGATACGCAATGTTGGTCGTTGGACGTTTTCAGCACGTGAATGGCATTTTGAGTCTCGGTTTTGAGGACAAGGAGTTCTCCTCTGATAGTGGCGGACACCTCTTCAATGCGAGTGTCTATTGTCTGACAAATTTCAAACTTGGTAACTTGTAGTTCTGTGCGGAGAGAGTTTATAGCCTTTAGGATGGTAGCATTAGCCATCGGATAGCTACCTTCAGGCGAGACCGGGGTGGCTGGGCCCAGTTCTTTCGCTTTCTTGTCATTGTTGGAGTTATGCATCCTCAAATTTGCTTTCATCATGTCCTGGTGCAGTTAAATGAAGTCTAGACTTTTCTCTCTCCCAACCTATTGTAAAATTGTCCAAATGTCAAGTTAGCGCCAAAAATATTTCTAAATTTGCAGGGGCTCTAGGGAAACGCTGCCTACTTCTCCATTGCTCACTAGCACCCCCTGGTTAATTTTCTAAACTACAGAAGAAAAGTTATTGTTAGGGAAGCTCAAATGTGAAAAATTGGACTGATGTTGCGATAGTAATACTGCTGTTATGTTAGATTTACCAATGTTTTATTTGATCTTTTTTTATTAGATTACTCCATTAATCGTAAGAATAATCGATAGATTACTCGATTACTAAAATATTCGTTTACAACAGCCCTAATCTACAGTCAATACACAGTCTCATTTATTGCAGCTAAAAACCAGCGATTCCCGAAACCTGGGAATAGTGATGGATTCTGACCTGAACCTTCAGAGCCACGTAAAGAGAGTTTCAAAGTCGGCCTTATATCACCCAAAGAAAATTTCCAGGATTAGAGGACTTATGTCTCAGCAAGATCTAGAGAAACTCATCAATGCGTTTATCTTCAGTCGCATTGATTATTGCAGTGGTTCCCAACAGTATTACAACAGTGTCTTCACAGGTCTGCCAAAAAAAAAAAAAATCAAACAATTGCAGCTGATCCAGAACACTGCTGCTGGAGTTCTCACTAAAACCAGGAAGATAGACCACATAACACCAGTTTTAACACCCTCCGCTGGCTCACCGTAGCTCAGAGAATAGACTTTAAAATCCTATTGTAACTTTACAAATCACTGAACGGCTTAGCACCACAATATATTAAAGATCTGCTAATGTTGTATTAACCTTCCAGACCTCTCAGGTCTTCTGGTTCTGGTCTGCTCTGCATCCCTAGAATCAGAACTAAACATGGAGAAGCAGCATTCAGCTTCTATGCACCACAAATTTGGAACAAACAGCAGAACAGGTGAAACACTGAGTTCCTTTAAATCTAGACTAAAACCCCAGCTATTTAGAGTTGCAAAAACATTTACTAAATGTGTATACTCTAGTTTTTAATGTTTCATGTTTATCATGAAACATTAAATTTCATTGATTAATGTGAAATCAATCAATGAATTAATGTTTCATATTTATCATGAAACATTAAACAATAATCTGATGTGCAAATGTAATGTTGTTGACTGTGTGTTCTATGACTTTGTATTTCTGTGTTGTATGTACTGTAAAGCACTTTGAAATGCCTTGTTGCTGAAAGGTGCTTTACAAATAAAACTTGATTTGATCATACACAATTTACAATTTTAATCAGAAGAGAGACGTTAGCCAAAGAACACATTCAAATTAATAAAATTTGACCTCATTAATTATTGCATTATCTTTCTTGCTGTTATATTGTTAAAAGTTTTAATTAGTTATGGTCTAAATTAAAATATGGCTACTATATTTAATTTTCGATTTGTGCATACGACCTTATACATTTTCCTGGGAATAAAATACACAAAAATCTAAAATTATACTCAATTCAGCAATAAAAATAGTAAAGCAGGGGCTCACAAAGACATTTACCAAATGTGTATATTCTAGTTTTTAGTTTATGTAGTCATCTTCAATAAGAAATGTAATTTTACAGTTTGTCCGTAAAGATACACTTGCACTATGCGTCAGATACAGCAGGCTGCTGTGTTCCGTCTATCTCTGTCTTACTCAAACTGTGGTCCACGGGTGCCCCTAGTGGTCCAAGAGGTATTACATGTACACAACAGTTGATTTATTGTGACATGAGCTGAAAGTGCGACGCTACAGTTAGCTTACCAAAGGATTGTGTTTAAAAATAGTTAAGGGATAAATGGCTCAAGACCGAGCCACTAAAAGGAAAACCTGTAGATACCTGTGGAAAGTTTCTCAGGGTTGCAGAACTTTTGTTTTTGAACTCTATTACAATACATAACATTTCGATCTACGTCTATGGCTATCCGGAGTGCAATATGCCAGTGACCAGGCAGTGATCAGAGCTGCGCCCCATGCTGACTAACTGCATCTTAATACCTAAAGTGGTGCTAAGATGGTAAATTCATCCTTAAGCAGAACCAGTTGTAAATGAAACAGTTTCCTTGAACAGGAAAATGAAACAATCCAAAAAGGGCATAAAATGGGGTATAAAGTGCTCTTTATGCGATTGTGCTTTGAAATAAACACTAATCTAAACCTAACCTAACCCAAGCTCCTTAAGTTTCACCTTAATAGTGCTCATTCAGCCGTGAATGACTTTACATTTCGAAACAGCATCAAGTTCCAACCTATTCTCACTCCCAAGTCGTCATATATTGACGCATGGGACGGTCCGTCCTCGTCACATATTGACGCGAAAGGGGTACCCCTTTCACGTCAATATGTGACGTGAGGGGTTTTACCCTATCCCATACCGTAATTTTTGCCCTAAACCTAACCAAATCGTCGGGTTTTGAAGGTTCGGCAGCAGTTACGAGAACCCTTCGCGTTAATAATCCACGTAAAACACATGACCTACCCAAATCATCAACATGTGACGCCGAAGGACCCTGCCCAAGTCGTCGCATATTGATGCGAAGGGGGTACCCTTTGCATCAATATGCAACGCATGGTCAGAAATCGTCCCAACTCGTCAATATATGACAAGTCGGGAGGGAGAATGTGTTGCAAGTTCTAAGCCAAAAATGACTGATGGCAATGATCTTTTTCCATTATGATGGAAAAAGACGTAATGCCAACTGAAGCATCATATTTAGATTGGTAAGGCTGATTTGGATGACATTCTTGAGTTATTTCACTTTATGGGCCATGTTTTAATAATAATAATAGTCTTTATTGTCATTATAGAAACCATGCAATAAGTTATATGGATCATAACGAAATTGGGTGATAAATAGTGCCTTTATGACTACCGGGTATAAAACTGTTCTTTAGTCTGTTTGTCCTTGCTTTAATGCTCCTGTATCTGCAGCCAGATGGTAGCAGTTGGAACAAATTGTGACTGTGGTGTGAGGAGTTTTTTAAAATGTTCTTGGCTTTCTTGAGGCAGCAGGAACTGTGGAGTTCTTCAAGAGAAGGCAGAGAGCAGCTGATGGTCTTCTGGGCAGATTTTACAGAATTATTCCTTTGGGTGCAACCATAACCACCTGCATTACAACAAGAAAAAAGCTGAACCGGAAGCACACTTAACAGCAATATTTCACCATGTAGTGCAGACCATCTTGACAGCAGAGAGCCATATCACAGTAGTGTCCACTTTGTTGACAAGAAGAAGAAAGTAAATTCTGCAGCCCTGAGCATCTTTGTGCTCATGGGGATTAAGTGTTTCACATATTTTATTCTTTTCATCTTTCTATTCAACAACTTTAGAGGTTCCCCTTTAAGTTTAGTAAAGTGAGAAAACCATGTTTAGTCAACTTTTAACACAGCTGACTAAACTTTTATTTAAATATAGTGATTTACCCACCCATCCATTGTTTAATACACTTATACTTGCAAGGAGTCAAGGGGAGCTGTGAAGCGGGGTATACCCTGGACAGGTAGCCAGTCCATCTCAAGGCAACACAAAGACAAACAACCATGTACACTCACCCCTTCACACCTAAACAGAATTTACAGAGACCAATTAATCTAACAGTCATGTTTTTTGGACTGTGAGAGGAAGCAATGGCACAGGGAAAACATGCAAACTCCATACAGAAAGACCTCAGGCCGGGTCTTGAACCCAGGACCTTCAAAATACCTATTAATGAGTTTCATCTTAAAAACTACAATAGAGTTGAATGAATAAGCATCTGCTGAAAGGTAAATCATTTTCATTTTTTAAAACAGTTACATTCTAATGCTTGAAATTCTGTTTATCAGAAAACCCTTTTTTGCAAAAACGACTAATTAAAATTCTACAGAGTGTGATAGATGGAGAACAGGTATTGAACTGTACTCACCGCCTCCGTGTGAACAGGGTGCACAGCAAAGAGGAGTGCCGTGATGAAAGCCAGGCATGGGTTCTCAAACACGCAACGTTCACATGTGTACATGAGCAGGCAGGTAACGGCACAGTGCAAGCACACATTTATGATATGGAAATACAGAGGCGTCATGCCACCCAGGAGGATGTTCAACCTGATCAGAAGAAAAACAGATATAAAAACAGTCAATCAATAAAACTAGCTTGTAGGATAAAAATAGCCCCCATTAGTTTGTGTTCGTAATCAACACATTAGTGTTTATATTAAGTAGTAAAATGTTTTAACAGACTTCAAATATACAGGGACACAAACAGGTCACTTTCTGTAACACATCCACACACAGCTGGACATTTACAGTACAGGCAAAAAGTTTGCATACACTCATCATGGGCATTAATATCACATTGATTTTTATAATAATCAAATTGAACAGTTATTTTTTTTTTAAGTGGTACAAAAGCAGACAAATTTAAAGGACTTCAAAAGTAATAGTCAAGTGCATATGATTGAATTTACAGCAGAGTTTTATTATTATTATTAATAATAATAATAATAATAATAATAATAATAATAATAATAATAATAATAATAATAATGTTGTTTGGGGCCTTGAGCAGAGTTTGATTTATATTCAAATTTAAAAATACTTAATTCCAAAGGGAAATTAAATGCTGTAACTCATTAATTTGGATTTTTCAAAGAGTTATTCAAGAGCATGATGGCTGTTGGCAGGAAAGATTTCTGAAGCCGAATCTGAAGAAGCCTCTGACTGAAGATGATCTGCCTTCCCAAGACAGTTGTGTGAAGAGGATGGTCAGTGTTGTCCATAATTTTCTTTATCCTATGAAGAATCCTTCTTTGCATAATCATCTCCAGAGGGTAGGCCTGTCACGATAGCAAATTTTGCTCAATGATTAATTGTCTCAAAAATTATTGCGATAAACGATAATATTGTTTGAAGACCTTTTTACACTGATTTAATGGAAATGATGTAATAATGCATGCGATTTCCTCCCAAAGGTAAATACACTTTATTTTCAAAAGAAAACTTAACACTGGAACTGATAAATAAAATAAACAAAACAACCAAAAACAAAAATAAAATGGATTCTCAGTCTCCATTAACAAAAAGCTCACATTAAAAAAAACAACTAAACAACATAAACCCAAAGTGGAAATAAATACTGCATTCAATCAAAAGAGTGCAGATTATGAAGTCTGTATATTATGTTGTCCTTCAGTAATAATTAGATTTAAATAGAGAAGATGGGCACATCGACTACCTGATGCAATAGAAGAAGAAGAAGAAGATTTTGATTTTTAACACAACATTTATTAAACAATAAAAATCAAATCAAACAATCAGCAGCACAATAATTGACATTTATAATAATAATTTGTTATATTCTAATTCGTTCTGTTCTGAAATGGAGCACAGTCTGTTTTCAAACCCCCACAGGTCCACAAACTCTTTGAGGTTCCTGGTAGCTTTGTAAAAGCAAAACTCCAGCCTCAGTCTGGCTTTCACGTTAATCTTCCACACATCAATAATACTCAAATGAGGTCCAGCCTGCATCTTATCACGTCGAGTTAAATAAATTGCCATCTTGGCTTCTGATAATAAATAATTTAAAATCCGTGACTTAAATCTTGTGGCTTTACTGTGAGGAAACCCATTAATAAAAACAGAACTGGTGAGAACTACACTAAAAAGACTAAAAAATGTCGACAGCACAGTGAAAAACACAGGTAATCGTGCACAATCTATAAAAACATGAAAAACACTCTCAGATAACCTGCAGAAAGGACACTCATTCACCACGCCGGGACTGATGATCGCCAAAAACGAGGTTGTGGCAATGGCACCGTGCAGTATCCTCCACTGCATATCGCCAGTCCTTTTTCGTATTGGAGGCTTGTACAAAGTCCTCCATTGTAGCCGAGATCCTCCGAGTCTGTCGGTCCACACGCTAACGGGCCTTCTGTACAGAGTCCCTTTGTTCAGAATCTTAATGTAGCATCTGTACAGTACTTTCGAGTCTGTCTTACACAGATCCAGTCCCCCCCCCCCCCCCCCCGAGTCTCGAAGGAGGGGGCCGCCGTCTTCTTCAAAGTCCGGATCTAAAAGCACATCTGGAAAAGAATCAGACGGATCCGGGTGACACTCCTCTGCGACGTACCGCTGCAGGAGTCGTCTCTCCTCAGCCATCAGGCGCTCTCTCACTCTTTCCAGAAAACGTCGCGTAAATCTGGCAGACCGGACCCCCAGCGTCGAAGCGACCTCTTGGACGTTTTCAAAGTCCGGTCCAGCCACCTGTATGAGTTGCTGCAGGGTCACTGTTCCGGCCCTGGACAGCATTCCAGCGACACCCGGCACTGTGCTGTCTGCTACATCCAGCCGTGCGCCGCACACTAATGGCTCCTCTAAAAGCCAATACAGTGAATCATTCGTGTTTGATCTGTGTAAGTTAAAAAAGGCACACGATTTAAAAACACTCTGATAAAACTGGGGCAGCCCTTTTAACTTTAAAAAACTAAAATCAATAAAAAACAAAGCAGCATCCAGCCCAAGAAAGTTCACACGTCTAAGAATGCAACTGGCCACATCTTTCCACACAGGAAATCTCGTCAAATACTTCTGTACAAACTGCAAACGAAATGTCGCCGTTCTACTAGCCAGGTGGACAAGGCCCTGACCCCCCTCCTCTCTCGGTAAAAACAACACAGATTGCGGCACCCAGTGTAGACCGTTCCAGAAGAACTTAACCATCTCTGCCTGGACCTTCATAAGTAGGCCGGATGGTGGGTCCAACACCCCCAGTTTATGCCACAACTGGGAAGCGACAAGATTATTCAATACAAGCACTCTGCCTCGATATGATAACTGCGAATGCAACCACTTCCACTTTGACAGTTTGTTTTGTATTTTTTGTTCAGTGTTTTCCCAGTTCTTTTTTACAATTTCTTTACTGCCTAAAAATACACCAAGGTACTTAAAACCATCTCTTTTCCATATCAGACCTTGAGGGAGAACCGGGAGCCCCGTGGACCACTCACCGATAGCCAGGGCTTCGCTCTTGCCCCAGTTCACCCTCACAGCAGATAAAACAGAGAACTGGTCCGTAATCTTGGTTAAAACACTGATATCCTGTTGGTCTCTAATAAAAACAACAACATCATCAGCATAAGCAGATAAAACTCTATTGTTTATAAAACCAGGTAAAACCAAACCATGAACATTTGAGCGAATTTTCCTGAGGAGGGGTTCCAGGGAGAGTGCATAGAGCATCCCCGACAGCGCACAGCCCTGTCGGACGCCTCTACGCGCCCTAAAAGGAGCACACAGGCTACCGTTGACCTTCAACACACCTTCAATGCCACTGTACAGCACCTGGATCATGGCGATCAGACCCTCGCCGAACCCAAACCTCCCCATGGTTTTCCAGAGGAAGCCGTGTTCAACGCGGTCAAACGCCTTTTCTTGATCCAATGAAATCAAGCCAGTCTGTAAACCCAATGAACCAGAGACCTCCAAAACATCCCGAATTAGGTAAATGTTATCTACCATGGACCTGCTGGGGACGCAATAAGTCTGATCCCGGTGGATGACCTGCTCCATAGCTTTCCCTAACCTGGTGGCCAGGGCCTTGGAGAGGATTTTATAGTCGGTGCAGAGGAGGGACATGGGGCGCCAGTTCTTTATTTCCTGCAAGTTGCCCTTCTTGGGCAGCAGGGTGATTACCGCCCTGCGACACGACAGGGGGAGTGAGCCGGTTTGCAGACTTTCGGTATACACCTCAAGCAAGTCTTGGGCCAGAAGGTCCCAGTGGGCCTTGTAAAACTCTACAGTGAGCCCATCAACACCCGGGGACCTCTGACCCTGCATACTAAGGAGAGCGGCGTGGAGCTCCTGGAGCCCCAGAGGGCATTCCAGGTCAGCGTTAGTCTCCTCAGAGACCTGAGGCAGTTCACTACAAAACTCCTCATACAATTCCTCATCTTCCTCGTACTCACTACGATATAGGGAACTGTAGAACTCCACCGCCCTCCTCCTGATCTGTCCCGGCTCACTCAGTTGCTGCCCCGCGTCCGACATCAACAAATGTATCTGCTTCCTCTGCCCGTGTTTCCTCTCCAAGCCGAAGAAAAAGCTGGAGGGAGCATCCATCTCTGCGATGTTCTGCACCCGAGATCTGACCAATGCGCCTTGGACTTTATTCTCCAACAGGTTGGCTAAGACTAGCCTTTTAGATTTAAGAGCTTCAATATACTCTCGATTTCCAGTGGAGTCACTAAGGCGTTCTAAGTCCACAATATTCATCTCCAGATCTCTAATAGATCCGGTGATGTCTCGAGTGGCATTAACAGTGTGTTGTTGACTCAGCAGCTTAATTTGGACCTTCCCATAATCCCACCATTGTCTCAGACAGGTAAAATCAGACTTTTTCTGTCTAAAACCAATCCAAAAATGACATAAAACTTCCTTAAAACTACAGTCATGAGTTAAAATCGAATTAAAATGCCAGTACGCGCTTCTAGGTAAGATGTTTCTAATAAACACAGCACCTAGAAGCAACGAATGATCTGTGAAGGCCACCGGCACAATCTGACATGTTCTAAACACATTAAAATGATGTTTAAAACAATAAATACGATAAAGTCTAGCTAAAGCGATACTGTTATCTTTAATGTGGGACCATGTGTACTGCCTGGAGCCTGCGTGCATCCTTCTCCATACATCCACCAGGCCGTGAGATGAGACCAGCTGCCTCAAAACGTGTTGGGCTGCCGGATGCGGCTCTGCATGGTTTCGATCTAAAACATCATTTTCAGTGCAATTAAAATCCCCACCTATAAAAACATAATCCTCTGACCCACAATCTCCCAACCTTTCCCCAATTTTCTCAAAAAAAACGCCTTTTCTCTGTACTGACAATGGGAGCATAAACATTAATAAAAACCTGGCTAAAATGATCAAAACAAGCTCTAACTAAAAGACACCTCCCCTGAACAACGTGTTCAATGTCCATGGAATTCGGGGTGAAAGCTTTGGAAAAGAGGAAGCCTACTCCCGCACTCTGTGAGGTGCCGTGGCTCAACACCACCTCTCCTCTCCACTCTCTACCCCAGTCCGTTTCAGTATTACAATTACTATGTGTTTCTTGCAAATAAATGATGTCAATCTTTTTCTGGTTCATCATTTGATAAATTAATGCCCGTTTTCCCGCCTCCCTCGCCCCATTAAGATTTAAAGATGCCACTTTAAAAGAATCCATACTGGGTAGGGGGTTAAAAAAAACACACAACAAACTAAGGAAAAAAATGAAATCTTGTCATACATCATAATGCTCAGAATTGTTTTCTGACCTTAGACATTATTTTTTTCAGTCTAAACACTTCTGTGTCCGCAAAACCGGACAACTCTCTGTTCTTTATGTGATATCGGGCAGAAAAATAAAACATTCTCAGATTTGGAAAATAACTCTCGAGTTTAACACCTTTCAAGCCTTTCGTTTGGCGTAAAAAGATGCGAAAAGCCTCAACAGGGTATCTCGGTTCTTTGGTACTTGACTGAGTAACCGATACATCGCTGGTGTCTGAAAACCAGCTCTCAGCGTCACTGCTGTCTGACCCGTCTTTTTTTTCTGCAGTTAGCTTGCAGGCCTGTTTGCTAGCTTGTGCAGCAGCCACCACGTTCTTTCTTTTGCTCCTTCTTTTTATTGGGGCAGAAGCTTCCACCTCTCTCTCATCATCTGTCAGTCCTTTCTCTTTCTCCACTACATCTCCCTCCACCCCCTCTACACTACTCTTTCCTTCATCCTGTTCATCTACCTGCATTTCTCTCTGTTCACCCTGAGCTCCACCCGCTAACTGTTCCTTCTCACCCCTCACCCTTTCCTGCTCTCTCTGCTCACTATCTTTCTGTACTCCTTCACCTTTCTCACCATTCTCGCCGTCACCACTCAACACACTGCTCTCATTAATGTTCTCACACACACTCATTTCTACCGTTCTATCATTCCCAACAATGCTGTCAACATCCTCTCTTACCACCACCGCAGGTACTTCCGCGTCAGCAGTGGGCTCCCCCTCCGCTAACGCGGGTCCACCTGCGTCAGTAGCGGAATCCTCCGCCGCCGTAGCCTCACCCAGTGGCTCTCTTTCCCGCTCAGCAGCAGCAGGCTGCTGCTGCTCTGCTGAAGCCGGCTGAGCCGGCTCGGCTCTGCCTGGACACATTTTTATAATGTGGCCTTCCTGACCGCACCCAAAGCACTTCATATGTGACGAAGTAGCAAACAACATATAATCAAATCCATCAACCTTATTAACATGGAACCTTAAATCTAGCTCCTCATCCCTCCTATTCAATAACATAAACAGCTGTCGTCTGTGCGACACAACATGTTTAAGCAGAGGTGACTTACAACCAGATAAAACCTTTCGAATCGGCGACACCACTTTTCCGTGTCGTGACAGTTCTTTAATTAAAAACTCGTCACTAATGAACGGAGGAACGTTTGAAAGTGTAATTTTAGTCGCCGGTAAAGTTAAAGGTGAAACGTGCAAAAACAAGCCATTAACAGAAACGCCCACCTCCACCAAGTGCTGAGCCTGTTCCACCTTTTCAACAAACAAAACAACCGCCCCGTTCATCCTAGCCGCCGATTTAATTGCCCCATACCCAATGTCTTTACCCACCGCCAAACAGACTTCCTCCACGCTGCACGGAGAACCGGCACCCACCTTGACGCCGTTCTTCCGTGTCAGCGTGGAGGACAAAACACTCCCATCACCAACCACCATGGCGTCTGAAGACGCCGGCCTGACGGCCACCCCCAAACCCACAAAACCCCTTAAAGCGTGACTGAACTAAACACAAAGTAACAATTAAACAAGTAATATGAACACCCAGTGAAAAAACAGTAAGACAAAACAAAGATAGAAAAGTAAACACTCGCTCTCTCTCTCACTCTTCTTCCGCTCTCCACTCACCCTCCTCTCACACGAAGAAGAAGAAGAAGAAGAATTACTTTATAGTGATGGGATTTTCGGCTCCTTTTCGAGATGCGGCTCTAATGGCTCTTCTTACTGTGGAGAGCCGGCTCTTTCGGCTCCCCATATATATTTTTGACATTATTAATTAATTAATAGCTTAAACCTAATTTTATAATATTTTGTTTCATTATTGACATTGTTAAGCACTTATGATGAGTAAAAATGCCGCATAACAATGCTTTATAAATAAACCTTTTATTATAACCAATTAAATTATCACAAAATAGCACCACTTCCACAAAAATAACTTAAAATAAATTAAACAGTTAAATATAAATACAAACACCCACCACAATACGAAAAAGTATCAAAGCAACTTCATAACAGAAAAGGTGCCACAATACAAATATCAAATAATATTCAGTGTTATGTGTGATTGGTCAGATGTGTGGAGCACACGCTTGACATGAGGGCAGTGGACCGACCGAGGGAAAAAAAACTCTCCGCTCTAGCACTGGCAGAAGAGCAAAACGCGCAAGGAGAGGGAGAAGGGGGAGGAGAGACAGCGAGGCACCGCAGGACAAAAAAAAACGATGTGGGGAAAAACTATCGGCTCTGGCACTTGCAGAGCACAAGCACAACGACAGGGAGGCGGAGAGACAGCGATATACTGTAGAAAAAAACCCGGCTCCCAAATAGGATCCTAAAACGGCTCCCATTGTGGAGCCGATTCCAATCGTTCACTTCAAAGAGCCGGCTCTTAGAGCCGGATCGTTAGCGACTGACACATCACTATTACTTTATTCATACCAGCAGGGAAATTATTTCGCAGTTACAGCAAGAATTTTTTATACACAGATTAACACACACAGAGACGGGAGCTGCATCTGCAGGCAGCCAGCTGAGAGGACATGTGGCAAAGGTCGTCGGGACAGGGAGTCGAACCCGCGACGTCCGCGGGTCTAAGGCCTCCAAATGTGGGACGTGCTAACCCCCTGCGCCACCACAGCATATAGTTCACACTATATGATTTTTTGCTCCTATTTTTCCCCTTACGACAATCTTAGAACGTTGGTCTTTCTAAGAGTGTGTGGTGTGTTAGGGTAGGTAACACACCACAGGGGTTTTCCCGACTGGGAGCTTTAACTCAGCCTGTTGAATGTGACAGGTAACCAATCAGCGGATTCTCCTCCACCTTTCTGAGGGGAAATTACGTCGGGGAATCCCAAACAGCTGACACAGCGCAACCCGAAGTCCAGCGGACATCGGAGATGATATGTGGAAACAACATTAATGTTTATTTAACATGCAAAGAATATAGAAATGACAAAGGGAGGAGTTGGAGCCAAATTGCTACCGCAGTTGATAAACCCGGTAACTTTCAGCTGTTCTTCGTTAACGTGACGTAAATAGGTTCTAATGATTTTCATTCAGTCAGGACTTTACGCTGACACTAGCCACATGCATTGCAGGTAGATTGTAGTAAAGCATTGATTAATGCCTGGTTTTAAAATTAGTTCACTGGACTTGTAGCCATTATTTTGTGCCCATTGTTGGACACCACACTGCAGGAACGAACCGATCGAACCGTTATACCTAGGATTTCTGTCGGGTAATGTTTGGTCTCAGGTTTTGAAAATGGGCCGACAGCTCTAAGATCCTGTCGTGTGGGCTGTGCATTACACTAAGGAAATGAGGAAGGGGGTTTCGGGGTCAGTAGAGAGCGCCGGAGTTGAGCCTTTTTTCATTCGGTGTCATCAACAGAAAAAGGCCAGAAGAGCCGATAATTAAAATGACGTCGATAGTTTTAATTTATCTGATTAATTGATTTACCGTTTGTCGCGACAGGCCTACCAGAGGGTATCCTACTCCGTTGCACATTCCTTAGGAACAGTTTCTCCTGTTGTCAGATAATAAAACATATCTCTACTATATGATATTCTCAATGCATCCATTTTCTAACCCCTTATCCCAGTGGGGTTAGGAGGGATGCTGGTGATTATCTCCAGTGGTCAACAGGTCACCCTGGACAGTTCACCAGTCCATCGCAGGGCAACACAGAGACAAACGGGACAAACAATCCTGCACATATACACTCACACCTATGGAGAATTTAGAGAGACCAATTAACCTGACAGTCATGTTTTTGAACTGTGGGAGGAAGCTGGATATACGATATTCTATTCTTCTAAAATGGATATTTTTAGAAGAATAATTGGTTAAGAATAGATAAAATAGATATCAGTTCTCTAATTAAATGTTATGAACTCTTTGCTATACAGGTGTTACGGCTACTCTTGGATTTTAACAAAAATCAAAAATCAAAAGGTGCCAGAGTAGTTTCTAGGAGGAGGGTTTTCCGACTCATCCAAAACAAAGCACTCGCGGAAAGTTTTCTGGTGGCAAACGGTGACTTTCTCAATGTATAAAAATAACAGAAACACTCTCCGAGTTGACTTTCCAAAAAATGTAAAATTAAACTTTATTTGGTACGGTGGAAAAACTATTTCACCCCTCGCTCCTTAACCAAACAATCAGATGCCCTGCAGCAGCTGCTTCCGCTGCTTAATCACAGCAGGAGGCCACCTGATAAGGAGGAGGGTCTAAACAAAACACATAAATAAACAAGTTACAATAGATATATTGTTTTTATCAATTTAGATCTGTAACCTTAATACATTAGCAAAGATAAGTTAATCCAATCCTTAATAGGCTCCAACATCCCGGCCCCAAATTGTTAGCCTTAGCAAAGTAACAATTTACAAAAATAATATTCATAGGAGCCTAGTATCTAGCAAAAACATGACAGAAATTTAATTATGATCTTTAAAAATCAATGTTCATAATCCTTTTGTCTATAAATGTTATCTAGAGCCTCTCAACATTTCTAATGCTTAAAGCAGTCCATAGTAAATATTAGAAAGTCTTTTATTTCATCCTGCTGCCTCCATTAAAAGACAGAGCTTATCTATTGGTCGCTGGATAACATTGGCTTTGGTTTTAACCAAAACACTTCTAACAAAGCCTTTGGCATCTGGAAAAGTCCTCATAACACGGCCCATTGTCCATGCGCTCCTTGGTGCCGAGTTATCCACAATAACAACCAGATCTCCAGGGCTGAAGTTCCTCTTTTTGCTGTTCCACTTGCTTCGTTCTTGCATGAGTGGGAGATACTCCCTTATCCAACGTCTCCAGAAAAGATCTGCAAGATACTGTGCTTGTCTCCATCTTCTTCTTGAATATTGATCTGTTTTGTCAAAGACTCCTGGTGGTATGGTTGCTTTCCCTTTCAGCTGGAGTAAATGGTTTGGTGTTAGTGGTTCTAAGTCATTGGGGTCATTTGACACTGAAGTTATTGGCCTGTCATTTAGGATGGCTTCTACTTCACATAGTGCTGTTGACAGGGTTTCATCGTCCAGTGTTTGTTCCTTTAGAACAGATGTGAGGGTCTTTTTGATTAGACGTATTAGTCTTTCCCAGACTCCTCCGTGGTGAGCCCCATAAGGAGGGTTAAAAATCCATTTTATTCCCTCTACTAAAAGAGCCTTTTGGATTTTCTGATGATTTAGCTCTCTTAATGCTTCTTGTAGTTCCTTTTGTGCTCCCACAAAGTTTGTCCCGCAGTCTGTTCTGATGCTCATCATTGATCCTCTTCTGCAGATGAATCTGCGTATAGCATTTATGCACGAGTCTGTGGTTAAGAAATTGGCCATCTCCAGGTGGACAGCTCGACTCACCAGGCAGGTGAATATGACTCCCCATCGTTTCACCTGAGCTCGTCCCCTTTTTACTTCAATAGGACCAAAGTAGTTTCTAGGAGGAGGGTTTTCCGACTCATCCAAAACAAAGCACTCGCGGAAAGTTTTCTGGTGGCAAACGGTGACTTTCTCAATGTACAAAAATAACAGAAACCTTTATTTGGTACGGTGGAAAAACTATTTCACCCCTCGCTCCTTAACCAAACAATCAGATGCCCTGCAGCAGCTGCTTCCGCTGCTTAATCACAGCAGGAGGCCACCTGATAAGGAGGAGGGTCTAAACAAAACACATAAATAAACAAGTTACAATAGATATATTGTTTTTATCAATTTAGATCTGTAACCTTAATACATTAGCAAAGATAAGTTAATCAATAAAAATTCTTCTTAAACCTTTTCATAAGGTGCTGTGTGCGTTCCTTAACTGCTTGCACTGATTCATTGACTGCATCAACATTTCCTGCATCCGTCATCAAAGTCTTGATTTCATTAATCTTTCTAGTACAGGCACCCAGTCTGCCTCTGCGCGAAAGAACGCGCACCTTTAACATGTCCTCAGACGCAGGAGGAGTTTCAGGATCAGACATCGTTAATTATCACACAGATCCCTTCTCTGTCAAATAAGTTAATCATTTTCTTTTTCTTCCTCTGATAAGAGCTCCAACAACAGGACATGAAAATTAACAATAAACCTGAAGAAAACAAGAGTGGTATTTTATCCATGGCTGAATGTCTGCATAGGTCTAAAACTTACAAGTACTTACATTTTGTCTTTAATTTACATGACTATTCAAGTTATTTATAATTGTGTATGTTTCAATGGTAAAAAAATGAGAAAAAGTGTTGGTATACATATAAACTATTTTGTCTGTTTTAAATAATTCCTTCTGTTTATGTAACTTCCACATTCGTATGCTTGTGTTTTTAATCTACATTTATGTGCTATAACATCTGATTACTTCTCCCAGTGAACAGAAGAAGGGGAACCCAAAATACAAGTCAAGTTGGTTAATTTGTACTTTGTACAACATCATTCTATCCACTCACTGTTTGGCTTCTTCCTGGAGAATCTTCAATGTAAGAAAGTGAGAAAATATGTCCAGTACTTATAACCATTACTGGATTCTTTTTTGCAGTTTTTCTTTGAATATTATGAGTTTAAGCTCCCAATCAATACAACTGGTGACCAAAATGTGAAAACATGGAAGGTTTGATCAAAACGAGGAAAACTCTGATTAGAAGGAACACAGCTTTATTCATTTTCAGTGTAACTTCAACACCATATGAATCACAACTAAACATATAGAGAAGTTAAAAATAACAGATTATTAATCCACTTCACATCTGTACGAACCTCAGCCACCTTTTCCTAAATTAGAAAGTGACCACTTTCAAATAAATGCCAACAAAACCAATGGAGCCAACAAAACCTTAAAAAGAAAAAAAAAATCTTGGTCATCTTATAACTTTACTCAATGTCTATGCTCCTAATACTGATTTACTTAATTTTATAATCGAAAAAGGTTTATTGTTTAATCAATATTGTAATGGCCTGGGAGTCTTGGCAGGTGATTTCAATTGCATAATTGATCCTGAATTGGATAAATCCTCAGCAGTGTATGTATCCAACCGCAAAGCCCGCGTTGTTCTTAAAGGACTATGTTCAGATACAATTACTGGTCAATGTGTGGCGTCTGCTGAATCCTGAAGTAAAAGACTACTCTTTTTTTATCCACATACTCATAACTCCAAGTAGTAGGTAACCAAGATGGCAGCGCCCTGTATGGCTGCGGCTGCATGGGCTCTCGACAACTTGCGAGTATTTGAGCAAAATACGCCGCCTAAAACGCTACAAACTTTGCATTCACTCAGTAAGTTAGCATATGACACTCATAAATACGACTACTCTGGAGTGTTTACGTGACCTCGGAGTGCTACGGAGGCAAGACCCAGCGGCCCACAGCGCAGCGGACTCGCCTAGCAGCACTAGTCGGAGGAGGAGAAAGCGAAGGCGGTGCGACCGGCAGCGGAAGCGCGGCTGTCGAAGTGGACTAACAGGTAAGCTAAACGCTAACCCCCACAGATCGCCGCTTCCGTCCATCTTCCTCTCCAACGTCCGCACTCTGGACAACAAAATAGACCATCTGCAACTAGAACTGTCTTCAAAGAGAGAGTTGAGGAACTGCTGCGCTCTCATTCTGACGGAGACATGACTTAACTCGTCCATACCGGACAACATTGTTAGCCTGGAGGGGCTCGCTACATTCCGCGCAGACAGGAGCAGCGCTCTCAGCGGTAAAACCCGAGGAGGGGGGCTGTGTATTTACATCAATAATAACTGGTGTAAAAATGCCATGACTGTCGCCAGTTACTGCTCCCCGGACATCGAGCTTCTGACTGTTAACTGCAGACCATTCTACCTGCCCAGGGAGTTTACTGTGGTTAGCATCACTGCCGTATATGTGCCCCCCAGTGCTAACACTAAAGAGGCTATGAGTGTTCTCTACCGGACCATCAGTGATTTGCAATCCTCACACACAGAGGGCGTTTTCATCATTGCTGGGGATTTTAACCAGGCCAACCAGTATGTGGATTTCCCAACCAGGGGAGTGAATACTCTAGACTTGGCTACACCAACATCAAAGAAGCATTCAGAGCAGCCCCCCGCCCCCACCTTGGCTCTTCAGACCACCTATCTGTTATGCTAATTCCTGCATACAAGCCCCTGCAGATCAGAACAAAACCTACAGTGAAGCAGGTGAGAGTGTGGACTGAGGGGGCCATGGAGGCACTTCAGGACTGTTTTGAGTGCTCTGACTGGGAGATGTTCAAGGCAGCAGCCACTTACAATGACCAGATCAACATCGATGAGTACACCATGACTGTGTCAGCCTACATCAACAAGTGCACAGAGGACGTCAGCATCACTAAGAACATTATCACCCGGGCCAACCAACAACCCTGGATGACTAAGGAGGTACGTGAAATGCTAAAAGCACGGAACTCAGCCTTCAAGTCTGGTGACAAGGAGGCACTGAGGACAGCGAGAGCCAACTTGAATCGTGCTATCAGGTTAGCAAAGCGAACCTACAGTCAAAAAATACAGGAGTTCTTCCACGACACCAGCAACACCAGAAGTATGTGGCAAGGCATAAAGGCGATCACAGACTACAATCCATCCTCCCCCCCAGTGGGTGAAATTGATGCTGACTTTCTAAATGGACTCAATAACTTCTTTGGGAGGTTCGAGGCACTGAACAGTACTCCGGCAAAGAAAACTGTTCCCCACCAGGAAGAGGAGGCACTCTGCCTGGACACAGCCGATGTGTTGAAGACTCTGAAAAGAGTCAACCCACGGAAGGCCCCAGGCCCCGACAACATACCTGGGCGGGTGTTCAGGGAATGCGCAGGTCAGCTGGCTGGTGTCCTAACAGACATTTTTAACACCTCACTGGACCAAGCCACAGTGCCAGCCTGTCTCAAAACTGCCTCCATCATTCTGGTGCCAAAGAAACCTCAAGTCACCTCTTTCAACGATTACCGGCCTGTGGCACTGACTCCCATCATGATGAAGTGCTTTGAAAGGCTGGTAAAAGAACACATCGTCTCCAGACTCCCCTCCACATTCGACCCGTTCCAGTTTGCCTACCGCCGAAACCGCTCCACTGAGGACGCCATCTCCTCCGCCCTACACCTGAGCCTGGCTCACCTGGAGGAGAAGAACACTCATGTGCGGATGTTGTTCCTGGACTTCAGCTCAGCGTTCAACACAATCATCCCACAGCATCTGGCAGAAAAACTGGGACACCTGGGCTTCAGCACCCCCCTGCGCAACTGGCTGCTAGACTTCCTCACCAACAGACCTCAGTCAGTCCGGATCGGACAACACACCTCCGATGTCATCACAGGCTCCCCTCAGGGCTGCGTCCTGAGCCCTCTGCTGTTCACTCTGATGACACACGACTGCGTCCCCAGGTTCGCCACCAACCATATCGTGAAGTTCGCGGACGACACAACGGTGGTGGGCCTCATCAGAGACGACAACGACCTGGACTACAGAGAGGAGGTGGAGCAGCTGGTGGACTGGTGCAGAGACAACAGCCTGATCCTGAACGTTGACAAGACGAAGGAGATGATCATCGACTTCAGGAAGGACCGGCCCAGCCACGCTCCACTGTTCATCAACAGCTCGGCTCTGGAGGTGGTCAGCAGCACCAAATTCCTGGGGGTGCACATCACTAACGACCTCACCTGGACTGTGAACACCACGTCTCTGGTCAAGAGGGCACAGAAACGTTTGTATTTCCTACGGAGGATGAGAAGAGCACACCTGCCCCCGCCCATCCTCAAGACGTTCTACAGAAGCACCATAGAGAGCATTCTGACCAGCTGCCTCTTTGTGTGGTGTGGAGGCTGCAGCGCCTCCGACTGGAAGAACATGAGGAGAGTGGTGCGGACAGCAGAGAGGATCATCCGGGCCCCCCTTCCCTCCATTCAGGACATTTCATCCCAGCGCTGCGTGTCCCGAGGCCGAAACATCGTCAGTGACCCCTCACACTCCCACCATGGACTGTTCTCCCTGCTGCCCTCTGGAAAGAGGTTCCGCAGCATCCGGTGCAGGTCCACCAGGTTCCGAAACAGCTTTTTCCCACTTGCCATCAGACTGCTGAACTCTTAACTGGACTGCACTCAAAAACTGGTCTCCACTTTATACCTTGCACATGTACAGAGCTAAATAACTTATATTTTACTGTCATTCCTGCACTTTATATTTTATACTTATATTTATATTTTATATTGTATTTTACTTTATTCTGGAGTAACCTCATAACATTGGAACCTCAAAACATTGTCCTGAGCCGTATGCAACGAAATTCCGTTCTGTATACACCCTGTGCATGCAAAATGATAATAAAGTCAGTCTAAGTCTCAGACTTGATTATTTTTTTATCCCTAAAATTTTTCTGCATTCTGTTCCATCTTGCTCCATGGGCTCTTTCAGATCATGCTCATTAACTAAGGCATTTATTTAAGTTTGTTTTTCAATTTTAAAACTTAATGAGATGTCTTCTAATAGGAACCTAATAGAGAGCTACATTCAACTCTAACTCACAATTATTAGTACTATACAAGGCTCCTATGTGGCCACACATACAGCCAAAGGGACAGAACAGACTTTGGCCTTTCCTCTGCCTCATTCACAATTCAATACAGACAGTTGCTTGTGGAGAAAGTATTAGTCCTCATTAACTATTTTATCCATTTCATGCATTTAGCTTTTTAGGAATACATCCACATGAGGGAGCTCGGAGTACATTCTTCTCAAAACGTCCTGGTATACGCAAGGCTGCTGGTGGATCTACACACGCTGAAGAAAGGTCTGCAGTGACCTTTGTTTGATAGGTCAAGATGAGTTCAGTAATTATAGCAAGAATTATGAAGGTCATGGCAGTATTTATGTCAGGTTATTATTACACATAATTCACCAGTTTATTACATTCATAAGTCTTTACTATTCTGGCATTATGTTATTATTCTGGACAGATAGTCCACACATTCTTTGAAGACTTTGAATTAATGAGTTAGATTACTTTATTTAATTTTTTAATTATAAAGTAGTTTTGAATTTTAATTAAAGATATCAGAAAATGCCATTGTGATTAAGAATGTGCAGACTATTTTATCTCAGAAAGTAAGCTAGTCCATACTGTTTATTTTATTGTCTTTATCTCTCTTTTGTCATTACTTTGTCTTTATGATTGCATTGTGTGCATTGTTATAACTCTTGAAAATATCTTTACTTTCTCATCTTCTTTTGCATACATACATACACACACACGCCCACCCACACACACACATACATACATCCATCCATCCATCTCAGTGACGTGCGGTCAGGGGAGGCAAGTGAGGCAGAGCCTCACCTGTCATCATGGAGAAATAATATATAATTATAAAAAATAGCAATAGAAACTATTTTATCATATATTATCTTTTCACTATGACAGGTGAGGCAGAGCCTCTCTCTATATATATACATATATATATACGCGTGCGATGAGGGGAGGCAGGTGAGGCTCTGCCTCCGCCGTCAAAATGAAAAGATAATATATATATAATAGGCCTGTCGCGATAAACGATAAATCGATTAATCGTACGATAAATTAAAACTATCGACGTCATTTCAATTATTGGCATTATCGTCTCTTCCGGCCTTTTTCTCTTTCTGTTAATGACACTGAATGAAAAAATGCTCAACTCCGGTGCTCTCCACTGACCCTCCCTTCCTCATTTCCTTAGTGTAAAGCCCAGCGGACACTACACGATCTTAGAGCTGTCGGCCGATTGTTGGCCCATTTTCAAAACCTGAGAGACCAAACATTAGCCGACAGAAATCCTAGCTATAACGGTTCGATCGGGTTCGGTCCTGCCGTGTGGTGTCCAACAATGGGCACAAAATAATGGCTACAAGTTCAGTTAACTAATTTTAAAACCAGGCATTAATCAATGCTTTACTACAATCTACCTGCAATGCATGTGGCTAGTATCAGTGTAAAGTCCTGACTGAATGAAAATCATTAGAACCTATTTAGGTCACGTTAACGAAGAACAGCTGAAAAGTTACCGGGTTTATCAACTGCAGTAGCAATTTGGCTCCATCTCCTCCTCTTGTCATTTCTATATTCTTTGCATGTTGAATAAACATTAATGTTGTTTCCACATATCATCTCCAATGTCAGCTGGACTTCGGGTTGCGCCGTGTCAGCTGTTTGGGATTCCCTTCCGTAATTTCCCCTCAGAAAGCGCGGAGGAGAATCCGGGCTTTCTGATTGGCTACCTGTCACATTCAACAGGTGTAGTTAAAGCTCCCAGTCCGGGAAAAAACCCTGATTTAGATCGGAGCGGCAACGACAATCTACCGTAACACACCACACAATCTTAGAAAGACCAACGTTTTAAGATTGTTGTAAGAGGAGCAAAAATCATGTAGTGTGAACTATTGCATCAGGTAGTCGATGTGCCCATCTTCTCTATTTAAATCTAATTATTACTGAAGGGCAACATAGTATACAGACTTCATAATCTGCACTCTTTTGGTTGAATGCAGTATTTATTTCCACTTTGGCTTTATGTTGTTTAGTTTTTATCAAGTACATTTTTTGTTAATGGAGACTGAGAATCCATTTTGTTTTTGGTTGTTTTGTTTATTTTGTTTATCAGTTCCAGTGTTAAATATTCTTCTGAAAATAAAGTGTATCTATCTTTGGCAGGAAATCGCATGCATTATTACGTCATTTACATTACATCAGTGTAAAAAGGTCTTCAAACAATATTATGGTTTATCGCAATAATTTTTTGAGACAATTAATCGCTCAGCAAAATTTGCTATCGTGACAGGCCTAATATATAATAAAAGTTTATATTGCTATTGTTCACCCTGTGGTTTGTACTATAAAGTACCTATTTTTCATTTAGCTTAACCAATTCTGATTATTTTTTCTTCAAAATCACCGAGCTGCTGCATTCTGGATCACTTGAAGACGCTGCATCAGGGATTTATCCATATATAATTTATCAATTTATAATAATAAATTATTATAATGATAATAATAATTTATTATTATTGTAATAATAAATTACAATAATTCAATTGCAATGCAATAAAGGAATGGACAATTCCTTCAAAATCCTTATAACAAAATAAGATTTCACCTTTGCTAAAATCCGCAGGAGGTAAAAACTTGATTTAACAATGGAACTAATTGGTTTGACAAATTTTAAACAGCTATCAAAGATAACACCAAGATTTCTGGCAGAGGTCTGACAAAATGGAGGTAAAGAACCAAGTATTGAGTCTGGATTTTAAGTACAAATGTTTTGACCAAATAATATGATTTGAGTTTTGCTATGATGGAGGTGAAGAAAATGTATGTCCATCCCTGATCTAATTTCAGCTAAGCATTCTATTAATACAGTCATTTTTACCATTTAGCAGTTTTAGGGGCATATAAATCTGGCCGTCTTCCGCAAAGCCAATAATCTGGCCAAACAAAAATCAGAAATTCTGAAAAATGACATTCAGCATTGTCTAAGCGCAATTGCAAATCTGAAAATGAAGATTTCAGTGAACCAATAACAAAAGTATTATTTACTTTTGGTAAATAATACCAAAAGTAAATAACACTTACTTTATTAAGTAAGTATTAATAAAGTAACACTTTATTAATATTACTTTTAATAAGTAATATTACTTATTAAATATTAAGTAATAATATTTACTTAATATTACTTAATAATATTAAGTAATATATTATTATTTTACATATTACAGCAGACTCATATTACAGTCTGCTGTAATATGAGAATTACAACAGACTGTTTATGACTAACAAGTAGTTTATTAAATAAAGCTTTGCCAGCTCAGTGACCTTCATTGACAACCACAATATCTTTTGGGGGTGTTATCTCTTAAAACAAGACAGATCCGCTCTTAATCAAGTTGGGAAATGGTTTTCACTGCTAATCTCTTCAACACTGTTAATGCCGGGCCTCAAACCCAGGACAATATAAACAACGAGATCACTGTTCCAGCAAAGATTGTAGAAGAACAAGCACATAGCCAGCAAGCGCAAACAGTTTCCAAACAAACTTAAATGAACTTCAAGGCTTCAAGCTGGAAACAAAGTTATTGTGGGTGTAACCTCGATAATCGTGATCGGGTACTAGCTCAATTCAAACACTTCTGCGTTGTGTGAATAAGGGCCAGAAGACAGAATTAGATGAAACATTGATAATCTGTACGGAACAGAATATGGACTGATCAGGAATCAGGTTCATCACAGCGGGTACAGCACCTTACGAGGAATAGCATTTCATGTTAGCATCAAACTAACATAACATCTTACCGAGCGTTAAACTCAGTGCACCTACTTCGGGCCCATCTCTCATGAACTGGTAACGAGATGTCTGTGTTCACTATATTTAACACTGCCAACCACCAGGAGGGGGTGCTGTTTCAACCATTACACATGAACCCAAACTTGGAAGTAATGAAAAGTGGAATTCTATACATTAACTATGTTACATTGGCTCCACATCCATCACTCCTTCAATATCCTGGGAAATGAGACTGTTGCAAATCGATGGACAGCAGTCTCCCTCGATACCATCTGGAAACGGAGCTG
Source organism: Xiphophorus maculatus (assembly GCF_002775205.1). NCBI lineage: Eukaryota > Metazoa > Chordata > Actinopteri > Cyprinodontiformes > Poeciliidae > Xiphophorus > Xiphophorus maculatus. The sequence goes on from NC_036459.1 coordinate 20,112,615, forward strand.
AGGGGGGAGATTTCAACATCAGGTTTACATGGACATATCGGCTGATCACCGAGCCCCAAAAGTTAAGGAAATCGGCTGGCCAATAAATACATCCTATATTGCATATAGGATACGATGTAAACACAACAGTCAGAGATGCAATATGTTTAGCACGTGTGTGAATAATCTAATCATCTGACTGTTGATTGCAGCCTGTCCACATTAGCAGCAGAAATAGAAGACCCCCAAAACCAAATTTCCCTAAGGACCCCATGCAGGCTTGGGCCGGCCCTGCCTCAGAGTTTGGGGTGTTCGCTTGGAAGAATGTGGAGTTTGTCCCTTAAGTTTCACGGTGTTCCTACTGAGTTTTTAGAAACCAATTTATGTCGCATTTACGGTCCCCGCTGAGAAATGGTTCCCAATTGTTTATTAAAACACTGATATGGAATGTGGTATAGTAGTAACATGACGAAATTCAGCCACAACGTAAGTGACAACAACCCAAAGCGAGGGGTTGGAGTGAGAACTTACTTGAAGGTAAGGATGCATAAAGGTCGGTAGGACTTGTGGCTAGTGTTGTCCGCCATCCTTTTCCCCCAGAAATCGTTCCTGAAGATGTTCCGCAAACTGGAGCCCGGTCGGACATCCGGATTGTTTACGATAGCCCACACATCATCGTGCACTAACTCCCCGTAGAGAGAGTTGCTGTAGCACAGCGAGCACAGAACGAGCAGTGCGACGTAGCAAGCTGCAGCCCACGCCACTTCCAACTGGAGAAGCAGCCGCCCCTGCTGGTGGCCTTTCTTCTCTCGCCCCGAAACAGTCATGTCGGGCCTGGTTTCCACCGCGGCACCGCTTGACTGAGGTGAAAGTCAAACACGCCAGAAAATACGACCATACCGTCGGGCAGGCAGCGGCTGAGTTTGCTGAGGTCAGACAGTGTGGATGTGTTGTGCTGCCTTCAGGTTCAGTCCGAAAATGTAGGCAATTTGGAACATTAGCGCCGGCATGTGCTGTATACTCCTACTAGAAAATGTAAAACTTACTCCTTTCAGTTTTTCCTGAATTAAATGTGGCTGATTGGCTGTTCTCATTTTAATTATGTGAAGTAATTATTAATGATTTTAATTCCATGTATTTGTTCAATAACCCACTGATTCCAATATCGGCGTTTGTTTATTAGTATTACATGCTTTCATTCCCCATTCAGAGAAATGTTGTAAAAATGCATATGAAAACAAAACTTTGTTTTAAGTTAATGCTAATAAACTAAAGCAGAATGACGTTGATTTTGCTGTATAGCTATAAGGCCACTTGCCTTACGTGGATGAATTGGGATGAGAGCTGGATGGAAGCTGTGTATAAGTGACAGTGTTAATTCTGCGAGCCAAAGTGGAGCACTTGAATGCGTCATCTTCATTGAGCTCGAGACTTTCTTACGCATGCGCAAATATATGCTACCCCTGGCTTGAGAACTGCGGCAGTTGTAGAGAAGTCTGTGCATACCGAGGGCGAGGGCTGAGAGCAGGCAGTGTGAGCGCCACCAACTTATCGACTCCACATGAGCAGCAACACAGCAGAACAAATGATCAGCCTATGTTTCTCCACGCTGGAGTACGAAGTCTTCGAGTGGACATGGGGATTTAGAATGTGTTTCACTTAGTGACAAAGTAGCTAAAATAAATAAAGTAGCTAAAATAAATGGGCTTTTCAATATTCTAATTTACTCAATGGGTCTGTACTGCAAATAACTGAAGGAACAAATACATACAGCCACATGCACCCTTATAAAAATAAGTTACATTTACTTTAATATAATTAGCTTTAGATTTTTCAGTAAAAAGTTCATTTATTTCAGTCACGCAATTCACTAAGTGGAACACGTTACAGATAAAATAAAATACACAGACATATGTTTTCTAGCTTCTGTTAATCATAATAATTTTCATCTTCCAGAACATAACATGACATTTTTTTTTGAAAGAGTAGAGTATTACATCTGACAATTAAATATTTAAATATAGAAATGTAACCCTTTTTTATTAGGAGAAAAACATTATCCAAACCAACATGATCCTTTGGAAGAATTTGGCCCACCGAATCTATAGTTATTCCAGCCATAGCAGCAACAACTGACAAAAAGTTTGCATTAATTGGGAATGAGTCTTTTAACACCACTGAGGATTTTTGTCCACTCTCCTTTTCTGCAAAATTCTTGATTCCATTAAATATGATAAATTGTCCAGGTTTTAAGGAAGCAAAACATTAAAAAAAAAAATCAAACTATCACCATGTTTCACTTTAAGTGTGATGCTCTCACAAAAGTGTCCTGCCACTGGCTTCTCAGTGGCAGGACACTGCTTACAAAGTTGACCTTCTAATCCCTTAACAACATTTCTAAGATTAAAGGACTAACGTCCCAAAAATCTAGAGGAACTCATCCATGTGTTTATCTTTAGTAGATGTTAGAATAATTATGTTTTGTTATCATTCTTACATAAGTAGTTACGTTTGCTTTTCATTCATAGGTTTAGTATTCACACCCCAGAGAGGAGGAATTTGTTAAACCATGTGAAAGACAAAACTTGCTTTTTCCCTAAACCTTGAAGGTGCAGCTGCTTCTTATCTTGGGTTACTCCTTAAACTGCTTGTGTGTAGAATGTAGTTCTTCCTTGTTTCAGAATAGCCATTCTTTGATTTATCACTCTCCCAAATTTCACTCTCGACTCCCTTCTTTCTACTGCTTCATAAAAAGACAGGCTCTGCTGCAGGGAGTCAGAACGCATGGTAAACACCATGGAGAAGTGGTTTGCTATGTTTTCTCCTTCTGCAGAAGCTTGGTTAATAAACGTTGTCTGTGGTTCTCTTTTAATGTAGGTTTGAAAAAATACCTATCAGTAGAGTTGATTACTTCAACAGTGTCTTCACAGACCTGCATAAAGTCAGCTGATTTAGAACGCTGCAGCTAGCATCCTAACTAAAACGAAGTAAAGAATAGACTTTAAAATAGTGTTGTTAGTTTATACATCACTGAATGACCTGGCACCAAAATGCAATGTTGTAAAAACCTTCCAGACCACTCAGTTCTTCTGGTTCAGGTCTACTCTGTACCCACAGAACCAAACAAGGATAAGCAGCATTCAGTTTTTACACCCCACAAATCTGGAACAGGCTGATTAATAATAACTAGAAGTGATCAATGTATTTGTTGCATGTTTGATTATGGCTATTCTTCACAATATCACATTTTGACAAAATCTCATATGTATTGCTTGTTTCATAATTGGTTACTGTATTATAGTTTTAATGTGTAAAGCACTTTGAACTGCCCTGTTGCTGAAATATGAAGTCAAAAATATACTTCACTTCACTGAAGAACATAATATTCACAGTTGTGAGCACCTTGTGGAAGGAGGCCCAAAACGTTTAACCCCAAGTCATGCAGTTCAAAGGAAATGCTGACAAATATTTAATGGTTTAATATTAAAAACACAAAGTTCTCTCATATTAATGTCAAACAACCATCAACATGTATTAGTAGCACCTTCTAGTGGCAGAAATAAACCAACCATTCTGAGTTACACAAAATAAAAGTTGAAAGTGTAGAAATATTTCAAGTGTGACATAATGCTCCTACGAAAGATGAATTTATTTTATTCCATCTTTCCCAGGACTGCAAACAAATATTTGAACAGTTGTTCTTGCTTACTATTTGACCCTCACATTTTGTACATTTAGGACTGATGAATTAATTTTAATATTGAGCAAAATATAGTTGCAGGAGTACAAACACAACCAAACCAAGTCAGCAGAGTGTTACGAGAATTTTTGGATTTTCTCAGATTAGCCAAATTAACTGAAGAATTTTACAAAAAAACAAAACAAAGAGAAAAATGCCTCCTGAAATATTTCTGTCTCCAAACATTTAAACATTTGTCCAGGACAAATGTGAACATTTGTCCTGGACACAGTACACACAGTGTCCTGCTGGAAATGGCGTTTTGCTTCATGAGATGATGCATGTTCAGGAACAGAGACAAAGACAAGCTCACAGTGTCAAGACACATTGTGAGATGACTTCATGCTGTAGAGGTTCTCAGACACAAGGACTGATCTTTCACCACAGAAAAAATGGGACCACACACACAAAATATCTGCAGGGATTCTGCTGGTCACATACAATTAGATTTATAGATGTCCTCACACACATATACAGTTAGAACAGCAATCCTGTGGTGCTAGGAAGATTACAGCAGTGCATCAGGTCCTTAACTCTCCCAAGTCCAGCCTCATCCAATCTGGTTTTGTTTGAATCCCGCTCATCTGATATGGGTTGATCTGTTCTTAAACAGCAGACTGAACAGAAATCATAGTTCAAGTCAGGTCAGCTTCTCTTTACTCTTCTTTTTTATTTATTTATTTTTTTATTTTGACCCAGTGCTTTGATACAGCAGGACATTTGTCTCCTCGGCGCTCTGAAAACACAAAAGTTCATGGGAAGATCAAACTCAACAGAGTAGAAAAGAACTCTGTCATCCTGTTGCTAAGTAATTGAGAATAAGGGTAGGATTAAATAAGTGTTCGCTTCTTCATACTCCTTTTCAAACAGAAAAATAGCGGTAAACAAGTAATTTTGTTCTTGATTATGTATGCACATGTTTAATCTGTCCTACTGATTGTTTTTTTCTTGTTTTGAAAAACCTGTTTGGAATAAATAAATGAAATCAAAGCCCAGGAGAGGTTTTCAGAAAGCTGCTGTAGGACCAGAGGCCCTGATAGTGGCAGAGAAATTAAAATCACTGAACATCATAACAGAGCAAGTTTTTTAACAGGAAGTCTGAAGCTCTGCTCTTCTCTGAATCCACCTCTGCTTTGGTTATCTCACCAGTGGCCCTTGGCAGCGGTGCTCCTTCTCTGCTGTGAGATGCTGTAGATTTCCTGGAGTTGTTTTTTCTGATCGTCACTAAGTGGAGCCATCAAACACTGGTACCAGGGAGCATTGCTGTTCTGAATTCCTGAAACATGCACCCCCACCCCACACAGACACACACTCCTGTTGTATTACTGCATATAAGGATGGTGGTATTCAGAAACCTTAGGATTTACTGAGAGATTTGTGAAAAACAGGTTTAGAATCACTGGTTTACTTAGATATTTATCCAAAGAGTAGATACTGTACATATCTACACTATCTTTACCTGAATAACCCACAGGCAGTCACTACTGCCTGTGGATTATTCAGGTAAAGGAGTTGGCTAAATGACACATGAAATATTCAAAACTGTTTGAATAACTGTCCAGTTATGTCAATGTAATTTAATATTATATAGAATCACATGTGGAATTCTTTGTAGGTTGAACAGTAGACAGTACAGAGGTGTGGATTAAGAAACCTATAAAGTAAGACACAAGCAAACAGCCATTTGCATTTTGACTGCAGGAACCTTCTCTGGGATCCACAGTATATGTCAACAGTCATTAAAGCATTGCTAGAGATTGGTTATCTTTCTACTTGAACTTATAGTTGTTTGTCACTGTGCACATGCACAATGAAATTAAAGTCAACTCCAAAAATAGTGCAAACAGTGTAAGAAATATATACAATATAAATATAAATATAAATAAGGGGATTGGAATATGTATTTATTTAAAAAATATCCTGGGAGGGGAGACAATCCATTTTCATTTATTAGGTATTGCAGAACAGTGAAAAAAAGATGGTGGGGATGTTTTATAAAAAAAGGAAGTGTGTCCCTTTGCTTGTGTCTTATTCAGACACAAACATGACTTACTTATGAATCATAACTTACTTAGCAGGGCGGAGGTGAAGACCTGGTACTCGTCCTCTCCGTTGTCATAGTCCAGAGGAGTGCTGTATTCCTCGAGGGGTGTTCCCTCAAAAGCATCTTCATCCCAGTAGTCATCCTCATCATCATTATCGTCGTTGTCACCTCCCTGGCCTGCTGCCATGCTGGACTGATGATGTATGGTATTTTGGCTTTCATTCACCTCATCTTCATCACTGGGGATCTCTTCTGCTCACAGACAAAATGAATCACTCACTGTAGTCATCATCATGGATCCTCAAGTGAAACATGCACTTAAATTAAAAAAGTTTTAATAAAATGGCGCTTCATGTGTTTAAGGGATAGCTTAGTCTCAGCTATGTCTTTTTTTTTTTTTTTTTTACCATTTTGATCTTCATCATGAGCCGCTGCATGGGCAAGCAGGTCTGGCTTGTTGATGAGACGGGATGCATACATGTGTTTGAGACCCAGGAAAAGGAGCAGGATGGAAGGGATGATCTGACCGGCTACTCTTTCCAGCGCTGTCGGTCGGCTGGGGAGCTCCATCAACATGGTCAAACCGATGATGCACATCTTACGGTCATGGAATCTGAGGAGAGAAGTGGGCAAAAACTTCAAATTGGGCTGCTCAACAATAAATGTCGGGTGTGTGTGGGTATCTAGGGGCATGTCACTGGCATGGCAGTGGTATTAGATAGCAAGTAAACAGCCTGTGAGAGCTGAAAGGAGGAGAAAGGAGGAGAAAGATCAGAAGGAGTAAATATTGGAGTAGGTTTGATAAAGGTCAATGAGTGCAGCCAGTGGACAGTCTGCACCTGACAGAATCTACAAAAAAACTGTAAACCTGCGAAAAGAACAGAAGAAGACAGAACAGAAAGCACTAGTAAATATAGGTTTGTGCAGCTTAAAACTGACTCGCGCCTCGAGGAGTACAAGAGAACAATGTTTGATGATGAAAGCACCAACTGAACCAGAGCCATGGAGCGATGGAAGAAGGCAGTCTGATTAGATGAATCAGACTGCTGATTTCTGTAGCAGCATCCAGACCTATAGGTCTGCATCACATAATAAGTAAGAATGTGGCATAGCTAAAGAACTTTGAAACCTTTCTAAAAAAGAACACATATTACAATTTTGGTCATGCTGCAATGGTGTCAATGGCCGTAGGAGTTTATCCTGTGCCGGTTACAGCCTTGACTATGTCGATCTCTGTTGGGCAAGAGATTTCACCTGCCTTGTCTACTTGTGGTGGTCAGAGAGCCCAGTGGAGGACAGTTTCACTTCTGTCAAGACTGCCCAAGAGCAGTGGTTACATTCCACTAACTTGCCACCATCAACATGTGAATCTGTAAGTGAATGGGTCAATGACTGAATGCAGTGTGAGGCGCTTTGGGATTCTCTGGATTTGAACAAGTACAGATCATTTATTATGAGCATGAATCCAGCTGTGGCAAGCTAGATTCATGCCAGTTCACAACTGAAAAGGAAAATGAGTAAAATGTCTTTCCAATGTTTGAAAAGCATACACATAGATAAAGTTCTCTGTGTGTGAAAGATAATAAACCCAAATAGAAAGATACTTTTAAATGAACATGAAATTTGCTTTTCAACTCATTACACAAGGTAGTGTGCTGTTGAAAATTAAGCAACTCCCATTATAAAATGTATTAGTGTAGTATTCTACTGCACTCACCTGGCCAATATAGGAATTGAACTTGTGCAATGAATAATTCACAATAGGTAAAAAAGCATCTAGTGAACATTTTTATACTACTTATTAAATAAGGACATAGAAGATGTGATGCTTTCATGCTGATTCTACCCTTACCCCAGGAAGAATTCAGTGTCATTTATCCACTGGTTGATGAAGTGGGCTGTAATGGGCTGTGGGCTGTGAGGAAAGTGCATGTTGTCCAAAGTCTGAATGAGCAGAGCTGGGTTGTAATACAGGGCAGCAATGACCACCTGCAGACACATGGTCCTCAGCTCGCTGGACTTCACCCCCCGCATCAAACGTTCCAGCACTGCCTCCACAAACAGAGGGATACACTAGAGCAGAAAATACACAAACGTGGATGTTAACCATACCTTTGGTCTTTTCCTAAACATCAAGAAAAAAGAGTAGGTGGAAGTGCTGATGGTGTGGAAATAATATAAAAATTCTTTAATATGGTGGTTTCTAAAATTAAAGAATGAGGAGCAGCATAAAATGTCATTTTAAAATGTCTCCACATAAATACATGGGTATGGAGCTGCTTCTGACCTGCTCAATGCCTCTGCCTCTGCACTGCAGAATGATCACTTCTAAAAGTTTAGCAGCATGACACTCTGCATCATCACCAGCGTCCAGAGTCAGCACCTGCAGGATGTTAGGATGGAGACGATGTTGAACATCATCAGGCAGGCTGGGACCAACACAATGCACAGCAGCAAAACGTTTTTCCAGTCTTACCTTTTTGCACATACTGTAGATGACCTCTAAGTGCTTTGGGTTGGACAGGAGCATATCTGTGTCCACAGTAACATAGTTGTGCAAAAGAGGCATCATATCTGCAACACAAATAAAATTGATCAACTATTAAAAAAAACAAAAAGGTTTAACACTATTAAAGAAAAAAGTAACCAAATTATTTTGAAAATGAAATAAAAACAGTGATGTCAATGACACTGCACTTGTAGATGGCTGCTGTTATAACCAAGTCCAAGAATTTTTTAACAAATAGCTCAACTTTACAACTGAATTTTTCTGTAATTAACACTGGAAGTGCTGGAGTTAGTCCATTTTGACATGCAGTCTATGCAGTCTAGAGATAGGCCAAATGACCTGAAGGATTGCTTTTGTTCTGTAAATAAGGCCATTACCTTATAAGTACCCTGGTAATGGCCTCAACGCATCTCACAGTTGCACAATTGTTCCTTAGACTTAGACTGGATAATGAAGCACAACATCATGGATCAGCTGCAAAAGGTCACATCTCTGCAAAAACACTTCATGTATGCTTCAAAACTAGACTGAAGAGCATTACCTACAGGAGATCTGATCTCCTGTTGGTATCATAGATACCCACCCCCAACATGGACTATTCACACTCCTACCTTCTGGCCTGATGGTCAACGACCACATTTACAATTGAAGAATGGATGCTAATTTGAGCCATCAGAGTCGTTGGTTTTTTTGGCACTGTTTCAGTAAGTCTGGGGAGAAATCAAAAACCTAGTACTCCTAGTTTAATCTAATCTAAATAAAAAATCAAGTCCAATTTGATATTGAAATCATTTTCTTATGAGAGTTTTTGGATCAATTAAACTCTTATGTCTGAAATTTAACAGCTAAGTCAACAAGTCTCCTAAAAGTATTTCAGAATAAAAAAAATTTCATGTTTAAAGGTTTGGAGTACATCACTGTCCTGTAAGGAATTATAATAGATTTTGAAAGCAGTATACATTCCTATCTGTTCCGTGCTGTTAGGTTTATAAGCAAGTACCTGTGAAGTAGTCAAAGCAATCGTGCTGGAAGACCTCGTAAAGAACACCAAGCAGTTGCCACATCTGAGGAGAGATGGTCTGACAGGTGAGGCCAAAGGCCAGAGACAGGATTTCCTCATAGAACTCTGCAAAGAACAGGAAACACAAATTTATAATTCGCAGTGAAGATGCAGACAAGAAGTTTGGACCTTAAATAAAGCTGAGCTAGAGAGAGAGAATGCTTAGGCGATGTCCATGGAAGAGGATAAGTGACCCAAAGTAAACTAAAAATGTAATGACACAAAAAATGGTATGGATGGCTCAGCCAACACGACTCATAAAAAAAAACTGTTGGAAGAAAGAAAGATAGACATATACCTATATCGAATATTGAGTAAGTGTATCTTTTACGACTGAAATGATTCCTCGAATAATTCCGGCCGGGTTATTATTTGCGTCGCGCAGCGGTCTCTTACACCTATGAGTTGTTGACAAAAGCTAAGTGTTAGCAGCATAACGTCTAATTTTAAAGCTCAGCCTGGGAGGATTTTATTGATTGATGTCTGGGTTTCTGTCGTTTTTCGGGGGACCAATAAGCATCCTTAAAATGACTGGCGCGATGCCTGAAGTACGGTAGTCTTTTCTCCTCTAGGAGCTGCTGCTTGGTGGCAGGTTCAGAGTGAATGGTGGAGAAGAGTGCTGAAGGTGAATTTATACAGGTAAGTGGGAACACTGGAACACTGAAGCAACACTGAACACTGTGGTCGGCTGTGCTTTAGATGCTTAGCTTTACGGACGAACCAACCTAGGTTCAGTTCTACCAGTTGGTCACATTTGGGCAAGTCACTAACTCCAAGTTGCCTACTGATCTGTGTACAAGTGTTTGAATGTGTGCACATTAGTGATATTGGCTGAGTGAATGTGGATTGTGTATAAAAGTATTTTGAAAAATGAATCTGACTAGGTTAGCTAGATAAGCACAACATTGGTCCATTTATCACAAGTAGACTATGCATCAACCAGCATGGGTGAGATTAAGACTATAGTCGACTTGAGACAAATTCTGAATAATTTGTTTATACTATATGAAAGTTGCTGCCTACTCTCAATTTATACTATGTATGAAAGTTGCTGCCTACTCTCACAAATCTGTTGCTTAATACTCAGTGTAGTGGGATTGTCACAAATATAATATTAATAATAGTTTCATATTTTTCCACTTCAACAGAGAGTAAACCTGATGCTGAACTGGATCTATGTTCTTAAGAAAAGAATAAAAAACACAACACCTCCTGTGCACACACACCTGCCATACCTATGATGGGCTTCTGCAGCACCAGGCCAATCACCTGCAAACAGATCCCTTCCAGCTGCTGAGTGATCTAGAGAAGAAAGAGTTTCAGTGTTGAGATTGCATTATGCAAATGCTTTATATACATAGATTACCATGCATACAGGTCATTCAGTTGTGTTATTTTGAACAGATTTAGTTTATTAAAACAGCTAAAGTCTTAATTATTTATAAATCATGTCAAAAAAGTAAGTAACATTTAAGTGGCAAGTCTGAATAAAAGTGTGTTTCCCGAGATATTGCAGGCTAATTAACAGAAAAAAAATTTAATTGAAGTAAACTTTATCCCAAAGAAAAGTAAATGGCATAAAATAATAAAAAGCCTGAGGATAAACAACAGAAATAGCAGGACTCAGTCTGGCTTTAAAGCCAAAGATAAGTGTCAATCACATCAAGTGTCTGATTGAAGAGAGAGAGGCATTAGTTCAACAGTAAATTTGAAAATGGAAACAAATTATGCTGCAGAAAATGTGTTTGGTGAATAAAAAATGTTTAGTGTCAAAGATGAATATCCCTAAACAGTTTATGTTTTCTATGTTTTTTTACTGAGGATTGGTGGGTGTATGAGCGTGTGGGAGATACCTCTTTGTGGTCCTCCATGACAGTAAGAATGGTGTCTATTGTGCTAAGGATGCCCAGAGCCATCACAGTCTTGTCCTCATTCTCCTCATACTCTTCACTCTGCAGAACTCTGGTAAAAATCTCCGCCTGGTGGCAGGAAACACAAAGTCATGTTTGCACTGTTAGAGAAAATTTTCCTCCCATGTGTCTGCTCAGCTCCCTCTATTGTGATGTCACTCTTCAGAAAATGGCACACACTGCCATGACAGAGTTGACGACTTATGCGGATGTCAACTTCTGTGAAGCTTGTCAAAAAACCAAGACAGCTGGTAGCCTAATAATGTTTTTATGTATTTGATTTCAGTGTAAAAATTTTCATCAGGAGCTTCTCGGTTAGCTTCACAAACGGACAAGGAGGCAAACAAATTTGTCATTTTATCGTATACCTCTTGTTAAGAAAAGATGACAGGGAGGTAGACATCATTTGTAAGAACTCGCACCCGTCTGTGTATTTGTGGATTTGACACAAAGACTTTTTATAAGGTAAGAAGATTAACGTTCAGATACTTACTAAGAAAGGTAGACTAGTATGATGCCATCAAATATTGGATTATGGATAGGATACATGTCTAATCATTAGTAACTACACAGAAAATGCCTCGCCATTAGGTAGCCAGCCATGTATGATTTTGGATACTGTTAAGTCTGCTCCAGTGAAAGGAGAAACACCATTACGACACAGTGACATTATGGGAGGGTATGGATTGGCTATCTCCAGCGTTTGTAAATACAGCTGTCTATGAGCCCCAACTAGGTGTGCTACTTCCACAGACAAATTAGCTTGAGTTGAACAACTAGAGGCCATGGCTATAAAACAACATGGGAAAACAATCAGTCGACATCCTCATACCTCACTTCTCAGACATCGATCATGGCACCTCAACATGATTAGGTGAAATAGTTTCAAAGAGTCAATATTACTACTTTCATAAACACAGAAAAATCTGCAGCAGTTTTTTTTGAAAGAGGTAGTTATTGTGAAGCCATAACAATATAAAGGAATTACATTCTCCCCATTTAGGTTTTAAAATTGACTCTATAATTTTAACTGAACTAAAAAAAGTGAATCAAATATTGGTTCACCCATTTATACACCATAAATTGTGAGTTCTTAGTTTTGCTTTATTTAATGAATTATGGTGGAAAAACCATTGACTCAAATTGAATGGTGCTTCTCCACCAACTAGAGGTCAGATGCACTTCAAACAAAACTTGCAGTGCAGTAAGAGTTTGGTAGAGCTAGACAACGTCTAACACACTTACAGAACTTGTTCCTACCAAGTTTTGTGTCATGTCCACTGCTATAGCAGCCATCTCTTGGTTGTATTCACAAATCATCTTCTGAATGACGTTGGTAAGGTCATCATTCTCCGTCTCTCTAACCACATGTAGAAGCTCCTGCATCACCTGGCGAATGCATGGCCTGATGTACATTTTGGCTACACACAGAGCAGAGGTTGCAGTGTAAGGATTGTGCTTTTTCCTTTAATCATGAAACTTATAACATTCAAAATGTTGGTTAATGCACCTTGCTCCTGGTTGCTCACAAGTGTCTGCAAAGCAATGGCTGCTTCCACCTTAACAGGCATCTCTTTGTCGTCTATAAGGTCTTGTCTGACCAGCTCCACTGCGTTCCTAAGTACCAGCTCGTTATGGAAACACAGTGGGCTGAAGCAATGCAGCACCCAACATGACTGGTAGATCACAGCAGAAATGTCCAGGTTTGTATAATCCACTCACAGTATTTTTGAAAGACTAAGATCAGCTTTTCCAAAAAAGGAAAACTGGGTGAATGGATGGGACCGTTACTCACCCTGGCTCGAAGGTAACCCATTGGAGAATTGAGCAGTGGAAACACATAGTTTTGCAGCATTGACTCCATCTGCTCCCTGTATATTCTCTTCTTTGAGATGAGATTTAACACACAATACCTCAAATATGTATATCAGGATTTACTCAGTCATATTTTCTAAATGAGTAACAGAACTGGACTCTCATATACCTTTAGTAAGAGCTCAGCAAGAGCTCCAACGCAGTGCAGTGCTCCATCCTTACTCCGGGGGTCAGTAGAGGGGTCTGCCAGGATTTTGTGGCAGAACGCCATCATCTGAGGGAGAATCTGACAAGCAGAAACCATCAACTTTAAGTTATGTTTTGAAAACATGCAAAGTCAAACCTTTCTGAACATCTTTATTTATGGATTAGGCCCAAAGTCTGTATCCATTCATTATAGAAATAAATGTAGTTTAATTTTGTACTTTTCATGATTGAGTTCAACTGCTCTTTTTCAAAGTAGAATACAACTTACATGACTTAAAAAAAAAAAGAGAGTTAAATGTACAAGTTCAAATTTATTGTGGATTTTCTCAGATAAACAAACAAAGGAGTTCCGCCTACAAAGTTTCCCCGGAAGTTTGTTTTCAATTATTCGTGCTAAATTTTGACAGATTAGACTTGGGGTTCCTGAAGGCAACATTCTTGAGTCACTTTTATTCAACATTAATATGATGATTTGAAAAGAGATGATCACTCTCTTTTGATCACTGACTGCTGGCTTTCAAGCCCTTTGGTTAGTCAAGCACTGGAACCTTATGGACAGTTATTTGTCAATTTCAAATGTCAGGTAAGCATAATTCCTTAATATGTTTTAGTTTTTGTGTTTCTGCCTCTTTTTTACTTGCTGTAGCAACAACTCAGCATCTGTGATTCAAATAAACTTGAACCTAAACAGAAAAAAGCAGTCGCTTCAGGCTGGAAGAGTAGAAAAACCAAACTACAACAGAAAGTAGTAAGAATGAAGAATAGGGTTGAAAAGAAGTTGAGGAAGATATGGAGCCTGGAGCTCTACAGGTGTTGCTTTGGATACAGCTTCTGAGTAAAGTTTTACTTTATTCAGATTGATTATCACTAATTTGAGACAACAATAGAAGTTGGAAGACCACCATATTTCTGACTTAAATGTCTCTTTCGATTAGTTCAACTGTAATGAAATGCAAGGTATTTCCCTTACATCACATCAGTGTTTCTCAAACTTTTTCAGTCCAAGGACCACAATTCCCATTTAACAAACACTCGCGGACCATCTAACCTGAAATTGCCCTGCGATAACACATCTTAATATATGATGCAACCTTATATTAAAATACTACTCTCTTAACTCATGTATTGTTGTTTTCTTTGTTCATCCTAATTAAAAGAGTGGTACTGTTTAGCAAATGTGACTGGCCACGACAAAGACATGAACAGGTCTACTTGGGCATTTTGAGTTATTCACAGATTCTGAAAGTGTGGAGTCTTACGTTTTCTAATGACGTCAAACACATGGAAATAGAAAAGAACTTACTACCAAGTGTTGTGTGCATTAATAACATTTAGGGCTATTTGTGATTTAGAACCACAATTAAAGAAAAATAGACTTGAATCTTTTTCTGCACTATTAAATACAAAAATAATAACCCATGTCTATCAATTGTATTTATCTATTAAATAAAAATAACAATAGTTGTTGACGTGTAAGCAGAGCATCATGAGCAAGCAAAGTCCTAAAAAACAAAGAACAGTTCTCACTAACTGAGACGAGTCCTACCGCTCATCGCATAGAGAAGTGAACAAATTGCTAGTGAACGACACGACACATCAACACTCAGCGGCTGTGACTTCGCTTCCTTTGATCATATAAATAGTCCTGGAGTTGTTTTCTTTCCACCAGTATCTGCAGCTTTTCTTTTGAATGATCCGGTTTTAAGCCACTTATCCATTATTATTTTTAACACAGTCCTTTGGTATGCTAATTGTTGCACTTTGAGCTTACATTATGGCAAATAAACGGTGTTATGCCGAGAAATGCACGCCTGCTGAGAATTGCATGCCCTGAAGGTCATTGGGGGCCTCCAAAGGTCCCTTTCCAGAATGCATGTCCTGCAATGTGAAAATATTGGATGGTAATGTGTTATATGAAATTTTCTAGATAATGACACATATAATCTGTGACATTCATATCTGTATGACACCTTTTGAGCTGAAAAACAGGGCATGCAAATATCGGCAGGCTAAATTTGCTGTGCCAAATATGCATCTCCTGCTAACTCAGACAAATAGAGGGCTAAGAACGATCTAAGCTTTTCTGCCTAATCACACCTGTTCTCTGAGCTCCTGGTATGAGTTTCATATCAATAGGATAATATTTGGGGGAAATAGACAGGGCATATATCGGCTTGCATAGTAATAATTAGCCGTGCCAAAAAATGCATCCTCCTCCTAACTTGCACAAATAAAGAGTTAAGAGTGAAATAACTTTTCTAAATAATCACACTTGTTCTCTGAGCTAAGGGTATGAGTTTCATACCAATAGAACAATATGTGGGAAAAATAGATAGGGGATGCCTATATTGGCAGCCTAATAATTAGCTTTGCCAAAAAAATGGGTCCCCCTCCTAATTTGAAGAAATAAAAAGCTAAGAGTGAAATAACTTTTTCTACATAATCAAACATGTTCTATGAACTGCTGGTATAGGTTTCATATCAATAGGATAATATTTGGGGAAAATAGATAGCGATCCTGGGGCAGTCTGACAGAGGCATGGTTGCCATGCACCATGCTACCGGGCCCTCTGACCACCAGCAGGTAAGTGTCTTGCCCAAGGACACAACGAGAGGCAGACAAAGCGATAACTGAACTAACAACACACCAATTGAGGGACAAACTCCTACCACCATCATCCAAGCAAAAAATTGTTTTTTTACATATTTGCTAAAACTGTCACTATGTGGGGAAAGTATGGTATGAGACAGATAATTTCTGGAAAAAAAAAGTCAAGCTCCACCTTCTCTCCACCTTGCTACTGTTGCAATCTGCAAAAATGCGGCATAACTGCCAGTCAAAAAGAACCAATCAGAGATAGGAGGAAGGTCTTAACGCTGACAATCAATCCTGTGTGCACGCTGCTTAATGGACCAATGGCAGAAAAACAACTACTGGCCGTAATCGGTCATATCTGACAGAGTGGTGTATTTCTGCAGTTAGTACTGGGAGCAATGGGAAAAGGCAGAGTAACTTGATTTTTTTTATAGATGATCTGTTTTTCACCATACTCTCAGAGTGATCGCTTTATCAAATATGTAAAAAACTTATTTTTTTTCATAAAAGTTACTTACTGTAGCTTTATCCAAGCATTCTTTGATCGTGTATCTTTATTTTCCAGCACTTAATTTCATTTTCAATATTGCCTCTTCAGCTTCATCTAAAAAAACTGAAAATGTCTATGGAGTTAATTATTTTACCAGGCCAACCTGAACTGTGCAATATTTGCACCAAAGGCCCACAATCCTCCTGACCTCTTTTCTCTTGCGAGCAGCTTTACACAGGAGACTCTGTGCAGCGGTTGCTGGAAGGGAATGGTCGTCATAGATGTCTGCAATAAAGAAATACACAAGAAAAAACAACCAGATCATCTAGAGGCAGCAGAGCAGCGGGATTAAATCAAACTGAAAGTTTTACAAAAACACATTTATTTTCTGAGGTTTCAACTTTTTTTCATTTTATAATAATCTCTTATGTATTCATTTATTGAGGCAATTTTATCCATTACAATTGCTTGTTTTGTTTTTGCCCTTTGAGATCTAAAAATCTAAAGGCCATTATAAATAAAATCTATTATTATTATTATTATTATTACTGGTTTTGCTGTAAATGGAGACTCAGCATATGCTCATTGAATAAAATACAGAGGTGAAACCAAATTATGCTATAATCACATGCCATCAGTTAACCTTAATGGTAGGTTTCAATGAACAAAATGATCAGATTTTAACATATTTTATCTGTGTGTTAAATAGATCATATTTTTACAGTCAAGTCTAGACAGAGACTTGACTGTAAGTCTCTGTCTCAGTGAACACTCACTGAACTTCATTCGAATATACTCATAGGGGTCTTCCTGCCACAGCCTCTCATCCTCATCTCTGTAGCACATTAGAGGGAAGATGACCTCATGGCATATAGTCTGAAAAAGATAAAGGTTGTTATGGATCCTTACTAAACACTGCATTCAGTACCAGGTCTGAAAGTAAGAAAAAAAAAAGTTGAGCCAAAAAGTTTGGACACACCTTCTCATTGAATTCAATGAGAAGGTGTGTCCAAACTTTTGGTCTGAACTGAGTACAGACTAAAAGTTTGGACACTGTACTGTATGTGCATATAGTGTTGTTTCAAAATTAAAATAAGGCTCAAAAGGAAGAACGTAACCATGTTTTAAAAAATGTAACCTCTTATAAAAATATTTTGAGATTTTCATTTTGGGGAGATGACCAGTGTCACAATCTTGAAGTGAAATTGGATGTCAAATCAACATCTGTGTTGTTGAGAACAATCATCTCATCTTAAAAGTGAGCAAAACAAAGAAGATGATTGTTGATTTCAGGAGATCAAACCCTGTTTCCATCATGGGAGAAGAAGTGGAGGTGGTTGAGGAATATAAATACCTCTCTGTTCATCTGGACAACAGACTATACTGGAGACACAACGGTGAAGCATCTATAAGAGACAGAGCAGACTGTACTTCTTTGAGGAAGCTAAGATCCTTCAAGGTTTGCAGCAAGATACTGCAGATCTTCTGTAAGTCTGTTGTTGAGAGTGTCATCTCTTCTTCTGTACGTTGTTGGGGCAGCAGCGTCAGAGCCAGAGACCCAAACAGGCTCAACAGCCTATAAAGAAGGCTTGTTCTGTTCAAGGGACGACTGTGGAATCTCTGGAAATAGTGATGAAAGAGTATTCTTAATAGGATCAAGAAAATTATTTATAACACCGACCATCCTCTTCAAGACTATCTTGGGTAGGTAGAGCATCTTCATTCAGAGGCTTCTTCAGATTCAGTGCAGTACAGACCACTGCACAAGATCTTTCCTGCCAACAGCCATCATGATCTTCAATAACTCTTTGAAGAATCTAAATTTATGAGTTACAACAATATGTAATTTCCTTCAACCAGTTTCTGTCAAGCTGAAGCTGTTGTTGCAATCCAGCAGCTTACTACCATCAGAGTGTGAATGTGTGTGAATGGGAATGACTGATTTTATTATGGGGTGTCTTAATGGTCTTGAATCGCGCTATAAAAGTTTGACGTCATTATTGTTTAACCTATAGCTAATAAATGTAGTAATTTTTTTACTATTTTCAAAGCAAGTAGAGATAGCAAGTGTTTTGTTTATAATCAAAATATGGATAAGTATAAGGAAACTTAAAAATATGCCTTTTATTTCTATAGATTTCAAATCTCAAGTGATCCTTGATTAAACAGAAAATCTTTGAAGAAATTAACAAAATTGAGCTGATTTTTTTTAGTAAAGATTTCTACATCATTATAACAAAAACACACAATTTCATTTTGAAGTTGTGATTTGTTTTTACAGTAATATATTTGTGATAATGTATGTAGAAATCATTATTTTATGGACAAAGAGAAAAATTTAAAAACAAATTGCTTTTGGAGGTCCACTGGTGGCTGTGGTACCTCACACTTCACCAGTAACATGAGCTGCCGTTCAATGTGCAGAACACTTCCAATCCTCCACATAACCGTGGAAGATTAGTTAGCAAAACAATGTAGCAAAAAAAGGACTTAACCTTCAAGGACAGAGAAAAGAAAGATGACGAATAGAAAAAAAAAGCCAAGATATAGGTATGCTTTCATGTCTCTTAAGTTAATGTTTATCAAAACGATTTGTGGAACTGCTAATAGGTAAGGTAATTTTATTTATATAGCAGGTTTTCAGCAACAAGGCAATTCAAAGTGGTTTACATGAATTAAAAGGAAATACAAACAAAATAACAAACCAAAGGAAAGAGCAAAACAAGATGAAAATAAAAAAAGAAGAATCTAATAATGTTGATCCAAAGTATAACTATAGGGAAGTATCCTCTGGTCTAATTCCTTTTTCGGGTTGCAAGAATAGGAGTCTCTCTGCATAGTAATTTAAAAAGTAATCTAAAAAGCATGATACTGGTCTAAATAGTAAGTACTACTCTTACTAATAGTAAGAGTGAGCTAAAGCCTTTAGCTCACTCTTTTTGTGGAAATTATTCCACAATTTCTAAAAATACTGATAAACTAGAATAATCTAAAAAGTATAGTATTGGTCTAAATAGTGTGTTATCCACAGTTTAAAGTTGTTTCTCTGGATTCTAAGTTTGTTCTAATTCCTTTTCTGGGTTAAAAGTGAATACTGCTGCATTGGGTAAATTTATTTAGACAGGAGATACTGCAAAAATATTTCTAAAATACCAATAATTAAATGAATTATATATATACATTTTTTATTGGCTCTGGTGGCCTTTATTTGATAGCGAATTGACAGGAAAGTGGGTAGTGAGAAAGGGAAAAACATGCACCAAAGGTCGCCAGGCTGGGAATCGAACCTGTGACAGCCGCATCGAGGACTAAGGCCTCCATATGTGGGTTGTGCTTAACCCCTGCGCCACCTCAGCACCCCCCAAAATGAATTATATTTTGACATGAAATTAAATTTTTAGCAGAATCATCTGCCTGCACAGTAAAAGGATTTTACTAAAGATTTTTCATTACAACATTAACATCAAAAAAAGTTTTAAAATCCTAGAATTTTTTTTTTATTATTAATAAATGCTTCAAATTCTATTAATCATAATGAAATTTGGAAAATAATTTTGATACATTTTTATACTTGGGAGTTATTTTTTATAATGGGGATAAAAAAACAGGACAGATGTACTTGGAGTACACTAGAAATCTGAAAAATTCCTAAGGCAGGAAGTCTTTACAAAACAAACGACAGAATCTACTTAAAATGAGTATTAACAAATTCACAAGTGCTACTTTACTTCTTTGTTTCTTCTTTTTCTTTTAATTGGCAATGTGTTTATCATGATTGATTGGCGTTATTCAGAATCACATTGAATTTGGAATGTTTGTACTCATTGCCATCGGTCATGTTTTTGCCATGTTTAATTACTTCAATCTTAACATCACATTAGCCTAGTTTAATGGGACATGTCCAGAGGGTTGCAAGACTGAGGGCCGTTACTGGAGACATGGCGTTTCGTGTAGGGGCCCATGGAACTACACGACAGCTGCAAATAACTTTCCGCCACATTTTAGCTTAGAATCTACATGCACCACACTACTTTGGACCTTGTTACCTAGTTGTCGTAGTGTTGACAATTAGTACCAAAGCGCCAAGTCCCTTTTTCTTTCATAAATAACGTACACATTGAATGTTTAATGTGTTATGTTGACAACTTGACAACTACAACCAATGGTACTCATTGTCGGCGACTTATTGTTTGCTCTCCAGCAGGGAGCTGGATGGCAGAATCTTGCATGTGTGACATCACATTGCAATGTGTCTATAAGTATTATGATAGGGATAGTGAAGGAAAGAGGCTGAGAAAAGGCAATGTGACTGAGAGGGGAATATTGAAGTCATAAAAACGGCTGGGGGAAATCCAGAATGAGCAATCATGGATTACCAAAAGCAGAAGAATGGGTTTGATTCTAGTAAAGAAAGGCATAATTACAGGTCACTACCCTCAGTTTGTGAATATCAACACTTAAACAGAGAAGTCATGTACGCCAAACCTTATACTACAAGTTGTATAGAAGAGTGAGCAGAGGAAGTACTAGTGCTTGTTCCCTGGCACATTCTTTGGACAATGTTTGCTCCCAATGTTGGTCAACATTGGTTGGTCAACATTGCTCCGAATGTTGGTCAACATTGGGAGCAAACATTGTGATGAATTTTATCTTGCAGTTCTTTGAAACAAGCCAGAGCAGAGTTTTGCTTAGTTAAGAGGACAGCCAAGCTCCCAGTTGTTGAGGATTTGAATTTTGAATTATTTCCAAAATTCTGTTCACGGTGGGATTACTTTTTGGGGCTTTTGCTGAAGACAACTTCAAGAATCGTTGTTGGATTACTGGAATTACACCCACCAGGGTGGAATATTAGAATATTAGCCTGGGTTTCCATCCACAATTTAATGGGCTCCTGGGAGGTAATTACCATGATGGTTTGAACTCCTCTTTCTCCTGGTCAAAAAAGTATTACATCAGAAAAGGTATCTCAACCTCAGTTTCTAGGAAAAGACAGAATTTAAGTATAACTGGTGAGTTCAAGTTTTGTGTAATATCTTCTTTCTGCTGCTGAATTAAACTGTGTCCTGTACCTGATAGCTTCATAATTAAAGCTGCTGTTTGTAACGTTTATAAAAAATATTTTATTACATATTTGTTGAAACTGTCACTATGTTGTGACAGTGTAGCATGAGACAGATAACCTATGCAAGAATCAAGCTTTTTTGTCCTGTCTGTCTATGTGTTGCCCTGTGATGGACTGGCAACATGTCTGGGAACATGTCTGGCGACCTGAGTGGCGAGAGGAGGGGTACATCGTAGTTTCTGTTTGTGAGGGTTCCCCAGGCCTGGAAGTCCGGACCCTTGAAGATGGAGAGCTGGTTTGGATTACCTTATTGTGCAATGAGGTAAGCTTGTTGACAACAAGAACAGTTATTCAATACAGACTGTATCAGAGGCTTAGCCAATCAGCTGTAAAATGTTTTCAGTTTTCAGAATCCTTTAAATACCACTGGTGTTCCTGTAGCAACCACACGCCGGACATAGTAACAGCTTCATCCAAAGACTGATAGCACCAAAATGCAGAGCACCACAGAAAATCATTCCTGCCTGAAGCCATCATATTATAAAATGCCTAACTCTGAGTGTCTTTAATCAAATCTTTCTCTAGACTCATTTATAGATTAATATATTCCCATGGGCATTCTTGTGATTATTTTATTTATTTATTTTATACTTAATCATATTTAAAATATTTACAATATCACATATATATATTTTTAAAAATACATTTATATTGCTTATGGTTATATTTGTATTTACTAATATTTACATCAATAAAGTATATTCTATTATATAATAAAAAAAACATCCTATGAGTAAAGTACATGTACCTGCATATGTGGCTTCATCTGTTTCCATGTCAGTGAATGTGAAAGACCCTGGTTGAGGTAGGTGAAGCACTGTTGCAAAACCCGAGCAGTAACATACTGACCCCGTCGGTGCTGGTCGACCACTTTCAGCAGGACCTGCATGATAAAACCAAAACCATTATAGTTTATTTAACACAGCAAAAATGGTAGAAAATGAAAAACCTTGTGGCACAAAATATCTCAAGGGTCTATTATGTGTTAGAGCATCTCAGTGACACAAGCTAACCTGTTGTATGCCTACTGCATAGGTCTTCAGAAAAAAGTCAGCAAACTCCTGGTACTCCTTGGTCACATTGCCAGGGCTTCCATACCTGTGGTTAAAATCAAACAAGTGAGGATGACAGTTGCTTCATATTTGGTGTGAAATCTAACTCTGCTTTTCTGCTCTGAAATTTACCGCTCAAACAGTCTAGTGATGATGTGCAAAGTCCACTTCTTACACTTCCACCAAGCCAGCTCTGGACGGTCATCCTCATCAACTTCCAAAGTCTCCTAACAAACACAGCCCACTGTAAGTTCAAGATGGAAGACCTAAAAACTCTTCATTGCATGAGTTTTTGCTGCCATAGCTAGCAAAAATGAATGAAGACTGTTTATATGTAAAATTATTCTTGTAAGAGAATCATGATCAAATGTCCTGTTGTACTGTTGCAAAAAAAACAAAACACCATTAACAAAACAAGTTGCTTTAGAGTTTTGTACAGGTGACTGACATGAAAATAGATATTTGAGTTCTTACTTTAATACAACATGGTTTTCCTGTAACACTAACTTTTAACTTCTACAGTGCCTTATTCACACTCATTGAACTACTCCACATTGTTCCATTGCAACCGCAACCAATCATTACGAAGATTTACTGTGATTTTGTCAAGTATCACCAATATAAATTATTGTACAGTATAATTTACAATTTAAAGAGATAGCTTAAACTTGTTTCTTTGTCTTACTGCAGGTACGTCTCTGTCCACAATGGATCGCAGAATTTCCATCCACTGCGTCATCACAGTGTGGTTGATCAGCTGAAGGGGCAGCGAGTACTGTGGGACAGCATCAAGGTTAATACTGGTACCTCATTACAAAACCCAAATTTTCTGCTGTACCAAAGGTAATTCATTTTTATAAGTTACTAGCAGACATTCCAGTTTAATCCCACTGAAAATATCTAATGAATTATTTTTGACAAATTACTGTAAAAAGAATCTTGTAAAAATAAACTGAAACCATTTTTTCCACAAACTGAGTTCTTTCAAATTCAAATTCAATTCAAAAATACTATATTAATACCAAAGGGAAATTAAATGTTGTTGTAGTTCATTAATTCAGATTATTCAAAATTTGAAGATGGTGATGGCTGTTGGCAGGAAAGATCGCTTTCACACCAGAGATCTGGAATTGGAGAGATTTAGGCTCAGAAGTGGTGACTTGTTTGGTTGTTTCCTCAACCTTAATATGACACCGGACCTGCAGCCCGTTTCTGCTGTCTCTCTCTACTCCTCTCTCCTCTGCTGCGACTATAAGCGTGTATATAGTCTCAGCGGCTTACGGCCACCAGGGGTTACCACACTCAGTCACATTCAGTCATAATATTGATGTCATCTCCATGTGGCATACGCCTATTGGTTGCTTCAAAGCTTGGAGGTCCTTTTGTGCTTCCGATAACCATTTCCTAACAGCCATCTTCCTAATGCGTAGTCTCTTCACCAGGGGTTTGTATTCAGTGCAGAGAAAAACAAGATTATGGTCAGATTTCCCCAGAGGAGGTCTTTTTCTGGAAACATACACATACATACATTGTTTTCTTGGGTGGAGCAGTTGACAAACTGGTGAAATGTTGGCAGTGCTGA
Organism: Xiphophorus maculatus; assembly: GCF_002775205.1. Lineage (NCBI taxonomy): Eukaryota > Metazoa > Chordata > Actinopteri > Cyprinodontiformes > Poeciliidae > Xiphophorus > Xiphophorus maculatus. The sequence goes on from NC_036459.1 coordinate 20,136,720, forward strand.
AGAGAGTGAGGCATGATTAAAATCAGTGAGGCATGATTAAAATCAGATATTGCCACAAAAGAATTGGGGTGTTGTATCTGTATGCTAGCAACAATAGAACTGATGACATCATGTGCACTATTATTATGCATTATTATTAAAATTATTGCTATAAATCTGATGAAAATCTGAAAAGATGAATCTGTTGTAATTGTTTTTTTGTCGCAGATAAAATGTTTAACTTTTCTGGGGATTACGGGTGCATTCATACCAGCCCAGAATTAGCGTCTTAAATCAGACTCTAATTTGTTTGTCTAGAAAGTCAGATTCCTTTGGGAGGTGAGAATGCAAATTTGAATTCCAAAACAGACTAAAAAAATGAACTCTGATCTGCCTAAAAATCTAGGTCTCAATCCGGTTGAAGTGAACTTTTGCATGATTGAAAATATATCTGAATGCCACCTGACTAGAAATGGTTCCAAACGCAGGAAGTGAACTACAGCGCAGGGCATTCTGTGTCAATACAACCATAACAAACGAGCATTTTTACCATTTGTGGAAAAAAATAGCTCGTAGTCAGACATGGGGTGCTTTTATCATATTTGTATGATAAAAGCCCTCATACAAATATGGTCAGAAGAAAATATATCACAGCTACTTGCAACCACACACTTCTTCAAGCTAAAAAGTGTGAAAATGGAGGCACTGGGATTCCCTCATACATTTGCACAGTACCGCACTAAGGTAAAAAAGACTTTGCCATCAATACATCAAAATACGTGACATGCTAAGGACAAGTTGAAGTTCAGGAGACGCGAAGGACAAGTTTGCTTGGTATGATGAACCAGATGCTACTCTTAACACTAGACCCATTAGCAGCCCGCAACATATTGTGGAGTCCTACCAAAAAGGGCCTCCACTCTATGTCTTCTTCAGAGGTTTTTGTGTCGATTGCTTCGGTAGTTCTTGGTGCAGCGCCACCACAGGCAGCGGGGGGAACAGGTTTTTCAGTTAGTTTGAGTCGTTTGACACAATGTAGTGTGAATGCAAACTAGAGTCCTGAAAATGTAACAAATGTTGCAAGTCTGATCCCCAATCAAACCGAGTCTACCGGACTATCGGGTGTGAAAACACCCTAAGTAATGTTAGAGATAGCATGAGCTCTGAGGTGGACCATGTCATTGGACTGAACAAACAAACCAACATAATCCTACCTGGACAAGAGCATGGAAGATCTTGAGGACCTGCTTCTGGATGAGGACAGAAAAAATGGTCGCATCAGAAAGCAGCTGGCTGATGAGCTGTTGAATCCTAGGCAGAAAAATCTGCATGGCTGCCAGTAGCGGCTCCCTCTCATCTGCCTTCCTGTACCTAAAGCCCACATATACAGCAGAGACATCAGTTAACCTCAGACTCCTTCTGAAATCTGAAGCATTGGCAGCGGTGGCACCTGCTGGAACTGCTACTTCCCATCAAATAAATGCAGTCACTTTATTACTGGTCTTACATAGTTTATTACTCACTATGGCTGTGCTTTTAAAACATTTTACTAACAGGCAATTTATTTTTATTAAGTTATTGCCTCAAGTTAATCTTAAAATGTTTTGACCAACTGATTTTACCCCATCACCTAACTTTATTAGCTCATGTATGTTCAGAGATGTATGATCGATTAACTCCTAACAACTCTGCTCCTGAAGCATCAATAATGCATGGCCTCAAGGAGACTCAGAGAAATTAGGGTCTCCTGAAGTCATGAGACATCTCACACAAGAGATCTCAGAATTGCTAATGGAGCTACGGTTGGCCTGCTTTCCCATGGCCATGAGCGGATGGGGCTCCATCCCTGACTGGGACAATGGGGCGCTTGATCTCAGCCAAGGTTGTTGAGCTGCACAAACTACGTCCATATGTCAGATCCTTCTGATACGTACACAATGATGCTACATAATCTAGAGGTGTGCCGATCGATCGGCCACCGATCATAATCGGCCGATTTCTGTGAAAAAGTGTATGATCAGTCATTGCCGATCATGGTCTCTTGTTGCCGATCACACAAACCGATCACCTGTATCTCACTTCGCAGCCTGTGTGTGCAGCTAATCTCCTCTTTCCTTCACACTGCGCGAGCGCACAGCAACAAATCCTAAGCAATGCCGTGTGCAATTATAATGCTCTGAGAGTGAATGGGGACGTTTGCGTGTTGCGGTGAAAAATTACCTCAGGGGTGAAGCATGTCAAAATGCATCATTGTGACGAATTTAATATGGCAAAAAACAAAAACTTGACGGAGTTTGTCTATATTGAGGCTCACTGCAGGAAAATAAACATCCGCATCAGCCAGGCAGAAGGTAAAGCAGCGCACAACTACCAACACTCACTCGGAAGAGCATAACGGTCAGAAAGCTAAACAAATAACCCAAAAAATAATTTACATCTTCGAGCTGGCAATGTAAGACCGCTGTTGCTGTTGGACCACTATCGCTGTTGGACCGCCACTACACGATACTGGTAGCAATATTTCACAGACGTAGTGCCATTTCTGCTCCACCTGGCAGTGAACTCTCACACGAAACATCTGCTTAAAGCTGCGACATGCAACTTAAACAAAAAACTTTTGTTGTCCTAACGTAAGACAGATAATTCTGAAAAACAAAAAAACTCCTCTCCCTCCTCCTGTGTCCTGCAGAATTACTCTGCTCAGTCAGAAACAACCAATCAGAACCAGCATTAATCAGCTAGCCATGGCCTCAGGAAGTCTTGATTCAGTAACTCAGTATTGTTTATTTTGATGCAACCTGCATTTGACTTTGAATGAATGTTTTTTTTTCTTAACATTACTTGATATACTGTATGTAGTGTTGTGAGATTTTTTCGACCCATGTATAATTTAGGGTACAGAGAACCTTACTGTTAAATATTTTACTGATTGCAGGTTTTTCAGTTGTCCTTTTGACTGAATAGCTGCCGTATTGTACTGCAAGTATTTTACATGTTTTATGTCTAAATTAGGTGAATTTATTACCAGATCATTTTTTTATTTTGTCAGACCATATAGTAGCATTTATACCTAAAGCGAAAAATGATCAGCCAATGCATGTGATCGGCAATGATCGGTGATCGACAGTGATCGGCCCTTATGGGTGATCGGTATCGGAATCGGCAGCAAAAAACCTGATCAGAGCATCCCTAACATAATCCCTACTCATTGACGTTCCCTCAGAATACCTGAGAGATGGCGAGACATGTGGAAGTCAACTCAAGGGGCCGACGCACTGTTTTAATAGTTTTCCTGATTAATGAATGAATGGTGAATGACAAAATCACCATCAGCATTAAGTAGATGGATGGTTGGCAGCCCAGGCAGATTTTTTGATTTCAGTCTTGGATTAAAATGCATCTTTGCTGTAGTTTATGGGAATACTGGATGTAATGAGGTGATCCAGAAAACCTATATAGAAATAAAGATTCTTTAAATCAGTGGTCACCAACCCCCGGGCCAATTGGTACCGGGCTGCACAAGAAATAATTAAATATATCCGTTTTATGTATTATTTGAGTCTTGAGGATCTTTTATTTTGAAAATCTTTTAACCGGATTCTCTCGGTTACGTCTTGTGCGCCAACATTGAGCCCACAAGCAACAAAATGAGTAAGAAACAGATCAGATGTCTTTGGAAAGTTTCTTTGTGAAGGGGAAAAGGGCCAGAGAAGAGACAGGAGAATGGATTTATCCCGGTAGGTGATTCCCACATTCCAAGCTCTGCATAATATGCGGCGACCGGCTCGCTAATGAGGGAATGAAGCCTTCAAACTGCTTCGCCACTAGAGACCAAGCACCCTGTGCATAAGCAACACCTCAGGTGTCATTGTCTCTCATCACTCCCAGATCGGACCGTCTGGCTGCAGAGAAACAAGCTCAGGGTTCCCATTAGTCTTTATCGTGAGTTAAAATTTTCATAAAAGTAAAATGTTCGTTTTTGTGGCGCATCTGTATCTTATTTTGAAGGAATGTTTAAACGTTACCATAGCGACCAGAGTCTGAGAGCGTTAGGAGCGGTCGAGATGAGAGGAGTAGAGCTTGTGAGTCTTAAGTCTGGTTCACACGGCACAATTTAAGGATTGTCGCTGATTTTCCAAACCTCTGTGACCACACACGACACGAGCCGGTAAAAGTCCAACAGGTTCGATCGATTCGTGAGTCCAGCCACACGGCAGGAGCAACACACCACAGAACCGATTCCAGAAGAAAATCCAGTAAAACGCCAACATACCATACGTGAATTTAGAATAATCAAACACAGATGACGATGTAGAAACAGTAGTGATAGTTTGTGGACTCATTTTAAGTGATAAAAGACGAAACAAAAAGAAAAGGCGTTTGATAAAAGACAGCGGGAGCAGCCGTTCTATTTGCTGCACTATGATTTGAAGGTGAGTTATTTTTTTCGTAGTTAACAGTTTTAACTGAATAAACATCCATTATTTATTATTATTTATTATTATTTACCAAAATTGCCTTAAGCAGATGATAGTTTCCACATATCTCCGATTTCCACCGGACTCTTGGTTGCGCCACGTCAGCTGCCGTGGACCTTTTTATCACCGGTCCGCGGTGATAAAAAGGTTGGAGACCACTGCTTTAAAGCAACCAGTGGGCGATGAAAATGAAAAATGCATGAGCTAAACTTCATGGACTCACATTGAATTCAATCCTCAATGGACATTATTTATTGTTGAATACTAAATGAAGGAATGAGTGGACATTGTGATGAAAAGTCAATGTTAGTTTAATGTTCAAGTTTTAAACTGAACTACCTTCTTTACAATAGAAATGACCTGATCAGCATTTCTAACCATGTACAATAATTGGCTCATGACCTGTTGGCGCAATTTGTTCACACCTTCAAGGTATCTTTTCCACAGGCCAGCCCTTGAACTCCCATTACCAAGTAGACAATATCAGCTAATGTCAAAATAATCTTTGAAATTGGTTAAACTGAGATAGTATTAAAATTGAGCTCAACATTGAGTACGCTTTGTAGCTTTGTGTCCAAGCTGACCAATACAAATGCTTGACAATCGCAATGATTGACAGCCGAGCATCCACATTGATATCAAATAGATGACATAGTAAAATCTCCAGATGTGAGAACCCACAACAAATCTCAATAATGACGAAGTAAATAAAATGTGATCAAACATGCTCATGCTGTGTGAAGGGTGAAAGGGGTGGAGTATTTGGTCCACCCTTCTGCCTAGTGGTGATAATGCTCCATTCAGCATTTAGCTGTTTGCCAACCACCTTTAAACAAGTACAAGAAGAAGAAGAAATCCCAGTCTATAGAAGACAGCATCACACATAGCAACGGGGTCAACCACACCTTCTCACTAAGATGGACATTTCTGTCAGATCCTTGCTCAGAGTTGCTCTTAGCAACTGAATGAAACACTCTGAAACCAGAACTTCCTGGAGAGATTATTAGACCAACATAGGAGCTCTCAGAGAGCACTGTGGGAATCTTTGAGATTCCCAAAGTGCTAATGACCTATGCTGTAGTCCTAATGACCTATGCTGTCCTTAAGAGATCTGGGTTTAGGGGAAACTGACTATTGCATTAAATCAGGTTACTCACTCGTATGTTTTGACAAGCTGGTAGAGAGCCAGCAGGCTGCCGTACCAGGTGCCGCTGTTCTGAGACTGCAGGTACATGCTGAGCTTGTCTACAATGGCGGTCCAGCGTCCTGGGAAGTCGTGCTTAATGATGGCTCTCAGACACATGGTCAGCTGGGCTCTTGGGGCGTATAGAGAAAAGGAAAAGAAAAGGACATTATTAATACCAAAGAGGTAACTAAGATGTCCTATTTAGTCTGTGATAGAGGCCCAAATCAGATTACGTACACAGCAGAAACAGTACCCTTGTCAGATTCAATTCAATACGATTCAATTCATCCATCCATCCTCTTTGCATTCTTCTCCCCAATGACTACAGGATGAGACCTACAATAGTTTTATTCCTTTCAGTTTTACAAATCTGAATTTTTAGTATGAATCCTACACAATTTTGACAAGGTGTGAAGTATTCACACTAGTCGCTGTAAATATCTAAATGCTGTGCAATGAATGCACTGGCGCTACTGGATGTTGTTTTGAGGGGGAGAATCAGGAGGGAACACATTTTCAGGGATCACCAAGGCCTTCTAACCTATGCTGATGACTTATAATTTTAGGGATTTAGATTCCCTATGAGCTGAACTGGGTCCAGTATTGGAGAGACCAGCCCACCAGAACCACACCATCTTTATTCAATTAGAAGTGTTAACCATCAGGTGGTTCACGAGGTGCTATGGATTGACCACTAATGGTTGAGTGTTTGTGTGTTCAGGGAAGAACTTGAGGCGGAACATTGAGCACAAACCTTTAGGTATAGTTGTAATTTTTGGAGGAAAATTGTATCTTGGTGTGCATATATATATTGTTTTATAAATATGAAATTTTTTGGTGTACACTAAAAATGATGTGCATATTTCAGGCATCATCTCTGGGACACAGAACCAGTGTCTGCACAATGGATAGACAACCTCATCTTGTTTGCACTTGCAATAATTGTTTGTACAGATGAACGAGGCACCTTCAGGCATCCAGAAATTGCACAAAAATACAAACCAGATTTGTGCAAGTCCACAATTTTCTTCCTGATATGTTGACTGATTCCTTTTGACTTTCCCATGAGATTACACAAGGAACATCTTGGGAATTTAAGGTACATTTAAGGTGTGCCTTAAATTACACCCTAAGGTGCATCTCTAATTAACTCAGATGTTATCAATAAAACTATGAGAAGCTTCCAAAGACATTACATCAAATGTCCAAAATTATTGAAAGGAATAGCCAATTGTACACTTAAAAAGTGTAGTAATGGCATCTGTTTGAACTTATCAGTATTAAAGACACCTGTCCACAACCTCAGTCACACTCAGAACTCCACTATGGTGAAAACCAAAGAGCTTTTCAAGGACACCAGAAACAAAATTGTAGGCCTGCACCAGGCTGGGCAGACTGGATCTGCAATAGGCAAGCAGCTTGGTGTGAAGAAATCAACTGTGGGAGCAAAAATTAGTAAGTGGAAGACACACAAGACCACTGATAATCTTCCTTAATCAAGGGGAACTACACGGGGTTATCTAGTGAAAGACTGGAACTAACAAACTTTATCTGTGCAGTACTGACAACAGTGCCAGATATGTTCCCCTGCTTAAGCCATTTCATATCAGGGCCCGTCTGAAGTCTACTAGAGAGCATTTGGATGTTCCAGAAGAGCATTGGGAGAATGTCATATGGTCAGATGAAACCAAAATAGAACTGTTTGGTAGAAACACAACTCGTCGTGCTTGGAGGAGAGTGAATGCTGAGTTGCATCCTAAGAACACAATAATTACTGTGAAGCATGGGGGTGGCAACATCAGTGCACATGATGCGGCCCCATTTAAAAGAATGAATGGGGCCATGTAACTTGGGATTTTGAGTGCAAGCCTCCCTCCATTAGCAGAGGCATTGAAGATGAAACGTGGCTGGGTCTTTCAGCATGACAATGATCCCAAACACACCACCAGGGCAACAAAGGAATGTCTTTGTAATAAGCATTTCAAGGTCCTGGAGTGGCCTAGCCCGTCTCCAGATCTCGTCCCCATAGAAAACCTTCGGAGGAAGTTGAAAGTCTGTGTTGCCCAGCGACAGCCCCAAAACATCACTGCTATAGAGGAGATCTGCATGGAGGAATGAGCCAACATACAAGCAACAGTGTATGCAAACCTTGTAAAGACTTTCAGAATAACTTTGACCTCTGTCATTGCAAATAAAGGATATATAAAGTATTGAGATGAACTTTTGTTATTGACCAAATACTTATTTTACACCATAATTTGCAAATAAATTATTTTTAAAAAAATCGGACAATGTGATTTTCTAGATATGTTTTCTCATTTTGTCTCTCATAGTTGAAGTCTACCGATGATATGAAGAACTTGCACAATTGGTGGCTGACAAAATATTTTTTTTCTCCACTGTATATTTGTGAACAAATAATTGTGTGTGTTTACAACTCACACAAGCTGACCAGCAGTGACTCTGTGTCTGCACTGATAAAGTTTATGTATGTATTCCCGGTTGGCCGGTATTTTAGTGGACCAGTGGTTCAGACTGTGGAGATGTCACGCTCGCCTTGTAGTTTTATTATTTTTTTATTATGACAATTTTTATTATTATTTTTGCAGCAACAAATCATCAAACTGTGCCATATCAAATGCTTTGCCTACTTGCAGTCAAGCAGAAGGGTCACGAAGAGACCTTTAAAGGGGCAGGGGCTCAAAGTTAAAAAAAGGCACATATAACAATCTTAATACACCATACAACAATCCATATTAATCAAGAATCTAATATTTTATCTCTTTTTTCTGCAGTGGTCCCATATTGGTTTCCAGTATTACTCTACCCTTCCCTCCCCTCCCACCATTCCTATGGAATTCTTTCTCCCCGCCACCAGACGGGGGGAATAAGGAGCTGTTAATTGAATTTGGATTTAGCAGAAGTGCAAATAACTGATATTTATTTTAAATGTATTTTTTTGATTTCTTGTTTTTAAGACTCTATAGTTGCGAGTTTAAATAGCATTTCACCAATAATGTCTTCCTGTAACATAAAATTATTCAGAGATATTTTACATTTCCTGTCAACTTAATGACTTTTAATACATACACAAGGTGGGCCTCTGGTGCCCTGACCCCTGAGCTTAGCAAGTTTTCTTGAGGAAACCCTGAGGATATCTAACCTTTCTGAAGTTCCATATGGTACAAAACTGAGACCTGGGGAAAAAAACTGCCATGTCCAACTAGGGCTGTACAGTCATGGCCAAAAGTATTGAGAATGACACAAATATTATATTTTCACATGATCTGCTGCCCTCTGGTTTTCATGTGTGTATGTCAGATGTTGTCATCACATACAGAAATACAATTGCAATCATATTATGAGTAACAAAAGCTTTTAATGACAGTTAGAATGAGTTAATGCAGCAAGTCAATATTTGCAGTGTTGACCCCTCTTCTTCAGGACCTCTGCAATTCTCCCTGGCATGCTCTCAATCAATTTCTGGACCAAATCCTGACTGATAGCAGTCCATTCTTGCACAATCAATGCTTGCATTTTGTCAGAATTCCTAGGTTTTCGTTTGTCCACCAGTCTCTTGATGATTGACCACAAGTTTTCAATGGGATCAAGATCAGGGGAGTTTCCAGGCCATGGACCCAAAATCTCTATGTTTTGTTCCCTGAGCCAGTTAGATATCACCTTTGCTTTATGGCAAGGTGCTCCATCATGCTGGAAAAGGCATTGTTCATCACCAAACTGCTCTTGGACAGTTGGGAGAAGTTGCTCTCGGAGGACATTCTGGTACCATTCTTTATTCATGGCTGTGTTTTTAGGTAAGACTGTGAGAGAGCCAACTCCCTTGGCTGAGAAGCAACCCCACACATGAATGGTTTCAGGATGCTTTACAGTTGGCATGAGACAAGACTGGTGGTAGCGCTCACCTTGTCTTCTCCGAACAAGCTGTTTTCCAGATGTCCCAAACAATCGGAAAGGGGATTCATCAGAGAAAATGACTTTACCCCAGTCCTCAGCAGTCCACTCCCTGTACCTTTTGCAGAATATCAGTCTGTCCCTGATGTTTTTCCTGGAGAGAAGTGGCTTCTTTGCTGCCCTCCTGGAGACCAGGCCTTGCTCCAAGAGTCTCCGCCTCACAGTGCGTGCAGATGCACTCACACCTGCCTGCTGCCATTCCTGAGCAAGCTCTGCACTGCTGGTAACCCGATCCAGCAGCTGAAACACTTTTAAGAGACGGTCCTGGCGCTTGCTGGTCTTTCTTGGGCGCCCTGGAGCCTTTTTGGCAACAATGGAACCTCTCTCCTTGAAGTTCTTGATGATGCGATAGATTGTTGACTGAGGTGCAATCTTTCTAGCTGCGATTCTCTTTCCTGTTAGGCCATTTTTGTGCAGTGCAATGATGACTGCACGTGTTTCTTTCGAGGTAACCATGGTTCACAGTAGAGAAACAATGATGCCAAGCACCAGCCTCTTTTTAAAGTGTCCTTAAGTAAGAGTGGTGTCATTCTTACTTAATCATGACAGATTGATCTCCAGCCCTGTCCTCATCACCACCCACACCTGTGTTAATGGAGCAATCACTGAAACAATGTTAGCTGGTCCTTTTAAGGCAGGGCTGCAATGAAGTTGAAATGTGTTTTGGGGGATAAAGTTCATTTTCTAGGCAAATATTGACTTTGCAATTAATTGCTGTTACGCTGATCACTCTTTATAACATTCTGGAGTATATGCAAATTGCCGTTATAAAAACTGAAGCAGTAGACTTTGTAAATATTAACATTTGAATCATTCTCAAAACATTTGGCCATGACTGTAGAGATACACTAATCTCACGATACACTACAATATTTGGTACTCTGATCACAATATGATATACATCACGATATTCAGCAAATAATACAGTTTGATACGATTCGGTGCATTTTTAAGATTTTCTGAAAGATTTTAGAGGGACAGATTGATTTTGGTGACATTTTGTGTCTGTTCCATAGACTTGGTGGATTTGAATGGTGTAATAAATGTTTTTGTTATACATTTGTTATATATTTGCTTTGTTTAAATGTTAATTGTGTGGCTTTGTGTATTTGGTTATGCAGAAAAGGAACCTTTTTTATCTTATTCATTTTTATGAATAATTTACATTTTTAATGTAGATGTGCAACTGGGTAAAAATGTCATGTGTGATAGCTGTCATTTAATTCATGTGGTTTTGACATAAAACTCAAAGTAGGATTTAATGTATCGATACTCACGGATGAAAATCAATACTTTGAGGAAAAAAATATCTATAAATATTATAGAATCGATACAATTACACAGTTCTATGTCCAACTACGAATGGGTACCAAATTCAATACTTTTATAAGTACTGACCGAAATCATACGGTACTACCGAGTACCTATTCACATAAAATCAGACTGTACCACGTTTCGGTACCTAAACGCATCATTGTGACAGTATGGAGGAAGAGTGGGGGATTTCTTATGCTTGTCCTGAATGCAGCATAGCACACACAAGAATGTAATGATGTCAGCAGCCACTAGTTCAGTAAACAAAGAAAGCATGACAGGTAGAAAATGCTCAAAGGTATGGCTCCACTTTTCAAAATGCAATGCAAATTGTGCTCGTTGCAATATTTGGGACACAAAGTACAAGGCCAGCGGTAGAAACATGTCTAGTTGAACATTATCACCCGGGCCAACCAAAAACCCTGGATGACTAAGGAGGTACGTGAAATGCTAAAAGCACGGAACTCAGCCTTCAAGTCTGGCGACAAGGAGGCACTGAGGACAGCGAGAGCCAACTTGAACCGTGCTATCAGGTTAGCAAAGCGAACCCACAGTCGAAAAATACAGGAGTTCTTCCACGACACCAGCAACACCAGAAGTATGTGGCAAGGCATAAAGGCGATCACAGACTACAATCCATCCTCCCCCCCAGTGGGTGAAATTGATGCTGACTTTCTAAATGGACTCAATAACTTCTTTGGGAGGTTCGAGGCACTGAACAGTACTCCGGCAAAGAAAACTGTTCCCCACCAGGAAGAGGAGGCACTCTGCCTGGACAGAGCCGATGTGTTGAAGACTCTGAAAAGAGTCAACCCACGGAAGGCCCCAGGCCCCGACAACATACCTGGGCGGGTGTTCAGGGAATGCGCAGGTCAGCTGGCTGGTGTCCTAACAGACATTTTTAACACCTCACTGGACCAAGCCACAGTGCCAGCCTGTCTCAAAACTGCCTCCATCATTCCGGTGCCAAAGAAACCTCAAGTCACCTCTTTCAACGATTACCGGCCTGTGGCACTGACTCCCATCATGATGAAGTGCTTTGAAAGGCTGGTAAAAGAACACATCGTCTCCAGACTCCCCTCCACATTCGACCCGTTCCAGTTTGCCTACCGCCGAAACCGCTCCGCTGAGGACGCCATCTCCTCCGCCCTACACCTGAGCCTGGCTCACCTGGAGGAGAAGAACACTCGTGTGCGGATGTTGTTCCTGGACTTCAGCTCAGCGTTTAACACAATCATCCCACAGCATCTGGCAGGAAAACTGGGACACATGGGCTTCAGCACCCCCCTGCGCAACTGGCTGCTAGACTTCCTCACCGACAGACCTCAGTCAGTCCGGATCGGACAACACACCTCCGATGTCATCACCCTCAGCACAGGCTCCTCTCAGGGCTGCGTCCTGAGCCCTCTGCTGTTCACTCTGATGACACACGACTGCGTCCCCAGGTTCGCCACCAACCACATCGTGAAGTTCGCGGACGACACAACGGTGGTGGGCCTCATCAGAGACGACAACGACCTGGACTACAGAGAGGAGGTGGAGCAGCTGGTGGACTGGTGCAGAGACAACAGCCTGATCCTGAACGTTGACAAGACGAAGGAGATGATCGTCGACTTCAGGAAGGACCGGCCCAGCCACTCTCCACTGCTCATCAACAGCTCGGCTGTGGAGGTGGTCAGAAGCACCAAATTCCTGGGGGTGCACATCACTAACGACCTCACCTGGACTGTGAACACCACGTCTCTGGTCAAGAGGGCACAGAAACGTTTGTATTTCCTACGGAGGATGAGAAGAGCACACCTGCCCCCGCCTATCCTCAAGACGTTCTACAGAAGCACCATAGAGAGCATTCTGACCAGCTGCCTCTCTGTGTGGTGTGGAGGCTGCAGCGCCTCCGACTGGAAGAACGTGAGGAGAGTGGTGCGGACAGCAGAAAGGATCATCGGGACCCCCCTTCCCTCCATCCAGGACATTTCATCCCAGCACTGCGTGTCCCGAGGCCGAAACATCATCAGTGACCCCTCACACCCCCACCATGGACTGTTCTCCCTGCTGCCCTCTGGAAAGAGGTTCCACAGCGTCCGGTGCAGGTCCACCAGGTTCCGAAACAGCTTTTTCCCACTTGCCATCAGACTGCTGAACTCTTAACTGGACTGCACTTAAAATCTGGTCTCCACTTTATACCTTGCACATGTACAGAGCTAAATAACTTATATTTTACTGCCATTCCTGCACTTTATATTCTATATTTATATTTATATTCATATTTTATACTGTATTTTATTCTGGAGTAACCTCACAACATTGAAAGCTCAAAACATTGTCCTGAGCCGTATGCAACGAAATTTTGTTCTGTATACACCCTGTGCATGCAAAATGACAATAAAGTCAGTCTAAGTCTAGTTTGAGAAAGCACCTGGTTAAGCACAAGATTTTTCTCAAGGCTGAAGAGTGCACAATTTTCGACAGCCTCAGACCTACAACTCATTTTAGCCTCCATTAGCATGCCTGCATCCGTCAGCAACTCTTCATCTGTAAAAAGCAACAATGGACGAACAAATGTTTAATACATTTATTGATGGCGACAGCAACATTTACAATGCAAGTGAGGGGAAATGACAAATAGGAGTTCATGGAGTTGGATTTTAATTTGTTCAATAAGACAACACTCTGAAGTGTTAGTCGCTCTGAAGAGGTTTCACTTTAAAGAAATTTGTCACACAGTTGTGACGTTACAATGTGAAGAGTAGGATGTTGTCTTGATATATTTGTTACTTTTTATATATTTAGAAATAAATATGTTAAACAGTTTATTATTAAAAAACAACACACACAAAAGTACCAAAAATTGGTACCGTTAAGTACCAACACCGATTCCCAGGTACCAGATATTGGTACCGAATCGATTCAAATGTCATAGGTACCCACATCTATGTCCAACGAACCACAGAAGCTCGTTGGACATACAAAAAAATCTTGTTTAAACAATTTTTGTACAAGAGCGCATTTCTTTAAACAGCACAAAGTGCAAAACTTAGCTAACCTGCAAAAGTGTCACTAGTTCAGAATGTATAAAAGCATGTCAAAGCAAATGAGAATCTTGAGGTTGAAGGAACTGCCCAAGGAGCTCAGAGACAGAACTGTGGCAAGGCATATATCTAGCCATGGTTACAAAAGAATTTCTGCAGCACTTAAGGTTCATAAGAGCACAGTGGCCTTAAAAAATGGCCTTATACCTTAATGTGGCTGTTGCAGGTTCGATTCCTGGCCCGGTGACCTTTGCCGAATGTCTTCCCCCTTCTCTCATTACAAACTTTCCTGTCAATTCACTATCAAATAAAGACCACTAAAGCCAATAAAACCTTTAAAAAAATGGTTCCACCAACATTCACCATCCAACCTGATGGAACTGGAAAGGATCTGAATAAAGAATGGCAGGGGATCCCCAAATCTAGGTGTGAAAAACTTGTTGCATTGTTACTAAAAAGACTCATGGCTGTACTACGTCAAAAGGATGCTTCTACTCAATCTGTGCAAAGGGTCTGAACGAGCATGTGATATTTCAGTTTTTCTTTTTTAATAAATGTACAAAAAATTCTACATTTCTGGGTTTTTTTCTGTCAAGATGGGATGCTGAATGTACAGTCATGAAAAAAATAACTTCATTGATTGTAGCAAATGGCTGCAATGAAAGAGAACAAAAATTTCAAAGGGGTCTGAATAATTTCCATATCATCCATATGTCAACCAAAGGAGATTTTCATGCAGAATTATGAGGACTGTTAACTATAACAGCCTCAGCTTTGCCCATGATGAAAAACCTTGTGAACCTGTATTCTTGAAATATTTTCTAAAATCGGTTTAATATAGTTCCAAAATATATTGGAGAGCAGCTACAGCATTTGCCTATAAGCAGACTTTGGTAGATCTAATTCTGGATTTATTTCAGATTTAAAGACAGATACCATGTACAGATGCTGGTCAAAAAATTGTAATATCATAAAAAAGTTTTTTTAAATCAGTAATTCCATTCAAAAAGTGAGACTTGTATATTATATTCATTTGTTAGTACTCACAACTAATGAAACCCCCAAATTCTGTATCTCAGAAAATTAGAATATTACTTAAGACCAATACAAAAAAAGGATTTTTAGAAATGTTGGCTCACTGAAAAGTATGAACATGAAAAGTATGTACAGCACTCAGTACTTAGTTGGGGCTCCTTTTGCCCAGATTACTGCAGCAATGCAGTGTGGCATGGATTCCATCAGTCTGTGGCACTGCTCAGGTGTTATGAGAGCCCAGGTTGCTCTGATAGTGACCTTCAGCTCTTCTGAATTGTTGGGTCTGGTGTATCATATCTCCCTTTTCACAATACACCATAGATTTTCTATGGAGAAAATGTCAGGCGAGTTCGCTGACCAATTAAGAACAGGGATACCATGGTCCTTAACCCTAACCACCCTAACCCTTACCCTAACCCATCCCCTTAAAGTTGGTCAGCAACAGGAAGCATGAAGCGCTCTAAAACTTCCTGGTAGACAGCTGTGTTGACCTTGGACCTCAGAAAACACAGTGGACCAACACCAGCAGAATACATGGCACCCAAACCATCACTGACTATGGAAACTTTGCCTGGACCTCAAGCAACATGGATTCTGTGCCTCTCCTCTCTTCCTCCAGATTCTGGGACCTTGATTTCCAAAGGAAATGCAAAATTTACTTTCATCAGAGAACATAACAGAACATAACATAACAGAGAACAGTCAGCAGCAGTCCAGAGTCATTTTTGTCTTTAGCTGAGGCAAGATGCTTCCGATGCCGTCTCTTGTTCAGAAGTGGCTTGACAAAAGGAATGCGACAGTTGAAACCCATGTCCTGCATACATCTGTGTGTGGTGGTTCTTGAAGCCCCGACTCCAGTTGCAGTCCACTCTCTGAATTTTTCCCACATTTTTAAATGGATTTTGTTTCACAATTCTCAGGATGATGTTATCTCAATTGCTTGCACACTTTTTTTTCTACCACATCTTTTCCTTCACTTCACCTCTCTATGAATGTGCTTGGACACAGAGCTCTGTGCACAGCTAGCTTCTTTAGCAATGACCTTCTGTGTCTTGCCCTCTTGTGCAAGGTGTCAAAGGTCAGTTTCAGTCTCAGCAGTCATCCCCGTGATTGTGTAACCTACAGAGACTGAAAGACAATTTAAAGCCCTTTTCAGGTGTTTTGAGTTCATTAGCTGATTAGTGTGTGGAACCTTAGTGGACCTTTTCATGAAGGTTCAATACTGAACCTTTTCACTATATTAAAATTTTCTGAGATACTGAATTTGGAGTTTTCATTAAGTGTCAGTACTAATCATCAACACTAAAAGAAATAATCATTTGAAATATATCAGTCTATATGTATCGAATTAATATAATATAGAAATTTTACTTTTTGAATGGAATTTCTGATTTAAATAAACTTTTTCATGATATTCTTATACTTTGACCAGCACCTGTATTTATCAAAGTATTTTATGACAAAAGAAGTTATAGCCATCAACCTATAATTGTTGTTTTCTATAGGACAGTGTTTCTTTAGAATGGAAATAATGGTAGATATATATTCCAAAGGGCAGGACAAGCTCAGCAGAGACTCTTTTTTTTTCTGAGAACTCTGGGGTGGTGTGGTATGTACACTGACTTACTGCTGTACAGTGTAGGTACTCCAAGTGTACAACAGCAGACCCAGATGCCATTTTCCCAGAATTAAAGACATCTACTCAGCTTACCTACTCAAGCATCTCAAAAGACCCTTTTCACCCAGGATGCTGCCACTTCTCCATGCTAACTTTTGCAAAAAATATAGTTTTACATATTTGTTAAAATTGACACCATGCCACAATACTGTAATATTAGACAATCTATATAAAAATTAAGTTCTCTCACCTCTCATCTCATCCTGAAGGTGGAGGTGAGCTGTCTGAAGAATTACACTGCTCCCAGTCAAAAACAACCATAGTTAGAAGGGGGGTCTTAGTACTGTCAATCAACCTCGTGTTTATGCTTCTAAATATGCTAGCGGTGGAGAAAAAAACAGAATGTTCCAATAAAACTGTTTTTCTGCTGTCATTGGTGGACATGCTAACTGGCCTGAGCATTCATGGTAGGCTCCATTGAGGTGTAGCGTAGCAGAGAGCAAAGGCGAGGGATTGGTTGTGTCTGACAGAGCAATGTATTTGTTCAGATGACAGCAGGTCCACAGGGAGAAGGCAGACGAGCTCAATTTATTTCACAGATTATCTGTCTTATACTGCCAGGACACAGTGATACTTTTAATAAATGAGTAAATAAATATATCTTTTTTATAAACATTACATACTGCAGCATTAAGTAGAGTGCAAGAGACAGTCATGCAGAAGATCCTAAGGGACTACTGAAAATTATAAACTGAAATAACTGGTCATACAAATTCACTGACTTTTAAAATTCTAAACTTATACAGTATATTTGCATTCATTTGTTTTTATTTAACTTTATCTGGCCCTTGCGAAATGCAGTTTGAGACCACTGCCTTAGAGTGTGTTGAGTATTACAGTTGTTAATTCCTCTAGTGTTACTGCTGGGTTAAAATAAATGTGGCAGTAATTGAATAGCAGACAAACAATAGTAACAATATTATCTAGAGACATGTGTCTTTTCAAACAACATGGATAGACTTTGCTATCCTGAAATGGACCAAAATGTGAAATTTTGGCCTCTTGTCCATTGTCTATATGTGTTACATATTGAGGCAGAACTCCATTTCTGAAATCCTGGCTAAAGATAGGGATAGAACTGGTACTGGTTAAAGTCATGGTGTGGGCTATGAAGGCACTTAGTACAACAGGGATGTTGTGTGTGTATGTGTACCGTATGGACTCTGGACAACGGATGATACCCTCCACTATGTGGTCTCGGATCTGCTGTCGATCATTCTCATGAATGTTGAAAGGAAAAACCACCTCTCCCACAGATGGCTCCCTGTCCTGCCAGTACTGACTCACCATATTCTTCAAGTAGATGGCAGCTAAGAATACACAAACAGTGAGATTTAATAAAGCAACCAAAAACATTGGAGAACTGTCTCTCTGTAAAGACTGTTCATTAAATTTGCAGTAAGTTCTGATACACTTAAATGGACATCAACGATAGGGAGAAAAAGTAAGTACACATTTTAAAAGAAAACCATCTGGTATAAAGCAGTTCCAGCATCAAAATTCTTTTTAATGTCATGGTGCATGAATAAGAAGGATAGAACTTTTTTCTAAAGTACATTAACAGCTTAATCGCATAGTCCCTCTCTTTCTGTTGTACTCCTGTTAGCCTTCCTTCCAACCTCCAGTGAGAAGTTAAAAAGTTTAATTGAACGAGGGACAACGGAGTTTCTCTGTCTGTTGCTCCTGCACTTTGGAAGAAGCAATCTCCCACTGAGCCTGCTTTCCTGGCTGCTGGTGACAGTGTGTTGAGGGTGGCTGGCATTGTCTATAATAGCCTGGAGTTTCTGTAATGTTTTCCTCTCTACCACTGTTGCCAGAGAGTCCAGCCTTGCATCGACCACTGAGCCAGTCTAATTTGTTTCTCCAACTTGGAAAGGTCTTAAAAGACACTGCCACCACAGCACACCAAAGCTTACAACAAGATGCTGGTGACAACAGACTGGTAAAATAACCCCAGCAGCTTTCCAGAGATGTTAATGGGTCTCAGCCTCCTGGGCCTTCTTATAGAGCTGCTTTGTGTAGCTTGTCCAGTCCAGCTTGTTGACCAGCCACAGGCCAAGATATTTATATCTGTGTCTCCTGAACTCAATAACCAGTTTCTTCATCTTGGAAGTGTTTAGCTGTAGGCCGTTTTATGGCACCAGACAACAAAGTTTCTCACCAGGCTCCTGTACTCCACTTCATTGTCTTTGATGCACCCCATGATGGCAGTGTGATCAGCATACTTCTGAACATGCTTCAGAGTTATAACAGAAGTCTAAGGTGTACAGGGTGAAGAGGATGGGTGACAGTATCGTCCCCTGCGGGGTTCCAGTGTTGCTGACCACAGTGTCAGACATGATATTATTCATCCTGACTGTGAGGTAGCTGGAAATTCAGATGACCAGGCAGGAGTCCATTCTCATTCTAGTAAGTTTTTCCAGAAGTGCAAGGGGCTGAATTGTACTAAAAGCACTTGAAAAATCCAGGAAGAGAATCCTGACATTGCCACTTCCCATATCTTAGGTGGGCTCGATGTAGGATGTAGATAATGGCATCCTCCACTCTGATCTCTGCCCGGTAGGGAAACTGCAAGCGTTCTTTAGCGAGGTGGTTGAGGAAGAGCCTCACCAGAGTCTCCATCAGATGTAATGTGAGTACCACCGGTCTGCAGTAATTCAGCTCACTGGGCCTGCTGATCTTAGGGACAGGAATGATGCATGATGTCGTCCAGAGTGTGAGCACGCTCCCGAGTTGCAGGCTCAGGCTGAAGACTTGTTGTAATGGTCCCCTGAGCTCTGTAGCACAGATCTTGAGAAACCGAGGGGATACTCTGTGGAGTCCTGCAGCTTTTTGGGGTCGAAGCTTCCTCAATTCTGCCCTCACCTGATCAGCTGTTTAGTGTGAAAAAAGCTGTTTGGAGGGAAAGAAATGAGAGGAGCTACTAAGCTGCCTTGGAGAAGGAGGTAGGGTCAGGAGGCTGGTATGGGATAGAAGTGAGGGAAGGGGGCCATGATGGTGGAATGACTGCACCTGCTTGCAAGGAGGATGTACTTGGAGAGAGCATTGGGGCATAGCAGATGTCACAGGGTTTCCCCAAGTTTATTATAAACTGATGTAGATGCCAAGGAACCTGAGATCTGGTACCATCTTCACCCTATACCCATTTATAATGATGGGCTGAATGCCTGGTTTGTGCCTCCTAAAATTGACAGTTGTTCCATCTCATCGGTCTCATTTCCTCCAGAGATATGCCCCACCGTAGCATCATCATCAAAAAATTTTGTGATGGTGTTGTTTGGGTGGAGCTACAGTCATGGGTGTAGAGCAGGGGTCTCAAACTCCAGGCCTCGAGGGCTGCAGTCCTGCAGTTTTTAGATGTGCCACAGGTACAAAACACTGGAATGAAATGACTTAATGACCTCCTCCTTGTGTAGATCAGTTTTCCAGAGCCTTAATGACCTAATTATTCTGTTCAGGTGTGGTGCAGCAGAGGCACATCTAAAAGCTGCAGGACTGCGGCCCTCGAGGACTGGAGTTTGAGACCCCTGGTGTAGAGGTTTTAGAATAGGAGGCTTAGCACACAGCCTTGTGGGACTTAGCACACACTCAGCGCTGAGGACAGGTGGGATCTTACTCACCCTCTGGGAGCGTTCTGTCATGAAGTCCATGATCCAGAAGCAGATGTTATGGAGGAGACCAAAGTCCTGCAGTTTCCTCACTAGTCTCCTTCGAATGACGGTGTTAAAAGTAAAGCTAAAGTTCGGGAAGAGCAGTGTCGCATAGTTCCTTTGCTGTTCCACATGTCTCAATGTGGTGTGCAGAGCAGTAGCAATGGCATCCTCTGTAGACCGGTTGGTTCTGTATGCAAACTCTTGTGGGTCTAGTTTGGGTGGCAGATGAGAAGTGATGTGACTACGAAAAAGTTTCTCAAAGCACTTTATTATGGCTTAGTGCCACTGGACGGTAGTCACTGAGACTGCTAATGTTGTACTTTCTTGGCAGAGGAAAGATGATGGTATGGTACATTCTGAACTAGTGACACATTGGCAGGTTAGCTAAGTTTTGCAGTTTGTGCTGTTTAAAGAAATGTACACAAAAGTTGCTTAGACAAGTTTTTTTTGACTCCAACGACCTTCTGCGGTTTGTTGGACATAGGGGTGGGTACCTATGACATTTGAATCGATTCGGTACCAATATCCGGTACCTGGGAATCGGTGTTGGTACTTAACGGTACCAATTTTTGGTACTTTTGTGTGTGTTGTTTTTTAATAATAAACTATTTAACATATTTATTTCTAAATATATAAAAAATAACAAATATATCAAGACAACATCCAACTCTTCACATTGTAACGTCACAACTGCGTGACGTTACAAACACAACAAAACTCATCCGTTTTCACCCAAAATTGTTGTTGTGTAAACAGGGCCTTAATGTGCTGATGGAATTTAGGAAGAACTTTCAAATCAGCATGGTTAGAATCACACGCGACCACATACACTGACTCTGGATGGTTGTTCTGTTGCAGACTGAGGGGATTATTCAAATGGGTAAAAGCTGTGCTGGAGTTAGCAACAGGTGGAATGTATACAGCAGTAACCATGACAACAATAAACTCACAGAGACGGTATTGGAGGGGGTGTTGGTGTGATAATGTATTAGGTATTGTTAACATTCAGATTCAGGCTCCACAATGGCACAGTTGGTAGCACTGTTGCCTCGTAGCAAGAAGGTCCTGGTTTGATTCCAGGCCCAGGGTCTTTCTGCATGGAGTTCTCATGTTCTCCCTATGCATGAGTGGGTTCTCTCCAGGTACTCCAGCTTCCTCCCACAGTCCAAAAACATGACTGTAAAGTTGACTGATCTCTCTAAATTCTCCTTAGTTGTGAGGGTGTACATGGTTGTTTGTCCTGTTTGTCTCTGTGTTGCGATGGACTGGGGACCTTTCCAGGGTGACCCCGCCTCTCACCCGAAGTGTCTTGCTGGCGATAGGCCCTCCCAACCCCACCAGGAATAAGGGTGTAAAAAAATGGATGGCCAGATGGATGACATTCAGATCCTTGAGTTGTAATGGTGGGTTCACAGGCGCGTCTGATTTACATTCAAAGTCTATGTGGAATATTGAGGGCCCGTTGCGGCGTGGTTTGGAGCGTTTTGGGCATTTGACACGTCAAGTGTCCAACGCATCCGACAAATAAGCCAGCAACAGAACACAATGGAACAGAACATATCTATGTGCTGTGCCAGCTCGATAGCCGTGTCCAGAATGGATAAATGGAGCCAGGTCTCTGTGATTAGCAAAATGCAACTGTCGTTTACCAGTCTGTTTGCTGCCAACTGAAGCTTCATCTCATCCATCTTATTTATGAGGGCATTTGAGAGAAAAATGCTGGCCAGAGGCAGTTTGTGTGGCCCTCTCATAACTGTGAAAAGGCGCCAGCTCTGCATCCTCACTTTTGTTTTCTCTCATGTCGCCGTGTCTTACACCTGCCCGTTGGGATGAATGTCATGAGAAGCCTGGCTTGTGGACTATGTGACTATGTTGTGCGTTTGTATAAAGTCCTCAATTACGTACTGTTTGCACCATAAAAACACTGACAAAGAGAGGAGCTCCGAGCCGCTGCATCTGTCCGTTCTGCCATGGAAACGCATAAAAAAAGAATATAGAAATAAAAATATCTTTCCATTGAGCACAAAATCAGTGAATGAATTTTTCAAAAACGGTACAATGAACAACATACATTAACCAGAGATGTGCTGTGCCACATTGCAGCTACAAAAGCTAATTTCCACCTGTAGTCAGTAAAACATATTAAAATTTGTTAAAACAAATATTTCTCCACTAGTGGGAAGGTTTGAACCTTTTCAATACTGGAGAAAAATTAAACAGTTGACCCCAAAGACAGCTGAAGAGTTTAAAGTCATACCTGCTTGGCGGACAGGAAACTCCACCTGCTCTGACACAATGATCTGAAGCAGGGTGGGAGCAAAGTTGATGATCTTATAGGACTGAAACACAGAAAGAAAGATTGTTTGAACTTTTAGCTCAGATTTAAAATGAACCATTTTATCCATCTTCCATCTAATATTTCAAAGAATGAAACAAACCATTTATCCTTTCAAACCTTAATGTAAGAAATGAGAATGTCGTATTGATCTGGTTGAAAATATCTCCTATATATGAAGCCAGCTTTCTTTTCTTCCAAAACCTGCTTAGCACATTCTGCTACTCTTCTACCAGCTGGTTCTGTAAGTTTATCATGGTCATTTTTAAAGATGATTACTGTCAGAAAGGCAGTAAAAATCAAGTTTGTCAAGTTAAACTGAAAGTCCTGGCTACATTATAGAGAAGGTCAGGAAAGGGCAGGGAGGCAGAAAACCCTGAGTAAGGAGACGTCCTCTCAAATTTGAAAAGAAATTGATGAGAAACTTCACCAGTTCTTTCACACGATAAAGACTTGTTTTAAATAAGTAATTGCAAATTATTATTATTAATTTGTATAAATATTTGGAGTGTGTTTCTTATCATAGACATTTTCATAAATCTCACTGTGTTTTGTTAGAAATGTATGTGTTAAAAACAGAAATGTGCCACCTACTTTATTCACCCTCTTTACATTTAGATCTCTGAATAAAATTCCCTCCAACTCAATTCTAAACTCGTCGATTCAGTAAACATAGTCCATTAGTGTTTAATTTAATCTAAAATCTAAATCAAGCTGTTCTGTGTCTCCTTTCAGAAGTTTGCCTTACAGCACATCAGAGAACAAACAACATTGTGAAGAACAAGGAGCCCTGCACAGGTAATGGAGAAAGTTGCGGAAAACTTTACAGTACAGTTAAGTTATAAAACACCTTTGCTACTAAAACAGCCCTGATCACCTGGCAGTATGGAGCCCATTAGAACCATGAAGGTGTGCTGTAGTATATAGCATGTGCCATGTGATATCTAAGTATGTGATACACACATACACACTGACCATCCACATGAATGTGATTAATTAGCCTTGTGTGCTGTTGATAGTGCATCCCGTATTTAATACTTCTCCTACAAGAGTATGGGCTCCCTCACAATTCTGCCCAACAACATTAGCATGCAGAAAGAGTGGGGTAAAGACATCTATGGGCAACCATCTCATTTGATTTGTGGATTACCACCAAATTATAATGAAGCACACATTACAAGGAATAAAAACCAGATTACTGGTCCAAATGTTAACCCTGTTTATAAATGGTGGTCAGATTTCAAAAATAGATGCAAAAAAAGAGAAGAACATTGATCAGGATTTAGCCCGGACAGCATGTCAAAGAGAATTACTAAAGTTCTAAAGTCGCATCAACATCGGCAAAAGTGATTATTTTAATACACATGGATATCGTTATACCAAAATTATTTTGGTAACTAAGCTTTGTCTTACATCGTACATAGAAATTAGACAGCAGTGAAAGAATATCCTTTAGTTCATTGATTGCATCCTTACACTGTCTGGCTGATATTAAAACACTTCTTCCCGAGAGTCTTTCCTGCTAACTGTACTGAGATGTTTATACAGCAGGCCAGACAGCTGTGGAACAGCAGCTCAACGAACACTCGGGCTCACCGCCGCGGGGCCACCTGCCTGCCAGAATGGCTCGGAATCTTTTGTTCCAGCTGCCTGGGGTCAGTTTCATCAACTATTTTGTCAGGCCTGGTAACGCAGAGAGACGCAGAAATAAACACTGCTTCCCCTACCTGATTAAGCTCATTCTCCGCCGCTAACCTCAGATTCGGGTCGATTGTGCCCTTCAGAGCCTGGATAATTCGGTTCGGGTCCATGTGAGGTCAGTTCGGCCGCCCTACAGGTTTTATTCGAACATACGATCAACCTAAGCTAAGCACGTCTGCACGACTTTTTCTCTTTCTACACCCAGAAAACAGGAAAAATAAAAACTTCCGGGAGTGAGTTTACAGCTTCCGACCATTTCATTCAAAATAAGAGAACTAAACACTGGTGTTTAAATAGTGAGGCAGCATTTCACCGAAGCAGACGGGTCACTAGCCTTGTCGTTTTAACACAGTAAACAAAACGGAACGACTCTTCTTCTTGGTTTCTGTCCATCCTAGTCCCAGAGTCAGACCTTATTGAGAAATGTGCTGCCACCTTAAGTTTCAGCAGGACCCAACACTTCATTTGACAATGATACAGATTCCTGCTACCCCATACCACAGCAATTTTATTATATCAAAACTTTAAAAAGTGGAATAAATTTGTTATACAAGATCCACTTGTTAAAGTCTTTCAAAAAGCATAAATAAAATTGCAATTGAAAAAAAGTGTTCTCAATACATGTCACAAAATACACAGGAATTTGTATTTATATTGAATATCATTTGTAGAAAATGGCAAGGATAAGGTTCATGCATAATTTTGAAGTATTTTTAGGGGGGAGTGGAAAAGAAGGATTTGGTTCTCCTCTAGAGATATGATAATTTTTTTAAACAAATGTTTTCTGTTCAGGGTAGAAGGGAGACAAATTGACATTCCTTATGAATTTCTTGTTACATTTTTGTCTATAAATCACAGCCATTCATAATCAGAGACGGTTTGAGTAACAGCTGAATATGTAATCAAGCCTTTAATTAGCTGAGTCATTCCCCGGAGGAACTGTTAAGTTGAATGTTAGTTCATTTATTTATATTTTTTGACAAGATCATCATACCATAAGTTTGCCATTGGAAATATGGTAAAGTTCACAGAGCAAGCTATGTCTGTCCCAAAAAAATTATTTTCAAATGTAAAGTATTGAAGTAACTTCAACAGATTTAAAACAGCCAATGAGCAATGACTATGGAAAGCAAAAATATTTACACTATTTATTTATAATCAATTGCTTTTTGCAGTTTTTTGCAGTACAGATGTCTAAACAATGACTGGTCCACCATTTTGGATGTCAAAATTGTATGGAGTAAAAATAGCCTCAAAATATCTGAGTGTTTAATACTGGATTTGTAATCTGTGTAAGAATTTTTGTGTGTAACTTTGAATAGTTGTGTCTGTGAAACATGATTTCTAAACCGTTAAAAGAAAATTTGTGCGTAACTCCGAGTACTTGTAAATATGTGGACAAATGCATAAACAAATATTAAAAAATTACGAATACAAAATAAAAGTACACACACACAATTACAATTTCTACAAACATTACATTTCTACACACCCATTTTTTGAGGGGCCGGGGCTCAAAATTAAATAGGGGCACATTGAACAAGATCTTAAAACACCGTACAACAACATAGCAACAACACATATTAATCAAGAAGCTAATATTTAATTGGCACATACTGTATCATTGTCATCATGTGGGGACGATGCAAAGCAAATATAGTTTATGTTTTCCCTGACAGGTATAATGTTGCTGTTTATGCTGCTGCAAGGGTAGACGGCTGTGTTAATCTGAGACAACACAGCCCTCCATGACCATGAAGGGTGGTGGTTAGGAAGCATGAATGAATAAGCAAATTTGTTGCTATTTTAATAAATAAGCCCTGCTACTTCTATGAGGAGCCTTTTAGGACAAAAACTATATTTTGTCTCTCACACACTACTAAAGACTCAGACACACACAAAATATTAAAATTGCACATATATACTATTAAAATGTCAAACACACATACAATTTTTCTCTCACACGCGTACACAAAATACTAAAAATGCGCATATACACTACTAAAATATCACACACATACACACAAAGCATACAGACATACTATTCTGAATGATAGGTCGAAAATGTATGTGTAGGGGGGGGCGTGGTGTGTGTGTGTGTATGTGTGTGTGGGTGTGTGTGTGTGTGTGAACTAACACTAGGCTGAATGAATGAATGAATGAATGAATGAATGAATGAATGGGAATGAGACTTGTATTTTTCTGTGTGAGAGACTCATTTTTGCCTTACTCCGGCTTTAGAGCTCCGCTCCGCTCCCTCCTCAAGCGCTCGGAGGTTCACTTAGGCTCTAAGTGAGCCGGAGTAAGGGGCGTTAGAGCCCTGAGTGAACCTCTGAGCGCTTGAGACGGGAGCGGCAGAGAACGGCTGGCCGAAATTAGCGTTCATAAATCGGATCCAACTTGAAGCTAACTTCGCTGTGGTATCAACGTACGAATGATCTGATCTCCAAATTATGCCCCGCCTCTTCCGTGACAACTCTCACGCATACAAAAAATGAGTCTCTCACAAATACGAATCACACAGAAAAATACAAGTCTCATCCCCCCCAGACAGCATGCATGTGTGGGCCCCACTTGGGTTTGTTGTGAGCTACATGGGTTATGAGTGGACATGGGTTTTATCTGGGCTAACTGCATGGGACCCATATAGCTAACCTAAAATGGAACCCATATGGGCTGGCCAATTTGGGCTAAATGTATTGGCCTTATTAAGCAGTAATGTGGACTAACTGGAAATGGGACAGAAATGGGCAACCCTATGTGGGACCCATGTGGTTTCAGTATCATGGGCCCAACATGAGAAGCCCATGTGGGCTGACCATATTGAACCCACATGACATAAGCATGAGTTGACTGTACATGGGTTGGACCTGGGCATGGATATGTAGGCCCTTGTCCTTTTTTATGTGGGCTAACTGGGAATGGGACAGAAATGGTAAACGCTTTATGGGGCCCTTGTGGTTTCAATATAATGGGCCCAACATGCAGGGCCATGCAGAGACCTATGGAGGGGCAGGGGCTCAAATTTACAAAAGGGGCACATTGAACAAAAACTCCATACTACAACATAGCAACAACCCATATTAATCAAGAATCTAATTGGATCCACTATATCTAGGGTGACCAAACGTCCGTATTTCCCGGGACATGTCCGTATTTCACGTCCTGTCCCGGGCGTCCCGGGTTTTTTTCAGAAAGTGAGGAAATGTCCTGTTTTTTTAAATTTCCTTAATTGGACCATTAAATTTACAGGCACTAGGGCACTGCGCACGGCGCTGCGTGTGACGTACTCCCTGAGCCGCGTCAGTGCGGGCAGCCATGTTCTTAATCAGAAGATAGATAGCGTGGCTGTCAGTACGCCAACAACATGCCAAAGCACAAATTTATGGAGTTTCCCTGCTTTTAGAACGCCCCCCCACCCCATTCCAAGGTGTTCTGGTGTAACCCCCCACCCTTCCTCATTGTGTTCTGCTTTACCAACCCCCCCCCCCCCCGCCACTGCAGGTTGTCCTGGTTTTCCCAAAGTAAAATATGGTCACCCTAACTATATCATTGCCATCATGCGGGGAAATGCAAAGCAAACGTAGTCTATATTTTCCCCAACAAGTATAAAGTTTCTGTTTCTGCTGCTGGCAGTCCTAGAGGGCTGAGTGGATCTGAGACTGTAGCTGTTAAATAGACCAGAAGAGAGAAAGTCTCTGGTTATGAAGTAATGAAATAAGTAAAATTGCTGCCATTTTACCCTAATAGATAGATAGATAGATAGATAGATAGATAGATAGATAGATAGATAGATAGATAGATAGATAGATAGATAGATAGATAGATAGATAGATAGATAGATAGATAGATAGATAGATCTTTATTGTCATTGTCACAAGAACAACGAAATTTAAAAGGTGCCATCAGTCAGTGCATATGCTTAAAAACAAAAAATAACTGTCTCACAATTCACACACAATGTAAGAATTATTTGTGAATTCTCACATTGGCAGTGTATATACTGTAATATATACACTGCTTATCCAATAGGAGGCTTGTACCTATTTGCTTAGTTAAATCCAGGTGGCAACTTTTTTTTTGGCCAGGCAGTGTATATATATATATTGTTGTTGCGCAACACCCCCCCCCTCCTTTCTGTCTCTACTCTCTCACTCTCTGCTTCCTCTTCTGAGAGGGGAGATGTGCTACCAGCTCTCCATCTAACGGGTTAATTGAGTTTCCTAAATCTGCCGGGATTTACCCTGTCCAGAACTGAAGTAAACTCTGTTTAAGCTGGTTTCGAGAAACGATTCGCCTGGTTTTCTGACGGCCTACATCCAGGTGTCCCACCCTTCTTCCCCCTGTGAATTAGCCAGACTGAGCAGCCTACAGCCAACTAGTTTCACAGAGCACACCTGTTAACGGTCGCTCGTTCTCTATTTTACAACTTGCATTTGTTATTGAACCAGGTAGGTTTTAGTGACTCGGGCGAGTCCCAAGGATGTTGTTTTAAATTTGGGCTACCAGCAACTTAAAAACATTTTAAACTTTTTCCTCTCCAGAATCAAACATCACAGCTATTTTACAACCATCAAAGAACTTTAAGGTGACTCATTAACTGAATGTCCACAACATCTTTTAGATTTTCTTTATGCTAAATATTTTATTAATAAGGCAGTTTTGCAAGGGTCAGTACAGCTTAATTCAGTAGCAGAAATAATCAAATAAGTAAAATCAATCATCTAGTCTGTCTTTCCCTACTGCTGATACTAAGAACTAAAAAAAAAAGGGAACCTTTGAGAGAGACGGACGGAGTTTGACGTTTCGAACCCCAGACCTGGCTTGATGATGAAGAAGGTGCTGCAGCAGGAGGAAGACGCCGATCGATGAAGGCCAGGATCTCCGCAGGTCTGATGATGAAGAAGGTGTTGCAGCAGGAGGAAGACGCCGATCGATGAAGGCCAGGATCTCCGCAGGTCTGATGATGAAGAAGGTGTTGCAGCAGGAGGAAGATGTTGATCAGCGAAGGCAGGAATCTCTGTAGGTCTGATGAGCCTCCTCTCCGCATGGATGGTGAGGTCACACAGGACTTGGTGCTGGCAGGAAGGAAGGCACCAGTTCTTCTTCTTTGTCTTTGCCTTTGTCTTCATCTTTGTCTTTGGGGTCTGAACCCAGCCGATGAGAGAAGTGCGATTTGAAGCCACAGGTTGTGGGGCTGACGGGTTGGTCCCCATGGCCGGACAGTCTTCGGCTCCGTGGCCCCGGCTCTTCTTCAGCTGCAGAGTTCTTTGTCCATCTCTTGGCTCGAAGCTGCCCGGAGGATCCAACGAACGGTTCCTCTTTTGCACTCACCTTTTATAGGGTTTCTGACTGCTTAGACAGATGATCTCATATCCATCACTGTCTTACAGACATTTCCTGATGTCTGTGCTAATGTCTCAGGGTTGCTCAACCTCCTATGTCCATTGCCTGCACAACCTTTCACCTACTCTCTAAATAAGGCGTTGATCATCTCTGCTCTCCTGTTAGTTCCTTGCCTTTCACCTTTCACCTACTCTCTACCTCCAACATATCAGTGATGTTTAATTGCAGTTACACCTTTTACACCATTTCAAGTTCAATGTCAAAATCACATTTATATCACATTTATTTTCTTTAGCTTCTCTGATTTAGCATTCATTTATAATTTTATAACCATAACTTATATCACATTTATTTTCTTCAGCTTCTCTGATTTATCATTCATTTATGATTTTATAACCATAACTTATTAATTATACTTATTATAATCTTAATGTGAGTTATTACAGATGTTTTTCTGAAAAGAAACCAAGAATAATCCATGATTCTAATTATTTAATACTAAAGTTACAGTTACTTGTTTTTCTTGTAAGTGTTCCCACAAATGTTCGTGTAAATATTATTACAAGTAAACCAATATTAATATAAGTATTTTACTTTGAATCTTATCAAATTACCAAAATGTTTAGATTTCATTCTTTAAACTTTCATGATTTAAAATAAGGAATAGTCTCAGCTATTTTTTATAAATCTGCAGGGTGGAACTTACTTCCTCTTTTTCCAGGAAACCTGCTTTTCTTGCTTCATGACTCTCTCTGACTGACTATGATTTCTTATGATTAAATAGAGAAAAGTAGAATTAAAGCAAAGTTTGCATGAGACAAAAACAACACACACAACCAGATTTATTTTATTGACACTTAAGTCTACTGTTGGGCCTAGATATCACTTGAGTGATTCATTTTAAAGATAACTTTATTTATTATTACTGTTAAACTAACTTTATTGACACTTAAGTCTACTGTTGGGCCTTGATGTCACTTGAGTGATTCATTTTAAAGATAACTTTATTTATTATTACTGTTAAACTAAAATCTCCAGCATGGGGAAGTGGGATGAGCTCGGATTTTCTTGACACCCCCTCCACGAGGTCAGACCTTTCACATGCTGGGAGTCCATCACCCTCCTGCAGTTCGCCGTCCTCATCCCCTGGAAAGAGAAGATGTTCGTCTGGGATGTGAAGATGCAGATTCTTCATCCGCAGTTGTCACAGAGGGCTCAGTGTAGTCATCAAAACTCCACTTCTCTTGACACCCCCTCCTTGGAGTTTTGATTTCCCCCACGAGGTGATGAATGTCGAAGAAAACTTGGATCGCTCTGATTCTTCTACAGGAACCTTCGCTGGATGAACTGTCAGTTCTTCAGGATGTGGGATGGTTCTTTAGGGAAGGGAAGATGGGCTGAAACAGAAGGCCTCAAAAAAACAAATTCTGGCTGTTCAGCAGAGCAAAGCAAAAAGCATAAGCATCATGACGCTTTATCCATAATCATGATCCTTTTCCATTTTAATCCATCAGGTTGTGACAGGAGTTCTTCTTTAGCATAGTCCAATTTCTTCACGGCCCTCCCAGTCCAAAGCCTTGAAGTTGTTCTTTGAACGGCAACCTTCCTGTAATAGTGGCCAGTCTACTGTAGGATGGCATGGTGCTTGATTCTCTGGCCATCTTCTTGTAATGTTCTGGTTTGCTGTAGCTAAGAACTGGCTTGAGCACTGCTTCCTCATGGACCCCTTTCTTCATCAGTAGTACTGTGTTGAAGTTCAGTACTTACTTTACAAAATCTTGGGCGTTGAATCTCAGCTTGATCCCCGTAGCTGCAGGCCGATCTTGAGCTTTAATCCAAACTCTCTGCCCTGTTTTCAGTGACACTTTGAGCTGCAACTTCCCTTTTCCTTCTCTGAGCAAAAAGGAGAAGTGTCTTCGCCTTCCTGCTTTCTGTGACGTGAACGGAGTTCCTCTGCAGGGGAAGACCTGCTCTTCTAGCAGTTGTCACTGTGTCCATCAGCACCAAGAGGTACTTCTCACCTCTCTTTCCTGTTATCCCCATTGGCTCTGCTACATCCATGCAGACTGAACCCCATGGGACTGTGCTCTTGATGAACAAACCTTCCATCCGCTGCCCTGGGTGCCCTGCGTATCGACCACATACCTCAAAGTCACACAGCTGCATCGGATGGGCTGAAGGGACATCCAGCAGTCCTGCTTGCTCAGTTCTTCACGGGGGTGTAGCACGCCTGCATATTCGAGGGCCTTATGCACGCACCGTACTACCTGGTCCCCGTGCTACTCTAGGACCACCTGTCCTTAGGTGTTCTGTCCCACCTCGACACCAGCAGAGACAACCTTTCTTAGTGGCACGAAAGGTCGTCATCTTTGCCCCTCCATAGGGCTTCTTCTCAGGTGTGCGCCTTGTCGCTGCACCTCAAGTTTCGGGCGGAGCCTCAGTTCTGCTTTCTTCTTCCATAAGTTGTGATGAGCTACTTGTTTCCCTCTCGCACTCTCAAGCTGCTTCTCTCGGGTCTGGCACTCTTGATTTTCCTTTTCACCAGCTCCAGCAATCCTTCCAGTACTGCCGTTACTTCTCCGGCTTGAGCACTACCGGGAGCTTTTCCTTTCTGACGGCATCTCTCTTTGCCATCTTGCTTCAGAATAAATCCCCAGTATGCCGACTGGTCGGACCCCTTTCTGGATCCATCGGTGTAGATTGCCCCTTCCAGTTGTCCTGGCTTCTCAGATGTCGCTTGCGGTCGTTTCTTACTGGTGGGTTGTGCTGGCTCAATTTCAAGCTCCGGGTCCAGCAGGATGTCTTTAACCATGTCTGCGTCTGTGTGATGATGTCAGCTGCTGGTGTTTGTTCCTCTGTTGCCGGATGTCTTCGCGATGGCTGCAGTGGAGGACGCGGTGTGCTTCCTCATCCATCGTCAGCTGATGATACTTTTCTCTGTTTCTTGTGCATGCTTGCTGGCTGGTCTTTTCTTTTCTTGTCAGCATTACATCACGAACCACTCCAGCAAGACTGAGCCAACTTTCCTTTGTCAGGGGTTGATGTTTCAGTTCCTCATTCTTGGAACCAACGTCCCCCCTTGCTTCAGGTCTGAGTCACAGTAGCTGTGCAGAAAGCTGATGCAGTTCTGTTGAGTTCTCCTCCTTTTCCAAACGATCTGGACGGCCGGCTTCCTCCGGTTTCTTCCCCAGATTTTCCTCCTCGAAGTGATCATCCATCACTCCGTCTCTCTGTCGGTTCGAGTTGTCTATCCCCCAAAGCCTCTCTTTGCGCTTCGAGCAGGGATGGGTCTAGACTATGTTGGCTACTAGCTTCACTGTCTGGATCCGGTCATTTATCCTCAGTAGAAGCTTTCCCTCACCTGTATGCCATACAGTTACTGCAAGGGTTGTGACTGACGGCCTTATCAGTCACCATTAACTCTATTCCCTAAGAGTTAACAAACCAAGTGAGCTATTCAGATCCTCACATCTGTTTTTACTGACTTGGCATAGGGCCCTCCTACTCCGTTAGTCTGGGCCCCACGTTGGGCGCCACTTGTTGTTGCGCAACACCCCCCCCCTCCTTTCTGTCTCTACTCTCTCACTCTCTGCTTCCTCTTCTGAGAGGGGAGATGTGCTACCAGCTCTCCATCTAACGGGTTAATTGAGTTTCCTAAATCTGCCGGGATTTACCCTATCCAGAACTGAAGTAAACTCTGTTTAAGCTGGTTTCGAGAAACGATTCGCCTGGTTTTCTGACGGCCTACATCCAGGTGTCCCACCCTTCTTCCCCCTGTGAATTAGCCAGACTGAGCAGCCTACAGCCAACTAGTTTCACAGAGCACACCTGTTAACGGTCGCTCGTTCTCTATTTTACAACTTGCATTTGTTATTGAACCAGGTAGGTTTTAGTGACTCGGGCGAGTCCCAAGGATGTTGTTTTAAATTTGGGCTACCAGCAACTTAAAAACATTTTAAACTTTTTCCTCTCCAGAATCAAACATCACAGCTATTTTACAACCATCAAAGAACTTTAAGGTGACTCATTAACTGAATGTCCACAACATCTTTTAGATTTTCTTTATGCTAAATATTTTATTAATAAGGCAGTTTTGCAAGGGTCAGTACAGCTTAATTCAGTAGCAGAAATAATCAAATAAGTAAAATCAATCATCTAGTCTGTCTTTCCCTACTGCTGATACTAAGAACTAAAAAAAAAAAGGGAACCTTTGAGAGAGACGGACGGAGTTTGACGTTTCGAACCCCAGACCTGGCTTGATGATGAAGAAGGTGCTGCAGCAGGAGGAAGACGCCGATCGATGAAGGCCAGGATCTCCGCAGGTCTGATGATGAAGAAGGTGTTGCAGCAGGAGGAAGACGCCGATCGATGAAGGCCAGGATCTCCGCAGGTCTGATGATGAAGAAGGTGTTGCAGCAGGAGGAAGATGTTGATCAGCGAAGGCAGGAATCTCTGTAGGTCTGATGAGCCTCCTCTCCGCATGGATGGTGAGGTCACACAGGACTTGGTGCTGGCAGGAAGGAAGGCACCAGTTCTTCTTCTTTGTCTTTGCCTTTGTCTTCATCTTTGTCTTTGGGGTCTGAACCCAGCCGATGAGAGAAGTGCGATTTGAAGCCACAGGTTGTGGGGCTGACGGGTTGGTCCCCATGGCCGGACAGTCTTCGGCTCCGTGGCCCCGGCTCTTCTTCAGCTGCAGAGTTCTTTGTCCATCTCTTGGCTCGAAGCTGCCCGGAGGATCCAACGAACGGTTCCTCTTTTGCACTCACCTTTTATAGGGTTTCTGACTGCTTAGACAGATGATCTCATATCCATCACTGTCTTACAGACATTTCCTGATGTCTGTGCTAATGTCTCAGGGTTGCTCAACCTCCTATGTCCATTGCCTGCACAACCTTTCACCTACCCTCTAAATAAGGCGTTGATCATCTCTGCTCTCCTGTTAGTTCCTTGCCTTTCACCTTTCACCTACTCTCTACCTCCAACATATCAGTGATGTTTAATTGCAGTTACACCTTTTACACCATTTCAAGTTCAATGTCAAAATCACATTTATATCACATTTATTTTCTTTAGCTTCTCTGATTTAGCATTCATTTATAATTTTATAACCATAACTTATATCACATTTATTTTCTTCAGCTTCTCTGATTTATCATTCATTTATGATTTTATAACCATAACTTATTAATTATACTTATTATAATCTTAATGTGAGTTATTACAGATGTTTTTCTGAAAAGAAACCAAGAATAATCCATGATTCTAATTATTTAATACTAAAGTTACAGTTACTTGTTTTTCTTGTAAGTGTTCCCACAAATGTTCGTGTAAATATTATCACAAGTAAACCAATATTAATATAAGTATTTTACTTTGAATCTTATCAAATTACCAAAATGTTTAGATTTCATCCTTTAAACTTTCATGATTTAAAATAAGGAATAGTCTCAGCTATTTTTTATAAATCTGCAGGGTGGAACTTACTTCCTCTTTTTCCAGGAAACCTGCTTTTCTTGCTTCATGACTCTCTCTGACTGACTATGATTTCTTATGATTAAATAGAGAAAAGTAGAATTAAAGCAAAGTTTGCATGAGACAAAAACAACACACACAACCAGATTTATTTTATTGACACTTAAGTCTACTGTTGGGCCTAGATATCACTTGAGTGATTCATTTTAAAGATAACTTTATTTATTATTACTGTTAAACTAACTTTATTGACACTTAAGTCTACTGTTGGGCCTTGATGTCACTTGAGTGATTCATTTTAAAGATAACTTTATTTATTATTACTGTTAAACTAAAATCTCCAGCATGGGGAAGTGGGATGAGCTCGGATTTTCTTGACAATATATATATCAAGCTGGCTGGATAGCTCAATAGATAAGGCATCGGTATATCACCCGAGAGGGCAGGGTTCGAATCCAGTCTGGGTCCTTAGGCAAGACCCTTCAAGCTACTGCCTACCTCATACCATGAGAGACACAAAAATGCATAACATGCCGGCTCAGACGTCGCCCGGCCAAACAAGGTCTGCGTCAGGTGTTGGGGAACCAGAGCACCTTGATGACAAATGGGCTACTGGAACAAGACGGAAATGGGCGAGAGATGAAAATGTGGATCTGTTGGAATGCTACTACTCAAGTAACCCTAATCAGAGAGGTTGCAAAGACTGGTGAAGGAATGGTTACTTCGACATCCCCAGTCAACACTAAGCGCTAAACAACTAGTAGCTCAGTGTTCCAACATCCGCAAACGGCAACTGCTATCACAACTTGAGATTGACGAGATACAACACAAATGCTACGGCAAAAAGGAGGAACCTGGATGTCAGAACTGTGGGGACTTAACTACAAGCCAATGATCAGAGATCATTGAGAATGTGAATGTGAAGACCAGTACCCAGAAAGTACAGGCAGATGCCCATACCTGAAGCACTCGAAACTGCCAAACAGAGGCTCCAAGCCTTGGCCAGCCGCCTAAAGAGATAGGCGTCTCAGGTATGAAAAACTGGACAGCACCAGGGCCTGACATGATCCATGCCTACTGGCTAAAGAAACTCACTGCCCTCCATGAGCGACTGGCAGACCAAATGAACCAGCTGCTACAAAGTGGGACTCACCCTCGATGAAACTGTGGAAAACCACCCTTGAAGCCAACTGCAAACCACTTGCACAAGTGTCCATCAAATGTGGCATATACCAAGGAGATGCTCTGTCCCCTGTCTGTCTGCATAGGCCTGAACCCCCTCAGCCAAATTATCAACAAGACTGGCTACGGATACCGACTCAAAAATGGGGCCAACATCAGTCAGTTAGGTAACCCTAACCCTAGTTTTTGTCCTAAACGGCCCCTCATATACTCTTAGATAACGAGGTGATTGATCACAGATGCGCTGAAACCAGACAGCAGGCACTCATCCAGGTAAATGCAGCCTCTTGGCACCATCTAGTGAATGACGAGGGAAGCAGCAGACAAACAGGAAATCCCCACAAAGAGCCAAAACCCGTTTCCAACACAAATGCTATGGGCCGAAGCTTTTCTTTAGCAGATTGAGGTTCTACAGTAACTTCTATCCACAGCCGCTCACCTCCAGCCCAGATCCCGTCTGCAGGGTGCGAAGGTTTCTTTATACCAGGATATATGAAATAAGAATGTCTGTCTTTATATCAGGATAACTGACATTATTTATATCTGTCGGTGGGACTGACTCAAGTTGCCTGTAGCGAACTAGGCATTTAGTCCAGCACTGGGGCAACCTGATAAAATTAAAGTCGGAAGTTTTCTCTTCAGCCGAACTATTTCTGTGTTTAGGGGCGAGGAGGTTTTTTTTAAATGTTATTTTTATTTTTATTTTTTTTGGCCGCTATTGCGAAGACAATTAAGAAAAAATAAATAGAAACAGTTTTTTTTAACTTCAACATCAGACCTAAGTTTGTATTGAGAGTGAGAGAGAGAGTGGATTTGTACCAAACAAGTGTATGTTGGGAAAAAATATATTCTTGCCTATAATGTGACAGAAGGCGCAGATTCCGCCCCTTCCTCCTCACCATCGATCCGGTGTCTTAACAACATGGAGACAGAGAAACTGAGAATCCTCTCAGTCATTATTAGACTGAGGGCAGCCAGACTCATTTATTTTGCTGATCTGCACCAGATTTTTTGTATGTCGTCGGGGAGCGCTGCCGAACGCATCGACGTGTGTCGCCTGGCGGACGGGCGCGGGAACTGCGCGAGAGCGTCTGCAGTGGCGAGCGGGTGGCGGTACTGGAACCCCCGCGGTCGCCAATAGGCCAGAGCGGCGCTGAGCTAGGGTCGCCCAACGACGCTTTTATTTATTTTTGTAGGGCAAACTGTTGCATTGATGTAGAGAGTTGTTCAAGATGAACAAAACAGTTTTTTAGACTTTACGTTTGTTGGTCAAACTGCTGTATTGAGTGTAAAACTGCTGAGTTCTATTTTACTATCTGTTTTATACTTTAGAAAGAGGCAGAACCAGGTCAATTGCCAGTCAACTTATGTAAATGCATTTCTGTCCAATAATCAAATGTATTTTGAGCAATGAAATATATCAGAGTCTGGTAGCTAGCTTGTATGTGCTACCAGAGCATTTATCTTGCTTGTTGTGAGGCAAATGATAAAGTGAGCTGGAATTACGATCATCAAGTGATTTCGGACTCATAAATACGACTACTCTGGAGTGTTTACGTGACCTCGGAGTGCTACGGAGGCAAGACCCAGTGGCCCACAGCGCAGCGGACTCGCCTAGCAGCACTAGCCGGAGGAGGAGAAAGCGAAGGCGGTGCGACCGGCAGCGGAAGCGCGGCTGTCGAAGTGGACTAACAGCTAAGCTAAAC
This sequence comes from Xiphophorus maculatus, assembly GCF_002775205.1. Lineage (NCBI taxonomy): Eukaryota > Metazoa > Chordata > Actinopteri > Cyprinodontiformes > Poeciliidae > Xiphophorus > Xiphophorus maculatus. Next base: position 20,174,786 of record NC_036459.1, read on the forward strand.
GCTAACCCCCACAGATCGCCGCACATGAGAACACTCATGTGCGGATGTTGTTCCTGGACTTCAGCTCAGCGTTTAACACAATCATCCCACAGCATCTGGCAGGAAAACTGGGACACATGGGCTTCAGCACCCCCCTGCGCAACTGGCTGCTAGACTTCCTCACCGACAGACCTCAGTCAGTCCGGATCGGACAACACACCTCCGATGTCATCACCCTCAGCACAGGCTCCTCTCAGGGCTGCGTCCTGAGCCCTCTGCTGTTCACTCTGATGACACACGACTGCGTCCCCAGGTTCGCCACCAACCACATCGTGAAGTTCGCGGACGACACAACGGTGGTGGGCCTCATCAGAGACGACAACGACCTGGACTACAGAGAGGAGGTGGAGCAGCTGGTGGACTGGTGCAGAGACAACAGCCTGGTCCTGAACGTTGACAAGACAAAGGAGATGATCGTCGACTTCAGGAAGGACCGGCCCAGCCATGCTCCACTGCTCATCAACAGCTCGGCTCTGGAGGTGGTCAGCAGCACCAAATTCCTGGGGGTGCACATCACTAACGACCTCACCTGGACTGTGAACACCACGTCTCTGGTCAAGAGGGCACAGAAACGTTTGTATTTCCTACGGAGGATGAGAAGAGCACACCTGCCCCCGCCCATCCTCAAGATGTTCTACAGAAGCACCATAGAGAGCATTCTGACCAGCTGCCTCTCTGTGTGGTGTGGAGGCTGCAGCGCCTCCGACTGGAAGAACGTGAGGAGAGTGGTGCGGACAGCAGAGAGGATCATCGGGGCCCCCCTTCCCTCCATTCAGGACATTTCATCCCAGTGCTGCGTGTCCCGAGGCCGAAACATCATCAGTGACCCCTCACACCCCCACCATGGACTGTTCTCCCTGCTGCCCTCTGGAAAGAGGTTCCGCAGCATGCGGTGCAGGTCCACCAGGTTCCGAAACAGCTTTTTCCCACTTGCCATCAGACTGCTGAACTCTTAACTGGAGTGCACTCAAAAACTGGTCTCCACTTTATACCTTGCACATGTACAGAGCTAAATAACTTATATTTTACTGTCATTCCTGCACTTTATATTTTATATTTATATTTATATTCATATTTTATACTGTATTTTATTTTATTCTGGAGTAACCTCACAACATTGGAAGCTCCAAACATTGTCCTGAGCCGTATGCAACGAAATTTCGTTCTGTATACACCCTGTGCATGCAAAATGACAATAAAGTCAGTCTAAGTCTAAGTGATTACTCAATGAAAAATCCATCAGCTAGTGTTACGGCCCTAGGCCTTGTGGACTGGGTTGCAGGTGCTTTTGTCTGTTTGTGCTCTTCCCCTTTGCAGGTGTTGCTGGTCCGGTTGATTTGGAGCACAGAGTATTTAAGCCTGGCTGTCTCCACTTCTGTGTCTCCTTTGGTGTCCACTCTGCCTGCTCTTGACGCTTGTGGTGCGCTGTTGTCGGCCTCAGCTCCCCTCCTTTTGCACCTCAACACTTCCATATGCGCTCATACAACACATCCCAGCATTTGCATTACACCACTGATACTGACATCCACAATCCATTGTTGTTTTTGTTAATAAATACTCCTTTTTCTGAACTTTAACTCCTGCATGGTCTTTTGTTTTTGTTATGACCTTGAGCCAGTCGTAACAGCTGGAAGATGTGCATCTCTCTTGTCCCTCTACTGTTCATTTTTGTGTCACTGGTGTTACACATGAGACATAACTCTCCAAGGAAAAAGAGAAAAAAAATATGTTTTTATTAAATAAAATGAAAATATAGTAACACAGTGACTTGGAGTAACTTTAATTTGATTAGTGGATTATAAATAGTAACATGCTAGATCACTTGTTACAAGAGGTCAGGTTAGAGCAGGGGTAGGCAATCTTGGTCGTCGAGGGCTGGTGTCCTGCAACTTAGATGTCTCCCTGGTCCAATACACATGAATCCAATAGCTGAATCACCTCCTAAATGCAGTCAAGTTCTCCATAGTTCTGCTAATGACCTCATTATTTGACTCAGGTGTGTTGAAGTAGAGATACATCTAAAAGTTGCAGGAGACCGGCCCTCCAGGCCTGGAGTTGCCCACCAGTGGGTTAGAGCAACGTTTTCCTAACGTGTTGACACCATTGTTTATGACATTTATACTCAAAGAATGTACGGATCTGTCAGGTAGCCAATATGTGTAGCAGATATCAGAATTGGGGAGGGAATAATCAAACAAATGTGTGCTGTAATTTGTTCTCATGTTTTTATTTCTTATGGATGAGACTGAAACTGCATCATGTCAAGACTCTGGGTTTTTGGACTTGGTTTTGACCTTATTTATCATTATGTCTTAGTTTTCTTTAGGTTTGGCCTTCACGGTCCTTTTGATTTTATTATTTGAGGTATTGAGTGTTATTAGTATTGTTATTGCTTTCCTTATTTTCAACCTTCATAGTGTTTCTAGTTAGCTTTATTCTTTAGTTGTCTTAGGTTATGTTATTCTTGTATGTCTAAGTCCATGTCGAGCTTTCTTTAGTGGTTATAGTTAGATTATTATTTTATCCTTTTAGTTATTCCTTATTTCAGCCTCACTAGTAATGTTTATTTCATCACCATAGGTTCAGTTATTCTCAGTGTTGTATAGTAACGAAGTAAAAACACTTCACTACTTTACTTAAGTATATTTTGGAGTACTTCATACTTTCCTCGAGTATGAAAATTTTTGATGACTTTCACTTTTACTTCACTATATTTCCAAACTTAATTGCATACTTTTACTCCGATACATTTTCAATGTGTGGTTTAGTTACTCGTTACAAAAAAGCGAGAGAGAGAGAGAGAGAAACGCAAGTGTTTTGACCCCACCTACTGATTGACTGCAACAAACTCGGTAGCCTACTTGCCTGGGCTTGTTCGTCACCTCCAATAGAATACACCTGTTTCGCTTCTCCCATTAAACACAAAGCAAGTCTCACAATCAGCAGCAGCCACATGGAGGAGGAGACGGAGACCACAACACAGCTCCAGGGGAACCACCAGCTGGTGATGAGAGCCCATGGCCTTATTTAAACACAATATACTCTTTCGTGGGTGTTAAAGATTCGTCGTACCGCATGCAGTTTATGTTATTCCTGCCCAAAGATGTGGAAATTCTATCTTACAAAAACTCCCCATCCAACTTGAAGAAACACATCGAGGTAACTTCTTATGAAATGGTTATAATCCTCCTGTTTCAGTAACTATAGCTTGGTCACTAGGCACTATTGAGAAATCTTGAGCATAACGTTACCTGTATAAATGAACTTTGTTTGGCATTGTTTCAGTTCCACACGTGGTGTATTTAGCTTAGGCCTAATGTTGACTGTAGCAGGCTACCTAGACTCCTCTGTTCAAGGGGGGACAGAAGCCATAGCGATAGCAATTTAGACTAAATTTAACGAACATAGGAAAGGCATGCAAGTTCAAAACCATTAACATGTGCTGCTCTTTAAAACTGGAACAATCTATTAGCAGGTTTAATTTTGCCTGCACTTGGTTGTGTACATTATTTTAAGTGTATTTGACAAGTTTACCAAAATATAAAAAATGTCATTCAAACTGCATTTGCCTTGTTTTACTTTTTACTTATACTTTTCATTACATTACTTGAGTACATCCATTTTTACAGTAATTTCCATACTTAAGTACAAGAAGTTTCAGATACTTTAAGACTTTAACTCAAGTAACATTTCAGTCAGTGACTTGGACTTTTACCAAAGTCATATTTTGAAGAGGTACCTATACTTTTAGTTCACTCTGAGATTTCAGTACTTTATACAACACTGGTTATTCTTACATGTCTGAGCCTAGGTATACCTTCAATGGTGGTTCCAGTTAAGTTATTAAGTCCTTCTAGTCTAGTCTAGTAGTGTTTCTAGTTTTCTTATTTTGCCACTTTAGGTTTAGTTAGTCTTTTTGTCTGTCTTTCTTTAGTGATTCTAGTTAGGTTATTTCTTTGTTTAGATCTTCTAGTTACTCTAGCTCTGTGTTCCTTAGTTCTTATCTTTAGATCAGCCTTATTTCTATTTTGGGTTTCCTCAGTTTTCCTCTCATGTTCTTTTTGCTTTCTGGTCATTTTACTGTCCCTATCTTAGTGTCTCTCTGTAATAGATTTATTCCTAGCTCACTTGTTACTTCTACCACTTTTTTGTGTTCCCCTGTAGATCCTTGTAGTTTCTCTGTGCCATTTTCTCCCTGCCCTCAGCTTGGCTCCTGCTTATCACTCTCACCTGCAATCAATTAAGCTCATCAGCCCTGGTTTTGTCTAGCTCTCTACCTCCCAGTATTTTAGCCTCTCATTCACTTCCACTCCTTGTCAGATCCTCATGTTCACTTACCTCAGTCGTCTGTGAGATCTTTCTTTAGTGATTCTAAAGAAATCACTAAGTTTTCTCCTTGTGTCTCTAGATTTGATGTTCTCTTGGATTCATTTTTGTTGCAACTTTGGATTTTGTATTTTTGTAAGTGCACATCATTATTTCAACCATTCATCATTAAATCAACAAAGAACTCAGCCGCTGCCTTTGTTTCTCTGCATTTGGGTCCATCTTCAACAACCAACATCATGACACTTCATGTACTTCCTGAAACATTCTGCTGTGAGATCTCTTCCCAGTAAACCCACAAAGACAACTGGTACTGTGAACTAAATACAATTCTACTTTATTTTAATATAGAACATGACTGAACTGATGCACAATCAGACAATTTCTACTTTTATTTTGTCTTTCAATAGATGGCTCTTAAGCCATCTTATAATTAAACCACCCTTGTAGATTTTAGTAATGAGTCATTCAAATTTTTAAATCTTGGGTCTTTTATTCAATGAATCCTTAAAAATAAACAAAAATACTTTCTAAGATTGGGGAACACAGACATTGATACAACAATCCAACAAGTTAAGACACAAATGTTCAAGTGATCAGGATGCAAACAGTAAATGCTGTTTTTTTTTTAAGAGAGCTGATTCTTTTTATTATTGTTTTTAGATCAGTTCTGATGACATGTTGAGTGGGAGGCCTTATAGATGGCATCTATGATAGCAAAAAAATAGTTATGGCAGGTTCTTATAAATATTAATGTCTGAACATGGGACTTTTAATGTACAATTTAATCTGTGAAGTGTGTTGTTCTGCTTACTGTTTACATAAGTAAACTAAAAGTCAAATTGCACCTGTAGAATGTAAATACTTTAGGCGTGAGGTTGAATAGAATAGAATATCTCAAACCAAATCAAAAGGGATGTGTTCTTCTTAGTCTATTGTAGGACTCGAGCACAACAATGAATGGCTCCTTAAAATATTGTGATGCCCATGCTCTTAGGTGCTTCCTCCTTAATACCAGTCAAGTTTGACTGGTATTAAGTCAAATCTGACTTAATACCAGTCATTCATGATTTACATTTTTTACTTTGTACTAGGAAAATAAAAGCTAAAGGGAAAAAAAAAATCAAGCATCTGTATTATTTTCACGACTTCCAAAAACGGCATTTCTGAAAAGAGTTGTTGATGTTCCCTACATTGACCCCATGACAGATTTGCCCCATTTTTGTTGTTGTTTGTTTTTAAGTAAACTCAAGAGCCTCTAGGCTAAAAGATTTTCACATTAACCCAGGTAGTCTTAGCCTTATAAGAAAATTTTCTTAGTAATGTGCCACATGGAACTGTGACTAAAGAAATCTCAGAGGGGCAATAGAAGTTTAAGTGTTTAAATTGCTTACCCAAATTTATTTATTACACATGAAAACCTTAACAGGGAACTACACCAATTTCTCTACTCCCAAATAGAATTTTAAGTAATCCAACACTTGATAAATATGTTTCAAATATTGACTATTCCAAAACATTGATCAGTTTTCAAGATTTGCTTTCTGGAGCGCATGGAATGCACATATGAGATTACCCATATTGCCCTTTTCCACTGGCACCTACTCAGTATGGCTCAATTTAACTTTACTCGATTATAAAGGTATTCCCAGTAGTAACAGTTAAGTAATACCTGTCCCATTTTTATGATTCACTTTGCAGGAGTTCCAAATGTACCAACTCAGGCTAAGAAGGCAGCATCAGAAGATTATCTGTTACTGATTGTAATGTAATATGTTTCTTTTCTTTTGTATATTTATTGTGTTATGTTTTTATTATGTAAATCACTTTTCACTGTCTTGTTGATTTGCAGCGATATGTGTGACTCTGTTGATGGCTGCCTACAGGTACCAGTGCACAGCAAGATGATTAGAACCCTGTAAAGTGATTACTGGACCAACAAGGACCACAACGACCGGAGTGGTTCAACGGAACAGACGCCATTTACAGACACCAACCAGTAACAGGTAGAGTTGATTGAACTTAAGCATATCATTACTGTATTCCATAATGGATGATGGTTTTGTGACTTAAAGACTCTTCTATGCAACTTGTCCCTCAGTGGTGAGCTTACTTTGAATGAACAAGGATATTCTGAAACTTATGGTGTTGTGTCTTGAATCAAGGCAATACTAACTTGCTATCAATGTGTGCTCTGCTTGGATTATTCACAGTCTCTTTCATATATTGCAGTTACACATTATGTATGTTTTGTGTTTCCAGAAGCTCTTTCTATGAGAGGTATGTCTCCACTTCCCTTAATTTGGAGAGTCCAAATTAAGGGAGAGTTCCGTAACTCTCCAAATTAAGAGAGAGTCAAAATTAAGGACTCCAAGTTCCACTGCTTCTACCCCAATACCATGCATGGCTTCAACACCTGCAGCAGTTTGTACAACATCATGCCACACTACATTTCAAACTCTGGTACCATCCAACCATGATAGTTTCACTGTTAGAACTGTTGTAATGGAAAACCACTTAAACCATGTAGAGTTGAGCCAAGTCGAGCCACACTGTAGAGATGCCAGTGGAAAAAAGGCCTTACTGACAATACTGGTGTCAGTAAGGCCTGGCTGCTGCTTTGTGCTTTCTAAGACAACATATCGTATAAAACCAGTGGCTGCATTTAACAAGCACTCATCAGTCCTATTGTTTATACCACTGACCACAGACAAATCTGTGTAATTCATTGATGGTGACTAAGGTGAGTAAAGATTTTACTGATACATGACATTGATCTCCTGGGTCTAGAATACGTCAGCTGGATACATTTGTGCTTTCTTGTGACATGGAACACAATAGAGAGAGGAAATTGTGGACAGTTGTCCAGGAAATCAACATCAAAGCATGAGTTAAAAAAACCTACATGCTTTTTCACTCCTTCTGAGGGCAGCAACATATTAATGTGAATATGCTCCCTTTTAAATTGATTCATCAGTAACTCAGACTAAAAGAAATAGATTTTTTACATACTCAATCTATGTATCTACTTTATTAAATAAAAATATTTTTTTGTATAGACTGTAAAATCACCTTCTTTCTAACATGCTCATACTCATACATACTCATGAAAAAAAAGCACAGAAGACATTTGCTCTGACAGTAAACTGCTGTTTGTTCACAATTTGAGGGAATCAATAAAAAATTAAGTAAAAATTGTATGTTCAAAATGCTTAATGGCATGTAAGATCATTGTAGGCAAAGGAATGCACCTGTACAGAATAAAAGCAATCCAATATGAAAATTCCTGTTACTTTTTTGGAATATTCCAGACAATAATTAACAACAGCAGAGTTTGTATCTTAATCCTGCTCATTTGTTACATGTAACTTTGCATGGTGCACAGAAAAGTTTACTCAGCCGATAACCCTGAAATGGTTCAATCCGGTTCCTGTGAGAATTCTAAAGAAACCAACTGCATTACACCAGGCAAGTAGAGAGAACACATCTTTGTCAAATTGTTACTGTCCATTTTTACAGTTACAGCCCAAATTCAGGTGACAGGCTCCACACATCAGTCTGTTACTTTCTCCTTGAATCCTTTTTAAATCCTTGGAATATTTTCCTATCCAAGGTCAATTTCCACATCTGTCCCACAATAACAAAAGACAGAATTATTTTTTTAATATTTCTTCTAAGATCTTGAGTTTCTCATTGTATGATCAGGATAGCAGATTATCAAGATACCCATTTCAAACACACACTCAATTTAAAAACTCTGAACCCAGAACTGATCAATGATAAGTAGGCAGATGACATGATATGACAGTTTGTCTATTTTTTTAATCAACTGATGTAGCTGGTCTGTTCACTTTTTCCAGCTTTAGCAGACGGTGCCGTTCTCTTGCCGGGCTTTGGGACAAGTGGATCTGGGCATTGGCTGAACAGAGGGAGCCAGGGTGCAGAAGAAACCAGCGATGAGGGTAAGGCCAAGACCTCCCCAGGCGCAAAACATAGACCATCCATAGCCATGGCCAATGTCGTCAGGAAGGCCGTACAGGTACCGCGGGTAACGGGAAAGCTCAAAGTTAATGCCAGCAACACAGGTACAGAGGGAGATAATGCAGAAAGTTCCTGTAACAACAGAAGTAGAACAAAAGTTGATGTTTAGCACAGTTATTGATTAACAATCAATGTCTCCTCACATTTTGAGTTTTTAAAGGACAAGTTTGATCATCTTAAGGTGCTTTTGTATTGCAGGGCCTGGCCCTGGGCTGACCTGAATTTAAACCCGTGTTTGGCGTCTTTGCATTAGTCCCTGTGGTGCAGTTCTATTCTATTCTATTCAATTGGGGTAGAACTGATAATTTCAGTTCTACACCAGCCATGCCAGTCTGATTTGAAGTCGGCATAGATTGGCATTTAGTTCAGTAGGGGGCGGTAATTGCACTGATTGATCTGATTGGCCAGATTTTCAGCACATTCCCAAATGGGATTTGGACTACTAGAAAAAAGGATTCAAAGTATAGAAGAAGGAGTGAAGGGAGAGGAGGATAAAAACGAATAAAAAGGCCAGGAAAGGGAAAGCTTGATGATTTTTTGTTTCCTTTTTCTGATCTTATTATTTTTCACAACCCTCCTCTTCATCTTCTCCTATCTGCAAATGTCCATAGTTCCACACAATAAAAAGTAAAGAAAGGTAAACAATCAAACCAAAATGATATGTTTGGAAAAAACCCACACATTTACAGCTCATTGACCTGGAATGACAGTTTATAGATCATTTATAGCAGATAAACCAGCTGTACATGAAGAATTGCGTAACTCTTTGTCGGCTAAGTTTCTATCCATAGATTTTTGTGGCATAAATGTTAAGTAGATTTAATGATGCACAAAAGTTGAGACAAGATAACATTACATGCTATGGAATTTAGCATGCTACATTAAAATGTTGTTGACATATATTTGTTGATACATCATTTTAATTATCAGCTCTTATTTGGACTCTTGGCTAAAGCAGATGAAGAAACAGATATTAAATTTGGACTGGCTGTGGTCCCGTGTGTTGCTTAACTGTGATTTGGCTCTTGCAGAGTGACTAAGCATATTTTCTATGTTTTTATTGCCAAGAAACATAATTGGCTTTTAATTGCTAATTCATTATAAAACTCTAGGGGCACAGCCTTAATCCAAGATTGATCATAGCTGAGTGTGCAGCTGCCTCTTGCCAAGCTGAGCTGTTATGCTGTGTGTGAAGCTTCCACTGGCTGCCCATGCTATAAATGGGACACACTGCTACACAACACTTGGGGCGTTGGCACTGTCACTATGTTTATACTTCACTTCTGCTCAGAAGTGAAGTATAAACTCAGACAGCCTTTGTGAACCCTCCTAGGAAACAGAATATAAACTAGAACTTTAAATTTTCCAGTAAAAAATGAAAACTGGATGCCGTTTCAGCAGAATTTTCAAGTTAGTAAAGTTCTATTGAAAATACACATTTGCCCTGGTAACATATCTTGTTGCACACAAAACTTTGAGGTGTGGCAGTGTTTTGTAATATAATAATGAAACAAGGCATTTTTAAAAATTAATCACTAAAATTTAGCGACTAATATGGTAAGTAATCACTAAAAAAATCTGCCACTTGACAATAAAATTTAACAGCGTTGATTTGCTCACTTGAGATTGGTTGTCTCATTAATCTTGGGGTATGCTATTTAAACACATTTAAAAACAGTTATAGGATGTTGCTAATTGCTTTTAAAGTTATTCATGTGTGAGCATGTTATGTTGACATGGCTCACACATGTCAGTTTTCCACAGTCAGAAAGATATGATCTGATCATAGTTCAATTATCAATTGGCATAAAACAACCCTCTTGTTTGGATTACAACTTCATTCTGATGGAACTGAATCAGACCATAATATTCCAATTGGGCTGTTTGCATTTTTAATCTGATCAGCTACTAATTCCTATTATTTATGTCCATGTAAACAAGCTTAAGTTTAATCTTTAGTAGTTGCTTCTGTCAGGCTAATGCTAACCACAACTATCAACTTACCATGAATTGAAATAGTCAAATAAAAAATGACAATATGTTTTAGTCTAGTTAAAACAATGGCCTGGTACCACTTTTGCTAGAGACTGAAACAGTTAACTTGAACTAGCACTTTGTTCTACACTCACCTCCCATGAGGAAGAGCAGGCCAGCCACATATTGCATGAGACCTCTATCCCAACAACAGCCGAGCAAGCCAATGATCCAGCCAAACAGAATGATGGCCACTGCCATGCCCATGAAACCAGCTGTCATTCGTCGCAGGTCTGAGGTGGGACACAAGCAGAGAGGAATTCCTATAGTTAATACGTGTTTACACCAATTACTGAAGATGAAGAGCGAGAACCTTGCACACTTTCAGATGTTGAAGCTGAGTTTAAATGAGGCAGCACTTGACTACAGATGTGCTGTTAAGATTCTGCAGATCAGGTGAACCCTTGTGAAAAATATATGCTATGTATATTAAATCTTAGCATACTTGAGCATACTTGAAGCCAGACTAATCATCAATATACTTCAAGTTTGTTAAGGGTTATTTTACTTGAAGAATGTATTTTGGAACAACTAGTTTGTGCTTAATGTATTTTTATTGTGATTACATTGCAGAAAATCACAATTTAAAGTGTACTAAGTGTACTATCACATGCTTTTTTTTGGAGCTACCAAAAGTATACTTAGCAGAGGTGAGGACTCGAATCACATGACTTGGACTCGAGTCAGACTCGAGTCGTTAAAATCACGACTTGAGACTTGACTTGAAAAAATGCTCAAAGACTCGGACTTGACTTTGACTTTCATGCCATTGACTTGGGACTTGACTCGACTTGAAACTGTTTACTTGAAAAGACTTGATATTTTTTACTCAAAGTCTTAAAATTTAAAACACATTATTTATAAAGTGGCGTCATTAATTAATTTCACTCATTCCGTATCAATATGCGCAGACCGTCACTATGGTTTTCCTCTCTCCTTATGTATGTGTATGTAGCTGCAGCACAACCAATCAAATTAACAGGATTTGGACGTTTAAAAAAACGCGGCAAAGCTACAGAGCTCAGGGAACGAAATACGAAATAACCGGTCGAATATGCTTCCGCGAGTAATTTTTTTTGGCTACGTAGGTTATGAACTTTCGACTAAAAAACGAAGTGCAACTTGTAAAACATGCAAGAAGAGAATATCGGATGGAGATGCCACGACGTCCAACTTTGTCCGGCATTTGAAGCTTCACAAAGATCGGTAGGTGGCACTTTTCTTTTGCTGTAAGATAGTTGACTTTAGCTAACTTCGTGTTAGCATGTGTACTCCGGGTTAAATTGGTGATGATTTACCATAAATCCGGTCCTTCAAATGCCTCCACAAATAATGTGCACCGTATTAGCTCAGGAAGCCGGTGGATAGTGAGCGGGGCTCCGGAACAGAAAGCAGATTCTGGACCTGAACACAGGGAACAGAGTCTCTCTGTCCCATCATGATGATGAGCCGGGTCTAGTATCATCTAAGGATGGTTGATGTATTTGAAGACATCTACGTTGAGAAATTATATTGACAATATATTGTTTTGACAGGTCAGATAAAAGAGGAAAAAACTGCTGTTATGGTTCTTTGTATTGTGCTGTGGAAATGTCAGCATTTTCGTCTTTTTTTATTGAATATCAAGTTTAACAGAACTGGGCAATAAAGTGGTCCAATTTAAAAATGTTTTTTATACTTTGTGTTCAGCTACACATGTTCTATCATTTGAGATAAATACATATTTTAAAATGAACAAATGGTCTATTATTTGAATTTTATGTATAATTGCAAATTATAAAAAAAATAAAATAAAAACGACTCGAAATGACTTGAAATTAAAGGTTCCTGACTTGAGACTTGACTCGACTTTTGCCTGTCTTTACTTGAGACTTGACTCGGACTTGAGGACAAAGACTTGAGACTTACTTGAGACTTGCAACACAGTGACTTGGTCACACCTCTGATACTTAGTATACTTTAAGTATAACACATTTCATATAATATAAACATGCTTGATTCGTATATCTTAAATGTACAATTTTTGTGAGCAACAGACATTTAAAATATACTTAAAATGTCTTTTAAATATAAGCATTATATATACTAAATATTAGTAGTGTGATCACAGTATGCTCCAATTAAACTTTTGGTTTACTATAATTGCTAATGAAGTACACCATTTACTTATTTGTCAGTGTCTTTTATTATTCTGCATTGCTACTTTGTACATTACATGCTTCACTACACACTACAGTACTGCAAACCAGTACTGTAGTGTACAGGTACTGTAGTGTACTGGTTTGAAGTACTGTACTGCACTTGGCACAATGTCAGTACTGTAGTGTGTTTACAGAAGATCCTTCTGTAAACTGCTATCAGTTTACAGAAGGATCGAATACAGCACACTGCGACTGAAAAAAAATTACTTTGTGTTCAATATATTTACATTTTTCAAGAGTACATTGCCAATGTACAGTACAATCAGGCGAAATATCAATAGACATGGCTTTCATGGGAGAGTTGCTAGTAGGAAGCTTCTGCTCTCAAGAAAGAACAAAGCCGCCTGTTTAAACTTTGCCAGAGCGCACTTGGACAAACCACAGGCTTTCTGGAAGTCCATTCTCTGGACGGATGAGCCCAAAATTGAATTGTTTGGCCATAATCACAGGCGTCATGTTTGGAGAAAAGCAAACACTGCGTTTAAAGAAAAGAACGTCCTCCCAACAGTGAAGCATGGTGGTGGAAATGTGAAAGTCTAGGCCTGCTTTTCTGCCTCCGGACCTGGACGACTCCATATAATCCAGGGAACCATCAATTCCCAGGATTATCAACAAATTCTTGACCAGAATCTCCTGCCATCAGTCAGGGAGTTGAAGCTGGGACGGAAATGGATTATGCAACAAGACAACGACCCAAAGCATTCCAGCAACGGTACCAAAGAATGGCTTAAGAGAAAGAAGATTCGCTCTCTGGATTGGCCCAGTCAAAGTCCAGATCTCAATCCTACCTATAGAAATGCTGTAGCAAGATCTGAAACGCGCAGTACATGCCAGATGTCGTGCCAACCTCACTCAACTGGCAGAGTTCTGCAAGGAAGAGTGGACAAAAATCCCATAAAGCAGATGTGAGACACTCATTTGTGGTTACTGCCACAAGGTACTAACTGAAAGAGTTCACATACTTTTGCATTTGGCAGATTTGCTGTTTTTTGACGGATAAAATACTTTTGTTGAATAAATAATGAAAACATTTATATTTTTTCTTTGTTTCCTTTATTTGGAAGGTCTGTTTACAATTTGAGATTTGGATGTTCATGTCACACGATTATAATAATTCTTCTTTAGAAAACACAATAACCATGTTCAGGTGGTTCACAAACTTTCAAGCAGCACTATATGTGCGCTTGGCACCAGGACACCCTAGGCCGCAGTTCGATGATCGACTTTGTCATCGGATCTGCGGCCGTATGTCTTGGATACTCGGGTGAAGAGAGGTGCAGAGCTGTCCGCTGACCACTACCTGGTGGTGAGTTGGCTCCGGTGGTGGGGGAGGAAGCCGGTCAGGCCTGGCAGGCCCAAACGTGTTGTGAGGGTCTGCTGGGAACGTCTGGCAGAATCCCCTGTGAGACGGAACTTTAACTCCCATCTCTGGCAAAACTTCGAACACGTCCCGTGGGAGGTGGGGGACATGGAGTCTGAGTGGACCGTGTTCCGTGCCTCCATTGTCGAGGCGGCCGATCGGAGCTGTGGCCGCAAGGTTGTCGGTGCCTGTCGCGGCGGCAACCCTTGAACCCGTTGGTGGACACCTTTGGTGAGGGATGCTGTCAGGCTGAAGAAGGAGTCTTATCAGGCCTTTTTTTCCTGTGGGACTCCGGAAGCAGCTGATGGGTACCGGCGGGCGAAGCGGCATGCGGCTCGGGTGGTTGCTGAGGCAAAAACTTGGACGTGGGAGGAGTTTGGAGAGGCCATGGAGAAAGACTTCCGTACAGCTTCGAGGTGATTCCGGTCCACCATCCGGCGTCTCAGGGGGGGGGAAGCAGTACGGCACCAACACTGTTTATAGTGGGGATGATGTGCTGCTGACCTCTACTCGGGACGTTGTGGGCCGGTGGGCAGAATACTTCGAAGACCTCCTCAATCCCACCAACATGCCTTCCATTGAGGAAGCTGAGCCTGGGGACTCTGGGTTGAGCTCTCCAATCTCTGGGGACGAGGTCGCCAAGGTGGTTAAAAAGCTCCTCGGTGGCAAGGCCCCGGGGGTGGATGAGATCCGCCCGGAGTTCCTTAAGGCTCTGGATGTTGTAGGGTTGTGTTGGCTGACGCAACTCTGCAATATTGCATGGACATCAGGGGCAGTTCCCCTTGATTGGCAGACTGGGGTGGTGGTCCCCCTGTTCAAAAAGGGGGACCGGAGGGTGTGCTCCAATTATAGAGGGGTCACACTCTTAAGCCTCCCTGGCAAGGTCTACTCAGGGGTCCTGGAGAGGAGGGTCCGTCAGATAGTCGAACCTCGGATTCAGGAAGAGCAGTGTGGTTTTCGTCCTGGTCGTGGAACACTGGACCAGCTCTACACCCTCGGCAGGGTCCTGGAGGGTGCATGGGAGTTTGCCCAACCAGTCTACATGCGTTTTGTGGACTTGGAGAAGGCGTTCAACTGTATCCCTCGGGGAGCACTGTGGGGGGTTCTCCAGGAGTATGGGGTATCGGGCCCTTTGATACGGGCTGTCAGGTCCCTCTATGACCGGTGTCAGAGTCTGGTCCGCATTGCCGGCAGTAAGTGGGGCTCGTTTCCGGTGAAAGTTGGACTCCGCCAGGGCTGCCCTTTGTCACCGATTCTGTTCATCACTTTCATGGACAGAATTTCTAGGCACAGCCAAGGTGTTGAAGGGATCCGATTTGGTGGCCTTGGGATCTCATCTCTGCTTTTTGCAGACGATGTGGTCCTTCTGGCTTCATCGAGTCGTGATCTGCAGCTCTCGCTGGAGCGGTTCGCAGGCGAGTGTGAAGCGGCCGGAAGCGGATGAGGATCAGTGCCTCCAAATCCGAGGCCATGGTCTTGAGCCGGAAAAGGGTAGAGTGCCTTCTCCGGGTCAGGGGGGGTGTCCTGCCCCAAGCGCAGGAGTTCAAGTATCTCGGGATCTTGTTCACGAATGGGGGAAGAAGGGAGCGGGAGGTCGACAGGCGGATTGGCGCAGCGTCTGTCATCAAGCGGGCGCTGTACCGGTCCGTCGTGGTGAAGAGCGAGCTGAGCCTAAAAGCGAAGATCTTGATTTACCAGTCGATCTACGTTCCCACCCTCATCTATGGTCATGAGCTTTGGGTCATGACCGAAAGAACGAGATCGCGGATACAAGCGGCACTCAGAACAGATAGGTCACCAAAGGAGGGAAACAGCAATGCATCACAAAAAGGTAAAACTAAACAGACAGATTTTTGACAAACAGGTTACAATGTATCGGGATACAATTGTTCATGAAGTTCCACGAAGAGTCAAACTGGTGGGAATTTCTTTCCAGATTTACCAAGTCCTGTCATTCTGTCCAGCAGCAATCCAGATTTACCACCCTGAATAAAGAATAGATACAGATTCAACTTACTTTCGAATTCTTATGTATTAACCATTTTAACCAATATTTTTGGATTTTGTTTTTATGGAGGTAAGCATTTCCATTTCACATATTTCTTCTACAGTGGCTGACCAATTTCTCAGTGTTGGTGAGCTCCCACTAAGCCATTTTCTTATTAATTTCTTCCCTTCTATCAGTAGTATATTCAAAAGGTTTTTATCCTGAAAGTTGAATTAATTTGGTAAATTACATAAATATATAGTTTGAAATTTGTGCTCAATTTCAAAATCAAGAATTACCCTTATCTCTTTGACTACCTTTAACCAATAGGAATAAATCAATGGGCAGCGCCAGAAAATATGAAAGTGGTCAGCCATCACATTGTTACATTATCCCCAACAATGCCCAGTTTCAACTTTGCCAGTCTGAGAGTATGTTCTGTTGGGGGTTATAAAAAAAACTGACAATATTCTACCACAAAAATTCCCTCCAATGTCCTGAGCTACTGGTGGTGGTGGAGTTAATTTGACAAATGTTTATCCACTCATCCTCTGTCAGCATTATTTTTGTCTCCCTTCCCAATATATTTTTAATATATAATGATGATGTTTTTTTATTGGCTTCTAAGCACACGTATATTTTTGTCTCCCTTTCAGTATATATTTCATATATAATGTTGATGTTTTTTATTGGCTTCTAAGCACACATATATTCTGGACAACCTCTTCTTCTAAGATTTACCTTTATTGGTGTCAATACAGATATTAATGAGGTCCTGATAATTTTTTCCAATATTTTAATGTCTTTATTAAAGTGATGTCTGAGCTGCAAATATCTGACAAAGTCTCGTTTGTCAAGATTAAATTTTTCCTGCAATACACTACGTGTATTACATGATACGTAGTGTCATGTAATACCTTTTCTGGTCAATTCTTTGAATCTTAAGTCAAGTTGTGCTGGCACAAAATCTCTATCGTGCTCAATCCATCTTAATAATCGTGTTGTCCTCTCTAAAAGAGGGTTACAGAACTCTCTGAGCCAGATGCAAGAGGAACTTTTGTAGAAACACACAACTCATCTGAATATGTAGTCTTGAGGTGATCCAGCAGAGCTTGTAGGGAGATGTCAATTTGACTGAATCCTAGTTCTTTCCTTTTTGCGTCATCCCCTCTTCACACCAGTAAACTGTATACTGCAGTTGTACTGCTCTATAATAATTTTCCCAACATAAAAGTGACATTCCTCCTTTATCTCTTGGTAATTGTAATGTTTTATATCATACCTTTGGTTTCTTATTCTGCCATGTAAACCTGGAGTTGGTCTGGTTCCACTCATTAAACTGCTTGGTAGGAATTTCTACTGAAATATTGAAAAAGGAATAACAGTTGAGGTAAAAAAAAATAAAATATCATTTTTAGGATTTCTATTTGGTTGTATAAATCGAGCGTCAAGACAGCCCATCTGTCAAAGTCATTTTTTACTTTAATAGTCATAGTGCCATAATTTGCTTTGCATTTTTTGTTTAGATTTTTAGTAATATTAACGGCTTCTTCCTTTGAACTGTTAGATAGCTGTAGAACCGTCGCCTTGAAGATGTACGACTTGTTCTGTTTTTACTCTGTGTCTTAATGCAAGATAACATGTGTTTAGTCAGTGATTGTCATTAGCACTGCAACTAAGTAATGAAATGTTTTGTCCCCACCCTTTAGAGTTGCAGTGTTCTCTGTGATAGGGACTCTGAAAGTAATAAAAAGAGAGCGGACAAATGTGTTTCAGAGCGGTTGGAGATTTGTAACTGTGAACACATCTCTGTCCGTTCTCCTCGCGAGATCAAAAAGAATCTAACTCTCGTCTTTTCTGTGTTTGTTCAATTTGTCTTTAATAGGTGTCAAACCTGACAATATTTAATTGTTTTTGTTTTCCATTTAAATTTGAACCGATTACTTGTAGACTCCCGGGGTGACTAGTTAAAGCACAGGGTCTGAGTTTTTTTCAATATTTAATTTATAACCTGAGTGAAGTCTAAATTGGTGGAGGCAGGACATGAGGTTAGGAGAGTGGCATCTGGGTCAGATAGGATCACCAGAACATCTTCAGAGTATAGACATGATTTGTATTCACTTCCTTTAAATAGGATCCCCTTAATTTCTGTATCTTCCCTAATTTTTTGAGCAAGTGGCTCTATAAAAAGTGTAAAGAGAATTGGGCTAAGTGGGCATCCTTGTTCCAGAGGGATTGTGCCTGAAAGGCCGCAATTTATTTTGATCCGGGCTACTGGCAGATTGTATATTGATTTCAAACAACTTATGATTGTATTAGTAAAGCCAAAACATTATAGAACCAGATATAAATATTCCCATTGTACAGAATCAAAGACTTTTTCAGCATCAAAACTGATTGCTAAAGATTTCAAATTATTTCTGCTCATAATGTCGAATAGGTGTAACGCTCGCCTCACATTATCCTGTGTACGTCTATTTTTAATAAGTCCTGTCTTGTCTGTATCTATCAGTTCAGGGATAATATTTTATAGTGTACTGACAATTATTGAAGTGAATATTTTATAATCAATGTTCAAGACTGAAATGGGCCAGTATGAGCTGCACTCACTTTTATCTTTTCCCGGTTTTGGTATAATGGAGCTTATTGCTTACTTCCAGGATGGTGGAGTCTCACCTCCTTTAAGCACATGGTTAAAACATTTTAACAGCAAAGGTGTCATAAACTTCCCAAAACTTTTATACCTTTCAGCTGGTAATCCGTCTCCTCCTGGTGCCTTACCTATTGACCTCTGCTGGTGTTATATCTGCAGATATCCTTTTATTTTGCTCCATGACAATTGAAGGGAGAGCCAAAGAGTCTAGAAACTGATTTACTGAGGGAAGCTCAGTTAATTAGGGTTGACTATATAATTTCCTATAATATATTTCAAATGACTTATGTGTTTTGTCTGGTGTGAAACACATCTGGTTGGGAATGTTTTTTCTAATTTTAAAGATGGATCTGTCTGGTAGTTGTTTTAGTTGTCGGGCCAATATTTTTTTTGCTCAAGGTCCATTTTCATAATAAGTTTGTTTAATATATTTGAGATTAAGTATAACCTTGTCGTTGAGCTTCGTATTTAGTTCCACTTTTATCGCAGCAATCTGCTGTAGTACAGTAGGGTCTTTGGTTTCAATATGCTTCTGCTCTAATTTGTTTAGCTGTTTACTCAGGTCATTGAATTGCTCAGATTTTTCTTTCTTCTTCCTTAATGCCCACGTTATAAGTTTCCCATGCAGTACTGCTATTGCTGCATCTCATAATGTACTTGGAGACATTTCTGTGCCATTATTAAATTCTACATATTTCATAAATTGTTTAATGAATTCCTCAAATTTATTATTGTTTAACAGAGCTGTGTTAAATCTCCATGTTGTCTTAGGATGAGCATCTAAATATAATTTCAAGTATACCCCAGAGTGACACATCCCTTGTTCCAATAATACAGTCCAGGACCCTGTATCTGTCTACTCTACTGTAAATAGGAAAAGAATAGTCAATTCTTGAGTAAATGGCATGAGAGAGAGAAAAAGGTGAACTCCTTAGCCAATGAATGACATTCCCTCCAGACATCAATTAAGCCAATCTTTTTAGACATTTTTCTTATATACAGTGATGCAGAGTTGATTTTTTTTAAAGGGTTTGAGGAATCCAGGGAAGGATGCAGCTGTGCATTCCAGTCCCCTTTACATATCAAAACACCAGAGGTTTCTGCCAATATGAGATCAAATATTTGATCAATAAATGTTTTATCATGTCCTGAAAGTCTATATAAATTGAGTAAAGTTACTTCATTTGAGTTTAGTGTTCCCCTCACCAAAACAAAACGGCCTTCTTTGTCTGTAATCTGTTTGGATACCCGGAAGTCCACATTATTTGCAATTAGTATTGCCACACCCCTAGTTTGTCCATTTGGATGGGAAGAATAAAATGTCTATTTAAACCCCATTTTTTTAAATTATTTTTCATGGTTCTCTTTTGTTAAATGGGTTTCTTGCCAGATGATGATGAGTTGCTGTTCTCTCTTCATCTTAGCTATGAGCTTTCCTTTTTTGATTGGATTTTGTAACCCGTGAACATTAATAGTTCTACATTTATATTGCTGTTGGGACATAAATCTTTAAATGAATAGATCCCTCTAACTCCAAGGAGTATCCAAGGAGACCTTATTATTAAAATATAAGTAAAAATAAAAAACAAAGAACTTGTAACTTGAAAACGTACTAAAGGAACGACTTCCAAGACAAAATGACTCGTTAGGGAGTCCTGGGTGAAGAGAAAAGATCCAGTGAGACGTTTTTCATGGGGGTATCTTCAATGCAAACTGACATACTGTGGTTGGGTATGAGTATAAGCTCAGTGGACAATCGGACCCTTTAAACTGGCTCCCACAACATCGGTCAGGTATTGTCTTTTTTTTTTTTTTTTTTACAATCAGTAACGTATTTCTTGTTAACATTAGCTAAGAGTAAATGAGAGATTATTATAATAATGTCTGACAGTGTCTCTTTATGAAAATATTTGGTTCTTTGGATCAGATCACTGTGATTGCAAATCTTACCGCATGAGTTTTAACGAGTGGCGCTTATCTTGGAGAGGAGGCTGCGTCCCCAACCTCATGACAAAATCCGCTGAGTTTTCTCCGTACTCTCTCTCCATGTGCGTGCCCAGAGTTGTGGAGGTGCGTTGTTTGGCCTCCACCATCTCCCAGGACAGTCTATCCAGTTTCTCCATCGTTGCTGCTGCAATCAGGAGCGAGACCCCTCTTCTTCAGATCCTTCATGGTGTCCGCCGCGCTGTTATATGTGACCGTTTCACCGTCAAAAAACAAACAGAGCTTGACTGGCAGCGGGGTTTGGAAATGGAGTTTTCTGAAAGGGCGGTAGGCTTTCCTCTTCTTTTGGGTCTCTGCCGGATAGTCCTGGTCAAGCACAGGGACACTCGGATGGAGCGCGGGGAGACTCACTGGGAAGAGCACTAGGAGAAGCACTGGGGGGCTCGGGCGGAGCAAATGGGCCACTAACTGGGGCTGGAGCTGTAGGTACTGGAACAGCGGGAAACGATGAGACCAGTAGCTCTAGTTTAGATGGAAGCGGCTTTCCAGCCATTATGGTCAGAGCTCCCTCTCGCTTCCACATTGCCTCCTCCAACAGCTCAAGTCCAATGAAGGGAGGTGCGGAGCCCAGTCTTCTAAGACCATTCTAATGGCAATCCCGAGAAGTCTGCAGATGAAGTAAGGTTTGCCCATGGCTCCAACATAATCCTTTATAGTGGCCTTTAAGTCATTGAAGTCCCTTTCAAAAATCAGGTCTGCTGGATCTATGTTAATTTTGTGCTCTGACCACGAATCCTCACCATAGTACTTGTAGGTCCTTCTGTCAAAATACGAGTTTGTTGAGGTGAGGATTCATGCGGAGGACCCAGGTTGTGGTGTGAAAAAGGATGATTTAATCAAAGCTCTCACAGATTAACAGGAATCCAGGCAGCACAGGTGAACTAAGAGGCAAGGAACTCAACACTGGTAGCACTGGAACGAGGCAACGACGACAAAAGACAGCAAAGACAATGACAAGGATCAGACAGGGAACAAGAGACACAGGTGGGTTTAAATAACAGGGAAGTTAATCAGGGGAAACAAGGGACAGCTGTGAACAATCAAGGGGCAGACACACAGAAAACCAAATCCTCACATTCAGTGATAAAACCTGCAAAAGTATTTAGTGTTTTATTTCTTGGAATGTTCTTCGGGTGATGGAAGGTAAAGTTTGTATTTGTCTGCGGGTCTCTGAAGGTTCAGGTCTGAGTCTATGACCAGACCTGAACCTAATCTGGTCATAAACATAGTCAGCTCAGCTAGAACCTAGCCTGATTACTAGGTTCTAGCTGTAATAACTGAAACGATGTGCTGATTCTGGATGGCTCCTTTTTTGGCTCAAAGGTAATGACTTCAGTGGGGTTTTTTTAATGAAGAAAATTATGGCACCTCCCCACATTGTTTTGTTCTATTTACTCAGTGCTTCAATGGGTTCATGGTCACCTGTTAAGGTTGTAATATAGAGCTGTGTATCATCCCTGTGGTTCTTGTTTTTAATTTTTAATTTTTTTTTTACCCCTCCAGGGGGTCTTTTTGTGGGCTCTAGTATCCCTTATATGAAAGTAGGCTGACAGGAAAGGGGAGGGGGGAAGACCTGCGGCAAATATCGTCGGGTCCGGAGGCGAACCCGCGACGGCCGCGTCGAGGACTGAAGGCCTCCAAACATGGGTTGCGCTAACCACTACGCCACCAAGGCACGCCCCCCTTATTTTTAAATTTTGCCATGTGAACCAAGGTTTACTGTTTACTGACTTTTTTATTTTATAATTTGAGGAATGTCACTTAAAGTATTTATGAATCAGGGACTGGGCTGGTGGACTCCAAACATGAAACCAGCAAGCCTTTTCTTCTTGCGTTCATTAAAATAAAAGCATGCAAAGCTGTTCACATGAAAGCCATCACACTGTATTAGGCCAAATACAGAGATACTGGAAACATTGTGTTTGTTGAAAGAAACAGTTAGTATGTAAAAGTCCTATTGGACAATGATGATGTGTACCAAACACATTTTAGCACCCCAGACTACCAACTGCCATAGGTCTATGTGTGCACATCTTATTAAATTCTCCCGCCTATATTTATGACAAAGCAAAGTTTCCTAAACAGATTATAATTTTATTCATGATTATTGCATTTATCCTGCAAATAGAGCATGTCGCATACAGTAGAATCTCCAAACATAAAAATAACATTGCCAAATATTCAAGTTAATATACTAATTTGACTCAGAAAACTCAGAAACAGGCTTCAATAACTTCCACACCATGCCACGTTGATTAGCCCCAATGTTAAGAATTAAGTCATAGACTGTATGTCATTATTTATTTACAGTGGCAGCTTCTGATATGGGACTCATGGGGAACTGCCCGGGGCAGCATCTTGTGGGGGGCATCATGAACTCCCCCCCTTCCCTACACCCCTTCAAGTTGTCCAATTACCCCATCCCCTGCTCTTACAACCGGAGGATCTGAATGTCAAAAATGTCAAAAATGCCTGACAATAAAATGATCAAATGAAACAATCACTGGTTGTTAAAGCACTTAATATCTTGAATTTAAAAAAGATTTAGAACAATTAGTCCTATTTCTTAAATCATTAGCAAAGTGATTTACCTTTGGCATAGAAAGGTCCATTTTTAAACGTTTTTAAGAAAAGAAAAGTAGAGCTTTCTGCAGACTTACGTAAGGAGTGCCATTCATCCTGTCGTATTGTCTTGGTGATGTTGTAGGACAGATTTTTGGGTATTGCAGCTGACGAGTAATGGTACTTGATGTAGGAGCATCTTGCAATTGAACCTGTGAATAAATTAAATGACAAAATATGGAAAATTATCCAGAATCACATGTATGTGAAATCCACTATGAAAGACAACTTCAACAGACAGTAGACATGAAACACTTAGTTATTTCTGCTGAGCAGAATCCTTTGGAAATGGTCATATCCCATTTTAATTTACAATTTCAACATACTCAAGCAATTATATTGAATAAACAAATTATAATTATAACCAGGGCTGTTTTTAGCCACTGACCAAAACAAGATAAAACAAAACCACACAAAAAACAACAGTTGTTTGCTTGAGGCATGACCACACTTCAAAACTCCCCAAATTTGGCACTAAAAGTCTGTTGAAAAGTTATGTGTAGCAGGATTTGCTGGAAAAACAAGGCTTCCACGGTGGTCCCATAAAGATGTGCCCCTCAGAGTAGTTTGAGCTATGGCTAGAAAAACTTGTACACATGTGGAAGTTTGTAGGTTAGACAAACAACTCTCTGAACCAAACAGGATGTCCAGGATATTGCTTCAAACGAGGCAATTCAAAGAGCTTTAAATGAAGAAAACATTAAACAAAAACATTACATCGCAATGACATAATAAAGGAAAGCAATGAAAAGTTGGAATACAGACTTAAATCAATTATTTTTCAGTTTTTAGAGGCAACCCTAAATGGATGGGTTTTTAACCTTGATTTAAGGCAGTGCTTCTCAATTCCGGTCCTCAGGCCCACCTGCCCTGCATGTTTTAGGTGTTTCCCTGCTGCCACACACCTGGATTGAATCTATGAGTGATTAACAGGCTTCTGCAGTACTTGATACCTGCAGAACAGGTAATGCAATCATTTGGATCAGCTGTTCTGAAATAGGGGTACAGCTAAAACATGCAGAGCAGGGGGGCCTGAGGACTGGAATTGAGAAGCACTGATTTAAGGGAACTCATTATTTCAGCAGTTTTGAATCTAATCTAAGTCTAAGATTAGTGGAGCATACTCTTTTAAAAGTGACATGTCTATATAAGGGTGACATGTTCTGTTCAATTTGACATATTTCTTGTGCTAGTGATTCAACACATTATTGTTGAAAACATTTACACAATAATTGTTTCTCTACACAGTTGTAGCAAACAAAACTGAACAGTTTACACAGTTTAACAAACCCACTTATCTGGACAGAGCAGGCAGAACTATGAGGATCATATTCTTCGATTTCTTCAGAACTTTTAGCTTACTTCAAGTGAGTGATATGGGTTTATCATAACAGGATAAACATGTAGTAATTACTTGTAATTACCAGGGCTGTAATTACTTGTAATTACTACAGGTAATAACTACTACTTCAAACAACAAAGGCTAATAAAAAACAACTCAACAGTGTTTAATGTACTGTATAAAATCCACATGATTTTATACAGTACATTTTATACAAATGTTCATGTATTTATTTAGATTAAATTCTCCATTACATCATGGAGGGTCATCCAACTTAAATTAATTTGAAGTAATTACTAACAGCAAACTTTAACTACACAATCCTGGCATTCTTGCAATCATTTCCTATGTTGAACACTTCTACATTTTGGCTACAACTCCCCCAATATTTATTGAAGATGTGTCTAGTCATTTTAAAAACATTTTTAGATATATGTATTAATGGCTGTTTTTTGTTCTATTTGTTTCCCCTTACTTTTTATGTTTTATATTGAAATTCATAATTCTTCTAATTATTACTAAAAACATCTCAAAACGTGTTCTTCATTAATACCACGTGGCATCATCATTCCTGTGTTATCCCAGTATTTTTCTGACTGCCTGCTAGCTTAATGTTGGATTCCCCTACTCGGACTCACACTTACACACACCTGCCCTCCTGCCTGCATGAAACGTTCCGTCTTCATAAACATTTCCTCTCCTTCTTACCGGGGTAATCTGACCGACAGGGGGCCCCCAATAAAATTGTTTTGTTTTTTGTTTTAAATAGAAATTTAGAAAAATTGGGGCCCTGTCAATTACAAAATTAATCATATTGTGTTTTCAAAAATTGTTTTTAGCAGTAAAAATTAAATGTTACCACTCCCAGACCAAAAAGCACAGGTTCATATTTGCCCTGAACACCCCCTGGACCTGCATGAATTGGTTCGTTCCTGCTTGGCACACTTGACAGTGTTCAGCAGAAGTCAGTGGAAGACAAGAATGGCTGTGGAAGTTACTACGCTGCCAAAAAAAATTACAGTCAGGTTTTCAAAAAAATATAGAGAGAAAAAGACAAGTGTCAATTTGTAACAGTTTTGTCCTCCGAGAGAGGAAAGTAGACTGTGTGAGATTATTAACCACAGGTTTTCCCCCAGTCTATTGTAAGCCTGGCAGCCCGCCATGCTTTGCTAGCCGCAAAGTGTCTCTGTTGCTCTGAGCATTTCACTAGCAGAGCAGATTTATTCCTAAAGGATAGTATTAAGGAAGGAAAGTTATTTGGTTAGCTTAAGTTTTGGAAACAGCATGGCTCTGCTTTCCCTCCTGTTCGCCGGGTCGCGAGCGGATGTCGTCACGGCTGGCAAGGAGACGGCGAGGCACAATGACGTCACAGAAATGCAGAGTTTAATTCAATAGAAAACACCGTATGAATTTAACAAGAAAACTTCAGAGTACACAGAAGTACATTCTTTACCTGAGACAAAATAATTAAAAGAAAAAGAACAAAGGCGCCTTTGGAGACAGCTGATGCTTAAAAGCAAAACAGGGCAGTTGTCTGAATTCTTATTACTGAGCATTCCCTTTTCTAGTGAAGGCGTTTCTCTTTGTTAATATATGCAAATAGGGCGTACCTCTGTTTTGACCAACCAAGAGCTACCTTGGCAAATACTTAGACCTTCCCCTGAGTTTTAATGACAAATATCAAGAGTCATTTTAGTTATTAAAATTATAAGTTATTTTCACAAAACCTATCTTGCTCCTCTGCAGTCAGCTTCTCCAAAGATTTGAATCTTTACCTTATCACAAACAATAATGAGATAGAAGTCTTTTTCATCCTGTAAAACATAACATTCAAACCATTCCCTTTTGGTTTCCGATATTGTCATAGTTAGTACATTTTCAAATACATTCCATTTAACTAGATTAGTACTTGTAACTTGGGTAATATATTTTAATCTAACACACTATTGCTATTAATATTAAGAGGTATATCAGAAATTAAACTAAGTGTTTTCCAAGATTCCTAAGTTGTGGTCAACTCCAGATGCAACTCTGAGCTCCTGAGAAACCCCCGACCTCTGACCTGCGAGCCGGGGAAGATATTCTTTATGGCCTCCTAATTTAAAACCTTTCAAGAGCTTTGTGTTTTATGGCTGGTCTAAATTACAGCCTTGCCAAAAGAATGTTTATCTGTGAACTCCTGCCTTGCATCTGCTTTTGTCCAAATGGAATGTTGGTCTACTTATACGCACATGGCATTAGCTTAACTATATTAAACCATCAAAAATAGCCATGATTCCTTAACAAAAGTAACTAAGTTACATTAAAAGTAACTTTTTTACTTTCAGCAGCTGCTAACAACAACGCTGTGAAAATTACATTGATCTTTGCCAGTACTTAATTGTAAGCTATTT
Organism: Xiphophorus maculatus; assembly: GCF_002775205.1. NCBI lineage: Eukaryota > Metazoa > Chordata > Actinopteri > Cyprinodontiformes > Poeciliidae > Xiphophorus > Xiphophorus maculatus. The sequence goes on from NC_036459.1 coordinate 20,201,788, forward strand.
TATAACATCGACAATGTGTCTCCACTTATAAGGTTGAACTGAAGGGGAGATTTTTTAATGGTTACAGTACAAAAAAACCCAACGTTAGTAATTTGTGCATGTTTTTGTGTGGTCCACTATTGTCTGGAAAACTCTAAGAAGGATTTTAACCCAGCCTCCAGGTTGTGCGTTATGGCCCTGCATTTGGTGTCAGAGCGCAGCACACAGCGCTCCTCCTGCGGCTCCACAGTTCAGATGGCTGCTGCACAGATTTGTGACACTTATCTTAATATTAATAATTATAATGCCGTTTAGTTGCACAACTTTACGGACTCGTTCATTCGTGGCTGTTTTCACGTTTATTGCGCTGTTCATATTAGTCTCGATGTTTCCAATGTTCTGTATAGCTCGACATAATTCACAGGTAATATATTAACTTGACATTAACAAAGACACAGCGGGACAGATCATCCGGGAAATGATGGGCAGGGAGAGCCTGACTAAAAGTAATTGGAGGTCAGACACATTCTGGGGTTTCTGTCTGCTTATTTCCAAGCCCAAATGAGCAACTTCACGTTCAAAAACGAGCCCAAAAAGCGCAACCCTCGACTCATTAAATTTGCTAGCGACTTAAAAAAAAAAAAAAAAACAGCTCACAGCCGCTTATGATAATCGGACTTGGCGACAGAAACTCAAAATAGTTCTTGTTTTTCTACCAACAAAATCTCCCTCTTCCCTCCATTATTTACGTTTCCGTTGCTGCTGATACTGTCGCATAAAAACGGCGATCACTCAACAAGACGCGTAGAGGACATAAAATTAAATTCCAAAACAAAATAGTAACGCAAAATGATTTTGATAAGTAACTACTAGATATGAAATAGCAACGCATTAGATTACTCGTTACTGAAAAAAGTGGTCCGATGTCAATTTGTAATTTATCATAAAATAAACTTCCAACATGTTTCACAGATTGGTCCTCCAAATCTCCCCACAGTTAGACAGCAAGAGCCAACCTAAGACAGCCCTGAGCAAAATGCTAACCCAAGTGTTCATCACAGAGTTGACCCACATGAAGAACGCCTGCAGTTTCTTTTGCAATCTGCTCTCTGATCTTTGGAAGAAGCTTTGATGCTACCACACAGAAACTCCTCAGCTGTCACTTTGTCTCTGTAGACAGTAATTTGTGACAGCTGTGGGGTAGTGGCCTGAGTTTTATCTGCTTTCAAGAACCACAAGTCTTAGTTCTACATTGTTTTGTTTTGTTTTTACCTGCACGCTTGGTTGTCTGCTGTAGAATGTATTGTTTGAAGTGAGTGTACTGAAAAATTAAAAGCCCTGCTTTGTTTGAATCTTGGTCATGGTATATTCAGGCAGTTAGTCTTTTTCGTTTGAAACAAAAAATGAAAAAACAAAAACACACTACCTTTTTTAAAAAATTTTTTTTGTTTATTAAGCCAAAACGAAAACTTGGATAACAAAATGTTACCTACTTAACCTGCTGGGTTGATGATGCTGTTGAGTCCATTCTGTAATAGGAATCTACAGCATAAACACAGCAAGGCTAACTTTATCTGAGTAACGTATATATCCATCAGTGACGTGCGGTCAGGGGAGGCAGGTGAGGCAGTGCCTCACCAGCCATCATGGAAAGAAAGAAAATATATAATCATAAAGTAATTTAAATTGTTATATTCATCCGGTGGTTTGTACTAAAAAATATTTAATTTTCATGTAGCTTCACCAATTTCGATTTTTATTTGTTCAAAATCGCTGAATTTTCTTATTTTCCCATTCAAATGCTTGGAAGCGATGCCGGTGAGGCAGCAGCGAGCTCTGCCTCACCTTGGATTGCGCAACCCCTGGCTCTGCGCTGGCTGCTAAGCGGAGAGAGCATGTTGCTGTACGGCGTCAATAAAATGGTTTAAACAAATTTAATATGTGAACTTATTTCCAATAATTTAGCTTATGTATATAATGTACAGTGCTTTTTGTCACCAACTGTGTTTGTGTAACGTGTTTCGTGTAATGAGCGATTATAAACGGCAGAGAACAGGTTCGAGGTGAGGCAGGCAGTTCTCTTGCCTCATGGCAGGGGGCGCTCAAGATCCCAGACGTTCGTCTTGTTCTCTCCTCAACTGCCGAGTAAGTGACAGCGAGCTAGGCTAAACAATTCGGGAAGCAAGTCAAGTGCAGCGATAGATTTTGTGAGCTACAGTTTGTATGTGTAAGGATGCAGAAGTGAAACATAACCTGTAAACTGCTGTCAATCTATGCATCTATTTGCAAATCTGATTCTGATGACGTCAGTGCCTCACCAGCTATGAACCTCACCGCACGTCACTGATATCCATCCATGAGAAACAACAGTTTATCATGTTGTGTTTGACTGATGTAATTTTACATAATGTCATACTGCGTTACTGTTGGGTGTGATTTAAAAAAAAAAAAGAGTAAGGTTAGTCTGGTTTGCTTCCCATCTGGAAAAAGAAAAGAGCACAGTGGGAGAGAGTCGAACATAACTTCCAAAGGACCTGTTTGTATCCTCAACATTTCTATCCAGAAGACTTTGAGTCATCCGTACTAGCAAAACTGACAAGGGCTCCAACAGATGATCATTACCTTCAAAAGCTAAAAGCAAGTGAAGTGCTGACAGTTTTTATCCGCAAAGAATCCTGCTGCTGCCGTCTAGAGAGTGAAAACTGCTGGAAGAAATATCAGAGACAGGCAGCGCTGTAAGATCTTTTAAATGCTAACGGAGCTCTGCGACAGTAGTACTGGTGGCACTACTGCCATACCATTTACAGTTCAGACAAATAATGGACCCTGTTAACAAACCGTAAACAGAGCTATAGAAATACTTACCGGATCACACAGTCCAATCAGCGGTATGTGTCATTCATTCGTTCATTTCAGAAGTTGAAGGTGGCAACAGCAGCAAAACATCAGCTCCTATGGTCAACTCTGTCGTCTTCCTGAATTTGATCTCCCTCATCTTCACTACGTCTTGTGATTTCTACATTGCCATTGATTTCAACATGCTCCGGTTCAATTTGAAAAGGCTTAAAGACATTACTCATAGCTGTTTACCGAGAATCCATTGCAGTGTGAACAACATGGCAGCATTTGTGTGACAATATTTTATTAAAAAATATAAAAACTAAACAACCTACAGTATTATTACTGTATTGTTTTACATCTGAAATAAATATTTCTCAAATAAAGTCTATTGTTACAACTAGTCATGGATCCCTTTAAGTTACAAGACTAAATCCTAAATCATTACAATAGATTGAAAAAGGGGACTACAAAATAGAGATCCACTAATCACATTGTCCATTTAGAAAAAAACAAATCCATTCTAATTGAAATCAATTATGTTCAACAAGAATTACATCAACAACCTCTTGTTCATATCCTATTTGGACGGTAGGGCCAGCACTCCCAGCCTGTGGAGTTTATGGAGAACACAGTCTCTGTTTGTTTGGCCAGAACAGGAAACTGTGCTGTCTGACCTCCTAACATTTAGAAAAACACTTCATCTCCTCCCTCTTTCACTTAGCTCAGCCAATGGCTTTGTCTGCCTGAATCACATCTGTCAATCTTGGACTGTTGTCAAGCATGGACTGAGTGTAATCAGTCCATGCCTGGGGAATGGGCTGGAAGGGGAAATATTCAGGACCCAGGGAAAGGAGCTTCATATTTCTTCATTGTTATGAAAAAACACGAGAATGATGATGCCCTCATTCAGTCCCTTATGTGTATTAGCATTTGTGATAGAGTGGCAGTGATATCAACAAAGAGAGAGTACAAATTTAAGGCAATTACCACCTTTATTTAATATGCAGTCAGGACCTTGATGCCCATCTTGCACTATAATAGACCTTTTATACAACATAGTTCTTGCATTATCCAGCAGTCTTGAGCCACAAAAAGACCTTACTTGTGAGGGAGGCAGCTGTGACCACAAAGCTCCCTTCATCTGCGCTCCAACCTCACAGACGAGCACTCTGTGGGCAGGCAGAATAAGGGTCTGATTGATGTAGCCTCTTTTAACAGACCTGTAGAACTTTCTTTACTTGATTAAACAAACCAGATTCTGGAGGTGGGCTGGAAGAACTGCATTCTAACATGCAAAAATGTCCAATGAAACCTGGTTTTCATCCTGACAGCATCAGAAAGTCTCAGCCACAGTATGAAAATATTTGAGTTTGACTCCATTAATGCCAGTTGTGAACTGTTTGTCTTGGTCTGGTTGCGTTGGGACAGATAAAAACAGGCTCCAACTATCATGGCAGAACCAGCAAGTTTGAGGGATTGCTGGAGAGTCAAAGACTCAAAGCAGATGGTGTTAGTATCCCGGCTTGTTGAGTTGTTTTTCAGTTTGATTTGACTTTAGTTTCATTATTATTTTGTGTTAGTTTCTTTTGATTAGTCTTGTTAATGTCTTTCCTTTTTTCAGTCCTTTATTTATTTTGAACATGATAGTAGTGTAAAATCATGCACAAGAATAAGGAATGCAAAAGACAGATTTTTGTTGTAACACAGTAATCTTAACATGCTCGAAAAGGAATATTTATTTATAATTTATAATATTTTCAGACGGACCCTCATTAATATATCAAATCAAAAATAAAATTAAACAAGTTAATTACAATTCAATTTTATCTGGGTTTACATATGTCTAAGTATATGCATCCATACATTCATACCTACACACTCATATGCGTTAGCCTCAATTTACACATACACATTAGTGCTATCTCACCCATATTTTTATATCTTGTGAAAATGACCTCCTTATATCCATCCATCCATTTTCTAACACCCTTGTCCCTAGTGGGGTCAGGAGGGGTGCTGGTGCCCATCTCCAGCAAACGTTTTGGGCGAGAGGCGGGATTCACCCTGGACAGGTCACCAGTCTGTTGCAGGGCAACACAGAGACAGACAGGACAAACAACCATGCACACACACACTCACACCTAGGGAGAGTTTAGAGAGAACAATTAACCTGACAGTCATGTTTTTGGACTGAGTACCTGGAGAGAACCCAGCATGCACAGGGAGAACATGCAAACTCCAAGCAGAAAGACCCCTGGCCAGGAATCAAACCTAGGACCTTCTTACTGCAAGGCAACAGTGCTACTAACTGCACCACTGTACAGCCGACCTCCTTATATTTCCTTTTAAATTGTATTAAATTTTGACTCCTTATTTAACTTGTTCCATAACTTTACCCCATAAATCAGGGGTCGGGAACCTTTTTGACTCAGAGAGCCATGAAAGCAAAATATTTGGAAATTTATTTCAGTGAGAGCCATATAATATATTTTAAGACTGAATTCAACTAAATGTGAGTATAATAAGCCTCTGAATTAATTTTTTAAAATAATGTTGTTATAATACTCACCATTAATGTGACTTCTGGTGCTGCATGAATTTGCTGATGACTTTGTAGTCTGGTTGGTACTTGGTAAGGTTAAGCTTCATGCAAGCGTTGAGGCTTTCATCCGTTAAACGTGATCGTAGGTTGGACTTGATGTTAAGATGTGAGAATGACTGCTCACATGCATACGTAGATCCAAACATGGTGCTGCTCAGTAGCTCTTGGCACGCTTTCTTTCTGCTGTCTCCCGCCGGGTATTTTGACGCAAAGGTAGCAAGGCGTGTGTCGAAGTGCCGCTTTACATTCGACCGTTTCATCGACGCAATTTTGTCATTGCAAATTAGACACACCGCAGAACCTGCTCTCTCCACAAAGGCAAATTCTTCGGTCCATTCGTCCTGAAATGTACGACACTCCTCGTCTTTTTCTCTTTTCGCCATGTTCTTCGTCGAAGGGTTAGCTTTGCGCTAATGCCCGAGCAGACTGATTCAAAAGGGGGCATTTACCTGTTTACCCAGCAACAGCCAATGTAGACTATTATCATCCAATTAAAATAATGGACTGCTCCTGCAGCCAATAGCAAGCCTGAACAGGACATGAGCGGTGGAAAATCGATGGATGGATAAAAACTTGTTTTAATCCATCCAAATTAAATTTTTTATGTTTTATCTGCGAGCCAGATGCAACCATCAAAAGAGCCACACCTGGCTCGCGAGCCATACGTTCCCGACCCCTGCCATAAATTGAAATACAAAAGCTCTTTCTTGTTGTTTGTAAACTACGAATCCTTAAGTTTGAGTAACCCCTTAAGTTATATCCCGCTTCTCTTTCATAAAACATGTTCTGTATGAGCTCAGGTAACAGTTTATTAAATGCCTTAAACATAATTTGAGCAATTTTAAATTCCACCAGCTCTTGAAATTTAAGAATTCTTGTTTTTAAGAATAAGAGGTTTGTATGCTCGTAATAACCAACATTATGAATTATTCTAATGGCTCGTTTATGTAGGATACTTAGAGGATGTAAAGAGCATTTGTAATTAATTCCCCACACTTCTGGACAATATGTTAAATATGGCATAATCAGAGAGTTAAATAGAATATGAAGTGATATATTATTCAAAATATGTCTAGCCTTAGCCAGGATATGCTTCTACTTAGTTTGTTCTGTAAGTGTTTAATATGAGGTTTCCAACTGATTTTGTCATCTATTATTACACCAAGAAACTTATTAACATATACCCTTTCTAGAGTTAGTTGGTGGACACAAATGCAGCAGATGAAGGCACAGAGTAGATTTTGTAATAGTTAATTAACAAATGAAGAACAAAAAGACTTACAGTCAAAAACCATGGAGAACACAGGAAACATAGGAAGCCAGAAATGAGCAAAACAGGAACCCAAAATGACAATGGTGAATGGATAATAATCATTAATAATCATATTAATTTTGATATTGATAATATTAATATTGATATTAGTAATCAATGACCTCACTAACTGAACTAATTTAACACACCCTTTTCAGTAAGTGATTCAGTTTCACAGAATCATACACATCATGCCTGTTGGGTATATACCTTTACTAAATTTTCTAGAAACTTGCTTCTAGTGAAGAAGAAGAAATTCTAACAAAAAATTTTGAATTTAGAAAAAGCCTATTTCAAATGGGAATGTTTTCAAGAACAGTATTTGTGGGGCAATGAAGGTCAACAACAGAAGTGTCCAAAGTGATACTAATGGCACTAAATACAGAGGTGGCAATTGTTTTGGTCTGAAAAATAGGGTAAGAGATTTGCAAATCAGTAAAAGTCTTTCAAATAATCTCTCTTCAGTGTAGAATAATCCATTAATTTCTACCAGTCCAAATGTGATCGATTTTGTGTAAACTGATCAATAGAAGCAAAAAAATGTCAGAAAGAAATTAACATTTTTAAAGTTTGACATTTCAGTATTTTGATTTATTGTACAAATTGACTGAAACTGTAGGCATCAGCGTAAAATCACAGGGGTGCAGACTGCGACGATTCCATAAAATTAGCTGATATTGAGATCAAAAGGTGCACTATCAGATGATGGATTTAAACACTTTTAAATAACTAGTCAGTAAAAATGTTGATGGATAAGTTAGCTGACAATTTTTGATTAGCTGCAGCACCATTCAACGTCCAATTCCACGGAGCAGGTGGCATGCTGCTTGTTCTCCATCACTTTCTATTAGTCAATTGGCTTATTGACTGGAACCCCAAGGCTCCCAGGGACCCTAATCTAGCCCTTCCTATGATACAGGGCCTCTGGGAGGTAAACCAATCCCAGGCCTCTCACTGATTTTTCTGCTTGAGATGGATTGGAAATATCTTGATGAGAACTCAGGACTACTGCTCACACAACGACAGATGGTACAAGAGGAGGCTTCATTCCCCTACCCCCATCCCGCTCTATATAATCCTCTGCTCGTTCACATCCTGCTCTGTACAGCCATCCCTATCATTTTTCCCCCGTTTTCTTTTTTTGTTTTACTAGTGTCTCAGAGCATTTTGTCTCCTGCTGGGGTTTTTTAATCAGTCTATTTGTGTGGCCTTGTGATAAACAGTAGGAGAATAGCCTGCCCCTTCCTACAGCGGGAGATCACACATGTTACCCAGTTACACCATTACTAACTGAGCTGACATATGCCAGCAGTCTGGATTATCAACATGGGCTGAAAATATGTAGAAAAAGAGGCACCCCATTGTGTTGTGTATTTTGTTGCAGAGAATTGTTTTTTACAATGAATGAATGAATGAATGAATGAATGACTGGATGGATGGATGGATGGATGGATGGATGGATGGATGGATGGATGGATGGATGGATGGATGGATGGATGGATGGATTTGTTCGTCCTGGTTGCTCCCACTTCTGGGAAGTTTGTTTGTCCCGGTTGCTCCCACTTCTGGGAAGTAGACCTTTAAACTGATCTGCTGATAAGACATAATTTATTAATATTCATATCAATGATAAAGTTAGCATGAGTCTGTTCCTTAAATTCCTTACCAAATTCCTAACCAGTCAGTCAGTCTACAGTACAGTAGACCCTGATTTTCACAGGGGTTATGGATCACAGTTGTGTCTAATTATTTAATTTCTCTGGATTAATAAAGTATTTTTGAATTTTAATTTGAATTAAATTGAAAAATGCCTAGAAGTGCCTATTTCAATAGGTCAAAGACAAAATGTACCTCAATATGATACCCTGATATGAAATGGCTTAAGCAGGGGAACTGCAGTGCCTTTATCAGTACTGCACTGATAAAGTTTATATTAGTCCCAGCAGGTCTTTCACTAGATCCCCCCGTGTAGTTCCCCTTGATTAAGGAAGATTATCAGTGGTCTTGTGTGTCTTCCATTTTCTAATTTTTGCTCCCACAGCCGATTTCGTCAAAGTTCACCTACTCGCTATGAAAAAAGAAACTGTTATATCTCCTACACAGAAACACACAGAGGCACCAAACTTTCAGTAATTGATCAACACTAGGTGTCCTACAATACCCAATGGTCAAATAATGACGTCACTTAGCCCACGCCCCCTGAGAACAGGAAGTGTCATGTTTTACTGTGAACGGTCGCTATCTTACCCCTTTGACCTAATCAACATGAAACTGTGTCCAGAGACAGAACACATGTTGGTGTGTTGTGGATTCCAACCCTGACCAGCTTCGATGGAGCAGGTGGGCGTGGTGGCGTGGCGAAGTGACCTGTAACGCTGTTGTCATACGTTTGGCTCTGAATTCCACAGTTTCGGGTCGAGCTGCTCCAACCTCATTAGGATGCATCCTTATCCACCCCCCGACAGAAATCCATAATAAAATTTGGTGGGCGTGTCCTAATTTCTCTATAGCGCCCCCTAGAATATTTTATATGATCAGCCCCAAGCCATGCTTTAACCTAGAATTACGAAACTTGGTACACGTGTATCTTGTCAGGACGTACAAAAAAGTCTCTTGGAGCCATGGTCTAAACCCAACAGGAAGTCGGCCATTTTGGATTTAAGTTCCAATTTTGACCCCATTTTTGACGTTTACAGCCTTCGTATTTGATTGAAATTCTAGGGATTTCGATTAATCGGCTTCAAACTTGGTCAGTCTCTTCATAAGGCATGGCCGATTTTTAGTTATCCAAACGGTGAGTTTTTGAGCATGCTAAAGGGGGGTTACGAGGGGTCAAACAGAAATAAGAAAAACCCCAAAATAATCAAAACTAAACACAAAACTAAGCTGTATAGGGATGTAAAAAGTGGCTACATTGTGCAAGCAGATCAGCAGTAATCCTATCATCATCCTATCCCAGTTAATGCTTTTCAAATTAACCATTTTTACTCGCGAAATGTTGGCTTAAAAGTAGAGAGGGCCTTGATAATAGACCTCTTAGTCTGACCTAGACGATAACACAACTGAACAAGAACTGGAAATGAAATGTGGGTCACTAAAGGAGCCCAAAAGGAGCAGTACATACAGTGCAGTACATATATTGTGCTAATTTTCTTAAGCATGTTGTCTTCTTAAACTTTGAATATATTGACAATTTGTACAATTCTGTGATGGTATATTGGCAATCAGTGTTGTATAGTAACGAAGTAAAAATACTTCACTACTTTACTTAAGTATATTTGGAGTACTTCATACTTTCCTCAAGTATGAAAATTTTTGATGACTTTCACTTTTACTTCACTATATTTCCAAACTCAATTGCGTACTTTTACTCCAATACATTTTCAATGTGTGGTTTAGTTACTCGTTACAAAAAAGCGAGAGAGAGAAACGCAAATGTTTTGACCCCACCTACTGATTAGCAAGTAGCAAGTAGGCTACCGAACAAAGTCCGTAGCCTGCTTGCCTGGGCTTGTTCATCACCACCAATAGGATACACCTGTTTCGCTTCTCCCATTAAACACAAAGCAAGTCTCACAATCAGCAGCAGCCACATGGAGGAGGAGACGGAGACCACAACGACTGCAACTACGTCAGACACGGCTCCAGGGGAACCACCAGCTGGTGATGAGAGCCCATGGCCTTATTTAAACACAATATACTCTTTCGTGGGTGTTAAAGATTCGTCGTACCGCATGCAGTTTATGTTATTCCTGCCCAAAGATGTGGAAATTCTATCTTACAAAAACTCCCCATCCAACTTGAAGAAACACATCGAGGTAACTTCTTATGAAATGGTTATAATCTTCCTGTGTCAGTAACTATAGCTTGGTCACTAGGCACTATTGAGAAATCTTGAGCATAACGTTACCTGTATAAATGAACTTTGTTTGGCATTGTTTCAGTTCCACACGTGGTGTATTTAGCTTAGGCCTAATGTTGACTGTAGCAGGCTACATAGACTCCTCTGTTCAAGGGGGGGCAGAAGCCATAGCGATAGCAATTTAGACTAAATTTAACGAACATAGGAAAGGCATGCAAGTTCAAAACCATTAACATGTGCTACTCTTTAAAACTGGAACAATCTATTAGCAGGTTTAATTTTGCCTGCACTTGGTTGGGTACATTATTTTAAGTGTATTTGACAAGTTTACCAAAATATAAAAAATGTCATTCAAACTGCATTTGCTTTGTTTTACTTTTTACTTGTACTTTTCATTACATTACTTGAGTACATCCATTTTTACAGTAATTTCCATACTTAAGTACAAGAAGTTTCAGATACTTTAAGACTTTAACTCAAGTAACATTTCAGTCAGTGACTTCGACTTTTACCAAAGTCATATTTTGGAGAGGTACTTATACTTTTACTTGACTCTGAGATTTCAGTACTTTATACAACACTGCCAAGCACCCTGTGCATAAGCAACACTTCAGGTGTCATTGTCTCTCATCACTCCCAGATGGGACCTTCTGGCTGCAGAGAAACAAGCTCAGGGTTCCCTTTAGTCGTTATCAGTTAAAATTTTCTCTAAAGTAAAATGTTGGTTTTTGTGGCGTAGCTGTATTTTGTATCTTATTTTGAAGGGATATGTAAACGTTACCATAGTGACCAGAGTCAGAGAGCGTTAGGACAGTGGTCCAGACGAGATGAGAGGAGTAGAGCTTGTGAGTTTTAGGTCTGGTTCACACGGCACGATTTAAGGATTGTCGGCCGATTTTCCAAACCTCTGTGACCACACACGACACGAGCCGGTAAAAGTCCAACAGGTTCGATCGGTTCGTGTGTCCAGCCACACGGCAGGAGCAACACACCACAGAATCGATTCCAGAAGAAAATCCAGTAAAACCCCCCAACATACTTGTCATGTTCCGGGGTCTTTTAGCTCCTTTGTGGAGTTTTGTGCCTGCACTCCTTTTTCTCCACCACTAGATGGCGCCTTTACCATCCGTCGGAGGGCGTGGATGACGTCATCCCACACCTGATGCGGGTTTGGCTCATCAGTGTGAGGTTCAAGAGGAGCTGACTGCCAGTCCTTCGGCGCCTGAGTGTTAGCCAGTCACGGTACCTCTGAGCCCCTAGAAGCTTGCTTCTGTTTTTGCCTTATTGACCCACTCTTAGTGAAAGTTTTTCTTCGTTGCTTCTCCTGCCTCCAGGTGTTTTCCTCCTGGCTCCTCTTCATCCGCTGATCCTGAGCCTACCTGTCCGCCCTCCGACGTACTCCCATTGCCTCCTGGATCCCCGCTGTCAGACAAGACTACCACCTGGAACCTCTGAGAACAAACCCCGGACGCTGCAGTTACCCTCCCACTTCTCTAACCTGCCGATCACAAGTAAGATCAGCCCCTTCACTTTAACGTTGTCATTTCCTACAAACCTGAACTCATCACCTCCCTCTGCTTCTCTAGTGAACTGTTTGATTCCCTGAACCAGCCTCTCTCCCTGGACCCGACCCGAGCCAACTATTCCTGCCAGCAGTGTTTTTTCAATAAATTTATCTTTTATTTCACATTGCTCTCCTGTGTGGTGTTCTGCATGTGGGCTTGAAAAACGCACCCATCATGACAGAACACTCAGGCCAACAAATCAGCCCAGCAGACGCTATCAGGAGAACACTGTCAGAACAACAATCCATAATTCAAACCCATGAGACCGCATTAAGGCAACATCACACTCTCCATGCCGAAACTAATCAACGTCTAGCAGATCTCACCACTCTCCTTCAACAGTCTCTTCCTCAGCCTCCAGTTCCAGTCCCCGTTCCTGATCCGGTTCCAGCTGTCCAGCCCTTGTTTTCGGATGTCCGACATCCTCCTCCTGAAAGATTCTCAGGTGATCGAAATAAGTGTAACGGCTTCATATTACAATGCTCCATCATTTTCAACCATTCACCTCAAAGTTTTTCACAAGATGGAGCTAAGATCGCTTATTTCATTTCCCTGTTGTCTGGGAAAGCATTAATGTGGGCAGAAACCCGTTTCCCTAATCCTTCCAATTACGGCTGTTCCTTTGATAACTTCTTGAAGGAGTTTAAACAAGTATAGTCATGATTCCGACAAATCGTTCCACTCCCGTGAAATATGGAATTTAAAACAGGGTAAACGTACTGCAGCGGATTTCGCCATCGACTTCCGCATACAGGCGGCTGCCACAGGCTGGAATGCCGCCGCTTTAAAGAGTGCGTATTATAACGCCTTAAACGACACACTTAAAGATGAGCTCTCGACTCTAGACGAACCAGAAACACTGGAACAATTAATCAGTTTAACCATCCGCCTAGACAATCGACTCCGCACCCGCGCTAAACAGAGGGACCGGAGGAGCTCGCCAGGGGAAGATCGGGAGATCGCTGCCTCGGCTACAGCGGTCTCACCACCCAGTGTTCCTCCGGAGCCTGAGCCCATGCAGGTGGGTCGTACTCGTCTCACTCCCGAGGAGCGCCAGCGGCGTATCTCCGCCCGTCTTTGTATCTACTGCGGATCTCCAGGTCATTATCTCGCCAAGTGTCCGATCCGTTTAAACCTTCTGGTCCGCCAGTAGAACAAGAGGGGCTGGCGGACCATTTCCCAAGAAATAATTCCCCTCGCTTGTTACTCCCAGCCACGATCCTCTATAATAATCAGTCATTTCCCCTATCCGCTCTCATAGATTCTGGTTGTGAGCAGAACTTAATCGACGAGACCCTCGCCAAACAAATGGCAATTGAATGTGAATCTCTGCCAGTTCCTCTGCGCGTTACCGCCATTGACGGTAAAATGCTACCCCAGATCACTCACCGGACCAAGCCACTCCATCTGGTCATTTCCGGCAATCACAGTGAGTTGATTTCATTTTTTATTTTTCCCACTTCCCACTCTCCCATAATTCTCGGCTATCAATGGTTGCAACAACACAACCCCCAAATAAACTGGTCAGACAGGCATGTCTCGTCCTGGTCCACGTTTTGCCACTCCTCCTGTCTCCGCTCCGCTGTTCCCCCGGGCTCGTCGCCGGCGGAGCAGCAGGAGGCGGACCCTGTCGACCTGTCCTCCATCCCAGCTGAATATCATGAACTCTCTGCCGTTTTCAGTAAAACTAAAGCTCTCTCTTTACCACCTCATCGCCCATACGACTGTTCCATTGATCTTCTCCCCGGAGCCCCTCTGCCATCTAGCCGCTTATATAACATATCCCGACCTGAGAGAGAAACTATGGAAAAATACATCAAAGAATCATTAGCAGCCGGTATTATCCGTCCGTCTTCGTCGCCACTGGGGGCGGGTTTCTTCTTCGTGGGGAAGAAGGACGGATCTCTGAGGCCCTGCATTGATTACAGAGGGTTAAATAACATCACGGTTAAAAACAAGTATCCTTTGCCGCTTCTCTCATCAGCCTTCGAACCCGTCCACGGTGCAACCATCTTTTCCAAGCTCGACCTGAGAAATGCGTACCACCTCCTCCGTATCCGCAAAGGAGACGAGTGGAAAACTGCTTTTAAGACGCCTATCGGCCACTTCGAGTACCTGGTCATGCCTTTCGGACTATCTAATGCCCCAGCCTTTTTCCAGGCTCTAGTTAATGATGTTTTAAGAGATTTCTTAAACATTTTCGTTTTCGTGTACCTCGATGACATCCTGATTTACTCAAAGTCCCCTGAGGAGCACAAACACCATGTCCGTCTGGTGTTGCAACGACTATTGGAGAACAAACTTTATGTTAAAGCTGAAAAATGTGAATTCCATCAGACATCTGTTTCCTTCCTGGGTTTCGTATTAGGGGGCGGACAGGTCAGGCCGGCTGAGGAGAAGATCCGGGCGGTGCTGGAGTGGCCAATACCCGAAACCCGCAAGCAGCTCCAACGTTTTCTGGGTTTCGCTAACTTCTACCGCCGGTTCATCCGGAACTACAGCCAGACCGCACTACCGCTAACCGCCTTAACATCCTCAAAGATCCCTTTCAGCTGGACCCCGGAGGCCGACGCTGCATTCACACGTCTCAAGCACCTCTTCGCTCACGCTCCCATATTAGTTCAACCTGACCCCACTAAACAATTTATTGTCGAAGTAGATGCATCTGACACTGGTGTGGGGGCTATACTATCACAAATCTCACCCCATGACCATAAAACTCACCCTTGTGCCTTTTTCTCACGCAGATTAACCCCTCCAGAAAGAAATTATGATGTCGGAGACCGGGAACTCCTTGCTATTAAGTTGGCTCTGGAGGAATGGAGACACTGGCTGGAGGGGGCAGAACACCCAGTGCTGGTCTGGACTGATCATAAAAACCTATCCTACCTTCAATCTGCTAAAAGGTTAAATCCGCGACAGTCACGCTGGTCCTTATTTTTCTCTCGTTTCAACCTGTCCATCTCCTATCGCCCTGGCTCTCGCAACACTAAACCTGATGCTCTTTCCCGTCTTTACTCTCCCGATGACTCCGAGAAGGTTCCTGCCACCATCCTCCCTCCCAGCTGCACTGTCGCTGCAGTCACCTGGGAGATAGAAGACATAATTAAGCAAGCACAACAGTCCGAGCCCGCACCAGAGAACTGTCCTCCCAATAAGGTTTTTGTTCCATTATCTGTCCGAGCCCGATTTCTCCAATGGATCCATGCATCACAATTTTCTGGTAAACCGTAGATTCTGGTGGCCCTCTGTTCATAAAGACGTCCGTGAGTTTGTTCTAGCCTGCACCACCTGTTCCCGAAATAAGTCATCCCATCAACCTCCCTCTGGGCTTCTTCAGCCTCTCCCAATTCCAAAACGTCCTTGGTCCCATATTGCATTAGATTTTGTTACCGGTTTACCACTTTCCAAAGGCATGACCACTATACTCTCCATTATAGACCGTTTTTCTAAAGCCTGTCATCTCATTTCCCTCCGCAAACTACCCACTGCATTTCAAACAGCTCAGCTCCTGGTGAAACATGTTTTCCGTCTCCATGGCATTCCCCAAGACATCCTTTCGGACAGAGGACCACAATTTACATCTCAGGTTTGGAAAAATTTCTGCTCTGCTTTGAATGCCAAAGTTTCACTCACATCTGGTTTTCATCCACAGTCAAACGGTCAAACTGAACGCCTCAATCAAGATCTGGAATCCATGCTCCGCTGTTACACATCCACCAACCCTTCCGACTGGTCCCAATTCCTCCCATGGGTAGAGTACGCACACAACAGTCATGTTTCAGCTGCTACCGGTCTGTCTCCCTTTGAAGCATCTATTGGCTATCAACCTCCATTACTCCCATCTGATGAAGAACACATTTCTGTTACGTCCGTCCGTCATCACATCCGCCGTTGTCACAGCATCTGGAACACAACTCTCCACAACCTCAACCTAACTGCAGCTCAAATCAAGCGTCAAGCTGACCGAAGAAGGCGACCTGCTCCCACTTACACCCCCGGTCAGCAAGTGTGGTTATCCTCCCCAGACATTCCCCTCAAATCCATGTCCAAGAAACTTTCTCCTCGTTACATTGGTCCATTTGAAATCGAAACCATCATCAATCCTTCCGCTGTCCGTCTCCGTTTGCCTGCTTCCCTCCGCATCCATCCCACCTTCCATGTTTCTCAAGTCAAGCCCGTCCAGACCACCACACTCTGCCCTCCAGCCGAGCCCCCTTCACCCCCCCGTGACGTTGATGGCCATCCCGCTTATTCTGTCCGCCGGATCGTAGACTCCCGTCGGCGAGGGCGCGGCTGGCAGTACCTTGTCGATTGGGAGGGCTACGGTCCGGAGGAACGCTCCTGGGTCCCGGGTTCCTTTATCTTAGATCCATCCCTCATTACGGACTACCGTTCCTCCAGTTCCTCTAGGCCGCCAAGTGGCGACCGTTAAGGGGGGGGTACTGTCATGTTCCGGGGTCTTTTAGCTCCTTTGTGGAGTTTTGTGCCTGCACTCCTTTTTCTCCACCACTAGATGGCGCCTTTACCATCCGTCGGAGGGCGTGGATGACGTCATCCCACACCTGATGCGGGTTTGGCTCATCAGTGTGAGGTTCAAGAGGAGCTGACTGCCAGTCCTTCGGCGCCTGAGTGTTAGCCAGTCACGGTACCTCTGAGCCCCTAGAAGCTTGCTTCTGTTTTTGCCTTGTTGACCCACTCTTAGTGAAAGTTTTTCTTCGTTGCTTCTCCTGCCTCCAGGTGTTTTCCTCCTGGCTCCTCTTCATCCGCTGATCCTGAGCCTACCTGTCCGCCCTCCGACGTACTCCCATTGCCTCCTGGATCCCCGCTGTCAGACAAACTACCACCTGGAACCTCTGAGAACAAACCCCGGACGCTGCAGTTACCCTCCCACTTCTCTAACCTGCCGATCACAAGTAAGATCAGCCCCTTCACTTTAACGTTGTCATTTCCTACAAACCTGAACTCATCACCTCCCTCTGCTTCTCTAGTGAACTGTTTGATTCCCTGAACCAGCCTCTCTCCCTGGACCCGACCCGAGCCAACTATTCCTGCCAGCAGTGTTTTTTCAATAAATTTATCTTTTATTTCACATTTCTCTCCTGTGTGGTGTTCTGCATGTGGGCTTGAAAAACGCACCCATCATGACAATACTATACATGAATTTAGAATAATCAAACACGCATGACGATGTAGAAGCAGTAGTGACAGTTTGTGGACTCATTTTAAGCGATAAAAAAGAAAAGGCGTTTGATAAAAGACGGCGGGAGCAGCCGCTCTATTTGCTGCACTATGATTTGGAGGCCAGTTATGTTTGTTTGTAGTTAACATTTTTAACTAAATAAACATAACCACATATAATAAACATGTATAAAAATGACCTTTACATATAGAAATAAACATTTCCACATATCACCTCCGATGTCCACCGGACTCTCAGTTGCGCCATGTCAATTGTTTAGGATTCTTACGTCACCGCACTTTCTGATTCTCGCTCCCAATCAGGGAAAACCCCACAGGCTGGGACAATCGCGCCAAGACAATGTTGAATACGTCCGATTTTAGATCGGGCGTATTCAACACACCACCACGTAACACACCACACACTGCAGGACGTTGTAGGATTTTTGTAAAGGTAAAATCAGAGCCCCCCCCCCTCCCCCCCCTATAAAAAAGAGGCTTTAGTGGGAACACCAACATGCAGAAGCATTATCTGACGGTTCCCCCCCAATGTAATTTGATCACAAAAATAATACACTTAAGATATATTAATCAAGCATGTTCATATTACATAAAAAGCTGTGTGCAAAGTAGAACTTTAATTGTTACAAAAACGCATGTGAAAGTACACTTAGTTCACTTCAATTTGTGATTTTCTGCAATTTAATTACAATTAAACTAAACTAAGCACAAACTAACATATTTCAAGTTAATAAATCCCTAAGTATACTGATGATTAGTCTAGCTTCAAGTAGTATTTGTTTTTTACAAGGAATCGTACAGAAATCATAATTTTGAATGCACATGATATTGGATAAAAATTTTTGTCTTATTTTTATGTTTAAAAAAAGCAGCATGACTTTGACTTCAGTGGGAACAATCACTCCATCGACTGAGACAACCCTAGTAGGAAAAGAAAGCCATCACTCAGTGCTTATATGGCTTCAAAACTGCCATATTATCCAGACAACAGGATTTAAGTTTTTCTATTATTTTATTGCTTTGTGAAAGCTAGATGTAGCATTTTCTGAAGAAAATCAGGAAAGAAAGAAATGTTGTTTTCTTATTTGAAAGTACTTGGTGTACATAATTATACTCAGAGTGAAACCTAAGCTACGGAGCCCGTAAGGGGATCTGGAGGGAAAAAGAAGAAGCAATCCTGACTTAGTTTCTCAATATCCCGACTTATTTTCTCGAGGTCCTGAGAATTTTTTTGAAAAATTGTGCACGCCTTTCTTGGATGAAAAAGCTGTTTTTACAGTTTCTGCAGTTCCGAGAGTGGTAGTGGACTCTAGACGAGAGACATAGAGTACGATTTACAATGTTTATGGTCTAGAGATGTTTCAGATGAGGATATTATCCTAAGAGACACAAAGCTGCAAT